>NW_027411644.1:92772873-93511355 GCF_047663935.1 Musca autumnalis | reverse complement strand
ACTGCGAGACACCGCTAGACTTTTTAGTAATATCATATCAAAAGCAGGACTAATATAATTATACAATTGAAAAGGTTCCAAAGCAAATCAGGTAAGTCTATAAAACAGTAACGCAAATACAATTACTTCTAAACATATTTTAATACGCTATTATCGGATAGCAAAGAAAATCATAAAAAAATTCCAATAACTCTTGATAATATGATCAACTCAAAATCTACGAAGTTCCTTGCGATTCGGAGTTTTTGTTTTAGCAAAAATTAGGTCATGTTATAGGTCAAATATAACGGTACAACCAACGAAATTGTTGCTTTTCTCTATTAGCTATCATGTTTTCTATCCCTTCATGGGAACTTTCGAACTTTTTTTTGCACAAATTTTCAATTTGGCAACACGGACGGGACGGTAAGAGTCGGACGGGCCGACCATGTGATACTTTACGCCACAACCTCTGGGCACTAGTTTTCCACGGGATTTCTTTTATATGATTGCGACATAGTTTAGCCGTCAGTTTAAGCATACATAAGTTGATATACACGATAACTTGTATATATCACATACAACTAGAACCGTATGACGTTTTTCATTATTTTTAATGGACAGACGGACAGTTTTGGATAAACAGACATATACAGATTTATTCAAACAATTAAAACTTGCATTAGACATATATGGTAAATTTCAAATTTCCTTTACAATTACATAGAAAAAAAAAATAAAAACTTTTTTGGCGAGCACATCCGCCATTTTTGGTACATGGGTTACGAAAAAAATCGTGGTTTCAAATCTGTTCGCGTTCACAAAATTGGATGCTGCACTCAAAAGTTATATGCGGTTTTACTCTCTCGTAAAGAAAAAATATTTAATAATTCCTATTGTGCTGTAATAAGAACATGTATATATGAATCGTTAGCAGCATTTTATATCTATCCGTAGATGCTAAAACATTTGCTAAATTTATTTTTATTTTCGCGGAAAATCAAAAATATTGAAGAAATCTTGGAATAAATTTTATTTATTCTAATCAGAGGCCAAAAAATCTCTAAAAAAATAATTTAAAAAATACGTACAGAATCTAGACAACGCGTAGAAAATGTGAGACCAAAATTATAAAGATCGCGCTTATAACTTGCATATTACAGCAACAACAAAGAACGGAAACTTATTGTTGGAAATTATTTCAAAAATATATTTTTGGTTAAATACGAAAAATTTGAAAAATAAATGTTGGTAGTTATTCCATTATTTCGCTAAATTTCCATCCAAATCCTGAAGTATTTTGCTTAAACTTCTACGAGAAAAGTAATTAGTCATCGTGAAAGTATATTTGCTTTCTGTGATAAGCAATAGAAATAAGAAGTACAGAGTAATATTGAAATCACAATCAAAGAAAAAACACAAAAGTTGAAAAGCGTGTAATTCGCGAATCCGTTTAAATCAGTTGAGGTGCATGTGCTTTTCGGATACAGGGAGTCCATGTCTATCAATATGCATGGATTTTCCCATGTTTCATTCAGCGGCCAAAGTGTGCCATCAGTTGCATCTTACTATTCAAAAAACCTTCAAGTGGGCAAAAATTGCGACATGTGCATATGATTATAAGGTGCATCCGATTTCAATGGCCGCCTATTAAAAATACGTCAATAAAATGATTTTAGACAGATTCGTCAAGAACTGCGGATGTGCCACCACATTCTATTTTGGGATAAATAGGGATATTACTCCCGAATCTTTGTAATTTGTGACACCTCTTTTTGGCAAATATTATAATCGCGTATAAAGGATTACATTTATGTAAAAATAATCAAAGAAAATCGCGGTTCAATCCGCGGAATTGTCAAAATATATTTTTGCAGAATTTCCTACTTTCAAGGTATATACATATATCCGGCGTTTTAGTGGGTGGATTCGAACGCGAAAGGTCTTATTAGATCCGGCACGTAAAAAAACTAAAATCACGCGGGGTTCAGGGGTACCTGTACGACAGTTGTACATTTTAAAGCCAAAAAATTGGTTTTTTTCAGAAAATTTACGCACCAAATGTTGGCCTTTGGGCTCCTATTACTAGGAAGCAGTAGGGAGCACACTCATGAGATATACATCGAACGACGTGGAATCGCGATTTCTACAATCCTGTAATAAGTTTGAAAATATTATCCAGTTGCACCATATAATTATAAGAAAAATTCGAAAAACACTGAAATCAAAACTTCAAAATGTCAGCATCGATTTTAGTGGGATGTAGTGTATATATCGAAAAGTCATGCACTAGAACCATGTTTACCAATGGGTATTCTTTAGTTCTTTCTTTGAGGCACAGGTTTGAATTTTGCGTGGTTTGGCCAGAAATTAAGAAAGAAGACAAAAAACTTGATTACTTCAACACATTTTTCCCATTTTTTTATATTACCACCAACGCAGCTTCCACGAAAATTAATTGTTATGGTCCGTATTATGAGATCTTGGCTAAAACACTTCAATTAATATAAATGTATCCATATTATATAAAATACTAGCTGAACGCGGTGCGCTTCGCTACCCCTTTAGATTGATATGCATTTGAAATTTTACGGATTTTTTGAGATCAGAAAGAAATCAAATTCAAAAATTTAAAGAAAAGTATTCATTGTAATACTTTAGGATATACAATGTTTTTTGTTTTTCCTTCAGGAGCGTAAACAAACAAATCGGCCGGTCTACCAACACGTGAACATGCAACGTAGAGCTGACCATTAGAAAAGCAAGAACATGCTAAATTTAGGCCGCAAACACGAAGAGTCTCTCCTTGGGATTTATTTATAGTCATTGCAAATGCCAAACGTACAGGAAACTGCAATCTTTTAAAATTGAAGGGCGTTTCTGTTGCTATTAGAGGGATTCGAGGTAGAAGTACATCTGAATACTTCCCAGTAATAATCGTTGCCTCAATTAAATAGTTATGTAGTTTTTTTACTGTTAAACTTGGATCATTGCAAAGGCGAGGTGGGTCTATGTTTCTTAATAAAATAATAGGAACACCAACTTTTAGTACTAAATTATGTGGTGGAAAGCCTGAAGATCCAACGAACTTTGGAATTCAACTGGATAGTTAACCGCGTCGTCTTCAGTTGCCACAGTATCAATGGATTTGTACGTTCGTGCATTTCCTGAAATTCTATTGACTGAAATTCTTTCAATATAATTTACCAATTTGTTTTGTAGACCAATTCCCGCCACATATTCCAAATTTCATTGAAACTGGGCTTACATAGCGTGTTTGGTGCATCAAATACATGAAATCGGCCGAAAATATATATAGGAGGTATATGTAAGTCTGAACCGATTTCAATATAATTTGACACATTTTTATACCCTATACCACAATGTGGAAAAGGGTATTATAAGTTTGTTTTGGTAAAAATTCATGTAACACCGCGAAATATTCGTCGGAGACCCCCAATGTGGTATACCATTCTTCATATCTCGACGGGATAAAGCGATTTTGAGATGTGTGTCCGTCCGTCAGTCCGTCCGTCCGTCCGTCCGTCTGTCCATTATAAATTGTAAACACGCTCCAGGCCGCAATTATGGACCGATCGTCACGAAATTTTGTATGGAGGTCGGGTTCAGATCAGAATAGATCCCTATTCTTATTGGTGATGATCGCGAAATATTTAGCGGGTGAAATGGACCAAAAACATAAAATTTATCTAATTTTGTAGCGGCTCTGTAGGTCTCAATAATAGTCCGATCAACGCGTAATTTTAAATAAGGTAAGAGTATATCACAAAGGAAAAGCTTGCAATTTGAGATGGCGATCGGATAATATTTAGAGGGTTAAATGGACCAAAACTTTTGTGTGAAAATTGTGAAAAATTTTAATATACAGCTTATATCTTAATTCCTGGAAGTGACATTCCGGACAAGTGAGATATACTTTAAAGTGGAACGCTTGACCTTTCAATTGATGCCAATTATGTTGGTGTGCATGATCAGATAACAGAGTTACTGCCTAATATATCCCGTTATTTGTTTATAGTGTAATAATAAACTCGCTAGAAGTCGCAATTATACATCAATAGTCACGAAATTTTGCACCGGGTAAGAGTATAGGTCGAAAAAGATGCCTACAACTTTGAATGATGATCTGATATTCTTTAGCGGGTGAAATGGACCATTACTTTTGTATGAAAAATATAAAAAAATTATTTTTGTCGATATTTTAATTCCTTGAGGACATATATATTTCGCAAAGTAGCCTACATTTGGGAAAAACTACTGACCTTTCCTCTGATGTAAATTGCAATAAAGTGTTTGCTAGATAACGGGCCTACTGCCTAATATATAATGGGTTCTGTGTAGAGAACCACATTTTTATACCATGCTACATATTGTCTCTCCAAAAGTTTATGTAACACCACGAAATATTCGTCCTAGACCCCTTATTTGGTATGCCAAAATTCATATCTCGACAAGATAAAGCGATTTAGGGATGTGTGTCCGTCCATTAAAAATTGTAAACAAGCTTTTAAGGCCACAATTATGGACCGATTGTAACAAATTTTTTAAGGAGATTAGGTTCGGACCAGAATAGAAATGATTAGTTTTTGGTGATGATCGTGAAATGTTCACGGGATGAAATGGACCAAAAACAAAATTTTAACCAATTTTGTAGCGGCTCTGTAGGTCAAAATAATAACCCGCAAAATTTTAAACAAAGTTTGAGTTTATGATGAAGAAGAAGCGTACAAATTAACGTGAAGATCAGATAATACTTAGCGGGTTAATGGACTGAAACTTTTGTGTGAAATTGGTAAAAATGTCAATAACGTAGCGGTTAAACAACGGAAGTAGTAGTACTACATAAGTGGGTTTCATTACATTTTAGTTTGTGTGAACTAAATTTTCCTTTCCTGCTACAAAAATGTCTTTGTCATGCTAGATAACTTTTCGGTTTTGGTCATAAGAATTATACATTACATCTCTGGTATTTGATAATTAAATTTTCACAATCATTGAAAAAAAGTTCCGTGGAGGGCGTTTGTCCAGGGATAGTGGTATAGGGTATCCCATGGTCGGCTCCGTCCGACTATAGACTTTTCTTACTTGTTTTGTATATCAATTTCCGCCACATATTTCAAATTTCATTGAAATTGGACAAACATAAGGTGTTTATTGCATAAAATACATAAAATCGGCCAAAAATATATATTGGAGGTATATTCAAATCTGATCCGATTTCAATATAATTTGGCAAACTAATTTCTAGGATCAATTCCGTCAAAGATTTCAAATTTCGTCAAAATTGAACATACATGGCGTATTTGGTGTAGAAAATACATGAAATGTGCCGAAAATATATATGAGAGCTATATCCCAATCTGAACCGATTTCAAAATAGTTTGGAACATTTATTTCTGCAATAAATTCCGTCACACATTCCAAATTTCATTGGAATTGGGCATACAAAACGTGTTTTATGCATCAAATGTATTAAATCGGCCGAAAATATATATCCAAATCTGAGCCGATTTCAAATTACTTTGGCAAATTTATTTTTAGACCAAATTCCGACACACGTACCAAATTTGAAGACTGTATCGATAATCGTTCGTTAGATATCAGCATACAAAGTCTACAGTTTCTGGAGGTACTTTCGATCCTGAGGCTATATCTCCAGATCGGGGGGGAATTTTTAAGATTTATATAGCCTGTGACACTTTCAGGCCATGTGGTAATATATTCTGAAAGTTTCAGGAAGATCGGTTCAGCGGTTTTTGAGTCCATAAACTTCAAACAAACAAACGTACAAACATTTTCCTCCGTTATAGATATACTCGTAGATACCGCACAAATTTCATTGAAATAAATATGGGAGCTATAGCCAAATCAACACCGATTTCAATACTTATTTCTACTCCAAATTTAGTTACCCATTGGACATACATAGCGTGTTTGGGGCACTTAAATACATGAAATCGGCCGAAAATATATATAGGAGCTATATCCAAATCTGAACCGATTTCAATATAATTTTGCATACTCATTTCTAAAACAAATTTAGTTACACATTTCAAATTTCATTGAAATTGGACATACATAGTGGGTTGGGTGCATCAAATACATGAAATCGGCTGAAAATATATAAGGAGCTATATCCAAATCTGAACCGATTTCAATATAATTCGGCATACTCATTTCTACAACAAATTTAGTCACACATTCCAAATTTCATTGAAATTGGACATACATAGTGTGTTGGGTGCATCAAATATATGAAATCGGCAGAAAATATATATAGGAGCTACATACAAATCTGAACCGATTTCAACATAATTTGGCATGCTCATTTCTGCAAAAAAATTTAGCCACACATTCCAAATTTCATTGAAATTGGACATACATAGTGGATTGGGTGCATCAAATACATGAAATCGGCCTAAAATATATATATCCAAAATATATATATATATATATCCAAATCTGAACCGATTTCAATATAATTCGGCATACTCATTTCTACAACAAATTTAGTCACACATTCCAAATTTCATTGAAATTGGACATACATAGTGGGTTGGGTGCATCAAATACATGAAATCGGCCTAAAATATATATAGGAGCTATATCCAAATCTGAACCGATTTCAACATAATTTGGCATGCTCATTTCTGCAAAAAATTTAGCCACACATTCCAAATTTCATTGAAATTGGACATACATAGTGGGTTGGGTGCATCAAATACATGAAATCGGCCGAAAATATATATAGGAGCTATATCCAAATCTGGACCGATTTCGATATATTTTGGCACATTTATTTTTAGGCTAAAATCCATCACACATTTCAAATTTGGAGTCTGTATCTGTAACCGTTCTATAGATATTTGCATACAAAGTTTAAATTTTTTGGAGGTACCTCCGATTCTGATGCTATATCTCCGGATCAGAGCGGAATTTCGAAACTTTTTATAGCCTATGTTACTTTCAGGCGATGTAGTAATATACCCTGAAAATTTCAGCAAGATCGGTTCAGCGGTTTTTGAGTCTATAAATTTCAAACAAACAAACAAACAAACAAACAAACAAACATACAAACATTTTTCTATTTTATATATATAGAAGATATCAACAGTTCGCGACTTATTAAATGGTGAACCTCAACTTCAACGATTGTAAAACTTTTTTGAATATTACCATATGTATAACAAAATACCCAAAGAAAAAACTTTCGGTGATATTTACCGAAAAGGACCAATATTTCGAGGCATTACATTACTGATGACAAAGTGTAGCACAACAAGTAAAACGGCGTTAAGTTCGGCCGGGTCGAACTTGTTATACCCTCCACCACGAATTGTAATGAAGTAAAATGGAACACTTTGTTTCCTTTTGTTTATGAAGAAGACTAAATACCAAATTTCAGCAATTTCGGTAAAACAATGTGGCTAACCTTCAAAATACTGAAATTCGGGAGGTACCGTTCTATGAGGGCTATATTAAGGCGTGAAGCGGTACCGCAAAATCTCTGGGGGGAAGTTTTTTACCCCCAACGAAGACAAAATGCGAAATTTCAGCCATTTCGGAGGAATATTGAGGTCACAACTTGCAAAATACGGACAATAGGAAGGTATTGTTCAATGGGGGCTATATGAAGGCGTGGATCTATACCGACAAATTTCATATGGAAAGTTCGGTGGAATATTGATGCCACAAACTTCAAAATACCGGAAATAAGGAGGTACTGTTCTGTGGGGGTTATAAGAAGGCGTCGACTTATACCGACAGATTTCATATGGAAAGTTTTATACCCCCAATGAAGACTAAATACCAAATTTTAGCCATTTCGCTCGATTATTGTGGGCACAACCTTCAAAATACCGAAAATCGGGAGGTACCGTTCTATGGGGGCTATACGAAGGCATGGACCTATGCCGAAAAATGTTTTGCAGAATGTTGTATACCCCCAACGAAGACCAAATACCAAATTTAAGCCATTTCGGAGGAATATTGATTCCACAACCTTCAAAATACCGAAAATCGGGAGTTATTGTTCTATGACGGCTATATGAAGGCGTGGACTTTTACCGACATACATATTTCGTATGGAATGTTTTATACCCCAAATGAGGATTAAATACCAAATTTCAGCCATTTCGGAGGAATATTGAGGCCACAACCTTCAAAATACAGAAAATCGGGAGGTACCGTTCTATGGGGGCTATACGATGACGTGACACTATACCGAAAAATTTCATTATTGTTTATTATAAACAATAAAGTTATGACTATATCAAAGGCTTTGACACTAAAATTTAAGATTTTTGAAAAAGTGGAGTTAATCGATGTGCGCTCAAATAGCGATAAAACAATATAATACATAATATGTGTTCAACTCAAATTTCAATTAATTGTCATCCCGCATAGAAGTAAATATTGTATATTCATATTAATGAGAGTGTTTTGTAATTACACATTAAATTAATAGTATTAACATACATTTGGCATAAAAATCCATTAATGTAAGCAATTAAACTCTTCACACAAATTTACTCTGCCGAACAATGAAACTATTGAATTATTGATATGTGTCGGTTACATTTTTATTATGAATAATGAAACAAAAACTGGAGAAGCTGAGAGGAAATTAATTGTTGTGGCAAGTATCATACCAAAGGTTGTAATGTAATATTGTACTAGCGTATGGAGTTTACTATTACTACTGTTAATTATTGTTTTTATAGACATACGGATTTTTGCAAAAATAAATAATTTTTTATGCTTAATGTCATGGTACATGTATGATATATTACAAATAGGTTATGTTGTTTCAAGTAAATAGAAAGGAAACGTATAAGTTTAAGCGGGACTACAACAGCGTCTGATTGTTGGTTTATGTTTCAGCAAATCGTGTGGAAGCTAACGTGATTTTCACAGACGGCTTGTGGAGAAAACTATGCTAAAGTTTGTATTGTACATGCAATGATCGAACTTCACGAAACGATGCACACAAATCAAATGCAGCACTCTAAGCGTAATAAATCCATTGGTGTCCAAAATAAATGAGAGAGAATTGATGGGAGAGTAATGCTCCTTTGTTAAACAACGGCTGACATAGCTCTCATTCGAATTCGTTTTTCTCAGTTGTTACGACAATTTGCAGGCGTTGACATCAGTGAATAAATGTCTATCACATAAAACTGAAACTGAAACTAACGAGAAAAACCCCATTTTTGTAGGCAGGTACTCATGTAATATCATACGAGGGTCTAAACCAGCGACGACCACAGAAATACAACCAAAGCGAAGACATGTATGAACGTATGAGTGAAAAAAACAACAACCACATTATGTTTTTGTTTGTTTTCATTTATTTACACCGTACGTGAGAGAGAGAAGCAAATGCAAAAACAACTCAGTGGGCGCCCTCACTATACGATCTAAGCAAAGAAGCTCGTCCCTGGTCTAAACTATCTAGCCTAGAAAACAACGGGTGTTGCCAGGCGCGATTTGAATTTATTTTTTGGAAAGTTTGACAGTTTTTAGCCTAAACGTACTCATGACAGTATAGAAAAAAATCACTTTGCCAAAAAATGGAATTTACTTGTGAACATTTCTACGTGGATAATCACGGCAAGAGCGCATCGATCAAGGGCCGTCCTATAGCACTATGAAAAACTGGTTGAATGAATTCAATCGTGGCGGACACTCGCCAAAATACGAGGGTAGTGAGGGTAGCCAAAAATTGGCCGTTGTGCCAGAAAAAAGATATGCCGTGCGTGAACGGATAATACAAGATCGCCGTGAGATAGAGGCATCCTTGGGCATTTCTTCCACCAACTAACATTTGATATTGCATGAACACATGGCCGCAAAAATTGATTGTTTTGTTAGATCCAGCAAAATTAGACAATCTCCCCCAAGGCTCTTGTGTATTGGTGCAAAGAAATTGTGAATAAAAACGATCGTGGTTCTTCAAACGGTGTCCATAAAATCGTCACAGGCGACGAATCTTGGATCTATGCTTAGGAGCCCAAAACAAAACAGCAATCGACCATTTAAGTCTTCGAAAGCGAGCTAAATCCGACTAAAGCTGTTCATGTAAGAATCACTTCGAAGCAAATAGTCGCCTGTTTCTTCGGCAAAACTGACCGTGTGGCGACTATACGGCTTGAGAAATGAAGGATGGTTAATTCTGACTGAGTGGCACACTACAATTTGTTTGCCTAAAGTCGCCTGAGAAAAGCAAACAAGAGAAGACCAATCATTCTGCAAGCCCTCGAACAGCGAAGGAAACCAACGCCTGTTGGACCGTATAAAAAGTGGAATTTATGTATCATCCGCGGTAAAACCCCTTACTGGGGATCCAGTTACTTCATTTGATTCCACCATATCCAGAAAAAAGGCATGGTCAACGATTTTCGTCGCCGTGTTTTGGTGGTGTCTCAATCGGAGTGGAAAAAGTGAGTCAACAATTGGTTTGAGGGCATGAACAAATTTTATAAATCATTTCGGAGACTACTTAAGAAAACACTTAAACTATTTTTGATGGCAAATATTCGCGTTTTCATTGTTTGGCCAGATTGTTATCGTGCAGCCCTCTTATGTTAGCTGGCAGAAGAAATGCTCAAGGATGCATTGTCTCAATTTGAACTTCTATATCTCAAAAACGGTAAAACCTACGAAAATATCATAAAGGTCAATCTTGTGGAGAATTTTCACATTTACATACGACTCGCGGTTTCTAAGCAAAATCGTGAAAACCTAAAGAACCCTAACAATGTGAACTTAAATCGCGATTTATTTGAAAATCCCTCCTGCGATTTTTTTTATTTCTTGATATTTCTCATCTATGAGCATTGTAGTTTCAGAATCTGCAAAAACTTCCCAGGTGTAAGCACCTTCCATTTAAATTTGGTTAAGGCACACCGTGTATTATAAGTTTGTTTTGAGAAAAATTCGTGTAACACCGCGAAATATCGGTCCTAGACCTCCAATGTGATATACCAATCTTCATATCTCGACGAGATAAAGGGATTTTGAGATGTGTGTCCGTCCGTCTGTCTATTATAAACTGTAATCAAACTCCCAGCCGCAATTATGGACCGATCGTCACGAAATTATTGGTGATGATCGAGAAATATTTAGCGGGTGAAATGGGCCAAAAACATAATATTTATCCGATATTGTAGCTACTCTGTAGGTCACATTCATAGTCCGATCGCCTCGAAATTTTGACTAAGGTAATAGTATATGACAAAGAAGAAGCTTGCAATTTGAGATAGTGATCAGATAATATTTAGAGGGTTATATGGACCACAAGTTTTGTGTGAAAATTGTAAAAAATTTTAATATACAGCTTATATATGTATTCCTTATATATGGGGATTTCTGAATGAAATCGGACACTTTTTCAAGATGAGGTTTTTGATTTCCTTGTGGCGATGCTGCTGATTAACAAAACATTTAAGTATATTTTCAATTTTTAAAAAATTCAGAAAAAATAGTAATCGTCCGAATCCCATTACCACATAGGGCTTAAAATTTTTGTAATTGAACGTAGTTTAACATAAATTTTTTTTGAAAAAATCGAAGGTTGCAATTATGTTTAAAAATTGATTTTAAATATTAAATCCCGAAAATTGCATTGAAGCCCACTGTGCACTTTTCTTTTTAATATTTCTTTCGATAGCTGGTAAAAAAACAAACAAATCAAAAAAAAGATGGTCCCATTTTGACCAATATTAAAGAAGTTATGAGTATTTATTTGAACATAGTTCTTTAAAAATGCGATAATTTCAATAGGCGATATCTCTCCCAGCAAAAATTCGGATCCAGTAGTCATTACGTAACCCATTACAAAGTAATGTAAACAAGCTTCTTTTCCCATTACAAGTAATCTGAAAAGTAAAAATATTACAAGGCAAACCTACTTACTTTGCTCCTCACTAATGCTCCTAAGTAATGAGGACATGAGGTGGCACAGTGAGTGTGTGTCCGACTATAAATCCCAGGGTTGTGTGTTCAACGCTCACTGTCAGCACGCGAGTTTTTTTAATTAAAAAATAACAGTTCGTGTGGCACATGTGCACTGCACATTTAAGTTCTTAAGCAACCCTTAATGTTCGTGTGCGTGGCATAGTATGTAGTGTCTTTGGCTAGAAATCAGACGGTTCGTGTGTTCAACTCGCACAGCGACCGAAATAAAATAAAGTAAAATAAAAGTACGAAGTGTAATGAAATTAAAAAAAATCTCTACATCAACTGTTCTAAAAACATAATTTTTTTCAACTTACTTTTCAACTTCTAGTGGCCACAGAATAACTAGTTATTCTAGTGGTCATAAAATAACTACAAACTGAGTGCGACATGCCCTTGTAAAAATAATGGGGAAGAAAGGGGGTTTGCGAGTAGTTACGGCTGCCAAAAATCCCTTACAAAACCCATGATTTTGGGAGGACTTTTTTTGTCTGTACCGTTGGTCAAAAAATAATTTTAAAATATACTAAAATGTTCTGTTGGCTAGGAGCATAAATTGAACCAAAAACAATTGAAATCAAAAATTACTTTTCTCCGAACTGTCCGATTTCACTTGGAATTCCCCATATGTATTTGGAAGACCATTTTTTGACGTTTCCATTGATGCCAATTATAATATATCCAGTTATTTGTTTTTAGTGTAATCAGAAGCACGCTTGAGGTCGCAATTATTGATCAATAGTCACGATATTTTGCACTATGTAAGTGTTTAGTTCGAAGACATGCCTACAATTTCGTACGACGATCTGATCATATATAGAGGGTTAAATGGACCATTACTTTCGTATGAAAAATATAAAAATTTAAAATTTGGTCCATATTTTACTTCCTGGAGGACATATACCAGCAAAGTAGCCTACATATGGAAAAAGAACTACTGACCTTTCCCCTGATGCAAATTTCAATAATGTGTCTCCTGGGTAACTAACGGGCCTACTGCCTAATATATAATACGTTTTGTGCACAATACAACATTTTCCTCCCATGTTACAATTTGTCTCTATCATGATAGATAAATTCCCAGCATTATTACAAATTACGTGGAGCGCGTGCATGCATATTATTTGAATTTCTACTTATTATTAGTTGCTTTTTATTTTTGATATCACAATATATATCCACAATGAACTATTTTCGAAATACTCTAAAAAGCACAAAATCGCGTGCATTCCCACTCGTATGTATGGTACAAGTGCACTTTTTTAGACGATAGATCTTCAATAAACTCACAATGTTCCCTTTGAAAATTTGTATATAGCATGTGTATAATAATTGTTCCACAAACATCCCAGATGGGACAAGGGAGACTTCTCTCATATCAACGAGTGCACGCCGATTCATATTGGCTCAATGATATGGGACCTACTTTTTATTGCCGAGTCCGAACGGCGAGTCTTACGACACCACTTGTAGAGAAGTTTTTCATGGCTTAAATACTCAGGAAATGTCGGCATCATTACTGAGGGGGAATTTTGCCACCGTTGAAAATTTGATGTTGCTTGGCCTAGGATTCGAACCGCAGACCTTCTGAGTGCAAGGCGGACGTGCTAACCATTGCACCACGGTGGCCTCCAATATAGCATGTGTAGTGTTCAATAAAATTGGAGCAGTGTCCATCTGTCGAAAATTTCACGGTCAGATATGGCAAATTGCATTGTAATTGGGTATATTTGCAGCGGCTTATATATTTATTTATATTAGGTATATTTCAAAAAGGAACCTGATTAGGAAAATTTATAGATGTATCAGAAGGGGCTACCAATGCCAATTTTCCCACTTTTGAACGTTTATTAGAAATATATAATGATTTACATAATTGTTCCACAAACTTCTTAGTAGGGAAGAGGGAGGCTTCTCTGCTATGAATGAGTACATCCCGATTTATACTAGATCAATGATAAGGGACCTACTGTTTATCGCCGTGTCCGAACGACGTGCCCTAAGACACCGCATGTAGAGAAGTTTTTCATGGCTGAAATACTTAGAAAATGTCACCATTATTACTGAGGGGTATTTTGCCACCCTTGAAAATTTCATGTGGCCTAGCCTAGAAACCAAACCCGGTCATTCAGCGTAAAAGGTGGGTGTGCATACCATTGGGCGGGTGTGCATACCTGTGGAACCCTATTAGATATGTCAAAACATGGAAATTTTACATTTTTTGATTTTTGAAGAATTGACATCGGACATTTAATATGCTCAAAGTAAAAAATAATTACGTATCTTCGTTTCTAATATTATTTCATAGAGTGGAGCTATATTTCAACTTCACATCCGACTTGTACGCAGATTGTCGTGGGTTCGATTTCCCTGCGAGGTAACATCAAACATTCAACGGTGGCAAAATACACCTCAGTACTGCTGGCGACATTTTCTGAGTATTTCAGCCATATAAAACATATCTAAAAGTGGTGTCTTAGACACGCCATTCGGACTCGGCGATAAATTGAAGGTCCCCAAGATGGCAGAATCGACAAAGTTATTTCTTACAATAAGCTTATTTGTTCCATAAAGGAATTTTGATTTGCTCGGCCCCGTCCGACTATAACCTTTGCTTACTTGTTTTTTGGAAATTGATTTTTTCAAGTCACGGTAAACAACACAACACGTGATCGTATGTCAAACTGTCAAACTTTACAAATAAAATGTCAAGTGGCGTCTGGGCCGCAAACTTTTCTAGTTCCGCTCGTACAGTTTGCACCAACTAGTACACACCAAGATCTTTCTACTCGGCCCTCAAAAAGGATATTTCTCCTACTCCGTTTAAAAAATTTTATTTCACTTTTAAAGTGATAGTTGAAAACAACAGTATCACAAATATTTATTTACTGTTTTTTAACTGCAACTCTTCATCTACACCTTTTGGTATATCCTTTCAAACGCTCATCAACATATGGTGTATTTATGTAATCATCACTACGCCAAAACTTCCTACATTCACATAAACTGCAATGTGCACGTGCACAAGCATGCATCTGTGAAAGTTGTACTACATTCCTACCTCCTTTGTTGTCGTGTCACAAGATGATGTTCATTGGTTTATTGAAGTTACATGAACATTTGCTCCATTTTCTACACCATGAACCCTCAGTATCAACGGTAGTATCAACTTGCCATGGAATGTTTCGCATGCTGAACAAATCGTCGGTGTCATGCTTAAGTGTTCCATACGCCATTTGCCTGATTCGAGAAAAACTCAAGTTAATGTTTAAGGCCATACAGGTTAAAAATGGTGCAATAATCCAAAACTTTAATAGCTCAGTTCTACTTAACTAAACTCATAGAATAGTTTATCAGTAGTTTATTTTAGTCAGATATCTGCGATAGTCTAGAAGTTATGGCAAATTTTTATAATTGCAAAAAGTTGCTGAATTGTTCCATGGAATCTTTTTTTCATGTTTTTGGCAGTTTGTGTCACATGGAACACGTTTTGTCACATTTCAACCAAAACACTTTTTATCAATCGTGTTCCACCTCCCTTATATGAAGTGCTACTGTGGAGTTTAAAAATCAGGACTTTAAATGAAACATTTATTTCTCTCATATAAATACAATAAGGACCATTATTACAGGTTTCCTTAACATTTATTTAAGGAATTCCCTCCACTTATCACTATTTTTTGTGGTAAAAATTTCGATCGGACAAAACGGATTGATATTTGACATTTCTAAGGTAACATAAAACATTTAAACGCGATTTTCTTATAATACCATTTTTGTAGTCAGTTAGCTTCAAGTCGAATGGACGTTTTTGCGTATATTTTTGTGGACTTACATCAAAATTTTGTCTTTAACTATGGATTTTTTGTTTAAACGATTGATACATTTTCGTTTTCATATAACAATACAATATTCAAAAATATTTGGATTTAGAAACTATTATTTTTCAGTTCTAGTCCTTTAAAACAATTTGTTCCATACGCCACACTTTTCCGTAACTTGGCAAAAATGGGTAATTTTTTGTTCCAAACGCCATCATTTTTGGTGTGGAACAATTCGTTTTGTCTCTTTTTGTTCCGTACGCCAAACGACATGGATATGGAACTAAAAAGTTCAAAGTTCTTTTGTTCCATACGCCAGGCTTTATGGATATGCAACAAAACGACAAGATTTTTTGGGTCAGAAAGCGGATATGGAACATACTGGCATCTGAATATCTCAGAAACTATAAGAGATAGAGAAACTCCGACCAAAAAATCTGAAAGAGCATGGTTCAAAACCTTGTAATGTACATTTATCTCAAAATGTCAAAAATGGTGTATGGAACACTTAAGCATGACACCGACGAAATGTCGATATTTTTTGTGTTTCGACACACAACCAATCACATGTCTGTCGTATTTCTTTCATGGAAACGTGAATTTCCTTTGCTGATGTGATGTTAGTGTTTTGAGTAGCCCAGTTCTAATTAAAGTTGAACTTTACCAGAAACTGTAGCATTCACTCCTTCATCCTAATTGCAATGTCTTTATAGCTTTGAATTGGTTTTGAATGTCACGCCAAAGAGATGCCAATTCAGTTGGTAAGCGGCATAATGATACAATTGCAATTTAACGTACTTGTCATGTTTAATAACAAATTCTTAATTAATTTTTCTACGAAGCGTTTCCGCATGCAATTAAGAAGTTGAAAATTTTAGTTTGTAGGTAAATAGGTATTAGTTCGGTGTATGTACAAACTAAATTTAGCAAATATTTGTTTTGAAGTGTTTAAAGCAAAAGCACGTTAACTGAAAATTTGATATTTTTGATATTCAGATCATATGTTAAACATCTTAGACAATTCTGCCTATTACTATAGGTTTTGGTGACGACTAATCTGTATGTAGGAGGTGAAATGGACAGAATATATAATAGTTTCACAATTATAATTTACATCTAGCAAAAGTATGGTAAGTATTTGTGATTGACATTAGTCGTCGTCATCAGGCAAGTCGACTAAGCAGCAACCACAGACGCACCAGTTAACATCACATATTGCTGGTCCTACCCCTGCATTCTTTCATCAATTCAATTACAATGGACATCTAGTTCAAATAAAAGAAGTTGTGGTGTTTAAATTCAGTAGAATATCTTGGCAGTAGTAGTGGGGAAATAAAGTTCAACAATAACAGCAACTAACTGCATTCTGATAACTACAACGTCGCTTACACGTGTAAAGTATGTGAATAGCATTCACGTTTGAAACTGCAGGAGTAGAAGTTCTTATAGTATACAATCCGCCGATAAATATATGTATATATACTCCTGGTTGGAAAGCTATTACCGTCACCTCCCTATTATCTTCTCCATGAGCAGATAGACCAACATTAACAAGGCAAATGTTACCGCTTTTTAGATTTGAACAACTTCATTATACCCTCAGCCTTTAGTCTAATGAGGGTATTTACACTTTGATACGACCAAAAATGTGCCTCATCGAAATAATGGTTTTAGACCCCAAGTATGTTTGTACGATATCCGTTTCAGACAATTTTAAGTAGATCTAGCAATGTCCGTCCGTCTGTCTGTCCGTCTGTCTGGCTGGTGCGCACGATAACTCTCGAACGGATTAACCGATTCGGTTCAAATTTTGGGTATCGAAATATTTTGTCCAGATTCGATTTAAGTTCGAAGATGGGCCATATAGGTCCACTCCTTCAGGTACCTCCCCCACAAATGTTCAAAAATTGTCGCAAAACTTGTGCGCACGATAACTCTTGTAGGGAATAACCGATTTGGTCCATACTTTGCACATCGTGTAATTTCTACTAAACTAAGATGAGGTTCCAATATGGACTCAATCGGTCAACTCCTTCGGGTACCTCCCACACAAAATTTCGGAAAAGTTCAGTTTAGGACCTGGTCTCGGAGCGCTTTGATTTTTGTTTACGCAAGTTGTATTCGCTGTCCTCTATACGACGCTGTAAGTTTCATTAGGGGCAAGTCCATACTTCCTGAGAAAATAGCCTGAAAGTTACAAAAAACCCTATGACACCGTGTGTAGTGGTTGGAGCGCTAGATAACTCTCGAACGGATCTGCCGATTCGGTCCAAAATTTGGCTTTCGTAATATTTTGTCCAAACTTAGTTCAAGTTCAAAGATGGATTATATCGGTCCACTCCTTCCGGTACCTCCCCCACAAAAGTTCGAAAATGTTCGTAAAATTTGTGCGTACGATAACTCTTAAAGGGAGTAACCGATTTGGCCCATACTTTGCACATTATGAAATTTCTACCAGACTTAGATGAAGTTCCAATATGGACTCAATCGGTAATCTCCTTCGAGTACCTCCCACACAAATTTTCGGAAAAGTTCAGTTTAGGACCTGCTCTTGAATCGCCTTGGATATTGTTGTAACATCTTGTATTCACTGTCCCCTATACGAAGGTACAAGTTTCCTCAAGGACAAGTAAGTAAGTAATGACACCATGTTTATGGGTGGAAGAGCAAGATATTTCTCGAATGGAAATGCCGATTCCGGCCAAAATTTGGCCTTCGTAATATTGTTTCCAAACTTACTTTAAGTTCGTAGATAAGCCATATCGGTCCATGCCTTCAGGTACCAACCCCACAAAAGTTCAAAGTACTCGGAACAATTGTGCGCACGATAACTCTTGATGGGAGTGACCGATTTGGTCCATACATTACACATTTTTATAATATCTACCAGATATGGATCAGGTTCGAATATGGACTATATTTGTCCACTCCACCCCGTACCTCCCACACAAAATTTTGGCTAAGTTCACTTTAAGACCTGCTATTGAATTACTTTGTTTTTTGCTGAAGCAACTTACATTCATTGCCTCAATTACGATGGCAACAGTTGTTGTTCACGTTCGTGAAACGCCGTTAATTCCGGATAAGCTGGCGGCGAGACCGATCTGGTGACCCTGTGTTTGGAGGATCTATTTTTATGTGGCAACACCTTTTGAAGTCGTCAATGTCCATATTTTATTGTTTTTGTTGTAAATTAAGTAAAAAATGTATAGTTGAATTTTGCTCGTAATTGCGCGCCGACGCTTTTTGGTTAAACAATAAAATAATAAGTTGAAGTTTGGTTGCACTATCGCGAAATCGTATTTGTTAAAGAGAAATTAGATTGAAATCTAATATTTTAATTTGAATTATAAATAAATATTTGAATTTTAATTATAAATACAAATAAACATTTTGTTAAAAAGCCGATATAGTTCGGAGACAGAAAAAAGTGTTTTTGCTTTCCCTTTTTTTTTCTCTTGCTATTTGTGCCTTTTTCCACTTTGGTTGTCTCCCATTTTGCTCCACCGAGCCGGTACATTTGTTGTTGTTGGGAATTCGCCCAAATACTTTTGAAAATAAACAGTTGTTTCAGGGGCAAGTCCATACAAACAGCCCGAAGGGTGTAAAAACCCCCTATGGCACCCCCATGGTCTATGTCGGTCCATTCCTTTAGGTACCTTTTCCGCAAAATTTTTGAACTTTAATCCTAATCAACATTTTTGTCGGTTCATACGACCAAAATTTTGAAACCCCCTAAATACATAAGTTTTTTGTGAAAAAAAGTGTTTTAATTTGCACAGGCTGAGGGTATATCTCTGTCGGCAAAGCCGACTGATACTTTTTCACTTGTTAATGTTCGTTTTGCAGAACGGATTTTCCGGTAAGTCATCTCTACCGTAACTGTTCACCATTTACCTGTTGGTCGAACATTTGAAGTAATACCAAATTTCCCAGTACAGCCGGTGGGTCTAGCAAATGAGAGTGATCAACTTTATCGGCCCCATCTCAATGATCAGGATAATTCCGACATTTAATAGAACGTTTGGGTGGTTCACACATGTCATATCATACTGCGACAATTTAAGAAGAAGTCCGAAACAGATAGGTCTTGTGGTGATGATAGCTTTGTTGAGCACGTATAAAATTATAGGTGGGCCGTTGGTAAGCGAAAGCAAGTGCAAGGCCATGGACCGTTCCAGAACTTCAGGTGGTGGACGTACATACATAATTCAAAATAATTATATGCCTTTGTTGCAGTACCTGTATTCGTGTTACCATGGGAGCCATCTTTATCATCATGTTGTGGATGGTGCAGGTACCTCAATTCCTATTGGCCAAGGATTGACGACAGCGTGAAAAAAATCTACGAAACACCACTTCTTTACAACTACCCAGCCAAACGTACTCAACCATCTCGAGTAGTTTTGTGGTCATACCCCTTGGAGCTGCTGCTTTCCTAAACCCGGATATTGTACCACAGGCCTCTGGTTACTAGGTACAGATTTTGCGTCTCGTTGCAATCATTTAGTACTATTTTGCCATTGCGCTGATATGTTATCAGGACGAGGATTTTTTACTGAACCAATTCGGCAATTTGGGTGAGTAATCTGCGGCTGACTGATGTGTTTGCAGCTTTTCTGGGACCAAGGTTCGTGAGAGAACACTAAGGTTCCAATTGTTGGGTATGCTAAATTTTGCAAACTAACTGATGCATCTTGTTTATAGGCATGTCGCAACCGGTCTTGAATAGTTCAGTTGGCAACCCATCACGTATAATGCCATATTTTTCTTCAGCTGAATAACTGCTTTCCTGACCTCAGTTTGGTTGTCCAATATGCAACGTTCTTTTCATCAGAAGACTTACGACACTCCAGATCGACCATGGATTTTAGGTGGTAGCTTTTGTTACCCAAATATTTTGAACCAGTTTGTAGAGAGAGTTGGCTATTCTTTGCCCCTGCTCTTCCACATTTATGGGGCAAGGAGTGGCGCCTTCTAACATGTGGGTAAGTTGAGCGGAGTAAGCTTTTGTTATCTGTCCGTTTGCAGATTCTCAACATCCAGCTTCCATCCTGTAGTGGATAACACTTTTGTAGCATCATTAGGAACAGAGCTACATTGGCTGCTAAAAGGAATGGTCCGTATCGACACTGGAAATGTTTATTCTATCATAACATCGATCTATTTTATGATTTTACCATGTAGGAATATCAACGCCTAGTGACTTAGTCTATGTCGAGATGTTGGAATCTGGTGCTGCTCAATATCATATTTTCTGCTGCTGTGAAATCAGTTGTTTCCTCTAGATGACTGAAAGTGCCGACCGCAGACCCATAGACATTTTCACTCGCAGTTTTACTATTACAATTTTTTTAAGTCAATATTAATCTCATGTGAGGACAGCCGTTATTGTCAACACCTAGCAGAATGAGTGGGTACCAAAATTCCCTGTCAAAAACTTCAAGACAAAACCGAATTCGCTTATTATACCCTCCACCATACGGAGGGTATAATTAAATTTGTCATTCCGTTTGTAACACATCGAAATATTCGTCGGAGACCCTATAAGGTATATATATTATTGATCAGCATAAAATTCTATGACGATTTAACCATTTCCGTCTGTCCGTCCGTCCGTCCGTCTGTCTGTTGAAATCAAGATACAGCTCGCAATTTTAAAGATAGAGAGTCAATATTTGGTACAGAAGTTTTTATTACTTGCTGGATGGTTGGTATTGAAAATGGGATATATCGGTCCTCGTTTTGATATAGCCCCCATAGAACGGTACCTCCCGATTTTCGGTATTTTTAAGGTTTTAGCTTCATTATCCTACCAAAATGGCTGAAATTTGGTATTTAGTTATCGTTGGGTGTATAAAACTTTCCACCTGAAATTTATTGGTATATGTTTACGCCTTCATATAGCCTCCATAGAACGGTACCTCCCGATATTCGGTATTTTGAAGGTTTTAGCTTCATTATCACACCGAAATGGCTTAAATTTGGTCCATATTCTCCGTTGGGGGTATACAACTTTCCCCCGAAATGGTATATAACCTTTTTTGAGAGCATAACACTTCCCCTTCTAAATTTGTCGGTATAAGTCCACGGCTTTATGTAGCCCCCATAGAACTGTACCTCCCGATTTTCGGTATTTTGAAGGTTGTGGCCTAAATATTACCCCAAAATAGCTGAAATTTGGTATTGAAACTTCGTTGGGGGTACCCAATCTTCCCCTTTACATTTGTCGGAAATGGTGATATAAAACTGTTCCCCAGGTATATGTCTGTACAGGTCCACGCCTTCATATTACCCCCATTCCTGTCTAAAATCCGTCGGTATAGGTCCACGTTTCGATCAATATCCCACCGAAATGACTGAAAATCGTTATTTTTTCTTTCAAGAGGTTATAAAATATTCCAGAACAGTATTATTAGTATAGGTCCATGTCTTTCTATATCCCTATATAAGCGTACTTCTTGATTTGCGGTATTTTTTAAGTTTTAGCCACATTCACTTACCGAAATATTTGGTATTTAGTCTTCTTTGAGTCTAAAAAGTTAGTATTTGGTCAGGTCCTATTTAATCTCACTTTCATATTTTATGTCAATCTTTCGAATGTTTAATACAAATATCCCAAACGACTTAAAAGTATTAAACATTTTATTTTGTAGAGGGAAAAAAGAACAAAAAATATTTTTGTGTTTGGTTTATGTTATCCTCATGGTGGAAACCCAAACTTTGTGTATATTTTGCCTGCTTACCATTATTCTAGTCCCATTACATTTCACCATTGAATGCATTTTATGTTCCTGTTAGAAAGGGATTTCCGCGTCATCTTCTTGCAATGATACAGTGCTGCTCAAAACATTTGCAACTCAGATGCCTATATCGCATTCAGTCTATTTTTAGGGACATTTTGAGTTTTGAAATATGTTTGTTTTTGTTATTTGATTTTTTATTGACCATATTTTCAAGATTTAAAAAGCATTATCCAGTTATGAACACTTATGTTTAAAAAATGTGTGAAATATCGGAGGACCACATGTTTTAGCCTGCTCAAAACATTTGCAACTCCGTGGTACGAATATCTATTATTTCATTTTTGACGAGTTTTTTGTATTGATTGGCATCAAATTGATTTTAATCAGAAGAAGGGGACAAAAATCTTTCATGAGGAGTACTTTTATCCCACGTTTTTACTTTTGATAGACAAGTATGACGAAAACAAGACATGTTCATTTTTTTAAGAAAAGCTTAAATTACGACCTGAAATTTTTATCAACGCTTTGCTAAAATGGTAATTTTTGAAAATTTTGGATCCAACGAGGTCCAAAACTAAACATAGGAACATCACAATATCTAAAACAGAGCTGGATACCGCGTAAAAAGAACTAAAATCGTCATAAGATGGGAAGGAGATGCAAGGACTACAACATCTACTGCAGGGGATGATCAAAAAATTATACGAATTATTAAGCAGATCTCTCAGAAGTCATCAACAGATGTTAAAAAAAGACTTGACACCGATAAATCTATACAAACACCTCCGATACATACCAAAGACACCGGTATACCAAAATAGGCAAATTTTGGGAAAACAGTAATTTCCGGGAAAAATGGAATTTTTCATAGAAATTGTTCAAAAAATGTGTGGTTATATTTTTGGAGTAGTGAAATCGAGTACTTCTCCTCGATATAAATCAATATTTAAGTTTTATGACTTGAAAAAATTTGATTGATCACCAGAACTAAAGATAATAGAATTTGTCCCCTTATACGAAAAAGTTCACCCAAAATGTAGAAGATGTTTTATATTGCCCTGGAGGTATTTTTATGGACAGAAATGGTACAGGATACATGAGGTCGAGATATTTATCAGATCCAAGAACTAACCGGACAGGTAGCATGTCAAAATCTCACCATGTACACTCCAGGATTGTCGTATAACAGAATGTTTTGGCATAATACCGCTTCTAAACGTATATATAACCACGTAAAACTAGCAATTTTTCGAAAATATGCTTAAGTTCTTATCGGACGCAATCAGCTATAGTAATCTAAATTCATATAGGAGGTTTCGGGACTCTAATCTGGACTCTAGACTATTAAATATCGACAAAAAAAACCTTGGTATTTAACAATTATCCTTAGAGCACAGGATTCCAAAGGATATATTAACTTATTTAGTTAACTGGTTTCCTTTATGATGTCTCCACATAATAAATAAAATGTTTAATTCACAATATATTATCAAAACAAAAATAATTTCTTCAGATTTTGAATAAAATTTTCTCAGTTGCAAATGTTTTGAGCAGAACCAAAAGTGAGTTCGAGCTTTGTTTGTATATTTTTTGTAAAATAAGTGAAATTATTGCAAATTAATTTTTAAATCTTTAAAAAGGATCCAATAAACAATCAATCTACAAAAATATTGGCATTTAAAATCCACAAACTACCTCTGAACTATATAAAATATGAACTAGTCATTCCAGTTGCAAATGTTTTGAGCAGCACTGTAAGTTGAAAAAAGCCTTATGACATTAGAAAGGAATTTTAAGTAGAAAATAATTAAAACTGTCACCAACTATCTAAGGAATTCTGTTGTTATTATCATTTCTACTCAATACAAATTCTAGTGAAAGACAAAATTATTAAAATTTCCAGAATTCAAGAAATGAAATAAAAAGAATAATAATGATGGTACTAAAGGGATACAAATTCTAGTGAAAAGCAAAATGATTAAAAATTCAAGAATTCAAAACATGAAGCATTGTAAAAGATGGACAGAACCTATTAAAGTGAAATAAAAAGAATAATAATGATGATACTAAAGGGAGTACTAAGTAAGGCTGAGGAAGTTCAAATAATTTAGTCAAAGGAAGAAATTAAGCATTATAAAAATCATCACAAAAGGTGGTAGATATTAACAAACAGATCTCTCTACATATATTTTTATTCAATTCAACTGTATTTTACAAATTTTTTAAATTGTATTTATAATTTTATGTCTAGCCTTCATTCTTTTCTAAGTTTTTATGATTCCCAATCAGCCGGTGAAATTGAACAACCATACATTGGTCTGTCAATTTGTTTTAATAAAAATTTCCAATCAGTTAAGCATTTTGCTTTCACCACTCGATTAGAAATGTAAACATTTTGTTTTTCTGATTATTTATATTCCCCAGATAATAGTTTAGTTTGTGTATAGCTGCCAATGATTCACTGGCTTAGCCAAACAACGCTCAAATATTTTTTAGAACTATTTTCAATGCATTAAAAACAATGAAAAAAAAAAACAATAACCAAACATGTAAAAAAGCATTAAGTTCGGCCGGGCCGAACTTTTCATACCCTCCACCATAAAATATTCATTCCTGTCCCCAACTTTAAGTGAGTACGTTAAAATGTCAGATAATGTACATAAAATGCTTCATTCGGGAGGCCCTTTTTTATGGTGCCTATATCTAACTGTTGACAATTGTTGGTGGGCTAGAAATTGGGAGGTACTGTTATATAGGGGTTATAATAAAACATGGGTCTATGTTGAGAGTTTTTGATGGGAGCCTTTAATGTCAAATAACTCCTAATTCGGTTAAAAAATTTAGCTAGAATCCTCAAAATATCGAAAATCGGTACATAACGTGGGAACTTCAAATGTCATTAACAGCTAGTTCGGAGGTATCTGGGCTATACGAAAATATAAACTTAAATGAACAATTTTTGTTGCAGAATTTTTGTTGACTTTTAAATTTGAAATTACAGAAAGTTCGTCCAAAAATAAAGCTAAGGTTCGAAAAATCGGGAGGTTTGTTTTGGGGCTACACAAAAACATGGACCTACGTTCGGTTAAACATTTTAAGTAAAATCCTCAGAGTACCGAAAATCGGGAAGTATCGTTATATTGGGGCTATGTTGAAAATTGTTGATGCAGATGCGTGGTGACCACTACAACCTTCAAATGTCAAATTACAGTTAGTTCTGTTAAAAATTGTAGCTAAAATGGCCAAATTACTTAAAATTGGGAGGTACCGTTACATGGGAGCTATATCCGAACATGGACCTATGTTGACAATTTTTGATGGAGAGGTGTTGTGATCACTAAGAACTTCAAATGTCAAATTACTGCTAGTTCGGTTTAATATTGTAGCTAAAATCATCAAATTACTGAAAATCGGGTGGTACCTTTCTTGACAATTTTTGGTGGAGAGGTGTGGTGACCACTAAGAATTTCAAATGTCAAATGTTCAAATTACAGATAATTCGGCTAAAACTTGTTGGTAAAATTCTCTAAATACCTGAAATCGGGCGGTAACGTTATATGGGGGCTATTCCAAAACATGGACCTATGTCCACTAGTTATATAAGTTTATTGACATTTAAGAACCCTAAATGTCAATTGATAGCTAAATCGGTCTGAAAATGTAGATAAAAACGTCAAAATGTCGTAAATCGGGGGTACCGTTATATGGGGGCTATACCAACACGTGGACCTAGGTCCACAACTTTTGTTATATAAATTTAGTTGCAAATTATAAGCTATATCGGTCTGAAAATGTTGTTAAAAACGTCAAAATACCGTAAATCGGGGGGTACCGTTATATGGGGGCTATACCAAAACGTGGACCTATGTCCACAAGTTTTGTCACATAAGTTTATTGACACTTAAGAACAATAAATGTCAAATTATAGCTAAATCGATCAGAAAATGTAGCTACAAACGTCAAAATACCGCAAATCGGGGGGTACCGTTATATGGAGGCTATACCAAAACTTGGACCTATGTCCACAACTTTTGTTATATAAGTTTACTGACATTTAAGAACCCTAAATGTCAAATTATAGCTACATCGGTCTGAAAATGTAGCTAAAAACGTCAAAATACCGCAAATCGGGGGTACCGTTATATGGGGGCTATACCAAACCGTAGACTTATGTCCATAACTTTTGTCATATATGTTTATTGATACTTAAGAACCCTAAATGTCAAATTATAGCTAAATCGGTCTAAAAATCTTGCTAAAAACGTCAAAATACCGCAAATCGGGAGGTACCGTTATATGGGGGCTATACCAAAACGTGGACCTATGTCCACAAGTTTTGTTATATATGTTTATTGACACTTAAGAACCCTAAATGTCAAATTATAGCCAAATCGGGCTGAAAATGTAGCTAAAACCGTCAAAATACCGTAAATCGGGGGGTACCGTTATATGGGGTTATACCAAAACGTGGACCTTTGTCCACAACTTTTGCTATATAAGTTTATTGACACTTAAGAACCCTAAATGTCAAATTATAGCTAAATCGGTCTAAAAATGTTGCTAAAAGCGTCAAAATACCGCAAATCGGGGGGTACCGTTATATGGGGGCTATACCAAAACGTGGACCTATGTCCACAACTTCTAATATACAAGTTTATTAACACTTAAGAACCCTAAATGTCAAATTATAGCTACATCGGTCTGATAATGTAGCTAAAAACGTCAAAATACCGTATATCTGGGGGTACCGTTATATGGGGGCTATACCAAAACGTAGACCTATGTCCACAACTTTTGTTATATAAGTTTATTGATACTTAAGAACCCTAAATGTTAAATTATAGCTAAATCGGTCAAAAAATGTAGACAAAAAAGTCAAAATACCGCAAATCGGGTGGTACCGTTATATAGGGGCTATACCAAAACGTGGACCTATGTCCACAAGTTTTGTTATATATGTTTATTGATACTTAAGAACCCTAAATGTCAAATTATAGCCAAATCGGTCTGAAAATGTAGCTAAAATCGTCAAAATACCGTAAATAGGGGGTACCGTTATATGGGGTTATACCAAAACGTGGACCTATGTCCACAACTTTTGTTATATAAGTTTATTGACACTTAAGAACCCTAAATGTCAAATTATAGCTACATCGGTCTGAAAATGTAGCTAAAAACGTCAAAATACCGCAAATGGGGGGGGGGGGTGTACCGTTATATGGGGGCTATACCAAAACGTGGACCTATGTCCACAACTTCTAATATATAAGTTTATTAACACTTAAGAACCCTAAACCGGTTTCTCCCTTCGAGGAATTTGCTCCGTCAAATTCAATATCGTTCGACAACTATAATTTTCTCAAAGGAGTGGGCCGATATAGTCCATATTCGAACCTGATATATGCATGGCAGTAATATTTTTTCACACCGCTAATTTGAAACAATTCGGTTAGTCCCTTCTGGAACTATCGTGCAAATAATCTTAGCGAAAAATTTTTAACTTTTGTGGGTGTAATTAACGGAAGGGGTAGACCGATATGGTCCATCTTCGAACTTAAACTAAGTTTGGACAAAATTTACGAGACCTTAAATTTGAACCAAATCGCATCAGCCAGCCAGACAGACGGTCGAACATGGGAACATCAACTCAAAATTGTCTGTAAATGTACTTCTATGCACGAAAATCACAACAATAAAAAACCACTTATATGTAAGGCAGAAGTTCATGTTGGGTTTCAAGTTTATTTTCGTAGATTGCAGAAATATGTATGTCTCCTAGAAATAAAATATAGACAAAAAATTGGATTTGGATATTTTTCCCACAAAATTCACCCGCTAAGAACTATCCGCCCATTATCAAAAATTGTTGGTATATTCCTTGACCAAATTTCTTAGCTCGTGTACAAATTTGTCAGTATTAAACCATACCTGCGAACTCTAGCGTGGTTATGTTTACTATACACACAATTAAAACTGTGGAATTTCTGTACATACTAGGCTGTAACTCTGTTTTTTGAGCATGTACATCAACATAATTGGCATAACTCACCAGGGCGGAATATGTCTACTAGGAACAAAGATATAAGATATGTATATTAGGGATATAACTTTTTGCACTTTTTTGCAAATATCAAAAATACCACCACATAGCCGTGTAGAGCATGGAAAACTAATATGAAAGACGGTGTCAATTTTTCTCCATCGCGAAAAAAGTTTCCGCACCAAATGCATTGAAGTTCTGTAATGCATTTTTTAATTTTATCTGTCATAACAACATATTTGCTTTTTATTAAAATGTTTATTTTTTTGTAATCTAATTTAAAATTATTATCAAAGCGTTCTGGACCAATTCGTTCTAAAATCGCGCCATTTCGGACCATATTAGGATTTTTTGACACTATTGCAATTTTTGGTTTTTCTTTATAAACTCGTGAATTTTATGTTTATATTTTTTTAACCTATCGGACAAGAGAATATGGAGTCATTTGCAACTAATTCGCGAAAATTACAAGCTGTTTTTGTTGACTTTGCATGTGAGAATTGTATTTTTTTCTATAAATATTTATTTAAACAAAGCAAATTTAAAATTATAAGTAGAAAAAACATCAAAAGGGTTTTAGTAATCAACGTTGGTGCGGAGACTTTTTTCACCGAATCGATCTTAGAAACGCGTTTTCATTATTAGGACAAAATTCCCCACATGGTACTGGTGTTGTATTTTTGTAGAAAACAAATACGATTCTCACAAGCAAAGTCAACAAAAACAGCCTGTAACTTTCGCGAATTCGTTGCAAATGACCCCATATTCTCTTGTCCCATAGGTTAAAAACATATAAAGATAAAATGCAAGAGTTTATAAAGAAAAACCAAAAATTGCAATAGTGTCAAAAAATCCTAATATGGTCCGAAATGGCCCGATTTTAGAACAAATTGGTCCAGAACGCTTTGATAATGATTTTAAATTAGATTACAAAAAAAATAAAAATTTTAATAAAAAGCAAATATGTTGTTATGACAGATAAAATTAAAAAATGCATTACAGAACTTCAATGCATTTGGTGCGGAAACTTTTTTCGCGATAGAGAAAAATTGACACCGTCTTTCATAATAGTTTTCCATGCTCTACACGGCTATGTGGTGGTATTTTTTTGGTTATAGCCCTAATGTATATATTAAATTTTTTTCCAACTTTCACACAAAAGATTAGGTCCATTTCATCCGCTAAAAATTATCTGATCATCATGTAAAATTGCAAGCGCTCTGATCGGACTATGATTGCGACCTACAAAGCAGATACAAATTCGGATAAAAATTTTGTTTTTGGTCCATTTCACCCCCTAAATATTTCACGATCATCACCAATAACAATAACGATCTATTCTGATGTGAAACCGACCTCCATACCAAATTTCGTGACAATCGGTCTATAATTGCGGTCTGGAGTTTGATTACAATTTATAATGGACAGATGGACACACGGACGGACACACATCGCTATATCGCTTTATCTCATCGAGATATGAAAAATGGTTTATAACATTAAGGGTCTACGACGAATATTTCGCGGTGTTACATGAATTTTTAGCAAAACAAACTTACCCTTTCCAACTTTATGTAAGGTTTGGGCTTACGACAGAGAAGTAACTTGCAATTTAACGTGATGATCAGATAACATTAAGCGAGTTAGATTGACCAGAACTTTTGTGTGAACATTTGTAATGTTGTTAGTGAAATGACTATATCTTTATTACTGGAAACTATGTTAAACCAATGTATGTTATATTTAGAAGAGGAACGCTTGACCTTTCCTTTGATGCTAATTAAGTTGATGTACATGGTCAGATAACAGAGTTACAGTCTAGTATATGCAGGGATCCCTCAGTTTTAACCGTAGGTAACCTTAATCACGCTAGAGTTCGCAGTTATTATTGTTGATAATGATCGGATAGTATTTAACGTGTAAAATTGACCATAACTTTTGTGGGAAAAATATCCAAATTTAAATTTTAATCAGTAATTTAAATCCTGGTCTAATATTCAAACAACCTACGAAAACTAAACTTGAAAAAAAAAACTCTTGACCTCTCACTTGATGCAAATTATATCAATGTTGCAGTTAGAAAAAGGAATTACTGTCTAACATCACGGTGCGCCTCAACCAACTTTATGTGGAAGGTGCGGAAACCTGGGAAGTTTTTGCAGATTCTAAAACAGCAATGTTCATAGATGAGAAAAATAATAAAACCAAAAACACCGACGAAGGAATTTTTAAATAAATCACATTTTTAGGGTTTTTAGGGTTTCACGATTGTAGCTGTGAAAATTCTCTACAAGATTGACCTTCTTGATTTTTCGTAGGTTTTACCATTTTTGAGTTATAGAATTTCAAATTGGAACAATGCACTAACTGTATCACCTCCTTATAAAACAATGTCATGTACGGTGCGCCCTAACTAACTTTAAATGAAACCCGTTTACACCTGGGAAGTTTTTGCAGATTCTGAAACAGCAATGTTCATAGATGAGAAAAATCCAGAAACAAGAACAAATCGGAGGGATTTTTATATAAATCGCGGAAAAAGTTCACATTTTGTATAAGGTTTTCAGGATGGGACTAAAGAAAAGTGTTGTAGAGAATTTTCAGGGTAAAATGGCTAAAATGAACCACAACTTTTGTGTGAAAATTGTGAAATTTCTTATATACAGCTTATCTCTTTATTCCTGGAAAGACATTCCGGGCAAGTAAGCTTTTCTTGGAAGAGGGACGCTTGACCTATCTATTGATGTCAATTGTGTTGGTGTATATGATAAGATACAGCCTAATATACCCATTTTTTTGTTTGTAGTGTTATCATAGGTCGTAAGAGTTTAGGTATGAGAAGATGCTTACAATTTTGGATGATGATCTGATATTATCCCAGCAAAAATTTGCCTCCAAAGATGCAGTTAAATCATATGCAGAAGTGATTTGGAAGTTCATCAAATTGTAAGGACTTGGAGTGCATTTTTCACGACTCTGATTGAACTGCATCCGGATGCAGTTAAATTGTGAGAAATGGATATCGTTGGTAGAATCGCATCCGAATGCGCATAAAGTGTGGGGAATGGAGTGCCTTTTTCACGACTCCGTTAGAACTGCATCAAAGCATGCCGTGAAAGAAGTAGTAATCCATTTTTATACAAACATTGCAGCATTTGTCGCTTTGCCACCTTTTTCAAAACGATTCCCCAGTCAGGCAACATTAAATTTAAATACACTTCAGTAATGTTGGTGACATTTTCTGAGTATTTCAGCCATCTACAACTTCTCTACAAGTGGTGTCTTTGAACTCGCCGTTCGGACTCGGAGAGCGAACATGAATCGGGGTACACTCACTCATTGATATAAGATAAGTCTTCCTTTTTTCTTCTGAGATGTTTGTAAAACAATTATTATATTATTATTTAAGCTTTGTGTGATACGGTACCAGAATCCACAAAGTTATTTTTTACAATAAGTTTATTTGTTCCATAAAAAAATTGATTTGTGGAAAGCTAATTCCCAGGGGTAAAGGTGTAGGCTATCACATGGTCGGCCCCGTCCGATTATGGCTTACTTGTTTTCTTTAGTCCCGTTTCTATAGGACTTGCGGTTTCCAAGCAAAATCCTGAAAACCTAAAAAAACCCCTACGAATGTGACTTTTGAAGGCGATTTATTTCAAAATATATTCGTCGATTTTTTTGGTTTTTTGATTTTTCTCATCTATGAACATTGCAGATTTCGAATCTGCAAAAACTTTCCAGGTGTAAGCACCTTCCACGTAAAGTTAGTTAAGGCGCACCGTGCATGACATTAGTTTGTAAGGAGGCGAAACAGTCAGTTCATTGTCCCAATTTCAACTTTTATTTTTCAAAAACAAGTAAGAGAAGGCTATAGTCGGACGGGGCCGACCATGTGATACCCTACACCACTATCCCTGGGTACTCGTTTTCCGAGGAATTTTTTTTTTATATGATTGATACATATCTTACCCGTCCGGCCATACATACATGATACATATTCTGGTTTTAATTCAAAGGGAAAAATCGATGTCGGATTTTTAGGCGACACCCCTATAATATTATTATAATAACAAAACTATAGTTTTGTTGGATTTTAAGATTATCAAGGTTTGAGCAAAATTGGAATATGTTAACACGCGCCACTGGGGCCTCAAAATTTCCATAGTAATTTGTATGGGGCCAAAGGTGAATTGTCACGAAATTGCTTCAATGGCCGTAATTATATCATAGGGCCCAAATTACCTAAAAGTAATCAAATATACTATTGGAGCAATATAAAAATCTTTGTAGGGTTCGTTTTCTAGCCACAGCAATGAAAAATGTCTCATCGATTGGACAAGAAATGTGGCCTTTAGAGCAATTTCATGTAATTTCACCTTTGGAATTACTATGGAAACTTTGAGACCCCAGTGACACGTGTTATAATCTTCCATTTGTGATCATACTTTGGCTACCTAAAAATCCAACAAAACTAATCATTTTAGGGATGTGTAGCCTAAAAAAATCTGACATCGATTTTTTAAAACCATCCAAATGTTATAGCGCCATTACTGGAAACGTTAGATGGTATTTTCCTTATTTTATAATGGATAGACGGATTGCATCTTAAAAACTAAAATTCGTATTAAAAAAATATCAAAAGACCTTTAATAGCTTTCGGCGAATTTTACGGAACCGACCAATATTTCGAGGTATTATATTACTTTTGCCCAAATCGGCACAAAAACTTTAAGACCCTGTGCTTCATTGTAATTTACCTCAATTTAAAAACTGGGAATTTCTATAACATGACTAAGGAAAGTGTCTTTCATGCTTGCGACATTTTGTAACATGCAAGGTACATAACTGTATTTCCTTACAAGTAAGCCAAAACAATAAAGGTCCGCTACATTGATGTAATTTGCATCAAGGGTGTGGTCAAAGATTGGTTTTCAAGTTTCGTATTCGTAATTTGACGGAATATGTTCCCAAGAAATGAAAATATCTTCCAAAAATTAAATTAGGATATTTTTTCCACATAAGTTATGGTAAATTTCACCCGCAAAATACTATATGATCATTACGCAAATTTATTGGCAACTTCCTTGACTAAAACTCTTACCTTGTGCAAGATTTTGCCAGTTTTGAGCTATAACTGCAATAGTTAGCGTGATTATGGTTACACTATACACAATTCATACTTTGGAATTCCTCCATATACGAGGGCGGTTCGGAAACTTCTTAGCCTATCAATGAAAGAAAATAGTTAGTTTTTCAAAAATATTTTTATTTTTCAATATTATCTCCTGAAACTTCAATACACTTAGTCCAACGCTTTTCTAGCAATTCTATCCCTTGATTAAAATAGTTTTCCTCAAGGTCTTCAAAATAGTCGTTTACAACTGTAATTGCATCTTCATTTGAGGTAAAACGCTTGCCAGCAAGGAATTTTTTTAGATTTGGGAACAAGTAAAAGTCACTGGGAACTAAATCAGGAGAATAAGGTGGGTGGTCAAGCAACTCGTACTTTAATTCGTTGATTTTAGCCGTTGTTAAAACACTCTTGTGCGCTGGTGCGTTCTCTTGATGAAAAATGTTTTTTTGTGTTGTAAGCCAGGACGTTTTTCTCGAATTTGTACATTTAATTGATCCAAAAGGTTGCAATAGTACTCTGAATTTATTGTTTTACCGTTTTGCAGATAGTCAATCAATAAAATACCTTTGAAGTCCCAAAAAACCGTTGCCATAACCTTACCAGCCGATTGAATTGTTTTTGCCTTCTTTGGGGCACTTCCTCCAGCTTCAGTCCATTGTTTGGATTGTTCTTTTGTCTCTGGAGTATAGTGGTGGATCCATGTCTCATCAACAGTTATGAAACGACGCTTAAAATCCATTTTATTTCGCTTAAAACGATCCAAACAAGCTTGAGAAATGTTCATTCTTATGCGTTTTTGATCGACTGTTAACAAATGCGGCACCCATCTTGCAGAAAGCTTTTTCATCTGTAGTTCTTCATACAAAATTAAATGGACTCGATCATTTGATATGCCCATGATATTAGCAATTTCACGCACTTTTATTCGTCGATCATTTAATACCATATCATGCACTTTGGCTACAATTTCTTTTGTTGTTGCTGTTTTTGGACGTCCACTACGTGGTTCATCTGCAATGCTTGTACGACCGCGTTTAAATTCAGCAACCCAATTTTTTACTGTTGCATATGAAGGAGCATTTTCACCTAACACATTCACCATATCATTATGAATTTCTTGTCTCGATAAACCTTTTTTATGTAAATATTTAATGACAGCACGCATTTCTAATTTTTCCATTGTAAAAAAATTGCGGATGCGTCTTTGTTGAACACCTGTTTCTATATGAAGGAGTTGCCAGATCGAAACAAAATTTAACATGTGTTCATAACAGAGATGGAAGTTTCCAAAACACTTAACTTTTTTCTGTTTATACCGCGCTTTTTGTGCTAGGCTAACTGCCCTCGTATTAGGCAATAACTCTGTAATCTGGCACCAATGGAAAGGTTAAAAATGTATCTTCCAAGAATGGAGATATAAGATGTATAATAAAAATTTTACCAATTTTCACACAAAAGTTTTGGTCCATTTAACCCGCTAAATATTATCTGATCATCATTTGAAATTTCAAGCTTCTTCCTTATTGTAAATGCAAACTTTTCTTAAAATTTCGCGCAGATCGGACTTTTATTGTTTTTGGTCCATTTCATCCCCAAAATGTTTCAGGATCATCACTAAAAACTATAGGGGTCTATTCTGGTCTGATACCGACCTCCATACATATTTTACTTAAAATTTCGTGCAGATCGGACTATTATTGTGGCCTACAGAGCCGCTACAAAATAGGATAAAAATTTTGTTTTTGGTCCATTTCATCCCCTAAATGTTTCAGGATCGTCACTAAAAGGGGTCTATTCTGGTCTGATACCGACCTCCATACAAAATTTCGTGAAGATTGGTCCATAATTCCGGCCTGTAGCGTGCGTACAATTTTTAATATATTGTTGAATTAAGACAGACACCCACAATAAGGAAATGACAGTATGCATTAAGTAAACGATTGATTTTTGTCGATGTTTTAATTTCAATTTTTCTTAGTTTTTTTATGGTATACAAGTAAGCAAAGGCTATAGTCGGACGGGGCCGAGCAAATCAAAATTCCTTTATGGAACAAATAAGCTTATTATAAGAAATAACTTTGTCGATTCTGCCACCGGGGACCTTCAATTTATCGCCGAGTCCGAATGGCGTGTCCTAAGACACCACTTTTAGAGATGTTTTATATGGCTGAAATACTCAGAAAATGTCGCCAGCAGTACTGAGGTGTATTTTTCCACCGTTGAATGTTTGATGTTACCTCGCAGGGAAATCGAACCCACGACAATCTGCGAACAAGTCGGATGTGAAGTTGAAATATAGCTCCACCCTATGAAATAATATTAGAAACGAAGATACCTAATTATTTTTTACTTTGAGCATATTAAATGTCCGATGTCAATTCTTCAAAAATCAAAAAATGTAAAATTTCCATGTTTTGACATATCTAATAGGGTTCCACAGGTATGCACACCCGCCCAATGGTATGCACACCCGCCTTTTACGCTGAATGACCGGGTTCGGTTTCTAGGCTAGGCCACATGAAATTTTCAAGGGTGGCAAAATACCCCTCAGTAATAATGGTGACATTTTCTAAGTATTTCAGCCATGAAAAACTTCTCTACATGCGGTGTCTTAGGGTATGTCGTTCGGACACGGCGATAAACAGTAGGTCCCTTATCATTGATCTACTATAAATCGGGATGTACTCATTCATAGCAGAGAAGCCTCCCTCTTCCCTACTAAGAAGTTTGTGGAACAATTATGTAAATCATTATATATTTCTAACTAGCTGACCCGGTCCGCGTTGCTGGCCCGTTGTTTGGGTTCTCCGTGTAAACTGTAGTTATCTATCCAGCATTGATACAGCCATAATTAGGCATCCCTCTAGAAACTTCATAATATAAATCAATGTTTTGACATAAATTCCATGTAATGGTATGCCCCAAATTTAAGATATAAAATCTCTTTTATTATACCCTTCACCATAAATTGACAGTTTAAAGCACTTTGTGACCCACATATAATGATCGGTGCACGTCAATTAACATTGCTATATATTGGATTGTTGGTCTCGGTTGGGTTCGTAATTATTACTGCAGAGAATTGTCAGTATAGGTCCACGTTTTGATATAGCTCCCATAGAACGGTACCGGCTGATTTTCGCTATTTTTGAGCATTTAACATCATTATCACACCGAAATGGCTAATATTTGGTTTTAATGTAATTTAAAGAGGAGAGCATAAATATTCGTATCGACCGAAAGACACGCCTTTTTATTTGCGATCGGTATGCAGCAGTTATAGGTCCACGTTTTGATATAGCTCCCATAAAGCAGTACCTCTCGATTTTCGATAGTTTGGAGATATAGTCACTTTTGGGGGTCGTAAACAGTCTTGCAGAGAATTTTCAGTGTACGTCCTCGTTTTGATATAGCTCCCATAGAAGGGTGGCGCCTGATTTTCGCTATTTTTGGTGGATTTAACCTCTGGATAGTGGCATCTCAAGTTATCGGGATTTTACTGTATTCCAAAATGTGGAGTTGATCGCACTATCCCACTTATTGTTTAGTGTTCAGCGTTTATAGCATTTTTTAGGCACGCAAAATTATGTATATTATCTGAAATAATAAATGTTTGAACATTTTGTGATGACCGCGATATTTCACTTCCGCGAAGACCATTCAGGGTCGAGACGGTAATTACAGTAGTATTGCAAACAATCTGTAAACAATACGTTCAAAAATATCATGGACTTTAAAAAAAATTGAAGGAGAACCTCCGGTCACTACACTTAGCCATATTAAAATAACACACGACCGCGCTATCCCACTTGCTCAAGCTAGTGTTCATATCATTTTTGTGTCACGCTTACTAAAATTGTGTATATTAATTGAAATAATACATTTTTGAAAACTTTGTGATGACCGCGATCATTCAGGGAAAACAATCTGTAAACAATACGTTCAAAAATATCAAAGATTTCTGATTTTCTTAAAAACATTGTGGGGAGGACCACCGGTCACTATTCTTAGCAGTAAAAAACAGCTTACGACCGTTCTAATTAACTGAAATAATACATTTTTGAAAATTTTGGGATGAACGCGATATTTCCCTTCCACAACGACCGTTCAGGGTCAAGACAGTAATTACCATAGCAATGCAAACAATTTGTAAACAATATATTAAAAAGTATCTTGAATTTCGCGGTTTTCTTAAACAATTTGTGGGAGGACCACCGGTCACTACACTTAGCGGGATAAAAAAATAGATTACGACCTATTCTCAGACCTAAAAACTCCAGATACAAAATTTCATAAGATTTCCCAATCGATTTTTCGGAATTTCTATATAGTGACATCTCATGTTATCAGGATTTTACTGTATTCCAAACTATGGCGTTGACCGCGTTATCCCACATATTGAAGCCAGTGTTATAGCGGTTATGTAGTAACGCTTACTAAAATTAGGTATATTATCTGAAATAATACATTTTTGAATAATTTGGGATGACCGCGATATTTCACTTCCGCGACGACCATTCAAAAAAATATATAGCCTATTTTCACCACCGGTGTTCCCAGTACATTATCTGAAATTTTCAAGAAAATCTATTCAGCCGTTTTTGAGTCTATTCGGAACATACAAACATACAAACATACTAACATACACACATTGCCTTTTATATATTAGATGGGCAAGTCCCTGCTTTAATGTCCTGTTGACGCTGGAAGTAACCAATATGAACCATTTTTGAAGCTAAACTAAATTTTAGGAGCTCCAAAGTTTGGACCAAATTGGTTGCACAGCTTACGAGACGTACCGGATATATAAGTCGGTTTTTTTTACTTTTTTTGGTTTGTGTGTAAATAACTACATTACCCTTGCACGATACAAAATGTCGATAGCCCGATGAAGAAACTGTCGCAAAGAAATTTCCGGTTTGTACATTGATGGAAATTAAGTATCCTGTGTTCGATTCCAATTCAAAGAAATATTATCAGGTAATCTGAGAAAGTAACATTTCAATAATAATAATAATAATTATGAAATAGAACATTGGTGGCGTTTTTTTTATTAAGATAGCTGTTACAATTTTATTTATTTTTTTTTTTTTTCAAAATAGTCTGGCTTAATCCGATTGTTGTTGTTTTAATATTTTAAAGCAACTAATTTATTAGTTTGGCATTGTTCGCCAAGGGGTATGGCCGGGAAGAATAGTTTCGATCCTCGCCATAGGATCTCATCAGTTCCCTTGTTTCTTGTTTGTGGATATTCCAAAAATTGTTTATACACAAACAGCAATTGTCAGCTCGAAGTATTAAGGTGAACAAAGAAAAAAACTTCAAACAGAAGTTTTTCGTTGGCAACCTCACACAACCCCGACGAAAGTGTGGTGAGGATTGAAATTAATCTTCCCTGCCTTACCCCTTGGCGAACAATGCCAAACTTTTGTCCACTTATAAAATAATTGTTTTAAAATATTAAAACACCAACAATAGGATTAAACCAGACTATTTTGAAAAAAAAGCTTGTCTTCGTTGTAATTCAACGACACATAATAGTGGAAAAGGTTTGGTTTGTTTTGCAAACACTTTCGTCGGGTTTGTGTAAGGTTGCGAAAGAAAAACTTCTCATTGAAGTTTTTTATTTGTTCACCTTTATATTTCGATTGATGTTTGGGTATAAAAAGTTTTTGTTGAAGAAGTTATTGAAAAATATCTTCGGTGGAGAATATCCAAAAACAACAAACAAGGGAACTGATGAGATCCTGTGGTGAGGATCGAAACTAGTCTTCACTGCCTTTCCCCTTTGCGAACAATGCCAAAAGCAACAACAATGGGATTAAGCTAGACTATTTTGAAACAAGTAGGAAAAGCGATAAGTTCGGTCGGTCTGAAATTTTTATACCCTTCACCACAAATTTCAGCCATTTCGGTGGATTAATGTGGCCACAACCTTCAAAATACCGAAAATCGGAAGGTACCGTTCTATGGGGGCTATATGATGGCGTAAACCTATACCTACAATTTTCTGGGGGAAAGTTTTATATCCCCAACGAAGACTAAATACCAAATTTCTGCCATCTCGGTGTGAAAATGAGGCCAAAACATTCAAAATACCGAAAATCGGGAGATATCGTCCTATGGGGGCTATATCAAAACGTGGACCTAAATAAACATTTTATAATAGAAATGTTTCTTAGCCAATGGAAACACAAAATACAAAGTTACAACCGATTCTGTTGTCAAATGGGACTAATACATTCAAAATATATTAAAATGACGCATACTTTATATGGGGCGTTCTATGGTGGCTATACCAAAACGTGGACCTATATAAACCAACTTTGGTAGGAATGTTTTTTGGCCTCTGGATACACAAAATTCCAAATTACAACCAATTCGGTGGTAAAATGGGACAAATATCTTAAAAATTCCTTAAAACGACGAAAACGTCATTTTGTATGGGGGCTATACGAAAGCGTGGCCCTACATAGCCCGCTTTCAATACCAAAGGTCCTACGTACATATAATAGATTTTCCCAACATTTCATCCACCTACGTCAATCCGTTCGGACGCTAGAGTGATTTCCACAGACGCACAGACGGACGGACATGGCTATATCGATGTAGAATTGCACGCTGATCAAGAATATATATATATATATAGTTTGTGGGGTCTACAATGATTACTTCGTGTAGTTACAAACGGAATGAAAAACTTAATATACCCCCATCCTATGGTAGAGGGTATAAAAACATAATAATTATCTAAATATAGATGCATATGTGACACACATATTCAACACTGCTCAAAATTTGATCAGTGTGTTATAGACGAAAGCCCCTTCTAAATAACTTTCTTTGAGATTATGTTTGCTAAATTTACTAAAATTTCGTTATAAAATACATTCAAAAACTAAAATTCGTGCAGTAGCTCGATGTTAAGGCTCTACAAATATAGGGAGGTATAAATATGGCGAGTTAAAAAAAAACTCTGCAGACATAAAGTGCATTTGAGCATATATGCCATGGACACACTGTGGTTCGGAAATAGATTTTGCAGGCCAAAACCACATTTTTCAATACGGGATTCCATAGGAAACTAAGAAAACCAAAAAATACTAAATCTTAGCAAAATTGAAACTTTAGAGGAGTGTTTAGGAAAAACTCAATGTTTTGATTTATACCAGGACCTATAGTCAAATTATGGCGAACAAATTTGTAAAATATTTGGATTTGATACGATCACATTTTATAAGAGTATTTTAACAATTTTAGAAACAATTTTAGAAAAAAGGACCACATAGGTGACCCGCACGAGGGTATTTTTTTTACAAAAATAGTCCTTGAATTCTTGTCAGAAGAATTGCGAAAGGCAAGGAATCTTAACATAAATATTTTCAAAAATTTAGAAATGGTGGAATCTTTCCACACAATTGTTTTTTGGCAAGATTGATACTAATATTTCATTGGTATGTAATGCAAATAGAGATTTCATTTCATTGATGACTTTAATGAAATTTAGTGGAGAACATTTTTGTCTTTGACATCATTCTTGTCAAATAATGGCTTATGGAAGAACTTTTGCATGTACTAAGATGAAGTGCGACTTTAACCTTAAAAAGTGTTTTTCACATGTTTCTGGAGTTTAAATAAAAGATAGAGTTTTGATGTATTCTAGGACTTATAGTAAAGTTTTATGGCGGACAAATTTGTAGAATATTTTGATCTTATACGATAACATTTTATAGGAAAAGGTTCCAAAAGGACCCCTTTAATGACCGCCTGAGGGTTAAATAATATAAAAAATGAAACCAGCGACCCGAAGAACATACGAACCCAAGGTCGAAATCCCTTAATTTTTAAAGTTTTGGCCAGGTTTTTCGTAAAATTGGCCACTGTGCATGGAAACGTTTTTTACAGTTTTTTTTTACACCAATGGACATGTTTTAATAAATGAGTATTTTGTTTTAATTTTTTAAAAAAAATTACATTTGAAAATAAACAAGTAAAAAGTCGTTAAGTTCGGCCGGGCCGAACTTTTTATACCCTCCACCATAAAATAGTCTTAATTAAAATGGAATAATTAGGGTCCTTTTACAATTTTAGGTGGAACAACTTTTCGACAATGGTTAGACTCCTACTGCCTCCCACTATTGCTTAAATTACACTGTGAACACAAATGTTGGGACAGAGATAATTCCTTTTGGAGATTAAAGCCCTTGGTGTGTGTATATTAAAACCCCCGAAGGACAGATGCGCCGTGATTCGAACTTCCGCGTTATGGCGTGATGAAGTTTTTGCAAGAGACCCTGTAAGCCATCATGAATTAGCATTATATCTTTGTTTGTTGTTTTTGTAGAGCACTTAAGCAACAGTGAACAAAGATATAACGCTAATTCCTGATGGCCCACAGGGTCTCTAACAAAAATTTCATCACGCCATAACGCGGAAGTACGTCTCACGGCGGATCTGTCCTTCGGGGTTCATAATATACTCACCAAGGCCTTTCTTCCCCAAGAGGAATTTTCCGTGCCCCAGACTTCCACCTCCATTTTGTTGCACAGTGTTATCTGATCTAATCTAAAAAAATGTGTTCAGCTAGGGGAAAGGTACCACCTACGGGGCTATATCAAAGAGTCAACCTATCTTTAAATTTTTTGGCGGAAAAGTTTTATAGCTGCAGGGAACTTCAAGAGTCAAATTGAGGGTAGTTTCATAAAAACAATGTAGACCCTCAAAAATGGACCCATGTTGACGAATTTTAGTGAAGAAATTTCGTGACCACTGAAAATTCCCGAAAATCGGGAGGTACAGTTATATGGGGGGATATACCAAAACATGGACCTATATTGACGATTATTTTTGAATAGACAAAATTGTACCTAAAATTCTCAAAATACCGATCATTACAGCTAGTTCGGTTAAAAATTGCAGCTAAAATTCTCAAAATGACGTAAATGGGAGATACCGTTATATGGGGGCTATACCAAAACATGGACCTATGTAGACGATGTTTCGTTGGAGATGTTTTATGACCACTGAGAACTTCAAATGTCAAATTACAGCTATTTCGGTCAAAAACTGTAGCTAAAATTCTCAAAATACCGAAAATTGGGAGGTACCGTTATATGGGGGCTATACCAAAACATAAACCTATGTTGACGATGTTACAAATTGTGGTTAAAATTCTCAAAATACCGAAAATTGGGAGGTACCGTTATATGGGGGCTATACCAAAACATGGACCTATGTTTACGATGCTTGGTGGAGATGTTTCATGACCAATGAGAACCTCAAATGGCAAATTACAGCTAGTTCGGTTAAAAATTGTACCGAAAATACCGAAATCGGGAGGTACCGTTATATGGGGGCTATACCAAAACATGGACCTATGTGGACGATGCTTGATGGAGATGTTTCATGACCACTGAGAACCTCAAATGGCAAATTACAGCTAGTTCGGTTAAAAATTGTGGCTAAAATTCTCAAAATACCGAAAATCGGGAGGTACCGTTATATGGGGGCTATACCAAAACATGAACCTATGTTTACGATGTTTGGTGGAGATATTTCATGACCACTGAGAACCTCAAATGTCAAATTGCAGATATTTTGGTTACAAATTGTGGTTAAAATTCTCAAAATACCGAAAATCGGGAGGTACCGTTATATGGGGGCTATACCAAAACATGGACCTATGTTGACGATGCTTGGTGGAGATGTTTCATGACCACTGAGAACCTCAAATGGCAAATTACAGCTAGTTCGGTTAAAAATTGTAGCTAAAATTCTCAAAATACCGAAAATCGGGAGGTACCGTTATATGGGGGCTATACCAAAACATGGACCTATGTTGACGACGTTTGGAGATATTTCATGACCACTGAGAACCTCAAATGTAAAATTGCAGATAGTTCGGTTAAAAATTGTGGCTAAAATTCTCAAAATACCGAAAATCGGGAGGTACCGTTATATGGGGACTATACCAAAACATGGACCTATGTCCATATCCTTTGGGATACAAGTTTGTTGATCACTAGGAACCCTAAATCCCAAGTTATAGCTAATTCGGTCTGCAAATGTGGCGAAGAACGTCAAAATACCTCAAATCCGGAGGTACCGTTATATGGGGGCTATACCAAAAAGTGGACCGATATAGTCCATCTTCGAACTTGACCTGCCTATGGAAAAAAGACCCTCGGGTGCAAAATTTCAGCCCTCTATCTCAATTATTGCGGACGCTAGAGTGATTACAACAGACGGACAGACGCACTGTGGGCGAAATCCAAATCTAGCGGGGAAAAATTAATAACTCCTAAACTAATTGAGGTAAGTAGCTATAATTTGGTACAGATGTTAATTAATTGTATAGGTATGATTACACTAAGTATGGCGAATATAGCTCACCGTTAAAACATATCGTCCTCGTAACGGTACCTCTGCATATAAGGTATTTTGGGTATGTGGACCACATTTCACTGTTTATTTTGCTGTATTTTGGTATTTAGGATCTTCAGGGGGTATATAACCTTAGTTCCAATGATGGGGGTCTAAGGTCCACGTTTTCGTTTATCCCTGAGATTTTCGTTATTTTGAATGTATTCTTCATATTTTCCTATCAAATTGACTGTACTTTGGTATTTCGGGTTCTAAGTGCACACAAAACCTCAGTGCCAAAAATGTTCGACCTAGATCAACGTTTTTATATAGTGCCCATATATAGGTATCTCCCGATATCCAGAATTAAGAAGGTTTTAGCGAAAGTTTCCAACGGAAATGACTGCAAATTTTGTTTTTGGGTTTTTATTAGACTAAACATCTACACACCAAACATTATACACTTAGGTTCACGTTTTGGTATATCCCCCATACAAATGTCCTACTTTATATTACGAGTTTTCATGTAAAAATGGGTTTATAAAATTGTTGATAACATGAAAAAAGGCAAAAAAAGGCAGACGAAATTTTGGGAGTAGATACCTCGGAGTATGTAATTTAATATTAAAAAAGTCCTGTAGTGTTTCCGTGTGTTTCCCGTAAGTTGCACTTTACTCAAAATGCTCTAAGTAGAAAAAATCTCGTATAAATTTTTAAAGATTTTTTTCAGAATATTTACAACATCCAATAATGCTTTAATTATTTTTTTAATAAACACTACTTCTAAACTATCTGAAAAAATTAAATTTACGTCATATTTTTTCCATTTGTCCATATTACTAGTCAATATGGAAGTCATCAAAAAAATTAGATTTTATCACTTGCAAAAAAACTCATAGTAAATGTACCGTTATAACGGCCAATAACCATTAAATGCAATACTGATTGCTATTTTTATGTCTACCAGTATGTTTCGAAAAATACTGCATTAATGATTTTTACTTAGCTCTTGGTCAGTTTTCGGACTTTTTCCCCGCTAGATTTGAATTTCGCCCACAGTGAGACGGACAGACGGACATGGCTAGATCGTCTTAGAATTTTATCCTGATCAAGAATATATATACTTTATAGGGTCGCAAATGATTAGTTCGATGTGTTACAAACAGAATGACAAACATAATATACCCTCCATACTATGGTGGAGGGTATAATAAAAACTCCAAAAAATAGTGTTTTGTATTTTTAAGGTATTTTTAATATGGTTGGGCCATTTTAATATATAGAAAGATATAAAAAACAAAACAAAAAACACAACAACTTTGACCTTGGATTCCCCTGTAACTACTAGACCTAATTTGATTTACCATGAAGCTGATGTGTTATCTGTCGAACAAAGAAAATAATCATAAAAATATATCTATCCGTTCAAAAGTTGTAGAATCTTGACCAGGAAAAAACGATTCTGAAACATATTGATTCTCTTATAATGCATCCTTATTAATTAATTCTTAAAAAATAGTATTAGTATCAATTTGCTTTTTTATATAATACCATTATATCATTCAAACTATCCCCATAAACCACATAATTAAAATGTAATTTCAAATACAATTTAAATAATTAATTATTCAACGATAGAATTGTATAAAAACTTATTTTTTACAATTGATGTGTATAAAAAAGTTACAAATTATTATGTCCCGCGAAGCTTTGGGCTTGTCTGCGGGAGCCAATTACGCCAATTAATATTTTTAAATTCAATATAAATACTTGCTTATTGATGTGTTAATAAATCTCAGTGTTTTGTTTCGTCCATATGTTTTGCAAACACATAAGTATGAATGAATTATTACACTGTGCAGCAGCATTTTTGGGGGGTGGAAAATTTCTTTTGGAGATGAAAGCCCTTGATGAGTATACTAAGAAGCCAAAAGAAAATTTTCGCCACAGGTCAAGTTTCTGAGATATCGCGCGATGAAATTTTTGATTTTTTCCCTATAATACTTGGGAAAATAGCTCCATATCTCTGTTTGGCGTTGTTGTAGCTTCGTTTTGAGGTGACATGTCTTCAGTGAAATCGATTGGCGAATCTTTTTGTAGAACATTTCATTCTTCTAACTGAATGCCATTCATGTCCTTTTCGTCCTTCATTTCTTGAACCGTAGTGAAAGTACCACAAGATGAGATTTTTCAGCATCCAAATATTCTACAAAAACGTTGCTCAGAAGATGAAGGAAATATTACGAACCCGGAAGGGCAGTTATGCCGTAGGTCAAACTTCTGAGTTAGCGAAATGAATTCTTTCTTGACAAACTATACATGCCAAAAACCCTAACGAAATTTGATCGCGCCATAACTCAGAAGTTTGACCTACGGCATAACTGCCCTTCCGGGTTCGTAATATTTCCTTCATCGACTTTCATCGCCAAAAAGAATTGTTCGCCCCCCAGCCTTTGATCTCCATATTTGCGCGTATTGATATTTTTCCTTAAAAACGGTTTAAGAAAACGGTTTTTTGTTCTAGAATTGCAACTAACAAAGTTTTCAGAAGCGAATTAATTTAATTTGATTGACAACTCTATAACCTTTATAACGGTATACATATTAGTTTAATCGGTTACTTAAAACCGGTTCAAATATCGGTTTTAATGTCGGAATATCCGGTTCCAAAATTGAGATAACTGGATCTATCCTCCAAGAAAATTTGTTATTAACGTGTTCGTCATTTCAAGAGGTATTTGTGGTAAAAATTTCAGAAGCCCACCAGATGTCTACATAAGCAATAACCAATAGTTATGTGTACATACCAATAAATACCCAATGACGAATATACAGAAAAAGAAAACATAGTTTTTTTCTGAACCAAAACCGATTAAATGTCAAAAAGGACAATGAAAACGTGACAAAATTGATTAGTTGTCAAAGGGAACCGTACCTAAAATCTTCTGAGCAACATTTTTGTAGAATATTTGGATGCTGAAAAATCTCATCTTGTGGTACTTTCACTACGGTTCAAGAAATAAAGGACGAAAAGGACATGAATGGCATTCAGTTAGAAGAATGTAATGTTCTACAAAAAGATTCGCCAATCGATTTCACTGAAGACATGTCACCGCAAAACGAAGCTACAACAACGCCAAACAGAGATATGGAGCTATTTTCCCAAGTATTATAGGGAAAAAATCAAAAATTTCATCGCGCGATATCTCAGAAACTTGACCTATGGCGAAAATTTCCTTTTGGGTTCCTAGTATACTCATCAAGGGCTTTCATATTCAAAAGAAATTTTCCACCCCCCAGACTTTGAGTTCCATTTTGTGTCACAGTGTTATATACAAGTATTCACCACTGTTCGCTCACAACTTGTCTGCTATTTCTTTTTATGTTTTTCATGGAATGTGGTTCAAATGAAAACTTATTCATATAAAAATATGACAAAAAATGAGAAAATATAAGCGGAAAATATGCATGCTCATAGTATTTTTTTGAACTCAAATGTTAAAAAAAAACTGGAGCAAAAATTTTTTAACAAAATCACGGTGCGCCTTAACTAAGTTTAAATAAGAGGTGCTTACACCTAGGAAGTTTTTGCGGATTCTGAAACTACAAAGTTCATAGATTGGAAAAATCAAAAAAAAAAAAAAAAAAAAAAGCCGGATCTATTTTTAAACAAATCGCGATCAAAGTTCACATTTTTAGGGTTGTTGCGATTTTGCTCGAAACAGCAAGTCTTACCACCTCCACGACGTTTACTGTCTACAGGTCTGACAGGGAACGTCGTGGAGGTGGTGTTGCGATCTTTGTAAAGAATACCTTAAAATCAAAATTTCGCTTAAGATCAACAATTGATGATCAGATTGAATATATTTTCCTTGAATTATTTTCAGAATCACAAAAAATATTAGTTGGCTGTATCTACCGCCCAAATAACTCAATTGATTTTAATCCTCTATCAGAAGTACTGCAATCTGTCACCATGGGTTACAATGATGTCATAATTACCGGTGACTTTAACTCCAACATACTTGTTGACTCCTTTTTACTCGATAACATGCAGTCATTGGGTCTTTTTACTGCTAATCACTTCACCCCAACACATTACACACGAACTGTTAATACACTCTTAGATCTATTTTTTGTCAATAACACTCAGAATATCCTGCTTTATGACCAGATTTCTGCCCCTTGCTTTTCCAGACACGATCTCATCTTTTTAGCTTATAACTTAAATATTCAAGAGGAAGAAGTAAAAATAACTTACCGAGACTTTAAACATTTAAATCATAGAGATTTAGATCAGAGGATTTTGCAAGTAAATTGGAGTGAACTTTATTCGTTAACGTCCGTCAATGAGAAAGTCAGTTTTCTTCAGGATAACATTAATTATCTCTATAACACTACAGTCCCTATTAAAGAAAAAAGTTCTACCTCAAAAACCAAACCTTGGTTCGATTCCTTCGCTAAAACCCTCATAAGTGACAGGGACCTAGCATACTCCAGATGGAAACGCTTTAAAACAGCGGACTTGTGTGAGGAATTTAGAAATGCACGCAAGAAAGTCAATCGCCATATTAATTCTAAAAAACGAGAGTTTTATGCATCAAAATTTAGTTCTGCCCTAAATTCCAAAAATAAGTGGAAAATTATACAAGACATTGGTATAGGAAAGACTAAATCCTTTAGCAGTTACAAAGGAGATTTAGATGAGCTGAACAAAGCTTTTGTGGATATACCATCTTTAACTACAGTAAACTCTTTCTACAGCAATAATAACGAGTCTCTTACACCTAATGATTGCTTTTTCGAGTTCCGATGTGTTACAAATGAGGAAGTCATGAGGAGTTTTTCTAGAGTGAGGTCTAACGCTATTGGCCTTGACGACATGAATCCTAAATTTATACCAATACTACTTCCGCGCCTTTTACCTGTTTTCACACATCTTTTTAATCATATTTTAACTACAAGCGATTATCCAGACTTGTGGAAACATGCTAAAGTAATTCCAATCCCCAAAACTAATGCTGATTTCAGGCCCATTTCAATCTTATGCTATTTATCTAAGGTATTTGAGAAAATATTACATTTACAAATTACAGAACACCTTCATCGCGAGTCTTTGCTGACAGATATGCAATCCGGCTTTCGTGCAGATCACAGCTTCATAAGTGCTCTAGTTGAAGTATCTGAATCTATTAGAAATGACATAGACGCTAACAAAGTCAGTTTCTTAGTTCTTCTAGATCACTCCAAAGCATTTGACTCTGTTGATCACTCATTTTTATGCATGAAGCTACGGAGTTTTTTTAAGTTCTCAACTACAGCTACGAACTTAATAATGTCATACCTCAGCAACAGATTACAATCCGTCTACGTTGGAAACGCGAAATCTAAACCATTACAAGTACCAAAAGGAGTACCACAAGGATCAATAATTGGTCCCTTACTTTTCTCCTTGTATGCTAATGATTTACCTTCCCAACTGGTCCATAGCAAAATTATTATGTACGCGGATGACGTCCAAATATTCCTAAGTGATACAGTTAACAACATAAACGAATGTGTTACTAAACTCAATGAAGATCTCTCGCGAGTGTTTAAGTGGGCTTCAGCAAATGGTCTTTTGCTAAATCCCAAAAAATCGAAGTGCCTAGTTATTCATAAAAATAAAAACTTCTCTATTGAAGCTCCGGATATAGTTATAAACCGAGAAAAAATTGATATTGTTTCAAACGCAAAAAATTTAGGTGTAATCTTCAACAGCTCACTAACCTGGACAAACCACGTCAATGCAATCGCTGGTCTTACATATGCTAAATTGCGTAGTTTATGGCTTGTGCATTCCGTCACTCCAATTAACATTAGAAAACTGTTAGCAAAAACTCTTTTAGTCCCTGGGCTTATTTATGGCTGTGAACTATTCGCCAGCTGTGATTCGTCGAGCCGTAGAAAACTCAACATTGCTTTCAACAGTATCATACGATATGTATATGGGTTAAAGAGAACTCAACATGTTTCTACCTTCGTTAAGTCACTTTATGGTTGCAATTTCAGTACTCTGATGAATATAAGATCTTTAATATTTTTGCATAAAATTATCACAAATAAAAAACCAAAACATCTCTTCAGTAAATTGCAATTCAATCGGTCTAACAGAGGCAGAAGGTTAAAACCCTTCAGACGACTGAGTGGAGTATCCAAATGGCATTTTTATATAAGTTCAATACGTCTTTGGAACACTCTCCCCCCCGAAATTCAAAGCATCAGTAACGCGTTTTTATTCAAAAAGCAACTTTTCACTTTTTTTTCATGACAAAAATGTTTTATATATGTTAATTAATTGTTGTCATATTTATATCACAATGTATGTTTCACTTTAAAAATATCCTTATAAGCTAGTTTTCTTTTTATTTATTCTTATTATTTTAAAATGTTTGTTTGTTTTTTTTTTTTCATTCTTATTTGTACTTAAATTTTAATTATTTTTCAATTAAACCTACACTGTAATTTATAAGATTCTTATCTTGTTGTGTAGGTAGTCAACTATAAAATAAATAAAATAAATAAATTATCGAAATGATATTAAAAAATGTTGTAGCTGTGAAAATTTCTACAAAATTGACCTTTATGACTTTTCCCTAGGTTTTACCATTTTTCGATAGGACAAGCGGGTTGCAAGCAACATCGTGAAAACCTAAAACAAAAACCCTAAAACTGTGAAACGCAATTTATTTATAAAGCGCACTGGTGATTATTTGTTTGTTTTTTGATTTTTCTCATCTATGAACGTTTAAAGTTAGTTCAGGCGGACCGTGAAATGTAAGTGAATACTCGGTGTGAATTATATAATGATTGCAAAAAAAAATGTTTTTTTTTTCACTATTGGGGTGAATGAAAATGATGCGAAAATGGGACTATTTATGGTCTTCTAGTTACTAAGGTATTATTAAATTTGTTTCAAACAAGCAGAAAAAGAAAACAGGTAAGAGAGGAAAAAGAGGAATTGGACAGGCCGACCATGTAATACCCTACACCACCGCAAGGACAATCTGCTGAAAAATTCAAAACAATTTGAGAGGAGCTCTTAATCTTTACTTTTTCCGAATTTTGTGTGGGAGGTATCCGAAGGAGTGGACCGATGTAATCCATATTCGAATCCGATCTATGTCTGTAAGTAGTGTTACCAATGTAAAGTTATGACCTATTCGGTTACACCCTTCCAGAGTTATCGTGCGCAGCATATTTGCGAAAATTTTAGAATTCTTATGGGGGAAGCCACAGGATGGAGTGGACCGATATGGTCCATCTTCGAATTTAAACTAAGTGTGAACATAATATTACGAATGTCAAATTTTAGACCAATGTCAAATTCGAGAGTTATCGTGCGCACCAGCCAGCCAGATGGACGGAAGGACGGGCGTGGCTAAAACTACTCCAAATTGTCTGAAACAGATTTGGCCCAAACATACTTAGGGTCTAAACCGAATATTTCGGTGAGTCACATCTTTGATCGTATCATTAGCCTAAAACTGATATACAGTTTGCATAAAAAAAAACAAAAAAGTTCCTTGCCGTTGCACAGTGCAAAATATGAGCACTTTAGTGGAACTGTACTAATATCCTTTAATGTAAAGGACGTAGGTTACCAAAATTTTGGAAATATGTTTGTTATATAAGTGGGTAGCATGGGGCTAAATATGGGCCAGATAGACCCGCCGTTTCCAGTAGCGGTCATGTAACGGTGGCGACCGTTTTTTTATTCAACGGATTTTGCTGCAAATTAGTATATTGAGGTTTCAGAGGATATAAAACTAATGTACAAACTATTATCAATATATGTTCGCGTATTGGTGTAGCCCACATTGAATTGTATCGCTCGGTATGACGTATTTTAAGTATTGACGTCACAGTTTCCAAGCTATTTGATTAAACATTCCCATTTTATGTTCTTTGTATATAGACTACCTCAATGTGAAATATTATTGGAGTAGGTCCACGGTGCGATATAGCCCCCATAGTGCGGGTCATAAAATTTAAGGTATTTAGTAGATTACTTAGTACTTTTTTTCTGTCACATTTTTAGTGCTGAGTGTATAAAAAGCCTTCTCAAAAAAAAAACAAAGAAAAACCTCATCATTGGTCCATGGTATTGTGTGGCCCAAATAACATGTATACATTAGGGCTATAACCAAAAAAATACCACCACATAGCCGTGTAGAGTATGGAAAACTATTATGAAATACGGTGTTAATTTTTCTCTATCGCGAAAAAAGTTTCCGCACCAAATACATTGAAGTTCCGTAATGCATTTTTTAATTTTATCTGTTATAACAACATATTCGCTTTTCAATAAAATTTTTATTTTCTTGTAATCTAATTTAAAATCATTATCAAACCGTTCTGGACCAATTTGTTCTCAAATCGCGCCATTTCGGAGCATATTAGGAACTTTTGACACTATTGCAATTTTTGGTTTTTCTTCATAAACTCGTGAATTTTATGTTTATATTTTTTGTACCTATCGGACAAGAGAATATGGGGTCATTTGCAACGAATTCGCTAAAGTTTCAGGCTGTTTTTGTTGACTTTGCCTGTGAGAATCGTATTTGTTTTCTACAAAAATATAACACCAGTACCATGTGGAAAATTTTGTCCTAATAATGAAAAAGCATTTCTAAGATCGATTCGGTAAAAAAGTTTCCGCGCCGACTGTGATTACTAAAACCCTTTTGATATTTTTTCTACTTAAAATTTTAAATTTGCTTTGTTTGAATAAATATTTATAGAAAAAAAATACAATTCTCACAGGCAGTCACTAAAAACGGTCTGTAACTTTCGCGAATTTGTTGCAAATGACACCATATTCTCTTGTCCAATAGGTACAATAAATATAAACATAAAATTCACGAGTTTATAAAGAAAAACCAAAAATTGCAATAGTGTCAAAAGTTCCTAATATGCTCCGAAATGGCGCGATTTGAGAACAAATTGGTCCAGAACGGTTTGATAATGATTTTAAATTAGATTACAAAAAAAATAAAAATTTTAATGAAGAGCAAATATGTTGTTATAACAGATAAAATTAAAAAATGCATTACGGAACTTCAATGCATTTGGTGCGGAAACTTTTTTCGCGATAGAGAAAAATTAGCACCGTATTTCATAATAGTTTTCCATGCTCTACACGGCTATGTGGTGGTATTTTTTATATTTGCAAAAAATTGCAAAAAGTTATATCCCTAGTATACATATATATTTTATTTACATTTTTAAATAAACAATATTGGTTTTTTTTTAATACTATTGTTAATAAATTATTTTTTTAATGTTCATCGTTCACAGTTCGCATCAATTTTGCTGAACTTGTTGAAGAGGAAATTAGAGCCTTTTTCATTTTATGACCCCTTTCCGGAGAACCGCCAGTTCCTTGACGATCGCTGCCAAACTTCTTTTTCCAGATTGGTAGAGTTTAGTTGAAGTGAGATTCCCTAACTCCTCTTGAGTGCAAGACTTTACAAGGTTATAAACTTTTCTCATTTGCAATTTTGGATGGCTATCCTTAAATTCCTTTTTGCGTCTGGTTGCATTCGATACAACTGTTTTTGAAAACGGAACTTTGTGTTTAAGCCAACTAGAATTCTTCCTCCGAAATATCTTTAAGTTTCGCGAAAATTGAATCCACCGTATCTTTATTCTATAAACCAAATTAATAATAGTTGACCGTATAGTACGTAGTTCATAATTTTTTTGTGCTGGCGAGCCCATTTTTCTCATGAAATAGGATCAAATTTTATCAATTTTCGGTTCTTGTTTCCACTTTTGGATAATGCTATTAAATGAAATTACCGAAGACATTTTGAAAGAACTTGAATATCTCCGAAAACCGCGCGTTCCCGTATCTGTATTTTAGCTTTCCGAACAGAGTAGGATCCAATATTTCAGATTATGTATAACTTAACACGTGAATGTACGGAAATCACTTTTAAAATGTCCACGGAAAAGAAAAAATATATTTTAAAAACTTCAGAAAAACACTTTTTCCGATTAAAACTGCGCAAAAACAATAAGAGTTTTTTTGCATTTCTTGAAGAGTAAAATCTCATAGTTGTTTTGCAAAATGTTAAGGAAAAGAAATCATGGCATACTGTCATACCGTTTGTCCGCACCACTCCATTATCTTTAATGAATCGAAAATCTATTTCTTGAAAACAAAAATATGAAACAAAAGTGCAACTTTAAAGTGCATTTCGAAGCTGTTTCGCGAAGTAAATTGCCAAACTGAGTATGGACCATTTACGGTGGGATACTTAGCTAACGATTGCAATACAAATATAATGAATTTTATGTGCTTCCAAATGTCCTTAAAGTTCTACTAAAGTGTTCATATTTCGCACTGTGCGTTATAGTTCTTAAAATCAACTTTCTACCGAAGTTCGGAAATTTTGCTACTTAGAAAAAGAAAATTAGATTACTCGAAAAATTATCGCAAAAAAACTAGTAAGCAAAGGTTATAGTCGGACGGGCCGACCATTTGATACCCTACACCACTGTCCCTGGGAATTAGCTTTCGGCAAATCAAAATTCCTTTATGGAAGAAATAAGCTTATTGTAAGAAATACTTTTTTTGGATTCTGCCACCTTATCACATTAAGCTTGCGACATACAGTTTATCGCCGAGTCCGAAGGGCGAGTCCTAAGGTGTATTTTGCTACCGTTGAAAATTTGATGTTACCTCGCCGAGGAATCGAACAGACGACAATCTGTGTACAAGGCTGATGTGAAGTTGAAATATAGGTCCACTCTATGGAATAATATTAGAAACGAAGATACGTAATGATTTTTTTGCTTTGAGCATATTAAATGTCTCCGAAGTCTATTCTTGAAAAATCAAAAAATGTTTTGAAATATCTAATAGGGTGCAACCATGGTGCAATGATATGCACACCCGCTTTCACGCTGTTTGAGTTCCTAGGCCAGGCCCGGTTTCAGTTCCTAGGCCAGGTCACATGACAACGGTGACAAAATACCTCTCAGTAATGATGGTGACATTTTCTGAGTATTTCAGCCATGTAATACTTCTCTACATGCGGTGACTTAGGACACGTCGTTTGGACTCGGCGGTAAACAGTATGTCCCTAATCATTGAGCTAGTATCAATCGGGGTGAACTCATTCATATTAGAGAAGCCTCCCTTGCCCCTACTGGGATTATTGTGAAACAATTATGTATATCATTATACATTTCTAATAAAAGTTCCAAAATTGGAAAATTGACATTGGTAGCCTCTTCTGATACATCTATAAATTTTCTTTGAATATCAGGCTCCTTTTTGGAATACACCTAATATAAATATATAAGCCGCTCCAAATATAGCCAATTACAATGCAATTTGCCATATCTGTCCGTGAAATTTTCGACAGACGGACATTGCTCCAATTTTATTAAACACTGCAAATGCTATATACAAATTTTCAAAGAGAACATTGTGAGTTTATTGAAGATATATCGGCCAAAAAAAAGTGATATCAAAAATATATTTTAACCGGTAAAAAACAACTAATAATGAGTAGAAATTCAAATAATTTCCATGCAAACAAATTTATGGCTATGGTTCAACGTAATTTGCAATAATGCTGGGAATTTATCTATCATGGTAGAGACAAATTGTAGCATGGGAAGAAAATGTTGTATTCTACACAAAACCTATTATAAATATATTAGGCAGTAGGCCCGTTAGTTACCCAGGAGACACATTATTACAATTTGCATCAGGGGAAAGGTCAGTAGTAAATTTTCCATATGTAGGCTACTTTGCTGGTACATGCCCTCCAGGAAGTAAAATATGGACCAAATTATAAATTTTTATATTTTTCATGCAAAAGTAATGGTCAATTTAACCCACTAGATAATATGAGATCATCATCCAAAATTGTAGGTATGTTCTTCGACCTAAACTCTTACATCGTGCAAAATCTCGTGACTATTGATCTATAACTGCGACCGAGTATATGGGATCATATATCGATCGAAGGGGAATAAGTAGTGAAATCAAAACCGCTGAAGTGCTTAGTTTTGAGATCCTCCATTACAACAAAATTTACAATATTATCCCATTTTCCGAAATGCCATTTCTTGAATTGGATCGTTGTTTTTGAACGCAGAAATTTTTGAAATTTTGCCAGAGCATGTATTTTAGCTTTATGTATCAGATTACGTCAAACTACGAATTTCGTCTTTCATGTCGGTTACGTCTTCGGGCATTTATGGTGACGATATATAAGCTGTATATTAAAAATTTTCACAATTTACACACAAAAGTTGTTGTCCATTTAACCCGCTAACTATTATCTGATCACTATCTCAAATCGCTAACTTCTTCTTTGCCATATACTCTATTCTGGTCTGAACCCGACCTCCATGCAAAATTTCGTGACGATCGGTCCATAATTGCGGCCTGGAGTTTGATTACAATTTATAATGGACAGACGGACGGAAGGACGGACACACATCTCAAAATCGCTTTATGTGGTCGAGATATGAAGATTGGTATACCACATTGGGTGTCTACGACCTATATTTCGCGGTGTTACATGAATTTTCCCCAAAACAAACTTATAATACCCTTTCCACATAATGATGTAGGGTATAAAAAATTGTGAACTGTGAAACTCCAAATTTCCACATTGCGGTGTAGGGTATAAAAATCCAATGATGTAAAAACTGGTAGAGACAATTTATAGCATGGGAGGAAAATGTGACTTTCTACACAGAACCCATTATATATTAAGCAGTAGGACCGTTATCTAGCAAACACTTTATTGCAAATTGTATCAGAAAAAAGCTCAGTCGTTTTTTCCATGTGTAGGCTACTTCGCCGGTATATGCCCTCCAAGAATTAAAATATCGACCAAAAATAAAATTTGTATATTTTTCATACAAAAGTAATGGTCACCCGCTAAATAATATTAGAATATCGTTCAAATTTGTAGGCTTCTTCTTTGATCTAAACTCTTACCCGGTGAAAAATTTCGTGACTATAGGGGTAAAATTGCGACCTCTAACGAGCTGTTGATTACACTATATACGAATAACTGAAAACATTGGGATGCAACTCTTTTTCTGATCATGCACACCAACACAACTGGCATCAATTGAAAGGTCAAGCGTTCCATTTCCAAGGTTAGCTTACTTGTCCGGAATGTATCTTCCAGGAATAAAGATATAAGTTGTATATTAAAAATTTTCACAATTTTCACACAAAAGTTGTGGTCCATTTAACCCTCTAAATATTATCTGATCGCCATCTCAAATTGCAAGCTTCATCTCTGTCATCTTATATAAAATTTCGCGTTGATCGGACTATTATTGCAACCTACAGAGCCGCTAGAAAATTGAATAAATATTATGTTTTTGGTCCATTTCACCCGCTAAATATTTCTCGATCATCACCAATAAGAATAGGGATCTATTCTGGCCTAAACCGGACCTTCATACAAAATTTCGTGACGATCGGTCCATAATTGCGGCCTGGAGCGTGTTTACAATTTATAATGGACAGACGGACGGACGGACGGACACACATCTCAAAATCGCTTTATCTCGTCGAGATATGAAGATTGGTATACCACATTGGGGGTCTCCGACGAATATTTCGCGGTGTTACATGAATTTTTACCAAAACAAACTTATAATACCCTTTCCACATTGTGGTGTAGGGTATAAAAATAAATAAAATTGTAGTTCAATGTATATGAAGATTACTCGTAAAATTATGAGAAATATTATAAAACTTTAGAGTATATCGACAACAGTCGGTCTTCTTGTTATCTGGGTGATCTATGAAGTACATCTACAAGTTCCATCTGCATGGGATCCCGCATTTAAAGTTCGCCACTAAAGCTTCCTGCAAATTCGTATTACGAAAATGTTGGACATGCCTACACGCAAAAAAAAACGGCCTCTCTAACATATGTCCCAAACATATTTTGCAGCAAACATATATATGTTTGCAACAGTCCCAAACATAATATATGTTTGGGTCTGCAAACAAATATATGTTTGGGTGGAAACAAATATATGTTTGGGTGCAAACATATATATGTTTGGGTGCAAAGATATTTATGTTTGGGTGCAAAGATATATATCTTTGGGTGCAAAGATATATATGTTTGGGTGCAAACAATTTTTTGTTTGGTTGCAAACATTTTATATGTTTGGGTGCAAAAAAAAATACAAACCCAAAAGGCACAAAAAAAAAACAAACACATGCACCAGTGGGCGCTTACTGAGAGCAAGGGAGCGTAAAATTCAATGTAAAACACTTTGAAATGTGTGCTCAATTGCTCTCAGTAAGAACTCCCTGCCTATCTCTATAGTATACACACAAATGTTGTGGTTTTTTATTAAAAGGCAAAAGAACAACAAACACAAAGGTACATACAAAATTCCAAAGAAATACATAACACACTTTAATAAAAGAAAAACTGATTGAAATAATTTGTAAATAGTCACACTTTTAAAAAGGAAAAATATATAGGAAAGTAGTTGAACGCTTCTCCTTAGTTGTGAAATAAAACAAATTGTCCTCATAGTTGAAATCATCAGCGGGGAATCGGCATCTAGAATCAAATGATCATGTAATGTAATAAATAAATATGGATATGCCATATTTTAAATATACATAAGTATGTATGTAATTACCAATATTAAATGCGATTTTTTCCTTGTCCAATAAAATATGTAATTCCATTCAACTTTCCGATTCAATTATAAAATGTATTGGGCATTTAATTTACTAAAAAGCACAATTTCTTTAAGAAACACACAAAACACTGATTTATGCACTCACTTTACCGTCTTGACTCTACAAAGGCAACTAAAACACTGAAGAAAGAAAAAAATATAATTCATATCATTTCTTCTTCGCCTGCGTTGGTAACAACAACAAAACAAGAAACACACGAGTTTGACGCATACACGCCACCAAAGCCCCCTTCGCTTCTACGTCTTCTATTATACAATACACACAACTCTTTACTATAAAACAGTGTAGGTACACTATATGTTACTTTACAATAAATTATTTATATCGTAGTTCACATTGTTTTGACTTTTATAAGTTTTCAGTTAGAATATGAAAAATATGTATTCAGTTATTCATTCCAATTTTGTACGTTAATAAAATACATTGTGTTTTTATAAAGAAATCGTGTGCCACTATTAATTGATATCAATTAATAGTGGCACACGATTTCTTTATAAAAACACAATGTATTTTATTAACGTACAAAATTGGAATGAATAACTGAATACATATTTTTCATATTCAAACTGAAAACTTATAAAAGTCAAAACAATGTGAACTACGATATAAATAATTTATTGTAAAGTAACATATAGTGTACCTACAACAGCATTCCACAGCCGCGAGAGCACTGTTGTTACTCTCGTTGACAAACATCTTCTCTCCACCCATGAAAAAAATGTTCTAACATAAAAAATATGTTTTACCCAAACATATCAAATTGAGATATGTTACAAAATGTTGCAAACATATATTTGTTTGGACCCAAACATATTATGTTTGGATCCAAACATATATTTGTTTGCAACCGGTCCCAAACATATATTTGTTTGGATCCAAACATATTTCTAACATAAATTTTTCTGCGTGTACATACCCAGCAACACAAATTGTAAGTAGAGCAATGTAGACTTGTTCCTTCATGGCATGTTTTGATGCTGTTCAAAAGGAGTTCATTCCCTACATTTTAACGGCACTCGGATGCGAATGACAACTATTTATCACATTTTAACAGCATTCATGAAAAAGGCACTCCAGTCGTTACATTTTATTAGCAGTTGTTAGAGGTCCCTTGAGTAAGTCAGTTTGTACATTCCTAAAAGCAGCGACATCAATTCTTCTAGAAAAGATTGTACACAATTCCTAAAATTTTTTATAAACTAAAAACAAGTAAGCAAAGGCTATAGTCGGACGGGCCGACCATGTGATACCCTACACCACAACCTCTAGGAATTAGCTACGGTCAACCGCCTTGTACGCTGAATGTCCGAATTCCACATAAAATTTTCAACGGTGGCAAAATAGCCCTTTGTTATGTTGGCTATATTTCCTGAGTATTTCAGCCATGAAAAACGTCTCTACAAGTGGCAACTTAGGAGACGCCGTTCGGACTCGGCGATAAAAACTAGGTCACATATCAATAACATAATATGAATCCATTGATATAAGAGAAGCCTCCCTTGTCCCTCCCTTGGACCATTATTTCAGGAAGAATGGACTTACCCCGAAAAAATTGTACCGTTGCAATAGGGACTGCGAAAAGAACCTCCTTCAAAAAATTTAAATAGATCCGATAAGAGTTCTCAAACTGCACTTTTCCCAAATTTTGTGTGGGAGGTACTCGAAGCGCTGGACCGATATAGTCCATATTCCAACCTGATACATGACTGGATGAAATAATACGATGTGCAAAGTTTGGACCGATAAGAAAATCCCTTGAGAGTTATCTTGCGGATTTGCCATTTTATTAAGGTTTCTTGTTTGTTTTTCAGGGTTTCTTTGGAGCTTTTCGGCTATAATCTCAGGAATTATGGACTTGCTATTGCTATTGTACCATCGTAAAGGGGACCGCAAGGACAATCTGCTGAAAAAAAAATCAACACGATTCGAGAGGACTCTTAAATGTCACTTTTCCGAATTTTGTGTGGGACGTACCCGAAGGTGTGGACCGATATAGTCTTACAAGATCTATCGATCGATTGCTCACTTCTCCAGTTATCGTTCACACAATTTTTCGAACAAATTTTGAACTTGGGATCTAAAACCATTGGTCGTATTTTGTATGTATCCCCTTTACTGTAAATCCTGAGGTATAAAATAGGTGGCGAGGGACCCCATGCTGCAATATTTGTATAAAACATTCAATTGGACAACTGAACTGAAAATTTATCTGTCATTATAGAGACAATTTGTAGCATGGGAGGAAATTGTGGTTCTCTGCACAAAACCCATTATATATTAGGCAGTAGGCCCGTTGCCTAGCAGACACATTATTGCAATTTGCATAAGGGGAAAGGTCAGCAGTTATTTTCCCATATGTAGTCTTCCTTGCCGGTAAATGCCCTCCAGGAATTCAAATATAGACCAAAAATAAAATTTGTATATTTTTCATATGAAAGTAATGGTCTATGTCACCCGCTAAATAATATCAGATCATCATGCAAAATTATAGGCATTTTCTTCAACATAGACTCTTACCTCGTGCAAAATTTCGTGACTATTGAGCTATAATTGCGACCTGTAGCGTGTTTATGATTACACTACAGACAAAAAAAACCTACAGAGCCGCTACAAAGTTGGATAAATAATATGTTTTTGGTCCATTTCACCCGCTAAATATTTCACGATCATCGCCAATAAAAATAGGGATCTATTCTGGTCTGAACCCGACCTCCATACATAATTTAGTGACGATCAGTCCATAATTGTGGCCTGGAGTTTGATTACAATTCATAATGGACAGACGGACGGACACACATCTCAAAATCGCTTTATCTCGTCGAGATATGAAGATCGGTATAGCACATTGGTGGTCTCCGACGAATATTTCGCGGTGTTATATGCATTTGTCCCAAAACAAACTTATAATACCCTTTCCACATAGTGGTGTAGGGTGTAAATATGTAAAATTTGAGAAAATAAGAAAATTTCCTAAAGGAGTAGATATCGAAATCTTAACTGGAGATGAGAAGACAATATAAAAACGCCTTTAGCAGACGAAGCAAGAAGAGTTCAGCTTGGAGAGCTGAGGAAACAAACTGTGATTGAATTTAATGAAGAAATTTCATAATTTGTGTAAATGTAGTAATAAAGTTCTTATTATACTCCACTCCACAACGCACAGTGGATCCACCCATTGGCCAAAAATAAAAAAATTAATGTCAAAATTTTAGTACAACATCTGGCAACTCTGACAGCTATGACATGGACCTTTTTAAAAATATATTAATTTTTGTTTCATTCGAACGCGATCTTCTTAAGAATAGCTTCAAAAGTCGGAACATTTGACTAATATTTTTTGTTGTGAGTACAACCTATATTTTAAGTGCAAGTAAATATATTCAAAATATCGCGAAACTAATACGTAGAGCAAAATATTATAATGGATTTTGAAGGGGGAGGTAATAGCTTAATTTTCATTAAAAAATAGTGTTTTAGCGTGTTGTGGAGTTCTAGTTAGCTGCATATTTTCTCAGTGTATTTTGTAATGCCAATTCGATCATATACTTAAATTTGACCTAAGGTTTTAGTCATGATGCCCACCAGTGCCCACCTCGGAAATAATTTTCCAAAGTAGGTCATTGGTTTAAGATTATTCAGTATTAAAATTAGCTGCCATCTAGTGCCAGACTGTAAATGGTGGGTCGCTGACAAAAGCTGCCCTGGAATATGGTTTCTATGAATATATTAGCGTATAACTCTGTTATCTGACCACGTACATTAACATAATTGGCATCAGTGGCAAGATGAAGAAATCTTCTTCCAAATTTGTCTTATGTTGGCGCTACGTGCCTTTCAGGAAGAACGCTATAAGATCTATATTAAAAATTTTACCAATTTTCAGACAAAAATGTTGATTTTTTTAATCCGCTAAATTGGTTGGATTTTATGTTGTTTTGGAGATTGTTTTGTTTCCCCAAGCCTATTTTTGCATCATAAGATAATCGGGACCTTTGTTTATGTCATTTTGTATTAACAGCATAAAACAATTCTTACCGTATACCCCCTCCAGAGGGGAAAGGGGGAGAATGTTACGCTCGTGGTTTCTTAAAACACTCTTCGCAGCAGCACAAAGCTGTAACTAGCGCATTAGCTTGATATTTACACGGGAAATATTTTTGGCCACTTTCTCCATACAAGTGGATCCACTGTGCAACGTGGGAAGGTTATTATACGTTTGTTTTACTAAAAATGCATGTAACACCGCGAAATATTCGTCGTAGACCCAAAATTATATATATACCATTTCTCATAGCTCGACGAGATAAAGCGATATAGCGATGGGTGTCCGTCCGTCAGTCCGTCCGTCAGTCCGTCCGTGTGTCCGTCTGTCTAATATAAATTGTAATCAAACTTCAGGCCGCAATTATGGACCGATTGTCACGAAATTTGTTATGGAGGTCGGTTTCACATCAGAATATATCGCTATTGTTATTGGTGATGATCGTAAAATATTTAGGGGGTGAAATTGACAATTTTTTATCCGAATTTGTATACGCTTGTAGGTCGCACAAAATTTTAAATAAGGTGTGAGCGTTTTGCAGAAAAGAAGATAGTTGTTAGTGTGTGTTAATTGGAAAAAATGTTATATATATCTTATATATTTATTCCTGGTAGACGCATTTCGCCCACGTTAGTTTTTTTTTTTTTTTTTTTTGAAAGACGATTTCTCGACCTTTCCATAGATGCCAATTATGTTGATGTACGTGCTCAGATAACAGAGTTACAGCCTAATATATACAAAAATTCCATAACCACGCTACAGTTCGCAGTTATAATTTAATACTGAAAAATTTTTACACGGCGTAAGAATTTTGGTCAAGGAAGATGCCAACAATTTTGAATAATGTGCGGATAGTTCTTAGCGGGTGAACTTTTGTGGGAAAATATCCAATTTCAGTTTTTGGTCTATATTTCGGTCATATTTTGGCAATCTACGAAAATACCGCCTACAAATAAGTGTTTTTTATTGTTGTGATTTTCTTGCATAGAAAATTTACATTCCATGTTACAAAATGTAGCATCCATAGACTAATGAATGTGTAGACGAAGAAATCCTCTCAGTCAAATTCTCTCACTCAATGAGAATTGGCAAGAACTATACATTTTTAAATTATTTTTGATGATAAAAGACAATATGTGGGTAGTATTTGGTTGGATCTACTCCCTCATATAAAAAAATCTTGCAATTTACCCAAAAACAAAATGCAATTGAGTGAACACACAGTATATTGGTTGTAAGAGAGAACCCTACTAGAAACAAGCACACTACAATTTCTCTGTCTATTCTTTTATTTGTCTATGGTCGCATCATGATAGAAAAGTTTTCAAATCATGAAAGAACGATTGCCAGGTTTTTAAATTGTCACAAATTACAATGATGTACGTGGTCTTGGAGTTTTTGTGATACCTTTGGTAAAAAGTAATGTAATAGTAACTCGAAATATTAGTTTTTTCATTGATCGATTGGATAAAAATCACCGAAAACTATTTCTAAAATTTCTTAATTTTATACCCTCAACATTTGGGCCAACGAGATTATCGAAATAATGATTTTAGACCAGAAGTTTGTTTGGACGAAGTCCATTTCAGACTATTTGGAGTCGATTTAACCACTACGTCTTTCTGGATGGCTGGAGCACACGATAACTTTCGAAGAATCAACCTAAGTTTTGGGTCTCGTAAATTTTGTCAAAACTTAGTTTAAATTCGAAAATGGACCATATCGGTCTACCCTTATCGTTAATTACCCCCACAAAAGTTCACAATTGTTCCAACCTAGGGATGTGGAAATATTACTTCCATACATATATAAGGTTCGAATATTGACTATATCGGCCCACTCTTTGATAAAAGTATAGTTTAACAGCTCTTCTCGAACCGTTTTGAATTAGTTTGAAACGTGTTCGCCTTGCGGCCCTTTTACGACGCACAATGGTCCTAAATCCAAATTTTCTGGCCAACACTATTTCAGCGTCCATTTTGTATTGAAATTAATTATTATTTGTAATAAATGTGTACAAACAGTAATTCTTACGTTTTATCGACCAAAATGACCAAAAACTGCCAAAATTTGTTGAACAGGGTGGTCCTGTTGTGTGGGGTCTAAACCAAAACATTGACCTATGTTAATAATTTTTGGTACGAAGGATTCACATCTTCCAAGAGGTCAAAATACCAAATTTCAGCCGAATCGGTCATAAAGTGTCGCTAAAATCTACCAAATATCTGAAATCGGACGGTACTTTTATGTGGGGGCTATGACAAAACATGGACCTATTTTCAAAAAAAAAAAAATTATACATACTTGTTTTCTACTCTCTGAAACCCTTAAATATGATTTTTAAGGAAAATCGTTGATAGATGTGGGTATTACCGTTCTATTTCAATTGGATACTACGTACAGTCACATATTTACAAAAAGTTCTCCAATCTTAAAATTGAAAAATCCACTTTATTTTAACTGTGGCAAATTTGAGCACGATTTGACTTCTGAATTTATTAGTACAGACCCCCTGCTATCTTTCAAATTCGATTTGGTGGTGGACATATTTGGAAATGTATTTAAAAGTTTAAGTATATTTAAAAAATATATGTAAAAAATAATTTTTAATATATATAAAAACATTGATTTTATTACGCAAATTTTACAAATTTCATCGTTCTTTCTGTAAATATTATAAAATTACTCATTAACAGCTTCCCGATTCATAATAACTTTGGCCTCACTTCTGTATATTTATGCAGCTACGCAATACAACAAAAATTGTATATATTACAGCACAGAGTCTGCTTTATTTTTACATAAAAAAGTGTCAACTTAGGTACTGCGCCAATCAACGAATACTAAAGTTAATTACAAAAACTAATTATTTATTTTTTTTTATTTATTTTATTTGTTCGAAAGTATTTACATAGTTTACTTAGAAAACTAATCCTTAAAGAGATGGTTAAAAACAACCTTACATCTATAAGTACATACTAGTATAATAGATTTTTTTATTTTTACAAAAAGGTATTTGGAGAAGGAAAAATGATAAAAAACCTTCAATAAAAAAAGGGAGATGACTTTTTAATCATCACTAAACAAATTATTAACAAGATAGTTTTCATTTAAAGAACATTTAACTTTGAAATGTTCTGAAATTGCTTTAATCCTTTGCAAAATAAGATCAGTATCAGATATGTAGTGTAATTGCCTTGTGCTGAAATATCGTGGTAAGTTAAGCATCATTTTCAATATTTTGTTTTGGCATATTTGAATCTTTTTAATGTGTGATTGGGCGCAGTTACCCCATACAGGACATGCATAAACTGCTATTGATTGAAATATTGACTTAAATATACTGATTTTATTTTCCAAGCTTAAATCTGATTTGCGGTTAATTAAAGGATACAGTAACTTAATCGCTATATTCATTTTTTTAATTGTATATGAGACATGGTCATTGAAGGTTAATCGGGAATTTAAAATAACTCCGAGATATTTTACTGATTTTGACCACTCTATACTATTGCCAAACATTGTTAAGTTCGTCTGTGGAGTGAAACACGTCTTTCTTTTTTTAGTAAAAAATATTGCTTGAGATTTATTTGCATTTATTTTTATTTTCCATTTAAGTGAGTAGTCAACAATTTTATTTAGTGCACATTGCATATTAGAGAGAATATCATGGGCAACTAATCCAGAGCAAAATATCGCAGAATCATCTGCAAAAAAATCATATTCACAAGATTCAGATTTTGGAAAATCAGAGGTATATATGAGGTAGAGTAGAGGCCCTAAAACAGACCCCTGAGGAACGCCTGCTGGAATATTCACAAACTCTGAAACTTCTTGGTCTACTTGGACACAAAAGGATCTATTATTTAAAAAAGATTGAACAAGTTTGATCAGATACTTGGGAAATTTAAACTTTATGAGTTTATATATTATCCCGCTGTGCCATACAGTATCGAAGGCTTTTTCAACATCGAGTAATACCATTGATGTAAATCGTTTTAGTTGAAACTGCTTTTTTACGTAGTTTGTAATTCTTTTAACCTGGTGTGTGGTGCTATGAGTCGGTCTGAAACCGAATTGTTCATCAGGTATAATTTTTAGTTCTTGGACATTAGTCCAAATCTGGTCTTTTATCAATCTCTCAAAAATTTTACTAAGATTGCTTAGCAGACTTATAGGTCTATAACTACTTGCCGAATCTGGGGGTTTACCGGGTTTTTGAATAGGAATAACTTTGGCTTTACGCCAAGCCGAAGGAAAATATTGAAGCCGCATACAGCTGCTAAAGAGATCTCTTACGTAAATCAACACTGGGTCGGAGAATTTTTTTAAGAAAAGGTTTTTTATGTTGTCTATACCACACGATTTTTTTTTTATGCTTTTGATAATGTTCTTTATGGATGAAAGATTAATATTACAGTCGGGTGTTTCATAAACGGAGCTGTTGAAAGTAGCAAGGGTTTCCAAAACATTATCTTCCGTAATTTGACACTTAATGTGTTCAGAACTTTTGTGATTTTTTAGAAATTGTTGGGCAAATATCTGACTTTTTGATACATATGCGGAATCGTTAAAATCAGGGTTTGATATGGGCGGAATGGTTTGTTTCTTTTTCCTTATAATTTTTGAAATTTTCCAAAAAGGTTTGGATCTGGAGTCCAATTCTTTCAACGTCTTGTTCCACATATTATTTCTAAAACAGGATATTTCATATTTAACCAAACGATCATATTGTTTATAAATATTAAAATCAATTCTATGACGATATCGACGCCACTGCTGTCTAAAGTAGTTTCTTTTCTTTATTGATTCTAAAATGTACGTTGGTAGACATATGTTCCTGGTATGCACAGGCTTCTTAGGGGTGGATACATCTACGGCAGATAATACAGCATTTGATAAATTTTCCAATCGCGTATCAATGTCCTCTATGGAGGTTAATTCGTCATTGAAAGGACTTGTTTGACTTATAGAGTTTATAATATGATCATTAAATCTAGCCCAATTTGTTTTACAATAATCATACATAAAATCTTTATGTCTACATACGGAATGTGGTAGAAGAGAAAATAAAACAGGTAAATGATCAGAGTTTAAAGCATTTACAACTATAGGCTGGTTTATTTGTTGAGAAGAATTCGTAAGAACCAAATCAATGGTAGATGGTCTATATCTAGAAGTACTAGGAATGTGAGTATGTGTACTTGGAAAGTGAATAGAAAAAGGAAGAAAATGCGAGAGGTCACATAATATGTTTCCCCAAGAATTTCCTCTAAAACAGCCCCAGTCTCGGTGTTTGCTGTTTAAATCCCCACAAATCACATAATTTCCATTGACACTCAATAACTTACGTAAATCACTTTTGAAATCAGATCGCGATAAATTATTTGAACGTCCACCTGGAAAATAAACTCCAATAATTTTCACAAGTTCATTTTCATTAACAAATAATTCGATTACAACATTTTCAATTAGTTTGGTCTTCATTAACCGACGTACTTTTACACTTTTATGAGCACAGATGGCAACACCGCCACCTCTTCGATTTAGCCTATCACTGCGAAAACATTTAAATAGAGAGTGATTAAATTTATCTTTAGTATCAAGCCATGTCTCAGATACAACGCAAACATCTATCTTTTTTTCCACTAGAAAATCAAAGAATTCATATTTTTTATCGTGAATGCTTCTTGCATTCCATAACATCAAATTAGGTTTTGAATCCATATTATACATTATTAGAATAAAGATATTTGATTGCTAATTGAGCAATAACATTGAATTGTTGAGATTTGGTTTTGCATTCTCTTAATTGAGTTATTATATCTAAGGTTAGTTGAGAAATTTCACTTTCTGTAAATAAATCATCATTTTGTTGTAACGTAGAACTGTAAGTACCAATGTTAGAAGATTTGTTTATAGTTGTTGCGTTTGACGAAAAGAAATTTTGTTGATGTTGTTGTTGTTGTTTTTGAAAATGATGAGAATTGGCTTCCCTTCCATTCACTCTCAGTTTAGAATTCAGTGGAGAGTTTTCTCAGTAGGCTGAGTACGGAATTTTTGTGCTCTAGAAGAGTGACGTTTATTAATGCTCTCCCTGATTTCCAAAAATGTACGTCGATTTGGGCAATTCATGTCTGTAGACTTGTGATCACCGTTACAATTTGCACATTTGCTTTTTGTTGTTTCTTTGCAATCCAAAGTTTTGTGTTTGCCAGCGCAGTGGGCACCTTTCGTTCGAATGGAGCACCATTTTTCGCCGTGGCCGAACATTTGACAATTTCTACATTGTATTAAATTGTTTTTAGCTTTTCGGTGGTAATCCCATTTTATCATAACACGAAACAGGCAACTGTGATCTCTCTTGAGAGTGTTAAGATTGACGGAGCCGTTTTCAAATGACACGATGTATATAGTGTCGGTAAAACCATTGAAGTTTTTAGTATTTAAACCTCGGGAAATTAATTCGGTTTTAACTTCACTTGCTGTTTTATATTCCAAATCAAAAATGACAGCTTTGAATGCTCTATCCGATGATTTATCATGGGAAAAAAATTGGCAATTATTTTCTTTTAGAATTTTAGTTATATTTTCATGTAAATTGATTGTATCACACAAAATTTTTATTCCAATTGACATCTTTTTGAGACGGTAGTTGGCATAGCCTTTGCTGAGCAGTAAGGCATTTATAAATTCCAAATTTTGGCCCAACACTTTAATTGGTGGAACAAATTCTTTCACAACATCACTCGCGCCATCAGTTTCTGATTCGTCTTCATCAGAAAGTGCTTGGAGAGGTAGAAACCTATTATTCCTCTTAGGAGGTGGTTTGGGATTAATGGTAGTTCTTCTTTTGCGTTTTGCAGCCATTTAACGAGTTTACAGCAACTAAATGTACGTAGTGTTTTTAACAGTAGTAAACAAAAGGCGAGAGAAACACGTCTGAATGTCAACAAAGCTGAACAGAGACTGAAAAAACTAATTATTTTCAGATGACTTGATGTGTTTTTACAGTGTTTTATTTAACTTGTTTTTTTATTATTCTTTGCAAACAAAAATTAAAATTTCGAAACTTCAACAATAGGGTTTTAGCCAAAAAATTCCTGATTAAAACCTATGTGCGACGGTGTAATTTTTTTTGGGGCAAGTCCGTACTAAACTGACTAGTGCCTAAGATAACCCTCGGTTTTGGTCTTAATTTTGTATATCGTATTATTTCTTTGAGACTTGGTTTACGTCCGAATATGGACTGCATCGAAACACTCCTTCGAGTGCCTCCCACACAAATTTTGGAAAGAGTGCCGTTTAAGGACTTGTCTCGGATTGTTTCAATGTTTTGCTTTTTTTTGTCTTTGTGGCCCTTGTTACGATGATACGGTAGGGGCCAAAGTCCATTCTTCTTGGGAAATTGGCCCAAAATAAAAAAAAAACATAGAGACGTTATAAGTATTTATTTTTTATGTCCGAGGGTATATCTCCATAGGCCCCGCTAACTGATACTTTCTAACTTGTTTTAATAATATGTAGCGAAAAAGCCCCGATTGGTCATTAAAAAATACGGAAAATAATACCTTACGTTTCCAGTAATGACGGCGTATATATCTATGTATGTTATATATCTCTGGTATGTTACCATGTATATCCACTTATGTATGTATTACCCTAGACAGACGGCAGAGTTAATTTGCATTAAAAATGTCCTAATTTGAATTAATTTTTCACCCTGACAGACGATAGTTTCTGCATTTATGAAACAGCTGTTTGTGTTGTTTGTTTGTACCCAGCAGACCATTTCATAAAGCTTTACAAAAGTTCGCCAAAATATGCGATACAAATACACTTTTTACCATTCACTTTTTTACCACGATGAAGCAAAAATAAATTTAATTTATTCGCGATATTTTTGAGTCTTTTTATTATTATAAAAAATGTTGCAAAACTTAAAAAAAACATTTGAAGAAGATATAATTTTCGATAGAATTGGTATGGTGGGTAATGAAATGTTTGCAAAAATAAAAATTAGGAGGGTTGGCGTTTTTCATTTGGGATGACGACTTCTATTTTGTTTTTCAAAATAGTCAGGCTTAATCCCATAGTCGTTGTTTTAAAATTTTATTAAAACAACTTTAATTTATTAGTGGGAAAAATTGGCGATGTTTACCAAGGGGTAAGGCAGGGAAGACTATAGTTTCAGATCTCACAACAGATCTTCATCAGTTCCCTTGTTTCTTGTTTTTCAACAAGAAACTTTTTGTACCCAAGTGTCAATTGCTCGCTCAAATAGATACGTGAGCAAAGAAACACTCTGATCGAGAATTTCTTTGACACTACCTAAACGCGAGATCTGAAACTATAGTCTTCCCTGCCATACCCCTTGGTAAACATCGCCAATTTTTTCCCACTAATAAATTAAAGTTGTTTTAATAAAATATTAAAACAACGACTATGGGATTAAGCCTGACTATGAAAAACGATTAGCTGCTATTCTACTCGCGAAAGACCACTACTTGCTTCCTTTTTTATGTTCTTAAACATGGAAATTTGACAAAAGACAATTGATTTTTAACAGCATTGCCATATTGAAATTGCTAAATTCAGTTTAAATTCACAATGATTTTATGCATTAAGAATGTGGATAATGCACGAATTAATTTGAATTAAGGCAGTTAATGCAAATTAACGTTGCCGTCTGTCTCGGGTATATGACCGGATGGCTAAAATAGGTCGCAATCATATAAAAGAAATTCCTTGGAAAATAGTGCCCAGGTGTAGTGGAGTAAGGTATCACATGGTCGGACCTGTCCGACTATAACCCTCTCTTACTTGTTATTCTTGTTTTTAGTTAAGACGTGTTTGTTACTTAAAAATGAAACACAACTCAAGCACTTATATCTTTTTATCACTTTTCGATTTTTTATACCCTCAGCATATATGCTAACGAGGGTATATACACTTTCATAGGACTAAATGTGCCTCATCGAAATAAGGGTTTTAGACCCCAAGTATGTTTGGACGAAATCCGTTTCAGACAACTTGTAGTTGATTAGGCATGTCCGTCTGTCTTCTCTGGCTGGAGCGCACGATAACTCTCGAACGGATCAACCGATTCGGTCTAAAATTTGGCTTTCGTAATATTTTGTCCAAACTTAGTTTAAGTTCGAAGATGGGTTATATCGTTCCACTCCTTCTTTAGAATTAGAATTCTTTATGTTCAAAAGTGGAACCTGAACTGCCTGAGGTACCATCCACACAGATGTTCAACATTTTTGTTTAAGGCTCTGTTCATGGATGCTTTGGAAAATTTTACCGAAGGTACTCCTATTGTCCCTGTTTACAGCGATAATATGTTTTTCGTGGGTATAAATTGTATGGTGAACAACTAAAATGACTGGTGGGCGCGATGTCTATAGAGAGGAAAGACTGCCAAAATAAGACCCACTTCCCAAATAGACTATGTCGGTCCATTCCTTTAGATACCTCCCCCGCAAAACGTTTGAGCTTTAATCCAAATACATATTTTTGTCGGCAAGTTCATACGCCCAAAATTCTAAAAACCCCCTAAATACATACTTTTTTGAAAAAGAAGTGTTTCAATTCACACAGACTGAGGGCATATCTCTGGCAAAGCCGACTGATACTTTTTTACTTGTCTTTCTACACATTTTCATGTCTTCATTGACAAATAATTTGTAGTCATTAATACCGTCAACAAATACTCGAACTATTTCATTCGTTGTTTGGAATACTGTTTTTACTAATTTTATACCATTCATTTAAATGAAAATTAAACAAAACTTACAACTTTCTTACTCAGCGACAGAAAAACTAATGAGAGAACATTTGCTTTTAGCAGTGAACAGCTGTTTTAGCATCAGCCAAATTTCTTAGTTTTTGGCACTTTATATGTCAAACTGAGAAAGCAAAGCGGATTGTGGTTGGATTGACCATCAGATAATTATGAAGATATTACTATATATCCAGATTTTGTGATTTGTTGTTGTTTTATATGGTGAACAGAATCAAAATTGTCAATATATATTGTCGCATTTAAAATAATAAGAGAGCCACACCGTCACCGATTGTAAATTTCTATATGGGATTCGATAGTAAACATATTAAAATTAAATGTGTGGACGTGGCGTGCTCCTTAAGACGAAAAATGCTTTCCAATTTTGGAAAATAAAAGAAAGAAACAGCTACTTCTCAGAAACTATAACAGATATTGTGTTCGTTGTTTTTTGTTAGGCAGGTAGGACTGTTACCTTTAAGAGTCGTTGTAATAAATTGCCGTAGCGTTTACACGAAGTGAGCTATTTTATTTTGACTCAGGTACTAAATTTTAGTGAAATTTCAAGTTTATTGGACTAGAACTTTTAGGGAACAGCTTGGTCCGTTTAACACTTTTTTACATTTTTTGAAATTACATGGGTAAAAATGTGTATTTTTTCCATACCATTTCCCATATAAATTATAGATTTTTCACACAAATTGACATTTTTTAATGTATGAGTTTTTATAAGAGCTAAGAGTAGTTTTTCAATTTTGGAAAAACATTAAATTAAAGCAAAAATCATGTTAAAGAAGATCAACGTAAAAGGGAGGAACTAGCGTTTTCCTTTTTACGGAGACAATGGACACTACTACACTTATATTTTGAAAGTAGCTGTCGTTATGTATGAAAATGAAAAAAAAAAAACAAGTAAGAGAGGGCTATAGTCGGACGGGGCGGACCATGTGATACCCTACATCACTTGCCTTGGGCATTAGTTATGCATGGAATTTATATTATATTATTGCGAATATTTTTATTAAGAAAGAACCTAAAGCATTTAAAATAGCATTAGGTGACTTTTACCGAATAATAACAATAAGAATGTATTAGTCAGCTGTTCTGACGAAGATATAACCTCAGCCCCTGACCAACAAAAAAGAAAACACAATAATTTTACCGTGTATAAAATATCTTTATTTTGTATCACGAGTTTGCTTCAAAATTCCTGTGAAATTTTTAGAGAAAAAATTTGAGAGTTACCTTGCATATTAAACATTTTCGTATGTGCCGGCAGGGTTTTTTGGAGCTTTGGGCTATTTCAGAAAGTATGTCTTTACACCGGAAAAAGTCGTATCGATGTAATAAACAACCTTCTCTAAAAAATTTCAAATAGATCCGAGACGACACTGCACTTTTTTCCAAACTCTGTGTGAGAGGTACCCACAGGTTGGAACCGATATAGCAAATATTCCAACCTGATGCATGACTGGATGAAATAATACAATGTGCAAAGTTTGCACATATCAGAAACTCCCTGCGAGAGTTATCTTGTACCGTCATTATTTCTTGATGCTTTTAGGCCATTTTCTCAGTAAGTATGGCCTTAACTTGCACCATCGTAAGGGACAACCCGCTAAAAATTCAAAACGATCCGAGAGGAGCTATTAAACTTCATTTACTCCGAATTTTATGTGGAAGGTACCCGAAGGAGTGGACCGATATATTCCATATTCGAACCCGACGTATGTCTAGAAGGAATAATATAATGTGACGAAATCGATTGCTCCCTTCAAGAGTTATCCTCGCACCATTTTACAGAAAATTTTTGAACTTTTGTGGAGGAAGGTGTTGGCCGATATGGCACATCTTCCAACTTAAACTAATTTTGGAAAAAATAGTACGAAGTCCAAAATTTGGTTGCACCAGCCAGACAGATGGACGGACAGGGATAAATCAACTCCAAATTGTCTAAAACGAATTTACTCCAAAGATACTTGGAGTCTAAAACCTTTATTTCAATTGGTTGTATCAAAGTGAATAAACTATCGTAAGCCTAAAAGCTGGGGCAAAAAATTATATTTCCAGATATTGCATTGCTGTTTACCAAAGGAGGAACACAAACCTCAGACCCAGTACAGAATTGTAATTTGCATCAATTTAAAAAAATGGACTTTACTCTATCATGATTTTAAAAATTGTCTATAATGACTGCGACATTATCTAGCATGAGGTAAAGGTAGTTATTTGCAAACAAAACGATAAAGGAACCCACTTATATGCTCTACAATAGCTCTGTCAAGGGATAGGTAAATAGTTAGTTTTCAAGTTTGGCGTTCCTATTCTGTCGGAATATGCCCCACAGAATTCAAATTTTTTTTTGCTTTTATTATTCCACTTGGGAACATAGGGCTTCTATAATACATTTCCATGTTAATCTATCTTGACATATTAATTTTATTTCATCCAAGTATTTTTTGGACGTCCGGGTCGACGGCTACCATGTGGGTTCCATTCCAGGGCTATCTGGTGACGGTTTGCGCAGTGTATGGCCAATCCATTTCCATTTTCGACTGGTAATTTGTTGAAGTATTGGATCTTCCTTTGTCTGTATTAAGAGTTCGTCGTTTGATATAGTGTTTGGCCAAAACACTTTCAGTATAACACGGAGACATTTATTTACAAATGTTTGCAATTTGTGCGCCAAGCTTTTGGTCATTAGCCAAGTCTCGCTGCCATACAGCAATGTTGATTTGACACAGCTATTAAAAAGTCGAAGTTTCGTATTTTTGAGATGTGGGCTGATTTCCAAGTTCTTCTCAAGCGACCGAATGCTGATCTGGCTTTGTTTATCCGACTGTTAACATCATCGCTTACTCCACCATCTGCTGACATGATGCTACCGAGGTAGCAGAAGGTTTTGACATATTTTATGGGATATTGCCAATCATAAAGCTGTTTGCGCTAATATTATTTATTCGCATCGCATATGTTTTTTCAATGTTTATTTCTAGGCCGACAGTCTTTGCAATTTTAATGAGGTCGTCTAATTTGCTTTGCATTTGAATGAAATTGTGTGACAATAAGCATATGTCATCGGCATAATCAAGATCTTCCAACTGTCGGTCAAAGCAAATGTGTTCTTCTTTGACACAGCGGTGCCGAAGTTTTTCGGCAATTTACACACATACGACCCGAATGCATAGAAAGAGCGTACGAAAAAGAGATAATGTTTTGATTTGTTTTTGTTTTTTAGCGTGCGTGCATAAAAACACACTAACACACAGTCATAAGTTGCCAATAGTTTGATTACATTCACATTTTGGGCTGTTCTCTTTTTGGTCACGTCTGGGTAAAAGGTCCAATTAATACCTCTTTTTTTGGAACATAAAAATAACATAATCTCATCCAAAACTGCTGCAAATAAAAGGGGGAGAGGGGGCAACCTTGCTTAACTCTAGCGTTCGTATGGAAGGATTCGCTTGTGAGGCCGCTATGACGAACGTGGAGTGTGGTACTCTCGTACATTGATTTGATAATATTTATTATTTTCTGCGGCACCCCTTTTGCTGCTAGTGTTGCCCATATAGCATCGCGGTTTATAGAGTCGAAAGCTTTTTGAAATCTACAAATATGAGATACAGTGGAGTTTTCCATTCTATGGATTGCTCTATTATTATGCGAAGTGTATTAATTTGATCTAAGCAGCTTCGGTTTGGTCGAAACGCTGCTTGTTCGTCACGCAGAGACCTCTCTATGCTCTGGAATCTATCATTTAGAAGGATGGACATTAATTTGTAAACTCTGTTTAATATGGTTATGCCTCTCCAGTTATCGCAGACAGTTAAATCAGTTTTCTTTGGCAGTTTTATGATGGCTCCTTTCGACCATGTAGTTGGAAATTGCTCTTTTACATAAGGTTCTAAAATTTTTGCTGATGCGGTGGGATTTGTTTGGAGTAGTTCGGGGGCTATGCCGTCTTCTCCTGGTGATTTATTGCGCTTTAGTTTTAATATGAGGCCTCTTATCTCTTCTACGGTGGGCGTATGTACATCTATCGAAAAGTTAATGGGGATATTCATATTCAGATGAATAGGGAAATTTTCATTGTTGTCATGATCAATATTACTTATACGTTCGAAGTGTTGTTTCCATAGATGGATTTGATCCTCAGGATTAGTGACTATCTGTCCGTTGGAATCTTTTAGCCCTCGACTAGCTCGTACACTGTTGTTGCATAATCGGCCTACTAACTGGTAGACTTTCCTGGCATCGTTCGCTCCTGCTGCAGCCTCAGCTTCGATGGCTATGTTTTCGATATATTTTCTTTTATCGGTTCTGGCAGCTTTTTTAACTGCTTTTGCTATTATTTTGTATTGCTTGTTGATATTGACATTTCCGAGTAGTTTTTTCTTTAGGGTATTCCTTTCCTGTATTAATTTCCAGGTGCTGTCAGATATCCAGATTTTTCTTGCTTCTTTCTTCCTGTATCCTATTTCATTTTCCGCGATTGTTTTCAACGCGTTCACTGTTTCCTCCAATGGTTTGTTGTTAGTGGGTATACATATTTCTAGAAGTTCACTGACCATCTCTTTCTTCTGATTATTGTTATTAAGTATCTTCACGTTTATAGTTATGACGGAGCTTTATTTTAATCGTGCCAATTAAATGTTCGTGGTCGGTGTCCATATCTGCTCCTCTTTTTGTGCGCATTTGCGACTGATGCAAAGATGATCAATTTGGTTATGGGTTTGACTATTTGGGGATGTCCAAGTGTATTTGTGAATGTCTTTGTGAGGAAATATGGAACCACCAATTATGAGGTCGAATGTTTGGCAGAGTTCTATAATACGATCACCGTTGTTGTTCTTTATGCCTAGGCTATGTTTTCCCATTACGTGCGTAATACCCTTATTTTCGGTTCCGATTTTAGCATTAAAGTCTCCAATGAGCGCAACTATGTCGCGTTAGGGATTTTTCGTAGTGTTGCGTTCAGTTGGTTGTAAAACTCGTCTTTTAAGAAGGAGTCGGCATCCTCTGTCGGAGCGTAGCATTGTATAATGGAGACACATTTTTTGACGTTGGTTCGGAATCTTGCAGTGATTATGCGATCCGATATGGCAAGCCAGAATTCAAAATATGAAACAAAAACTATATTTTAATATCTTTGCCACAAAAATTAGAGCCAATTTCACCCCCTAAATACTATCCAAGGTCATTGGTATACTCCTTGACCAAAACTCTTACCTCGTGCAAACTTTTTTTCAGTATTGAGCTGTAATTGCGACAACACAATTATAACAGTGGGATCCCTGTATAAAAACGGGTGTAACTCTGTTATCTGACCATGCACATCAACATAATTTGTATCAATGGAAAGGTCAAGAGTTCCTCTTTCCAATATAATTTACGTGGGTAAAACATGTCTTCCAGCAATAAGCATATAGACGTTATACTACAAATTTTACCATACAAAAGTTTTGGTCCATTAAATATTATTAAACTTAAACCTTAATTAAAATATCGCGACGATCGGAACATAAGCGCGACCTACAGAGCTGCTACAAAATCGTATAAAAATTTTGTTTTAGGTCCATTTCATTCCCTTAATATTTAGTGATCATCACCAAAACACCAACTATAGGGGTCTATTCTGGTCTGAACCCGACCTCCATACAATTTTTAATGGACGGACGGACACACATCTCAAAATCGCTTTATCTCGTTAAGATATGAATTTTGGTATACCACATGGTTCTACGACGAATATTTCGCGGTGTTACATGAATTTTTCGGAAAACAAACTTATAATACCCTTTCCACAATGTGGTGTAGGGAATAACAACTACACATACCCAACTCACGTTATTTTATTCCATCTATTCAGACCCAGAACCATTAATTCTATTCGGAACCATTTTCATCCTTTAGGGTATATTTTGTTGCATTTTATTTACATTTTCATAAATATTTGAATAATTTCATCATTATTCACAAAGTTGAATTTATTTCCCAACTAAATATCTGAATAAGGCTTAATTGTTTTTCTTTTTAGAGAAGTATGCGCAGTTTATGATGAAAAACGCATAGAATTCGACAAAGAAAAAACTCAGCAGAGGAACAAAGTCAGTGGATGCCATTTTAATTGAAATTTTTGTATAAATGCAATTAAAAAACTGTTTGAGGCCACAATAGAGGAAAAAGCTCGTCAAACCCCTTCAGCTCAAACAGACCAAACAATCAGCCAAGTACACACAAAAACAAAAAGACATGCAAAACTTCCGAATAAAATCGAGCCAAAAAACAAAAAAGATCCAATATAGAAACTGCCACATTGAGATTGATGGGTTATGTTTGTGTGGGTGGGTCTTTGCCAATAAAACCCAAAAAAAACAGCTGTTTGAGAATATTGAAACTTCGTGCTCGTGCATTAAAAACCCATCATTCTAACTGAAATGTTTTTTCCTCATACATGTGTAAATATGTATGTATGTATGTATAACAATCACCACCAAAATATGTGCCCAGAGGGAGAAGGTTATTGCAGACAGAAGTTATTTTTTGTCGAGCCATCGTTACACAGTTGATTTGAAGAATAAAAAACTATAAAAATACTATTTTTTAAATTTGAAGCCATTCATTCTGCCTGTAATGGAAATTCTTGCTTACGGAAACGGAAAAAGAGCGTATCCACGGAAAAATGTTTGGCATTAATATGATTTTGATATGATTACCAGCAGTTTTAGGCTAATGTAGGTAGACTACACTATGTATTTTAAAATATGGAAGAATATTTTAATATAGAAAACCGTCAAGAGCTGTAAATTGTTGTGCTCTTAAAAGCTTACGGGGTTATATTTGATTTGACGCTATCAAAAGTGTGAAGAGTGAAATAATGGTTTTAGACTGTTCGAGGATTGTTACGAAATGTTCATCGAAGGTGTCCTTGTGATTCTGATAACAACAATATAGCTATCAAAGAAGTGGCTGACATTGATCTAACCGCACTATGGGCCCCATATCAAAAAAGGCAAAGTCTATTTTTCATGCCGTGTATTTTAATCGAATAGTATCGGGATAAGTTTTAGAATCTAACACTTTGGACCACTTAAAAAGGAAAAAATGTCAACCTGACAAATCTGCATGATGACATACCGGGCTGCCAAAGATAGTACATCTTATATTGTAAAATGTTATAAAATTCAATCATAAGAAGAACAAAATTGTTGCACTCGACAATTAAACCCCGTTAACATAACTAACGTTTTTTTAAAATGGAAAATACGTGGAAAGGTATGCTAATTAAGAATTAAAAAAGTAAGATGTAATAATGAACTGTTGGTGTAGACATGTAAATTACATGTAATGCATTGTTTGTGTAGTTTGTATTGTAGTTTATATGTTTTTTTGAAGTAGAATTGTCGGTATTGCGACGTATTCGCGAGACTATTTATATGTGGTAGAAGGTAATAGTGAGTACTACATATGTAAAAAAATTAATATCCATATTGTAAGAAGTAACTTTGTGCATTCTGGTACCGTATCACACCAAGCATAAAAAATAATATAATAATTGTGTCACAAACATCCTAGAAGGGACAAGGGAGACTTCTCTCATATCAATGAGTGAGTGTACCCAGATTCATATTCGCTCAATGATATGGGACCCACAGCTTATCTACGAGTCCGAACGGCTTGTCCTAAGACACCACTAGTAGAGAAGTTTTACATGGATGAAATACTCAGAAAATGTCGCAAACCTTACTGAAATATATTTTGCCACCGTTGAAAATTTTATTTTGCCTGGCTGGGGAATCGTTTTGAAAAAGGTGGCAAAGCGACCCATACTGCAATGTATGTATAAAAATACAATTGGACAATTAAAACGTTAGTGCACCATGTAATTTGCAATAATGCAAAAACTGGGAATGGGCAAATGTGGTTCTCTACACAAAACCCATTAGATATTAAGCAATAGGCCCGTTATATAGCAGACACGAAGATCAGTAGATCTATTTCCATATGTAGTCTACTTTGCCAGTATATGTCCTCCAGTAAATAAAATATAGACCAAAAAAATTTTTTTTTGTATTTTTCATACAAAAGTAATGGTTCATTTTACCCACTAAATATTATCAGATCATCATCCAAAATTATTAGCATCTACTTCGACCTAAAGTCTTATCTCGTGCAAAATTTCGTGAGTATTGAGATATAATTGCGACCTCTAACGTGTTTATGATTACACAACAAAGAAATAACAGGGTATATTAGGCTGTAACTCTGTTATCTTATCATGCACACCAACACAATTGACATCAATAGAAAGGACAAGCGTTCCTCTTCCAAATATAGCTTACTTGCCCGGAATGTCTCTTCCAGGAATAAAGATAAAAGCTGTATATTAAAATTTTTCACAATTTTCACACAAAAGTTGTGGTCCATTTAACCATCTAAATATTATCTGATAGCCATCTTAAAGTGAAGGCTTCTTCTTTGTCATATTCTCTTACCTTATTTAAAATTTCGAGGCGATCGGACTATTATTGCGACCTACAGAGCAGCTACAAAATCGGATAAAAATTATGTTGTTGGTCCATTCCCCCCGCTAAATATTTCACGATCATCAGCAATTAAAATAGCGATCTATTCTGATGTGAAACCGACCTCCAAAACAAAGTTCGTGACGATCGGTCCATAATTGCGGCCTGGAGTTTGATTACAATTTATAATGGACAGACTGACACACGGACGGACACACATTTCAAAATCGCTTTATCTCGCCGAGATATGAAGATTGGTATACCACAGTGGGGGTCTCCGACCAGTATTTCGCGGTGTTACATGCATTTTTACCAAAACAAACTTATAATACCCTTTCCACATAGTGGTGTAGGGTATAATGATAGAGGTCACAATTGCCATTGTGTTGTATACCCATATGTCTAATAATCTCCGTGATTTCGTGTTTTGTTAATGCTCGTTGTGGGGTCCTCGCTCCTCCATTTTTCGGTATAAAAACTACCTTACGATCTATTCTCGGATCTAACGAATCTACATACACGATTTTATCAAATTCGGTCCAGCCGTTTCAGAAGATTTATATTTCGAAGATCATGGTATACCTGCAGAACTATTTATATATAGATATATATATCTGACCAGATCAGAAATACATGTTAAGGACGTGATTCTAACTTCAACAGGATTTACCATACGAAATTTTAAAGCAATCGGATACATTTTTGACTTTTTTCGGCATCAATATAAGATCGGATAAAATCGTATGAAACATATACATATATGAAATCTGCCGATTCTATTCCAAAAGACAAAGTAGAAGCGGAAGGAAGGGTGACGTAGGGGATGGAAGATACCAAGGAATGGTCCTGACCGGTTTTAACATGGCAAAGCCCTCTTTCATCTCAAGTGGACACAGACCTCCCCGTGGTGTCACCTGGGGAACTGCCTTTAACACCCGTTGAAGGTAGTGAGTTAACATGTGCCGCGCGTTCACACATAAGAACGTTAAAAACTTGGGTTTGGGCGTCGGGTTAGTAACCCTCCCCTAGAAAAAAACATCCTACTATGAAAATACGAAAGAAAAGAAAAACAAACCCCTCTAAAGTTGACGAACCCCGCAAACGTTTTAAGGACCATGATCTGCGAATCTGCACCTTGAATGTTCGCACTCTTTATAGAGAAGGTGCAGTCTTCGCATTGGCAGACGTACTTGAAAAGTACAAGGCCGATATTACTGTCATACAGGAAATACGATGGATTGGGAAAGGCGTCACAACAACACCTAAAGGTGACGCACTGTATTATAGCTGCAATGACACAAAGCATTCGTTTGGTTGCGGATTTGTAGTTGGTCGGAGATTAAAACAAATGGCGTCCAGCTTCACTCCAGTGAATGAAAGACTCGCTGCAGTTCATTAAAAGCCAAATTCTTCAACATCAGCTTTATTTGCGCTCAAGCTCCCACTGAAGAAAAGGACGAACAGACCAAAGATATATTTTACGAGCGCTTAGAAGAAACATATGACCGTTGCCCTGCCCATGACATTAAAATCATTCTAGGCGATTTTAATGCCAAAATTGGAAAGGAGAATATCTTTGGCTCAACAGTCGGGAAATTCAGTCTCCACAGTAAAACACCTGACAATGGTATGAGGCTGATATACTTTGCAGCTGCAAAAAACATGGTAGTTAGCAGTATCAGATTTAATCATCTCGACATTCATAAGGGCAAATGGCTGTCGCCAGATCAGAAAACAAGAAATCAAATTGATCATCGAGCGTGTTGGATGTACGATCGTTCCGAGGCGCAAACATTGATTCGGACCACTACCTTGTTGCAGCAAAGGTACGCAACGGCTTAAACATAGCAAACAAAGTACGAACAGACACAACACGAAAGTTAGACATTGGTAAACTGCAATCACAACAGATAGCCACAGCATATTCCACTCAACTAGCCCAATTGCTTAATCAAAGCACTCCTCATCCCGATAACATTTCAGCGCAATGGCAAAGCATTGCCCACTCCATGCAAACAGCCGCAAAATCCATACTTGGATACCAGAGACCTCCACCAAGGAATCCATGGTATGACCAGGAGTGTCGTGCTGCCACCGAAGAGAAAAATGCGGCATATAGAGCTACTTTGCAATCAGTAGCAACGCGTAGGGCACGAGAGAGATACAGGGAGAAAAGGAGAGAGGAGAAACGTCTTTTCCGCAGGAAGAAGAGAGAGATGGAAAAGCGGGATTGTGAAAAAATCGAAATGTACAGGAGTCAGAATAAAGTCCGAAAATTCTACCAAAGAGTCAAGCATCAAACTGATGGCTTTGGTACAGGCAAATCCTCCTGTAGAGACCAGCAAGGTAATTTGGTAACTGATACCGATAGTGTACTCAGGATATGGAAAGAACATTTTTCAAAACTGTTGGTATCCAATAGCAGCGAAGACGACGAAGTCCCAATCCCAGAAGATGGTATTGAATGTATACCGCCCAGCCAAGATGAGGTAAAAACAGCAATAAATCGGCTGAAGAATAACAAGGCAGCAGGAGCCGATGGCTTACCAGCCGAGCTGTTCAAAACCGGAGGCGACACGCTGATAAGGTGTATTCATTAGCTAGTTAGCACCATCTGGCAGGAGGAACGAGTACACGACGATTGGAACCTGAGTATCCTGTGCCCCGTCCACAAGAAGGGAGATAAGACTGTATGCTCTAACTATTGGGGCATAAGTCTACTCCCTATTGCCTACAAGATCGTGTCAGGGATATTGTGCGAACGACTAAAGCCTATGGTCAACGAGATAATTGGACCATACCAATGCGGCTTTAGACCTGGCAAGTCCACCATTGACCATATATTTACCCTGCGGCAAATCCTGGAGAAGACCCAAAAGATGCAGATCGACACCTACCACCTTTTTGTCTATTATAAAGCAGCCTTCGACAGCCCGCTGCGTTCAAAGGTATTCCAAACCATGTCTGAATTTGGTATCCCCGCAAAGCTCATCCGGCTTTGTAAAATGACTTTAACTGACACGAGGTCCTCAGTTAAAATAGAAAAGAACCTCTCCGAAGAGTTTGGTACCAAAAGAGGTTTCAGACAAGGAGACAGCCTTTCGTGTGATCTCTTCAACATCCTGCTGGAAAAGGTTATACGAGAGGCAAACGTCAAAAGAAGTGGCACAATCTACACCAATAGTCACATGTTACTTGCTTATGCTGATGATATAGACATCATGGGCCGATCAGTAAAAGAAGTAACTGATACCTTTATGAAGGTCGAAGGAGAATCTGCTAAAGTTGGTCTGGCGGTAAACAGTGAGAAGACCAAGTTGATGGTGTCGACGCGCAATGCGTCCATTGAGCTCGGACCGACTGTGGAAGTTATATACAATAATATATAATAATAATTGTTCCACAAACATCCCATACGGGACAAGGGAGACTTCTCTCATATCAATGAGTGCACCCCGATTCATATTAGCTCAATGATATGGGACCTACTGTTTATCGCCGAGTCCGAACGGCGTGTCTTAAGACACCACTTTGTAGAGAAGTTTTACATGGCTGCAATACTCAGGAAATGTCGCCAACATTACTGAGGGGTATTTTGCCACCTTGAAAATTTTGATGTTGACTGTCCTGGGAATCGAACCCACTACCTTCAGCGTACAAGGCGGGTGTGCATACCATTGCACCACGGTGGAAGTTGGTTCCTATAATATTGAGGTAGTAAAGGACTTCGTCTACCTCGGTACCTCCATAAACACAACAAACGACATCAGTTGTGAAATAAAAATGCAGAATTGTATTGACCAACAGATGCTACTTTGGATTAAGTAAGCAGTTTAAAAACAAAGCCACATCTCGACAAACAAAAATAACACTCTACAAAACACTGATACTACCCGTGCTGATGTATGGCTCCGAAGCCTGGGTATTTGCGCAAGCAGACATGGCAGTGCTTGGTGTGTTTGAGAGAAAAATTCTTCGAAAGATCTACGGACCAATCTGCGTTGACGGTGAATATCGACGTCGCATGAACCACGAGCTGTATCTGCTATACAACGACATCAATATTGTTAAACGTATCGAGATGCAGCGATTGCGTTGGCTAGGCCATATCATAAGAATGAGCGATGATGAACCCGCTAAAAATGCGTAAAAATACGGACCGCTTGGCGGTGCACGCAGAATTGGCAGGCCAAGGAATAGATGGCGCACATAAGTGGATGATGAGATGAAAAGGCGCGGTATTCCAGAGTGCGAAGCAACAAATAGAGAGAATTGAGATCTTTTCTTAGTTCGGTCTATGGAATAAATGTTCTGTAATGGGCCAGCTAAGTAAGTAAGTAGAAGCGGAAGGAAGTAGTGCCTGTCTGGAAAGAGCGGCCGACAGAGGAAGGACGAACAATGCTCCACAGCATAAATCTCTGAAGCGCGTTCGATCTACCGAAGGTCCACAGCCTTCATTTAAGAAGACGAGGACTCCGCTGTTGGTCAACCCATCAATCTCGTATGCAGACGGCAATGAACATAAAACCAAGGAGTAAAAGTGACCTCCAAGGTACATGGTGAAGGGCGCAGGAAGGTCTGACGACCTTCAGGTGGCAATCATCGACAGAGCTGGCCCTGACGGAGAATTAGCGAAAGTCACTGGTTGCTATTTGAAACCGTCTTCTGACTGCTATTCCTACAAAGGGGTGTCACGGTCATAAATCGCGAGCGACACATAATGTTTGCAAACATCCCAGAATAATGCGTTCCGAGTTGCAACGGATTGTGTCCACACGTTCAGTGTGGATCACTCTTGCTGACTAGACGGTTCCTGCCTACTACTATCAGTCCTATCAGTCATCTCAACCATCACACTGTAATGGAAAATCCATCTTCCCGACACACCTGTTAGGACTTCATGTGCTATAGTGAAGACGTCATTCCATCGAACGTCATAACCGGTGTCAACAAAGAGACCTTGCTGACCTCTTATAAAAAAGCAATAAGCCTGTTTGTTCTAAGCAATGCGCCTGGCGCCTGGTCACAGATTTCAATCCGGTACATGGAACCGGCCGCCGAGGGATTGATTTGTTGTTGTAGTATGCATATTAACCAACGTAGAAGCATAGGTTTAATGCTGTGTTTCGGGTCACTCCGGTACGAAAGGACCCGCTGTCGTTTGATTGAGCCCCGCGTTATATGCCGATGTTAGTTTGCTTTTAGAGGGCACTAGGGGACTTAAATACCCATCATGAGCTTTGGCATTCCGTCCTAGGTAGCGAGAATCGTGGCACCAGGTCTGATAAATGACGTGTCCTGACAACTAGTAATTTCCCTCGGCTCCGACCAGCTTTCTATCATCTTCACAGTAATTAGACCACCCGTAAATACACGCCGTACTTTTCTGAACCATGGGAAGAGATTGGCAAGAGAATTTACCAATCACCGCAATCCCATGGCTGCCAGTTCTATACACCGGATTGACTCTGAGGAATCTTCGACCTGGGTGCTTTACCTCAACAATTATGTTTTTGTGTTCGGGTATTTTTTCACCATGCAATTTATCCCAGAATGCCTGCTCGGAGCTCTTTTGGTCCATACCGGGATAGAGATATACCACGGGACAGTATGAATCTGTTATGTATGCCAGATTCGCATCCACCAAATGCAAGTATCCGTGAGAAGTAATGGATGTAGGAAATGGATGTACTTCCGAGAATGCTCTGGTCTTAGTGGCACCCAGGATTACTTCGATAGGAATGGTGCTGCTTGCTGCGGCAGAATATCTTCCAACTTCGTCGTCCGATTCTTTGTCGGCGGAATACCGATTCCTCTCAAATTCTGCAGCTGTGTTTTTATGCTTATTGTAAACATCTGAACGAAAGTTGAATGGTCCAGCTGCTTGCCGCAAAAACCTGTCATTGGGCCCACAGTGCTAAGGTGAATTTTCACAAAAATGTCTAAAAGCCGCATCTATGATCCAATCGATGGAAAAACTTTACCAGTTCACGGTTGTGGCTAAACAATGAATTCTACAATTTTCTTTTTTTGCAACCTGCTGATACTTACGCAGGAATCTTCCCAAAACTACTTTTTCACCTAAAAAATGATATTTATTTTTAATGGGGATTTGCTCATAATACATATAGCTCCTTAACTCCCGTTATTGATTTTTGTATATTCACATGCTGGGGGTAATTTGCACTCATTAACAAGAGGAAAGTCCTACATTGAATATTTGTTGTAAATAGTTTTTTTCCTTCACTGTTCACGAACTAAATATTATATTATAGTTGCAGTTCGTCTCACCATTTTTTATCAGTTTCAAAAACTGTTTGTTTTCTCACCGTCATGCTCTTGAACAAACATTTCATATCAACAAAAAGCTAGCTATCATAGTAGTTTTACAATATTTTGTTAAGCTCATCAAAATATTTTTGATGAAACTTTCCACTAATGAAATATATCATAAAACATGAATAAAACCGCGAAAAAAATAAATTCGCAAGAAGAGTTGCATTAGAGCTAACGAATGCAATTTTAATTGAAATTTTTACACAAATTCAATAGTATAGAGTTTGAAACCACAATAAAGAGAACCAATAAAATTAAATAAAAAACAACAAAATGTTGAATTGACACAAATCAAACATTCGTTGCCTGCAAACATCAAGAGTACAGGAAAACGAAAACACATATACAGACACAGATGACGACCGGAAGCCATAGTATCAACATTTCAATTGATACGTAAACAAAGTATCACTTTTAGCACAAAAATTCTACATAATAACATGGGTTGAATTTTACACTAATAAAAGTTTCAGTGGAGAATGTTCTACACTGAGAAAAAATTGTACGTGAAGCTCAATAACCTTCAATTTGTGAACGTTATGTCGCCCTAGTCATACAATAACTGAATTAAAAATTTTCTCGTGCGATGATGCTAACTATGGCGTAGATGGCCCATAGGGTAATTTCCTATAGAGTAGATGTCCCATAGGGTCATCTACTGTAGAGTAGATGGCCCATAGGGTCGTCTACTGTAGAGTAGATGTAGATGGCCCATATGGTCGTCTACTTTAGAGTAGATGGCCCACAAGATCACCTACTGTAGAATAGATGGCCCATAGGATCGTCTACTGTAGAGTAGATGGTCCATAGGGTCGTTTACTTTAGAGTAGATGGCCCATAGGGTCGCCTACTGTAGAGTAGATGGCCCATAGGGTCGTCTACTGTCCTATGGGGCATCTTCTCTACAGTAGGCGACCCTATGGGCCATTTACTCTACAGTAGACCACCCTATGGGCCATCTACTCTACAGTAGACGACCATATGGGCCATCTACTCTACAGTAGACGACCCTACGGGCCATCTACTCTACAGTAGACGACCCTATTGGCCATCTAAGCTACAGTAGACGACCCTATGGGCCATCTACTCTACAGTAGACGACTCTATGGACCATCTACTCTACAGTAGACGACCATATGGGCCATCTACTCTACAGTAGACGACCATATGGGCCATCTACTCTACAGTAGACGACCATATGGACCATCTACTCTACAGTAGACGACCCTACGGGCCATCTACTCTACAGTAGACGACCCTATTGGCCATCTAAGCTACAGTAGACGACCCTATGGGCCATCTACTCTACAGTAGACGACTCTATGGGCCATCTACTCTACAGTAGACGACTCTATGGGCCATCTACTCTACAGTAGATGACCCTATGGGACATCTACTCTATAGGAAATTACCCTATGGGCCATCTACTCCATAGTTGGCATCATCGCACGAGAAAATTTTTTATTCAGTTATTGTATGACAATAACATAACGTTCACAAATTGAAGGTTATTGAGCTTCACGTACAATTTTTTCTCAGTGTAGAAAATTCTCGTCTACTGTAGAGTAGATGGCCCATAAGGTCGTCTACTATAAAGTAGATGGCCCATAGGGTCGTCTACTATAAAGTAGATGGCCCATAGGGTCGTCTACTATAAAGTAGATGGCCCATAGGGTCGTCTACTATAAAGTAGATGGCCCATAGGGTCGTCTACTATAAAGTAGATGGCCCATAGGGTCGTCTACTATAAAGTAGATGGCCCATAGGGTCGTCTACTGTAGAGTAGATGGCCCATAGGGCCGTACCCCATATGTTTTGCTGTGGATATACATACGTGAAATGTGACACAAACACACGACCAAAAGGGATAAATCACATATACATTAAAATACCATCAACTAACAATACTCCCTACATGGCAACATGGTGATTGACAGACATGCAGCCCTTTTTGTATAGAGAAAAAAAAACTCTCAAACACACTCAAACAGAAACATAATTTTGCGAACCACGTTCATTGTCTGTCGATGTCGTTTGTATGTCAAGCGAAGTTTGATTTTAGTGCTTATGATGTTGTGGCTGTTGTTTTCTGTTTCCGGCAAAGGGAGAAGTTTAACTTTGCATGGATAAACTTTCAACTTTCCTGTTACCTTTAATGTTTTGTTTTCCTTTGTATATAAATTACAAAACTTAAAACATTTCTAAAATGTAACTTAAATATGGCTTAACTCGGTTAATGGTCAAACATTACAAAATAGTATCGAAATGCAAAGAAAATACCTAGGTTCATTGAAAACGAATTATGAGTTGATATCCTTCCTTCGATCAAATGCATTTTAAGGTCAATTAACGTTTTCCATTTAAAACCTTGAATGACCTTCAATTAGGCAAAGCATAAGGGTTCTTATTTTTATCAACGACATCTGTACCTGGAGTAATAATGTTTTGGTTTATATTCTTTTAAGTCTGGTACATTTAAATCCTTTGGGAACAAATGTTCATGAAAGTTTCATGGTGCTACACTTAAAAAGACAAGGGTTCTCATGCATCAATTCGGTTTTGTTGGAATCCATGGAAGACGAAAATACTATTGATTCCTCCAGATCACTTCGAATATATTATTAAATTTGGATATTTTTCCCACAAAAATTATGGTCAAATTCACAGGCTAAATACTATGAGATCATTTTCAGAAATTGTTGGCACTAACTGCGAGATTATGGTTACACTACACACACTTCAAACTGAGGGATCTCTGTATCTCGGTATATTATGGTATTTTACCAGGGGCTGGTGTAACATGAATTTTCAGAAAAAAACAAACTTATAATACCCTGTCAATATTGTGGTGAAGGGTATAATTAATAGTTTTGGAGATATGGTGTGCAATGTATACAAATTATGGAATTTTTAAGATATATTATAAAATTTGAGGCAATAAATGTTGTTTTTCGAGTTCATTATTTCTCCAAATTTTTTACTCTTGCCCTTATCTTCGAATATGCTTCAAGGTCAGAAGAGGTTTCTCATTGGTTTCAGATATATAGCCCCGAATTGCTTTAAAAAGTCAATATTTAACTATGTTTAAAGGGGACCATAAAATCCAAGCTGGATTTGATACAACAACACCCAACTATGGTTTTTGTCGTTGGGGTATGTACTTTAAAAAAATCTTCCGTTCAAATTGCTGAAATTCGGTACTAAGTCTTCGTTGGGGGTATTAAACATTCCCCCAGAAATTTGTCGCCTTCATATAACCCCATAACGGTGTGTAAACGTATATGAAAAACACGTTTGAGAAACATTTTAACAACATAATTAACAACATTGGTATTCTGTAAACAAATTTTAACAACTTTTGTTAAAAATGTCGTTATATATTATTATTATTATTATTATTATTATTATTATTATTATTATTATTATTATTATTATTATTATTATTATTATTATTATTATTATTATTATTATTATTATTATTATTATTATTATTATTATTATTATTATTATTATTATTATTATTATTATTATTATTATTATTATTATTATTATTATTATTATTATTATTATTATTATTATTATTATTATTATTATTATTATTATTATTATTATAGTTAACGCCACGGCCAACACTGCCAACCAACCTAATCCAGCTTAATCAGCATTTAATTTTATTTGCCAACTATCACACGCGCGTCCGGTTTACTTAAAGTTCAGGTTACCGGTCGGTGTATTCCTGCCCAGTCAGCTTGTTCCCACCAAAAGTCAATTATGCCAGAACAGCAGGTATGCACATGAACATGGCGTAAGTAGAGGTTGGCAGGCAACAAATGGAATATCAATTTGGCAGTCTTAGCCACGGAGCCGTTGCATTAAGTCGTTGTATTCGATAATTACTTGTGTTTAATTTCTAAGTTAATAATTCCTTGTGTTTAAAAATAATAATTGATAGAATCCTTCTTGTGTTTAAATAATCAAAGTTAATCATTAATCAAATTTAATCCTTGTGTTTAAAGATAATCATTGATAGAATCCTTCTTGTGTTTAATTAATTAAAGTTAATCATAAATCAAATTTAATTCTTGTGTTTAAAGATAATCATTGATAGAATCCTTCTTGTGTTTAATTAATTAAAGTTAATCATTAATTAAATTTAATCCTTGTGTTTAAAGATAATCATTGATAGAATCCTTCTTGTGTTTAATTAATTAAAGTTAATCATAAATCAAATTTAATTCTTGTGTTTAAAGATAATCATTGATAGAATCCTCCTTGTGTTTAATTAATTAAAGTTAATCATTAATCAAGTTTAATTCCTGTGTTTAAAAATAATCATTGATAGAATTCTTCTTTGTGTTAAATTAATTGAAATTAATCCTTAATAAAATTTAATTTAAAACGAAAGCAAAATCAGTTATTATTAATTCAAAGAGCAGACCGCCGTTGAGGTCTGCCTAATATATTTTTTTGAGTGTAAAATAAGAAAATCCTTAACTGGCGCCCGGGCAGGAACGTTCCGTGTGCTAAGGCTCGAAATTAGCCTTAATAAAAAGAAGGCAAAATATTTAAAACAAAAAGGGAAAATTTTCTTACTAAAAATAAAAATAAAAAAAGAAGAAAAAATATTTAAAACAAAAAGGAAAAATTTTCTTGCTAAAAATTAAAAAAAGAAGAAAAAATATTTAAAACAAAAAGGAAAAATTTTATATAAAAAAGAAGAAAAAATATTTAAACCAAAAAAGAAAAATTTTCTTCACTAAAAACAAGAAAAAGATATAAAACAAAAAAGAAAATTGTCTTTAAATAAAAACTAAGAAAGGTCCAGTGAAAAAAGGGACATTTTTTGGATATAGTTGTGTGTGTGTGTTTACGTGCAGCCAGGGGCGGATCATGTTCAGCATATTTTGTTTGTAAGTAGACAACTTTTCCTTTTTTATATATAAACGTAGAATATCCTTATTCAAAATGGAGGATTTAAAAAAATCCGTCACGGAATTGTCGGGAGCTGTAAATGCTCTAATAAATAACATCAGGAGCGTAGAGGTACGCCTGGGCAGTATCGAGCAATCGAGTGGGCAAAATGCTCAGGCCCTGAATACGCTCAATACTGGAGTCTCCAGTATGTCACAGCGAGTGGAGGGAATGGAAAGAAGGATCATCGCGTTAGAAGTATCTCCTGGTGATGCCATGGGAACATCCCCTCCATTACCAACAAGGGCTCCATCGTCGGAAGAAGAATTAACAGCAATCACCCGATTACCAGACACTGTGAAAGAGCTCCAGGTTTTCGAAGGTGATCCAACTGAATACGTATCCTGGATCCAAAACGTTCAGGATATATTAGCGGATTATCAAATTATAGAGGGTAAACCGCTACATCGCGCAATCTTAAAAAGCATTCGTAACAAGGTGCGAGGAGGTGCAAACGCGGCACTAGTCTCTTACAACGTATCTACTTATGATTGGCCAGGCATAAAGAGGTGCCTATCATTACACTACGCGGATAAACGTGACGTAAGGACACTCGATCATCAGCTAGGACAGCTAACCCAGAGGGGCCAAACCGTGGACGCATTTTACGCAGCAGTTAATCACCAATTTGCCCTGATTGTAAATAAATTACAAACAGAAACCTATTCAACCGAAACTGTGGAGGCTCTAATAGAAACTTATAGGAACAAGGCGCTGGATGTGTTCATCCGGGGACTGGATGGAGGACTTTCTACTCTGCTGTTGGTCCAAAAACCAAGCACCTTGCCGGAAGCATATAAAGCTTGTTTAACTCTTCAGAATATGACTGTCAGGTCACAGTCTATCCATACGGTAACTGCACCAAACAAGATTCCTGTTCCAATAAATCACATGCCGAAAGTATACACAACAGCGAGGCCCACACATCCGGCAAGTAATTATATAAATTACCCGCATCCCCGTAGGGAAACATTCGTACCTAGGGGGGGGCAACATTTTGTTAGGAGCGGGAGCCATCAATTCCGCCAAAATATGCCACCACCGCGCCCAACTGCTCCAAAACCTCAAGAAAGGATGGAAGTTGATCCATCTGATCAATCGAGGCAAGTAAATTATATGAACAGGCAACCGCAGCGGAACAATAACTTTAAGAGGCGTGGGACTTCGGAGAACCTGCCAAGAAAACAGCAGCGTTTATATCACATGCAGCTTCCCGAAGTTACAAGTGAAGATGAACAACCTTATCCCGAAGTCACAGATGGAGACGAACAAGCACTTCCGGCGGAAATCCAACCAAACTTGTCTAGTGAAGTAGCGGAACTGGAAGAAACACATATGCCTTCAAATTTTATGACAGAGGCCTCTCCGGCGTTCCTTATATAAAATACGTAACGAAGGAGGGCAAATGCCTACGGTTCCTCGTGGACACGGGGGCCAACAAAAATTTCATTTCACCACAATTTATAGATCAAGCATCAAAACTTAGAAACACTCTTATTGTCCAATCTCCTGGTGGTAACCTTTCAATAGACAAACAAATTTCAGGAAAATTCTTTAAAGAATGCAAAATTGATAGCAACATTACCTTTTATGTACTGCCAAAACTCTTCGACTTCGACGGTATCATAGGAGACGATACCCTTCGCCAGATTGGAGCGGTGGTAGACAGACGAGATAATATCCTTATTTTAGGAAACAATACCCGCATACCCCTTTACACTTGGCCAATGGAAGTAGTCGGTCACACAGTTGGAAAAACAATTTCAGATCATACAAAGAAAACCTTAGAGCTAATTCTGAAGGAATATAAGCCTTTGTTTGGAGATGTTGTCGGAAATGAAATGGCGAGAAGCAGCGTTAGAGGGGAAATTAGAACAACTACGGATGAGCCAATTTATACCAAGAGCTATCCTTACCCATTCAACATGCGCGATGAGGTGAATAAACAGATACAGGAGCTTCTTGACAATGGCATAATCAGGCCATCGAAGAGCCCTTATAACTCACCGATCTGGATCGTCCCTAAGAAGGCAAAAGCAAATGGGGAAAGACAGTATCGAGTGGTGATCGATTATAAAAGGCTGAATGCGGTCACCATAGCAGACACTTATCCCATACCAGATATTTCTTCAACCTTAGCCAGCCTCGGAAACGCCGCTTTTTTTACAACGTTAGACCTTACTTCCGGATTCCACCAAATTGCCATGAAGCAAAGTGACATTCCGAAAACAGCTTTTTCTACAATGAATGGCAAGTTCGAATTTTTGAGACTTCCATTCGGTCTTAAAAATGCACCAGCTATCTTCCAGCGAATGATTGACGACGTATTAAGAGAACACATAGGTAAAAGGTGCTATGTGTACATCGACGACATCATCATTTTCGGGAAAGATGAAGCCGACCATTTGAAAAACATTGAGATTATTTTCAAAACACTCATGGATGCAAATGTGAGAGTAAATCTAGAAAAAACACATTTTATGAGGACTGAAGTGGAATTCTTAGGGTATATTGTAGGAACGGAAGGAATAAAGCCTGATCCGAAAAAAGTTGACGCGATTAAAGGACTTATGCCGCCCACCAATCTCAAGGAATTGAAGAGCTTCTTGGGTATGACCTCATATTACCGCAGGTTCATCAGAGACTATGCTAAGGTAGCGAAACCCCTAACCAACCTCACTCGCGGGGAGAATGCACAAATCAGGGCTAGCCAATCCAGAAAGGTGGCTGTAACACTTGATGAAGAAGCCTTAAACGCATTTGAAGATTTAAAGACGATGCTGACCACTGCTGAAATTTTATGTTTCCCTGACTTCGAAAAACCCTTTAACCTAACCACTGATGCCTCGAACTACGCCATTGGCGCTGTGCTATCGCAAGGGGAGATTGGGAAAGACAGACCCATTGCCTTCATTTCTAGGTCCTTGAGCAAAACCGAGGAGAACTACGCTACCAATGAAAAAGAAATGTTGGCTATCGTTTGGGCACTAGACAATCTTCGAAATTATCTTTACGGCGCAAGAATGATTAAAATTTATACAGACCATCAACCGCTTACCTACGCTTTGGGTAATCGGAATTTCAACGCGAAATTGAAAAGATGGAAGGCTCGCATTGAAGAATATAGCCACGAATTGATTTACAAGCCAGGTAAATCAAATTACGTGGCCGATGCATTATCACGTCTGAAGACCCAAATCAACCATCTGACCTCGGGCACAGATACCGCTAGCGAGGGTGCCGACTCAAAAACCGAAACCGCATCGGAAGGAGTCGCGAGCGATTCGGCAACAGAATCAGCATTCGAGGGTCGTGACGAGGATCGGGCAATTGATTATGACCCAAGGGACAGTGATACTGTAGCAACGATGCATAGCGCGGAAGAAGATAGTTCGGAATATATACCACACGTGGAAGCCCCCATTAACGTCTTTCGGAATCAACTGGTCTTTAGCGGAACTACACACGCCTATGAAGAACCGCATCCTGGATACACTCGCCACTATATCCCCGTCAGTAGCCTTTCTAGGGAGCAGCTGCCAACAATACTGAAGGAAAAACTCAAACCAAACATACTTAACGGGATTAAAATACCCGAGGAAAAACTCGCACTTCTTCAAGACGTGTTTCGCGATCATTTTTCAAGGTATAAGGCACGAATTACACAAAGAATTGTTGAGGATCTCAGGAACATTGACCATATTCTCGAGATAATAGCCAAAGAACATAAAAGAGCTCACCGAAATATCGATGAAAACAGACAGCAAATTTTGGAAAAATATTATTTTCCCAGAATGAGCAGTCTGATCCGGAAATTCGTGGCAACATGCGACGTTTGCAAGCTAAATAAATACGACAGGCACCCATCCGTGCCTCTGTTACAAGCTACCCCGATACCGTCATACCCCTGCGAAATCCTTCACATTGACATTTTTGAAATACAGGGCGAAAAATTTATTTCATGTTTAGACAAATTTTCCAAATTTGCCAAACTCTTCCATATAAAAAATCGGTCGACGCTGCATCTGCGCGAAAAAATTATAAAACTGCTGCACTATTTCACAGCTCCAAAAGTCATAGTTACAGATAATGAAAGTGCTTTTCTGAGTCCACTTATTCAAAATTTCATTAAAATCTTGGGAATCCAGCTGTACCGCACACCATCGCAACGCAGTGAGGTGAACGGTCAAGTAGAGAGATTCCATTCAACAGTTTTGGAAATTTATCGTTGCCTAAAAGCTGAGTATAAAGACCTCAAGCTAAGAGAGCTGTTAACTATTGCAGTGGACCGATACAATGGCACAATACACACAACCACCAAAAGAAAACCGAATGACGTATTTTTTAATAGATCCGAAAGGATAAACTTTCAGAAACTCTTAAACTTCAAACAAAAAATCAATAACGACCTTTCCTTGGAGTTAAAAAGAATACAAAAACTCCAGCTAGAGCGACATAATGCTAACCGCAAAAGCCCAAAAAAATTCAGAAAAGGGCAAACGGTTTATGTAGCCTGCAGACAGAGGAAGGGTAAACAGAAACCTCTTTATGTAAAAGAAAAGATTTTAAAAGATAATAAGGTCACTGTGTCAACCGAAGGTGGCCGAAGAATACATAAAAATCATATTAGAAATGAAATTTTGCCAAGCTCTTCCAGCTAGGACAAAACGAAAAATGTCGATAAAACAAATTCTCCTCTTTCACTGGACCTAACTAAAAATAAAATAATGAAAATTAAGTAGACAATTAAAAAATTTCCTTTTTCACCTAACAACTAAAAATTAAAATGCACCCGAAAGTGAACTAAAAGCCTCTGCAAAAAATGGCAATGTCAACGCTAGGGCAGCTCAGCAATGGCATAAGGCTGAGAGGCATCGGTAGTGACATCGCACATTTTAGACAAGCTTTGTTGGAAGTACGGTGGCATTATAAAACCATAAGAAAAAATCAACAACCGAGTAAAAATTTCCTTTTTATGAGAAACAGATGTAGAACTAGAAAGGTTGCTTGGTTTAACAAGAGCATGCCTGTAAGTGGGATAAGTCGTACCTTAGTAGGTTGGGGGAGGCAAGCCTGCTCCCGACTAAACCGGAATAATACGATGCCCCATGGCAAGTTCGAGAAACATGCCAAGCATACCTCATACAAAATTAAAATACAAAATGAATACAAATAAAAAAGGAACCCATTGGTTCACAAATGAAATACAAAATGAATACAAATAAAAAAGGAACCCATTGGGTCACAAATGAAATACAAAATCAATAAAAATAAAAAAAAGGAACCCATTGGTTCACAAATAGAATACGAAATGAATACAAATAAAAAAGGAACCCATTGGGTCACAAATGAAATACAAAATACTAACACCTAGCATCTAAGAGAAAGTAAAAGCGTTTAGCCAACGGCGACGTTTCATCCCCAAACTTACTAACACAAAAAATACCACATATAAAAGAATATAAAAATATATATTAAATTAGAATCAAGATGTTCCACTTATTAATACAATTTTTATAAAAAAAAACTAACACTGCTAATACAAAATAATACTGCTAACTAACTAACCCTTAGAAAAAAAAAAAAAAAAAAAAAACTAACACTGCTAACATAAAATAATACTGCTAACTAACTAACCCTAGAAATAAAAAAAAAAAAAAAAAACATGTATTAACGGACTACTTCCAGATTAACGCTGTTGTCAGCAACAGACGCCATGCGCCTTTTTAAGTATACAGCTCCCATTATATCCATTAAAGAGGGTAGAGGCTCCATAATAGACGGCCACTTCAAGATGATGCATGCAACAAACCTGACGGAGTATGAATTGGTACTGGAGGAAGCTCTTACAGCTGCAGCGATGCTCAAGGACGCGGATAGGCGCCAAATGATAAACTTTCATCTACAACAAGTGACAGTGCAAATCCGCATTCTGAGAGGTAACACCCTACGGGAAAGGCGAGCTATCGAATGGCTAGGCTCTGCCTGGAAATGCTTGCCGGGAGCCCTGATGCATCTGACTGGAGTTCGATCATCGACAATAACAACCAACAACACTACGTGAACAAAAAAATTATTAGCTTAACAGACACCATAGCTAAACGCATGAACCAGATTGTGCAAAGAATGGCAAACGAATCTGATGAAGTCGGAGATGAAAGGTTAAGCTCAAACCTGCTGAACAAGGTGCTAGTGCTAAAGGAAGAAGTCCACGAGTTAACAAGAGCATGTCAGATGGCTAAGGCCGGCATAATTAATACCAACCTTCTCGACAGTGAAGAATTAAGACGAGCAGTATCAGAGGTTGCAACATTACCATACGCCAACGACATCGAGGCTTTGGAATACAGCATGCCTTCTGTTTATACAAATGGATCCATGCTGCTGTACGTCATATCCATACCGAAAATTAGAGACGAAATCTACAACATGTTAATCGTGAGACCATCTATCCAGGATGGCAAGAGAATCGACCTGCCGTTTAAAAAGCTGCTGGTAAATGAAGCCGAAACATATGGTATCACGGGCGTTTGCAATACGTTTAGCAATATAACAGTCTGCCAACAAGAAGCTTTAGTAGAACTAGAAAGGGAGGACTGTATCCCAAAGCTGCTGAGAGGTGGACAAGCTGAATGCATCTATGAAACGAAAACAGAAAATCTGGTTGAACTCTTAGAAGAAAGTACGCTCTTTGTCACAAACTTTAATGGTAGCCTTACATGGGCTGGAGGAAAAGAATACCTAACCGGGACTTACGTGATACAGTTAAACAACGAAACTGTAACTCTGAAGAACCGTACCTACACAAGTGTAACCTCACGCACACATTTGGAAGCGCTACCCGCGGTCCTGTCGAATATAACAAGTGCCGACCATAAGGTTAACCTGGAATACGTTCATCAACTTAGTCTACGAAATATTAAGACACTCGTTCATCTTAATACAAACCTTCATATTTCGATGTTCACTGTAATGATTGTCATTGTCATCTTAATTGCCGCTGGCCGGAAAATCTTTTCTCGAACGATTCTACCCCCCATCAGACCTACCTTAAGTGCGGACGGCGAACTGTCTCTAGAGAATCGGTCCACTACCAACATCAAGACCCCCCAGCTCAATTCCGTGTCGATGACGAATCTGCGGGACGCAGATATTTAAGGGGGGAGGAGTTAACGCCACGGCCAACACTGCCAACCAACCTAATCCAGCTTAATCAGCATTTAATTTTATTTGCCAACTATCACACGCGCGTCCGGTTTACTTAAAGTTCAGGTTACCGGTCGGTGTATTCCTGCCCAGTCAGCTTGTTCCCACCAAAAGTCAATTATGCCAGAACAGCAGGTATGCACATGAACATGGCGTAAGTAGAGGTTGGCAGGCAACAAATGGAATATCAATTTGGCAGTCTTAGCCACGGAGCCGTTGCATTAAGTCGTTGTATTCGATAATTACTTGTGTTTAATTTCTAAGTTAATAATTCCTTGTGTTTAAAAATAATAATTGATAGAATCCTTCTTGTGTTTAAATAATCAAAGTTAATCATTAATCAAATTTAATCCTTGTGTTTAAAGATAATCATTGATAGAATCCTTCTTGTGTTTAATTAATTAAAGTTAATCATAAATCAAATTTAATTCTTGTGTTTAAAGATAATCATTGATAGAATCCTTCTTGTGTTTAATTAATTAAAGTTAATCATTAATTAAATTTAATCCTTGTGTTTAAAGATAATCATTGATAGAATCCTTCTTGTGTTTAATTAATTAAAGTTAATCATAAATCAAATTTAATTCTTGTGTTTAAAGATAATCATTGATAGAATCCTCCTTGTGTTTAATTAATTAAAGTTAATCATTAATCAAGTTTAATTCCTGTGTTTAAAAATAATCATTGATAGAATTCTTCTTTGTGTTAAATTAATTGAAATTAATCCTTAATAAAATTTAATTTAAAACGAAAGCAAAATCAGTTATTATTAATTCAAAGAGCAGACCGCCGTTGAGGTCTGCCTAATATATTTTTTCGAGTGTAAAATAAGAAAATCCTTAACTTTATTATTATTATTATTATTATTATTATTATTATTATTATTATTATTATTATTATTATTATTATTATTATTATTATTATTATTATTATTATTATTATTATTATTATTATTATTATTATTATTATTATTATTATTATTATTATTATTATTATTATTATTATTATTATTATTATTATTATTATTATTATTATTATTATTATTATTATTATTATTATTATTATTATTATTATTATTATTATTATTATTATTATTATTATTATTATTATTATTATTATTATTATTATTATTATTATTATTATTATTATTATTATTATTATTATTATTATTATTATTATTATTATTATTATTATTATTATTATTATTATTATTATTATTATTATTATTATTATTATTATTATTATTATTATTATTATTATTATTATTATTATTATTATTATTATTATTATTATTATTATTATTATTATTATTGTTTTTATTATTTTCTTCTTTTTGATTACAATTCATTCATATCTTAAGAATAATATAACAAAAATTATATGTAAACACATATGTGTATATGACAATAACTTTCAAAGTTGTCTGACATACGGTTTGTTTGGACTTGTTAATACAACTTATGTATATAAGCTTCTTAATTTTATTGTTTTCTTTAGAATTGTTCTCTTATTATATGATTTCTATATTTCAATGCATTTCGTACATAAATATAAAGTTTTTTCCCATCCATCTTCACAATCTCCATTTAGAATGTTTATTAAATCTGTTTCTTGAATGTACCTGTTTCCAAAGAGCACTATTCTAAATTCACTTAACATTGGACATCTTGCTATGAAATGATGCACGTTTTGTATCTCGTTTGTATTGCAGAGTGTGTATTGTCTTCTCTCGCTGCCATAACTGTTTCCATTCAAAGGAAGTAAATCGGCTCTTGTTCTCATTATTACCGATATTTTTTCCAAATTCCATATCTGTGACATATAATTAACACCAACATCCGGATTTAGAAAACGAAAGAACCTAGTTTCACTACTCTTCGCCTTTTGTCGTTTTTCAATGTAGCTATGCGTTTTCAGAAGATTAAACATTGAGGTTGTTTTTGTTTGCCATACTTGTGAGGTTATATTTACCGCAACCGCTGAAATACATATGTACACTCTGTGCCAAAATTTCAATTTCTTTGGCCCAAAATATTTGTTTTTCCCATATTTTTAAGGAGTGTTTTTGTGGCTATCTGTGATTTCTATATTTATATATCCCCTTTTATGGATATAACTCAAATGTAATTTTAAGGTGTAGAAATGATTATCTAGTATATCCGTTTCTAGAGACAAAATGTAACTTGGCAATGAATCTTGTTGCTTCAGAACTCTTTTAAGAAAATATCTTAGTAACTTGTTCACTTTATCGAACCATCCAAAACACCACACTTGAGCTGCGTACGACTGTGTTGTTCTGCACACGCTTAGAAATATCTTCCACTTCTCCACTGACGATATTTGCGGTTTGTTAATTAATCCTTTCCAGGTTGCGTTTATACATGCTTTAGCTTTTATGTTTCTGTTTCGACATGTTTTGTGAATGTCATTTGTGGAGTTAGAATGACCCCTAAATAGCAATATTCACTAACTATTTCTATTTCTTCTTACGGTAATACCATTTTTCATTAGCCGCTAATCGTCCTCCTTTTCGAAACACCATAATTTTTGACTTTAAAAGATTGACCACCATGTTCCACTTTCCAATTTCCATGTTTTCGATAAGATTCACGACTTTCGTTGACATTCCCAGTTTATGTAATTTGTAAATCAGTAGATTTCTAGAGATCATATCGAATGCGACAGAGAAGTCAAAAAAATAGGCACAGACTTTTTTCTTGCCCTCAAGTTTTAGGTGAACAATGGAAGCCAAATTGTAGACATTATTCACCGTGGAATAGCCCGCAAGAATTCCAGGTTGGGATTCGTTTAGAATGCTGTTTCTTTCAGTCCACTGTTTTATTCGCTGGTTTAGGATACCCATCAGAATTTTGGCAGACGAATTCATAAAGGATATTCCTCTATAATTACTTGCTATATTATAGTCACCTTTTTTATGGCATCTAGACAACCCGAGTTGAATATTTTGTTATACAGATGTGCCAATTCCTCTATAAATTCCTGAGAAGCATTCTTGTAAAATTCATATGGCACTCTGTCCATTCCCGGAGCTTTTTGGTCTTTGGTGTTTTGTAAAATACTTTGTATTTCTGTGCTATCAATTTCCTTATCTAGCATTGTATCTGTTTGGTAAAAAACTGCGTAGTGAACATCATCCGCAAATTGATGCTGGTTTAGTAGTGTGTTAAAATAGACTCTGAAATCTTCAGCTGATAAGTTTGCATCTATTTTCAAACTCTGACCCCTTATTTCGGTAGCGATTTTCCACCACTGATTTGCAACGGCCGTGTTTGCGAGTTGTAACTCTAACTGCTTCATATACTCCTTCTTTCGATCTTGGTGCCGTGACATAACTCCCAACGGACATAACTCCCAAAACGATTTTTTGGGAGCTATGTCCGACCCCCCTTAGGGGACATAAGTCCCAATGGGAGTTATGTCCGTTTTTAAAATTTAAGTGATTTTTATTTAAATACAATTTTTATTTCAAATGTATAAGAAAAAAAAAATTAAAAATTAAGTTTAAGTTCATATGCATCGTTCATTTCATAAAATAATTTATAATTGATTTAACATTTTTAAGAAAATTAAGTACAAAATAAGTAGTAGCCATCTCAAATCGAACTATATTCAAAATTTTCCTTCAAACCTAATCGAAAAATGCTGCCTACAGGAAAATGAAAAGTTTTTGTTAAAATTCGCAGATACTTTCTGAAAAAAGATAAGCGCCGCTTGCGAAAATATTTTTAAAAAATCGCGCGAATTTTTACGAAAATATTTTTACAATTTAAGAAGATAAAAAGTTTTTGTAAAAAATATTCAAATACATTCTGAAAAACGAAAAGCGCCGCAGGCGAAAATATTTTTGAAAAAAATCGCGCGATTTTTTACAAAAATATTTTCACAATTTAAGAAAATAAAAAGTTTTTTAAAAATATTCAAACACTTTCTGAAAAACGAAAAGCGCCGCAAGCGAAAATATTTTTGAAAAAAATCGAGCGATTTTTAAAAATATTTAAATAATTTCTGAAAAACAAAACGCGCCGCAGGCGAAAATATCTTTGAAAAAAATCGCGCGATTTTTTACAAAAATATTTTCACAATTTAAGAAAATAAAAAGTTTTTTAAAAATATTCAAACACTTTCTGAAAAACGAAAAGCGCCGCAAGCGAAAATATTTTTGAAAAAATCGCGCGATTTTTTACAAAAATATTTTCACAATTTAAAAAGTAAAAAGTTTTTGTAAAAATATTCAAATACTTTTTGAAAAACGAAAAGCGCCGCAGGCAAAAATATTAACAAAATCGCGCGATTTTTTACAAATATATTTTCACAATTTAAGAAGATAAAAGTTTTTGTAAAAATTTTCGTGATTTTTTACAAAAATGTTTTCACAATTTAAGAAAATAAAAAGTTTTTGTAAAAGTGTTCAAAAACATTTTCACAATTTAAGCAGATAAAAAGTCGAAAATATTTTTGAAAAAAAAAAATCGCGCGTTTTTTAGAAAAATATGTTCACAATTTAAGAAGATAAAAAGTGTTTGTACAAATATTCAAATACTTTTTGAAAAACGAAAATATTTTTTTTTTATTTTTGCCTTATTAAGGCGAAGGCCATTTATAATGATATTTAATTAATTCTCTTTCGAGTTGAGCTGTAAGGCCTTTAGAGATACATTGAAAAATTAGGAGTCTACCGAAGTCCCACGCATCCAACCATTACACTACGTTTCACGGGTGGTAAAGCCGATCTTCAGGTGTATTAGGATGTTGTTGTTGTGGCAGACGAAGGCAAAGCTTGGAAACTAGTATATACATATATCGCACTTCATTAGATAAATGTATATGCGAAATTATGTCAGTTAATTGAAACTCCAAACTTTTCCTATAGTCTTGCTTGGTAATCCCATTTTTCAATGTTCACAAATACTACGGTAAGTTTTATTCCTACATCATTAGTAATTGCTCTTCTATATCAGAAGATTTTATTTTTTGATTTGATCATCAATTATTGTCTACTAAAGTTTTGACAAGTTGATGGTGGCCTTCGCCTTAATAAGGCAAAAATAAAAAAATAATTTCAGCATGAGCCAGGCTGGGATTCGAACCTGGGTCTCCGACAACTGAGTGTCTTAGCGTTCTAAGCCACCATCAACTTGTCAAAACTTTAGTAGACAATAATTGATGATCAAATCAAAAAATAAAATCTTCTGATATAGAAGAGCAATTACTAATGATGTAGGAATAAAACTTACCGTAGTATTTGTGAACATTGAAAAATGGGATTACCAAGCAAGACTATAGGAAAAGTTTGGAGTTTCAATTAACTGACATAATTTCGCATATACATTTATCTAATGAAGTGCGATATATATACTAGTTTCCAAGCTTTGCCTTCGTCTGCCACAACAACAACATCCTAATACACCTGAAGATCGTCTTTACCACCCGTGAAACGTAGTGTAATGGTTGGATGCGTGGGACTTTGGTAGACTCCTAATTTTTCAATGTATCTCTAAAGGCCTTACAGCTCAACTCGAAAGAGAATTAACAAAATATTTTTGAATAAATAGCGCGATTTTCTTAACAAATATTTTTACAATTTAAAACTTCTCCTAACTGATACTTACATAATTTCGGGCATAATTTTGTTTTTAACTAATTTTATGAAATCAGGAGGATTTTGTGGATATAACTATAAGTTTAAAAATTAAGCAAAGAAATAATTTATAAATTAAGAAAAAATCATTGGGAGTTATGTCCGTGATTTTTTTGGGTGTTATGTCCGCTTTGCTTTACGGACATAACTCCCAACGAATTTTGGGAGTTATGTCCGCAAAGCGCAGCGGTAATGATATTAGTAAGATCTTTTAGGCTATTCAATTCTTCATTATTTTTCGCTATAAAGAGATTTATATTTCTTGATATCTATCGTTCTGTTGTCTCCAATGTAATTTTGGTAGCAGATTTAAGGGTTTTGCATTATTTGTTACTTGTTGGATTTCAATATCAATTGTTAATGGCAAATGGTCCGACCATATCTCTTCTTCAACTTCGAAATGCTTTATCATTTTTAATCCTTCGTAAGAGACTGCCGCAATATCGTTAACAGACTGACCTATGTTGCTTACAAAGGTATAGTTCCCTCCTCATCACCTGTTGTTCCGCCGTTTAAAATCAGTAGACCATTATCTTCACAGAAGTCTATAAATTGTCTGCCTTTTGTGTTAACAACTAAGTCCTTCGAAACTCTGATTTCTTTACCGGCCATAAATTCTTTATGTAGACACTTTTCTAGGTTTTGTTGAAGGGTTCCTATTCGAATATTCATATCGCCAGCCATAATTATATTATTTTCTACTACGGATTTATAGGTGTTTTTTACGGCATTGAATTCGTTCGATCAATTTTCACCTCTCAAATACACCGGTAAGAAAACAAAGTTCGTTTCTAGCGATTTAATTTGTATAATATTAACATTATTGTCTCTCATATACTCATGTTGAATTCCAATATCGTTCAGACTTCTCTTTACACCACACAGGATACCACCAATAGCTCTTCCATAGATATGGTTACGTTCCGCGTTCTGCCAGTGCAAATTAAAGTCGCTGGAGTACTTTGACCATCCCTCTGTTTCATGCCCTTCTACGTGGGTTTCAATTAAAGCAAATATTTCAAACCTTCTAATATATTCAAAAAATGCCGGATATAGATATTTGCTCTTCAGCCCATGTACATTATATGACAACATTTTCAAAGTTTTTTTTACGAAAAATATTACTTTCTAATTCTATTTCATTGTGTATCACTATTAGTTTTTTAAATTTGATGAGTTTTTTACTATGTTGTATTTTAAATTAAGATTAAAGTCTTCTCCATATAGCTCCTTTATAGCAACACCGCATCGTTTGCACCACATACCAATCTTTTCTCCGGATTCCATTTAAACCACTTATTTCCCACTTTCAATCTATCATCTCGTACTTTTATCTGATGTTTTTTACTAAAATCCAATAACTGCCTTCTCATTTTAATCATAACAACGTTCCATTCTCCGTTCTGCATTAAGATCCCGTTCGATGTATACGTTACTTCCTCTTAAAAGACTGGTTTTGCCAAGTATCCTTTCCACATCGTTTTCCGTTTTAAACTCAACGAGTACTGCTGCTGATCCATTTCTTTGATAAAGAGTTTTCACTGATTTGACACTTTTATCCATTTCAACTTTCAAATCTTTCTGACACAGCTTCCGGATTTCATATACGTTGGTTTGGTGCACGCTAAGACCTCTGAATATTAAATTTTTTCCTTTTATGCTCCTTTCTAGGTCATTCAGACGTGTTTTAAGTATATTGTTTTCGTTTCTAAGAAGTTCCATCTCAGGTTATTTACTTCTCCGTTTAGAGTTGTAATTTGCCCCAGTACTTCCTCATTGCACTCGCTTATAATCGCCTTAAGGTTGGCAACACTTAAATTTCCAACTCTTTGCTCATTATCCATTTTCATAGATTTAAAATTGTTGTTTGATTCCCCTATTGGAGATAGAGTATTTGCTTTACGCTTTTCCAGTTTGCCTTTATATTAATTACTTTGAGCCACTGTACTAATATTGGTGTGTACAAACGGCCTCTTCTTAAATGACATGTGTTACGACAATAATCAGCTGTGTTTTGTTGTTTTCGTGTTTACGTTTTGTTTATTTATCTAAAATATGGTTGACCGGTTTACATCGCCAGTTTGTGTTGTGTAATTTTTTGCCAATGTTAAGAAATGTTAACTGAATTTATATATTTTGTATTAAAAAATTGTGTATATTATGCGTATTTCACTATTGTTTCCATCATCGTTATCGAGTTTTCAAGCCAAGAAGCAAACCCAATACTGTCTGATTATCGTTCTATTCTCCTTACGGCGACAAGGAAAACTTTTACCGGAGCCGATTCGCAATGCGTGCGTACGTATTAACAGACTTCAAAAGAAAATCGACAAAAATGTCCAATATTGGATTTGCCTTTGGTTTGTGTGTATTGAAAGCTTTTGAAGGTTTATCGTCAATTTGTCTACATTTTTACAGAATAGCACAATCGTCACTGCAAACAGTTGTTAGTGTCGACAACGTTGTCGATTGTCGGATTGTTAAAAAGTTACAGAATAGGCCTAGAGGTAGCTGGTGCATTTTTTACCTGTTCTCCATTCTCCCAACGTGTCATATCTCTATTTAGAATTTCACAAACACAATTGTTTTATGAAGTATCTATAACCTAAATCGCAACGCCTTCTAAATTGAACATAATTTTCTTTCTTAATGAACAATTAATTACCCAAAACTTAATCTCTAAATGACAAAAACATACAACAATTTCTGTATTAATTTCAGTACATAATCTGATAACATAATTGTACTAATTTCCTATAATCTAATCCAACAATTAGAGAATTGAATTTCTATAGACTTTCCATTTAGTTGTGATTTATGTTACAACAAGCACGCAATAAATAAAGTTCATTAAACGCGATAGAGACAAAAGACATTCATAAGGTGTGACCGTAATTAATTGTATGTGCCACATAAATGTTCGAACAACAACACCATCTATGCGGCGACCCTTCTTGACTCGTCAACTACTGCCGCTTCCTACTTATATTCAATACATATGGAACGCAATTAAGTTCAAATTACAGAAACGTGTTAAAATTCAATTTTCATTTGCATCAAATTCTTTTCTTGTTTGTTTCATTTATAGCTTCGAGGAACACGTAACTCCAAAATAAGTGATAGTATTCTATTTATGTATCATTGCAATTCTGCACCTGTCGTTGCTAAAGGGATACTCGTGTGCGTGTGTTTCGTCATTACAAAGATAATATGAAACCCCATAACTAAACAAATATTGACTTATAGTTGAAAAATTAATTACTGAGGAATTCTAGGAAAGCCTACTTAAATATTGTAAGCTAGTCTCACACGTGGCAAAAACAAAAACTGTATACACTGTTTACTTTATATTATACTACTACATAGTAGGCCGTAATGTTTGTATTGCCATGGCCACAAGGAAAAAAATCAAGTCTCGTTGAAAACGCATTGCTAGTAAAAACTATTAAGCGCCTTCCAGTCAATTATGAACGAATGTAGGAGCACAACAAAGGTTGTTGTATTTATTCCAATCGAATTACATACATTACCGATGGGGAATAGTTAGGCCGCCATCAGACCATCTGCTTTTTCACATGTATGGGATCAGCTGTTCTGTATATTAGTATACCCAAAGTGACTACATACATGTGAAAAAGCAGATGGTCTGATGGCGGCCTTAGCGATGAGAAACATGTGAAGAGAATAAAACTAATGTAAGCTCTTTAATTTCATTTAAATTTAGTGATGTGAAGATACATGGTTGTCAGTCGGTGTGCGGTTTAGATCTTATTACAAAAGAATTTGATGATTCTTCCGTCAAAGAAAGCAACCAACAGTCAGGAAGCTACTATTTATTTTAAAAGCTTACTCTAATTATACCCTACACCAAAACATGACGGGTATATGATGTTTGTCGTTCCGTTTATAACTCATCGAAATAATCATATGCGACCCTGTACAGTATATATTTTCTTGATCAGCTTCAAATTCTAAACCGATTTAACCATGTCCGAACGTCTATTGTTGTCACGCTATCTTCCGAATGAGTTTAGATAAAGGGCTAAACATTTTTACATACACTCCGGTTCATCTGAATAGAACCAACCAAATTTGCTTACAAATACCGTTATATTTAACGATAGGAGAGGAATTGAAAATTATATTTTTGTGGACATGTAGAGTATATAGTAGCCGATATTTTCAGTACCTAACATGTTTCACATATGCGTTATAATGGTACTTTTTACTCGCTTTATGAAAAAATGTCAAAATATTAGCATGTGGTCATCAGGATAGAACCACCATAAGAATTTGCACAAATCCTTTGTCAGATGTGGAAAACTTTTACAAAAAAAACTACTTCTAATTAAAAATAAAGACCGTGAGTGTCCATTCCCAACAAATATTGGGCAAAAAAGTTGTATTAGGGTCCTGGAATATGATGAATATCGATGCTTAGAGATCCAATAATATTCTTATGAAGAAATCGATAGAAACAATTTACAAAGTCAAAATTGTATACTGAATTGCGTACAATATTTTCAAGACTACAACAAAAGTACAAAGAAGTCACATTTTATAGCTTTAGAATTCCGAAACATAAGAAATATGGTAAAGATAACTCAATTTTCTGCCTTTCCAATTCAAAGATTGATATTTTATCTGAGGAAAATGAATGGAAATCCATGGGTTCCACGCAGTTTCATTGACGTAATTACGTAATTATACCCTCAGCCTTTAGGCTAAAGAGGGTATTTACACTTTGATACGACCAAAAATGTGCCTCATCGAAATAATGTTTGTACAATATCTGTTTCAGACAATTTTGAGTAGATCTAGCAATGTCCGTCCGTCTGTCTGTCGGTCTGTCTGGCTTATGCGCACGATAACTCTCGAACGGATCAATCGATTCGGTTCAAATTTTGGGTATCAAAATATTTTGTCGAGATTCGATTTAAGTTCGAAGATGGGCCATATAGGTCCACTCCTTCAGGTACCTCCCCCACAAATGTTCAAAAATTGTCGCAAAACTTGTGCGCAGGGTAACTATTGTAGGGAATAACCGATTTGGTCCATACTTTGCACATCGTGTAATTTTAACCAAACTTAGATGAGGTTCCAATATGGACTTAATCGGTCCACTCCTTCGGGTACCTCCCACACAAAATTTCGGAAAAGTTCGGTTTAGGACCTGGTCTCGAATCGCTTTGATTTTTGTTTACGCAAGTTGTATTCGCTGTCCTCTATACGACGCTGTAAGTTTCATTAGGGGCAAGTCCATACTTCCTGAGAAAATAGCCTGAAAGTTACAAAAAACCCTATGACACCGTGTGTAGTGGTTGGAGCGCAAGATAACTCTCGAACGGATCTGCCGATTCGGTCCAAAATTTGGTTTTCGTAATATTTTGTCAAAACTTAGTTCAGGTTCAAAGATGGATTGTATCGGTCCACTCCTTCCGGTACCTCCCCCACAAAAGTTCGAAAATGTTCGGAAAATTTGTGCGTACGATAACTCTTGCAGGGAGTAACCGATTTGGTCCATACTTTGCACATTATAAAATTTCTACCAGACTTAGATGAGGTTCCAATATGGACTCAATCGGTAAACTCCTTCGAGTACCTCCCACACAAAATTTCGGAAAAGTTCAGTTTAGGACCTGCTCTCGAATCGCCTTGGTTTTTATTGTAACATCTTGTATTCACTGTCCCCTATATGAAGGTACAACTTTCTTCAGGGGCAAGTCCATACTTCCTGAAAAAATAGCCTGAAAGTTGAAAAACAAACCCTATCACACCATGTTTATGGGTGGAAGCGCAAGATAATTCTCGAACGGATATGCCGATTCCGGCCAAAATTTGGCCAACGTAATATTGTTTCCAAACTTAGTTTAAGTTCGTAGATAAGCCATATCGGTCCACTCCTTCAGGTACCACAAAAGTTCAAAAATATTCAGAAAAATTGTGCGCATGATAACTCTTGATGGGAGTGACCGATTTGGTCCACACTTTACACATTCTCATAATATCTACCAGATATAGATCAGGTTCGAATATGGACTATATTTGTCCACTCCATCCCATACCTCCCACACAAAATTTTGGATAAGTTCACTTTAAGACCTGCTATTGAATCACTTTGATTTTTGTTGAAGCAACTTACATTCGCTGCCTCAATTACGATGGTAAAAGTTGTTTCAGGGGCAAGTCCATACTTCTTGAGAAAACAGCCCGAAGGGTGAAAAAACCACCTATGGCACCCCCATGGTCTATGTCGGTCCATTCCATTAAGAACCTTTTCGGCAAAATTTTTGAACTTAAATCCTAATCAACATTTTTGTCGGTTCATGCGACCAAAATTTTGAAACCCCCTAAATACATAAGTTTTTTTGTGAAAAAGTGTTTCAATTTGCACAGGCTGAGGGTATATCTCTGTCGGCAAAGCCGACTGATACTTTGTTACTTGTTTTTATAGCCTACACCACAATTTAGAAAGGGTATTTTAAGTTTGTTTTGCTTAAAATTCATGTTACACCGCGAAAAAATCGTCGTAGACCCCCAATGTTATATACCATTTTTCATATATCAACGAGATAAAGCCCATATAGTGTCCGTCCGTGTGTCCGTTTGTCCATTATAAATTGTAATCAAACTCCAGGCCGCAATTATGGACCGATGATCACGAAATTTGGTATGGAGGTCGGTTTCACATCAGAGTAGATCGCTATTGTTATTGGTAATGATGGCGAAATATTTAGGTGGTGAAATTGACCAAAAACAAAAATTTTTTCCGAATTTGTATCTGCTCTGTAGGTCGCAATCATAGTCCGATCAGCCCGATATTTTAAATAAGGTGTGAGCTTATGACAGAAAAAAGCTTGCAATTTTACATGATGATCATTTTAGCGGATAAAATGGACCGAAACTTTTGTGTGAAAATTGGAAAGAATTTAAGTATATATGTATCTTATATCTTTATTCCTGGTAGACACATTCCGCCCACGTGAGTTATTTTTGAAAGGCGATCTCTCGACCTTTCCATAGATGTCAATTATATTGATGTACAGAAATTCCACAGTTTTATTTGTTTGTATAGTAAACATAACCACGCTAGAGTTCGCAGTTATAGTTTAATACTGACGAATTTTTACACAAGGTAAGAATATTGGTCAAGGAAGATGCCAACAAATTTGGACAGTTCTTAGCGGGTGAACTTTTATGGGAAAAATATTCAAATTCAATTTTTGGTCTATATTTTATTTTTAGGAGACATATTTCGGCAATCGACGAAAATAAATTTGAAAACCAACATGAATATATCGGTTAGATAACTGAACTACTGCCTAACATATAAGTGTTTATACCCTATACCACAATGTGGAAAAGGGAATTATAAGCTTGTTTTGGTAAAAATTCTTGTAACACCGCGAAATATTCGTCGGAGACCCCCAATGTGGTATACCAATCTTCATATCTCGACGAGATAAAGCGATTTTGAGATATGTGTCCGTCCGTCCGTCCGTCTGTCCATTATAAATTGTAAACACGCTCCAGGCCGCAATTATGGACCGATCGTCACGAAATTTTGTATGGAGGTCGGGTTCAGATCAGAATAGATCCCTATTCTTATTGGTGATGACCGTGAAATATTTAGCGGGTGAAATGGACCAAAAACATAATATTTATCCAATTTTCTAGCGGCTCTGTAGGTCTCAATAATGGTCCGATCAACGCGCAATTTTAAATAAGGTAAGAGTATATCACAAAGGAGAAGCTTGCAATTTGAGATGGCGATCGGATAATATTTAGAGGGTTAAATGGACCAAAACTTTTGTGTGAAAATTGTGAAAATTTTTAATATACAGCTTATATCTTAATTCCTGGAAGTGACATTCCGGACAAGTGAGGTATACTTGAAAGTGGAACGCTTGACCTTTCAATTGATGCCAATTATGTTGGTGTGCATGATCAGATAACAGGGTTACAGCCTAATATATTCCGTTATTTGTTTGTAGTGTAATAATAAACTCGCTAGAAGTCGCAATTATACATCAATAGTAACGAAATTTTGCACCGGGTAAGAGTATAGGTCGAAAAAGATGCCTACAATTTTGAATGATGATCTGATATTCTTTAGCGGGTGAAATGGACCATTACTTTTGTATGAAAAATATAAAAATTTTATTTTTGGTCGATATTTTAATTCCTTGAGGACATATAAGTAGCCTACATATGGAAAAAATACTACTGACCTTTCCTCTGATGAAGTGTTTGCTAGATAACGGGCCTACTGCCTAATATATAATGGGTTCTGTGTAGAGAACCACATTTTTATCCCATGCTACATATTGTCTCTCCAAAATTTTATGTAACACCACGAAATATTCGTCCAAGACCCCTTATTTGGTATGCCAAAATTCATATCTCGACGAGATTAAAAATTAAATTTTGTAAAAAATTGTAAACAAGCTTAAGGCCGCAATTATGGACCGATTGTAACCAATTTTTTAAGGAGGTTGGGTTCGGGCCAGAATAGAAATGATTAGTTTTTGGTGATGATCGTGAAATGTTCAGGGGATGAAATGGACCAAAAACAAAATTTTAACCAATTTTGTAGCGGCCCTGTAGGTCAAAATAATAACCCGCAAAATTTTAAACAAAGTTTGAGTTTATGATGAAGAAGAAGCGTACAAACCAACGTGAAGATCAGATAATACTTAGCGGGTTAAATGGACCATTACTTTTGTATGAAAAATATAAAAAAATTATTTTTGGTCGATATTTTAATTCCTTGAGGACATATATATTTCGCAAAGTAGCCTACATATGGAAAAAAACTACTGACCTTTCCTCTGATGTAAATTGCAATAAAGTGTTTGCTAGATAATGGGCCTACTGCCTAATATATAATGGGTTCTGTGTAGATAACCACATTTTTATCCCATGCTACATATTGTCTCTCCAAAAGTTTATGTAACACCACGAAATATCCGTCCTAGACCCCTTATTTGGTATGCCAAAATTCATATCTCGACAAGATAAAGCGATTTAGCGATGTGTGTCCGTCCCTTAAAAATTGTAAACAAGCTTAAGGCCGCAATTATGGACCGATTGTAACGAATTTTTTAAGGAGGTTGGGTTCGTGCCAGAATAGAAATGATTAGTTTTTGGTGATGATCGTGAAATGGGGATGAAATGGACCAAAAACAAAATTTTAACCAATTTTGTAGCGGCTCTGTAGGTCAAAATAATAACCCGCAAAATTTTAAACAAAGTTTGAGTTTAATATGAAGAACGTGAAGATCAGATAATACTTAGCGGGTTAAATGGACTGCAACTTTTGTGTGAAATTGGTAAAAATTTCAATAACGTAGCGGTTAAACAATGGAAGTAGTAGTACTACATAAGTTAGTTTCATTACATTTTATTTTGTGTGAACTAAATTTTCCTTTCCTGCTACAAAAATGTCTTTGTCATGCTAGATAACTTTTTGGTTTTGGTCATAAGTATTATACATTACATCTCTGTTATTTGATAACTAAATTTTCACAATCATTGAAAAGAAGTTCCGTGGAGAGCGATTGTCCAGGGATAGTGGTATAGGGTATCCCATGGTCGGCTCCGGCTATAGACTTTTCTTACTAGTTTTTATACCCTCAGCATTTATGCTAACGAGGGTATATGGGAAATATTATTGAAAATTTAACATCGTTGAAGCCAAGGTTTACCCCTTTATAACTCGCGAATAGTGGTTGTATATTGTACAATTTAAATGCTTTTGGATAAAATGAAATGTTTTTAGACTTGGCAAAAAGTATTGGCCTTAAAAGATAATTTTCGTGGAAGCTGTGGCTATATTTATGTTAAAAAATGGGTAAAAATGGGTTGAAGCCAACGTGACTTTTTTGTTTTCTCTCGATTTGTGATTAAACCACATTTTTCCCGATTTTCCTGTCAAAGTGAAAGTAGAAGCCAACTAAACAAGGATCATCCCACCAATGTATAACTTTTCAAAATTTGATCTGCGTCTACCATTAAATGATGCTGACATTTTGAAGCCAGATTTTAAGTGTTTTTTTGAAATTTTCTTCTCATTTCGTTCCGCAAACAGGTTTTTCAAAAAATCATATATAGGAATGAAGAACTCACGATTCTGATTAATTTGATATATGTGTCGTGAATGTAGCCTACACAGCTTCAGAGAAATCTGTATCCAAATACGAAAATTTTGTGCGAACAAATTTCTAAAAATCATATATTTCGGGTCTAATTTGTACAATTGGCATTCGATTTACTCGTGCATGATTGCAAATTTTAGATTTTTACGTTGCGGATCTAATAAGTCGTTACTCGTTAAAATCCATCTACTAAAACGCGAGATAGGAGAAATTCCAAGGTAGGAAAATCACCTAATATTGTTTTTGAAAATATCGCGCATTTTATCGCGTATTCTGTCGGCCGCTTGCACTGCTATGAAAAAACTAGTGCAGCATCTTCCTTTTTGCGGAAACAGAGATTTAAAAACTTCAATGATAAGGGAACTAAATTCATTTTTTCCCAAAAATAGTGTGTGATGCTACATCCACGGTTCTTGACTGATTGCCTTGAAATAGGTATATATCGAGGCAGATTTTCATTGTGACACTAAAACCGGATGCGGAACGAAATTGTATGAAGTTGCGCAAATTAGCGATGTTTTTTTTAATGCTAAGATGCAGCCGATGCTACATCTTAGCGTCCAAATTATATTTCGAAAAATATATACAAATTAAAAGATATGGTCTTGCTGTACATGAAAATCACATGCGGACAAAACGATTTGATAATTACGCGATTTACACATATTTTAATAATGCATATAAGTTAAAGCGATTTATTTGAACTCTACTTCCGTTTAAGAAGTCTAATGATTTATTTCAACAACCCGATAACTTTCCTTAATGTTCCCATTCTATGTGAATGTAGATAAAGCAAAATCCGCCCATTTTCTTGGGAGTTTCAAGAAAAATAAAAGAAGTACTCCTATAGAATTTTTCCAATAATTTCAACTCTAGAATGCATGTGAAAACTATTATTCCAAACCAAAATTTGTTTTTTGTAACACTAATATGTGCTTATTTTGGCTATAATATCCTAACTACTATCCCTATGATTATAAGTTTGGTCTCATTTGATTCCCCGTGAAGTCTTTCTTTAAAACTGTTACTTTTTTCGTAATTTTTTACAGGTAAATGGACCTATATTTTAAAAAAATTCGGATTACATTTAAAATTTTGTAAATTTTTTGTAAATTCCGCGAATGCTAAGTAACATTTTACAAATATTATGTAATCTACTAAATGACGTCACTTCGTGATAACTTTTTAGGGACAATTGTGCTCAATAAAATAATTAGCGTTTTTATAATAATTTTTTCTTAAAATCAGAGGTAAAACCGCGATAACATTTGTCCGCAACAACCAAAAATTTGCTCGCGAGCGGATTTGTACTGGGGAATTTTTTCTTAACCTATGTACCAAAAATCGTTAATGTAGCGCGAAAAGAAAAAAATCAATTTTTTGGAAATGGAATATGAAATAATTGGCAACATTTCCCATATACGCTTTCACACGGGCAAAATGTGCCTCATCGAAATAATGGTTTTAGACACCAAGTATGTTTGGACGAAATGTGTTTCAGACAATTTGGAGTCGATTGAGCAATGTCCGTCTGTCTGTCTGGCTGGAGCGCACGATAGCTCTCGAACGGATAAACCGATTCGGTTCAAATGTTGGCTTTCGTAATATTTTATCCAAACTTAGTTTAAGTTCGAAGATGGGCTATATCGGTCCACTCCTTCCGGTACCTCCCCCACAAAAATTCGAAAATGTTCGGAAAATTTGTGCGCATGATAACTCTTGAAGGGAGTAACCGAATTAGTCCATACTTTGCCCATCGTGAAATGTGTACCAGGCTTAGATAAGGTTTCAATATGGACTCAATCGGTCCACTCCTTCGTGTACCTCCCACACAAAATTTCGGAAAAGTTCAGTTTAGGGTCATCTCTCGAATCGCTTTGATTTTTGTTTTAGCCACTTGTATTCACTGCCCTTCATATGACGCTACATACAAGTTTTATCAGGGGCAAGTCCATACTTCCTGAGAAAATAGTCTGAAAGTTGCAAAAAACCCCTATGACACCGTGTGCGGTGGTTGGAGCGCAAGATAACTCTCGAACGGATCTGTCTATTCGGTCCAAAATTTGGCCTTAGTAATATTTTGTCCAAACATAGTTTAAATTTGAAGATAAGCCATATCGGTCCACTCCTTCAGGTACCTCCCCCACAAAAGTTCAAAAATGTTCGGAAAAATTGCTAGTACGGTAACTCTTGAAGGGAGTGGCCGAATTGGTCTATACTTTACACATCCTAATATATCTACCAGATATAGATCAGGTTCAAATATGGACTATATTTGTCTACTCCATCCGATACCGCCCACACACAATTTCGGATAAGTTCACTTTAAGACCAGATATCGAATCACTTTGATTTTTGTTGAGGTTTTTTAGGGGCAAGTCCATACTTCTTGAGCAAACAGCCCGAAGAGTGTAAAAACCCCCTATGGCACCATATGTTGTGGCTGGAGATCCACTTCCATAACGGTCAATGTCGATCCATTTTTTTTGGTATCTCCTTCGCAAAACTTTTGATATTTAATCCAAATCAATATTTTTGTCGGTTAAAATGCCCAACATTTTTAAACCCCCCTAAATACATACGTATTTTGGGAAAAAAATTGTTTCAATATACACAGGCTGAAGGTATATCTCTGTCGGCAAAGCCGACTGATACTTTTTTACTTGTTTAATCTAAATTTTATCGGTCAGTAAAAAAACTTGAAATACCTCAAATTGTGGATCCATGTTGACAATTTTTGGTGAAGAAGCCAAAATACCGCTATTACGCTAAAAATTTTAGCTACAATTCTCAAAATAAAGAAAATCGGAGGTACAGTTATATGGGGGCTATACCAATTTTTGGTGAAGAAGTACTGTTACACCTAATAACCTCAAATGTAAAACAAGTAAGAACGCAGTTAAGTTCGGCCGGGCCGAACTTGTTATACCCTCCACCAGAAGTTGTATTGAAGTAAAATGGAATAATTATTTTCCTTTCGTGTATGAAGAAGACTTAATACTAAATTTCAGAAATTTCGGTAAAACAATGTGAGGCACCATTCTATGGGGGCTATTTCAAAATGTCGATCTATACCGACAAATTTCTGACGGAAAGTTTTTAGGCTTAAAGAAGACTAAATACCAAATTTCCTATATTTCGGTAAGAAAATGTGGCTAAAACTTAAAAAATACCGAAAATCAAGAAGTACGCTTCTATGGGGATATAGGAAGACGTCGACCTATACTGATAATACTCTTCTAGAATATTTTATAACTCGTGGAAGTCGTAATAACGAATTTCAGCCATTTCGGTTGGTTATTGACGTCACAATCTTCAGTATTACGAAAATCGGGATGTACCGTTCTATGGGGGCTATATCGAAACGTGGACCTATACCGAGGAATTTTAGTCAGAAATGGGGCAATATGAAAGCGTGGACCTGTACAGACATATTTCTGGCAAACAGTTTTATATCACATTGAAGACTAAATACCAAATTTCAGCCATTTTGGTGGAATATTTAAGACGCAACCTTAAAAATACGAAGAATCGGAAGGTACCTTTCCATGGGGGCTATATGAAGGCGTGTACCTATACCGACAAATTTAAAGGGGATGTTTGAGTACCCCCAACGAAGTCTAAATACCAAATTTCAGCCATTTCGGTGGAATATTGATGCCACAACGTTCAAGATACCGAAAATCGGGAGGTACCGTTCTATGGGGGCTATATGAAGGCATGGACCGATACCGACAAAGTTCTGGGGAAAGTTTTATACCACCAACGTAGACTAAGTACCAAATTTCAGCCATTTCGGTGTGATAATGAAGCTAAAACCTTCAAAATACCGAAAATCGGGAGGTACCGTTCTTTTGGGGGCTATATGAAGGTGTGGGCCGATACCGACAAAATTCGGGGGGAAAGTTTTATGATCCTAAAGAAGACTACGTACCAAATTTCAACCATTTTGGTAGAATAATGAAGCTAAAACCTTAAAAATACCGAAAATCGGGAGGTACCGTTCTATGGGGGCTATATCAAAACGTGGACCGATATATCCCATTTTCAATACCAACCATCCTGCAAGTAATAAAAACTTCTGTACCAAATTTTGACCCTATATCTTTAAAATTATCTTAACAGACAGACGGACTGACTGACTGACGGACGGATAGACGGACATGGTCAAATCGACATAGAAGTTGAAGCTGAAATCCTCAATATACCCAAAATCGGGAAGAACCGTTAAATGGGGGCTATACCAAAACATGGGCATATGTTGAACATTTTTGGTGCAGAAGTCTAATGACCTATGAACTTAAAATATCAAATTATAGCCAGGCCTGTTAAAAATTGTAGCTAAAAGCCTCAAATATTAAAATATTAAATTACATAGTTAAGATATGACAAATTACATATGTATATAAGATATATACCAAAATTAATCTTTAAAGTTCCTCCACCAAATGCATCACAATACAACATTAAGTGGTAACGGTTGATAATTAAATTTTACTAAGACTAAAGCGTGCACGACGAATTGTGTTGTTCGCCTGGCATTCTAACGAACAACAGATGTGTAGACTAACCATTAAAATATGACAAATATTTACTATACCCTATGATAATGGGCTATGTGGAAATTTTACAACAACACAAATATTCCTTCATATGCATTTTCAGTTGGTTGGTTGGTTCGTCGGGCTATTATTGCGTTGTGATGTTCTTTGTCCAGAAGTGGTCATTATAGTTTGTGGTGTTATGACCAGGGCTTCGGAGTCGAGCCATTTTTGGTCAGACTCCGACTCCAGTCCAATTTTTTTCTCGACTCCGACTCCGACTCCAACTCCAACTCCGGAGTCGACTCCTAAAATAGATAAAATAAAATTCACAACTTAACTTATAGTCATTTCAGTGGGAGGATACCAAAACATAGACCTATATTGTTCGTTTTTTTTTGTTGACAATACGGAATACAAAGTACCAAGCACTTCAGTATACTTCACACTTCAGAATATGTAGAAAAACCCTTCAAAGCAACTGCAATAGGACGGTATCGTTACAAGGTTTCTCTACCTAAACACCAACATACGAGTATATTTACAATTTTCCGAATTTGACTTATGTACTCAATGTGACTCGAAATATCAAATCACCATAATTGCTGTCCGGTAACACTCTTTGTAATTTTTTGAGTTATGGAAAATTAACGATATTTTAACACCGCATCGTGATAGAAGACCAAAATAGCTCATTTCCCCTTAACATACACTTTCGTGGTTAAGGTTGCTTGAGGTTCACATTTTTAGGGGTTTTTATGTTTTCACGATTTTGCTTGAAAACGGAAAGTGCCTTCGAAATGGGGCTAAAGAAAATATTGTTTCTGCAAAAATTCACTAGAGGATTGACCTTTATAATTTGTTCGTAGGTTTTACCATTTTTGGGATATAGAAATTTAGGTCATATTTTTAGGTTTTTATTGTTAGGTTTTCACCATTTTGCTTGGGAACGGCAAATCTTATGGAAATGGGAATGGAGAAAATCATATAGCTGTGGAAATTCTCTACAGACAGACTTTTGCAATATTTTCCTAGGTTGTACCATTTGTGAGATATATAAGATTAAGTTGGTAAATTGTAGTCATGGTATATTTTTATAAAGAGGCGATACAGTCAGTGCATTGTCCCAATTTGAACTTCTATATCTCAAAAACGGTAAAACCTACGAAAATATCATGAAGGTCAATCTTGTAGAAAATTTTCACTGCTACAACATTTTTTTACACACATTTCCATAGAACTTGCGGTTTTCAGCAAAATCGTGAAAATTTAAAAACCCCCTACCGGTGTGAAGTTTGACCGCGATTTATTTAAAAAGCCCTCGGCTATTGCAGTTTCAGAATCCGCGAAAACTTGGCAGGTGTAAGCTCCTTCTATTTAAATTTGGTTAATGAGCCCCGTGGTAGGTCTTTCGTATGATTTCCCTTAAAGTACTACAAGGTCTTTCATAGAAGTCCAACAGTTTCTTTTACAGCAGACATAAATGACTTCTAATAAAAAACAAGAGAAGACCAGTGAGTCTTCCTTAAAATGACCTATAAATCTTCCAAAAGATCTTCCCCAAGTATATTTGGAGCATGCAACAAACATTATTCCAATCAATTGACCCAAAAATACTTCCGATACGCATTTCGTAGTCAAAATAGAGATTAAGAGTTTTTTTTATAAATGTAGAACAGATTGTTGCCCGGAGTCGGAGTCGAGCTTTTTTCACGACTCCGGCTCCGACTCCAGCAAAATTTGGTAGACTCCGACTCCAGACTCCGACTCCAACTCCGACTCCGAAGCCCTGGTTATGACAGCTCGACAGCTATATAAAGCTCCTGACTTTGTAGTTGGTTGTTCATTTATGCCACACATGCAATCAAAAACACGAAATCATGCACATGCACACAAATTTTATGTGTGTATGTGCTACTCATGTTGCGTGGCTAAGTTATCAAACAAATAATGGCCACCAGGTTCCGGTAGGAGTTAAGTGATTGAGTCAGTCGTAGTGTGTGTTGTAATTTTTGATATTAGGGCATATGTATGTATGTAGGCAATGGGTTTGATGTGTGTAGGGGAAAATTACTGTCAATTGTTTTTCTAATTTCTGTAATTCACCAATTCGCTTGAATTGGCATTGTCATTATGTTCAATGTAAACAAAGCTGGAGAGAAATAATTTCGCCTTCATTGAGGTTTAGTGGAAGTTTTTTTAATTATTCCCAAACTTAAAATGTTTACGTACATTTATAACCCTATGTTTTGTATGTTTTACGTTTGTAACGAATTGAAAAATCATTTGCGACTCTATAAAGTATACAGTAGCTCCAAGCGAAAGTCTTACAGCTAATGCAATTTACTTAATTTTATTATATCTACGACGCAAAAAGATATATGAAGAAAGTATTTACGCAGCTTTTTAGCACAGCACAATTTAAAAAACGAAATAAGAACCTAATCGTTGTGTATAAAATTATATTAGCAATCATAAAGACGAAGTATTTCTTAATTCTGCAATCGATTTAGACTATTTTTATTTTATATAAGGTCACGTTCCGCAGAGAACTTGATGAAATGAAACAAGTAAGAACGGCGTTAATTTCGGCCAGGCCGAACTTGTTAAACCCTCCACCACGAGGTGCATTGAAGTGAAATGGAAAAATTTATTTGCTTTCGTTTATGAAGAAGACTAAATAGCAAATTTCAACAAGATCGGTAAAACAAAGTGGCTAACGTTCAAAATATCGAAATTCTGTAGGTACCGTTCCATGGGTGCTATATCAAAACGTCGATATATAGGCTCAAAGAAGACTAAATACCAAGTTTTCGATATTTCGGTAAAACCTTCAAAATACCAATAATCAAAAGGTACGCTTCTATGGGCGATATAGGAACCCGCGGACCTATACTGATAATTCTCTTCTGGAATATTTTATTAACCCATGGAAGACTAAATAACAAATTTCAGTCTTTCGGTGGGATATTGACGTCACAACCTTCAGAATTACGAAAATCGGGTGGTACCGTTCTAAGGGGGCTATATGGGAACGTGGTCATATAGCGACGAATTTCAGTCAGAAAGTCTTTTACCTGCAACAAAGACTAAATACAAAATTTCATTTCGGTGGGTTATTGTGGCCACATCCTTCATAATACCGAAAATCGGGAGGTACCGTTCTATGGGACCTATATGAAGACGTGAACATATACTAACAAATTTCTGGGATAAGTTTTATATCCCCAACGAAGACTAAGTACAAAATTTCAGTAATTTCTGTGTGATAATAAGGCTAAAACCTGCAAAATACCGAAAATCGGGAGGTACTTTTCTATGGGGGCTATATGAAGGCGTGGACCTATACCGAGAAATTTCGTATGAAGAAATTTAGTACCCCAAATGAAGACCAAATACAAAATTTCAGCCATTTCGGTGGATTATTGTGACCACAACCTTCAAAACACCGAAAATCGGGAGGTACAGTTCTATGGGGGCTATATGAAGGTGTGGACCTATACCAACAAATTTCTGGGGGAAAGTTTTATATTCCCAATGAAGACTAAGTTTCAAATTTCAGCAACTTCTGTGTGATAATGAGGATAAAACCTTCAAAATTTCGAAAATCGGGCGGTACCTATACCGACAAATTTCGTATAGGAAATTTAGTACCCCAAACGAAGACCAGATACAAAATTTCAGCCATTTTGGGTGGATTATTGTGACCACAACCTTCAAAATACCGAAAGTCGGGCGGCACCGTTCTATGGGGGCTATATCAAAACGTGGACCAATATAGCCCATTTGCAATACCAAACATCCTAGAAATAATATAAATTTCTATACTAAATTACTTATTGTTTGGTATTGCAAATGGGCTATATTGGTCCACGTTTTGATATAGCCCCCATAGAACGGTGCCGCCCGACTTTCGGTATTTTGAAGGTTGTGGTCACAATAATCCACCCAAAATGGCTGAAATTTTGTATCTGGTCTTCGTTTGGGGTACTAAATTTCCTACACGAAATTTGTCGGTATAGGTACCGCCCGATACCACAGAAGTTGCTGAAATTTGAAACTTAGTCTTCATTGGGAATATAAAACTTTCCCCCAGAAATTTGTTGGTATAGGTCCACACCTTCATATAGCCCCCATAGAACTGTACCTCCCGATTTTCGGTGTTTTGAAGGTTGTGGTCACAATAATCCACCGAAATGGCTGAAATTTTGTATTTGGTCTTCATTTGGGGTACTAAATTTCTTCATACGAAATTTCTCGGTATAGGTCCACGCCTTCATATAGCCCCCATAGAAAAGTACCTCCCGATTTTCGGTATTTTGCAGGTTTTAGCCTCATTATCACACAGAAATTACTGAAATTTTGTACTTAGTCTTCGTTGGGGATATAAAACTTATCCCAGAAATTTGTTAGTATATGTTCACGTCTTCATATAGGTCCCATAGAACGGTACCTCCCGATTTTCGGTATTATGAAGGATGTGGCCACAATAACCCACCGAAATGAAATTTTGTATTTAGTCTTTGTTGCAGGTAAAAGACTTTCTGACTGAAATTCGTCGCTATATGACCACGTTCCCATATAGCCCCCTTAGAACGGTACCACCCGATTTTCGTAATTCTGAAGGTTGTGACGTCAATATCCCACCGAAAGACTGAAATTTGTTATTTAGTCTTCCATGGGTTAATAAAATATTCCAGAAGAGAATTATCAGTATAGGTCCGCGGGTTCCTATATCGCCCATAGAAGCGTACCTTTTGATTATTGGTATTTTGAAGGTTTTACCGAAATATCGAAAACTTGGTATTTAGTCTTCTTTGAGCCTATATATCGACGTTTTGATATAGCACCCATGGAACGGTACCTACAGAATTTCGATATTTTGAACGTTAGCCACATTGTTTTACCGATCTTGCTGAAATTTGTTATTTAGTTTTCTTCATAAACGAAAGAAAACTAATTGTTCCACTTAACTTCAATGCACCCCGTGGTGAAGGACATAACAAGTTCGGCCTGGCCGAACTTAACGCCGTTCTTACTTGTTTCATTTCAACAAGTTCTCTGCGGACCTTATATAAAATAAAATAAGTCTAAATCGGTTGCAGAATTAACAAATACTTTGTCTTTATAATTGCTGTAAGACTTGCTTGGTGCTAAAATTCTTAGTATTTTAGCTTATATAATTTTTTAAACAACGATTAGGTTCTTATTTGGTTTTTTAAATTGTGCTGTGCTAAAAAGCTGCTTAAAAATACTTTCTTCATATATCTTTTTGCGTCGTAGATATAATAAAATTAAGTAAATTGCATTAGCTGTACGACTTTCGCTTGGAGCTACTGTATACTTTATAGAGTCGCAAATGATTTTTCAATTCGTTGCAAACGTAAAACATACAAAACATAGGGTTATAAGTGTACGTAAACATTTTAAATTTGGGAATAATTAAAAAAACTTCCACTAAACCTCAATGAAGGCGAAATTATTTCTCTCCAGCTTTGTTTATAAAAGTACGTAAACATCTTAAATTTGGGAATAATTAAAAAAACTCCCACTAAATCTTACTGAAGGCGAAATTATTTCTCTCCAGCTTTGTTTACATTGAACATAATGACAATGCCAATTAAAGCGAATTGGTGAATTACAGAAATTAGAAAAACAATTGACAGTAATTTTCCCCTACACACATCAACCCCATTGCCTACATACACTCCGTTTCATGTCAATAGCACGTTTCAAATTACTTTTTGTTACTTCATTTTAGTCGATATCCGTGGAATAACCTCGGGAATGTTTATATATCTTGGTTTGTAATCTTATGAAGTATCTTTCAACAAAAAGTTTGGATTCGATAACGTACCGTTATATATATATTTTTTAATTTTCTTTCAAAAAGCCCAAAATTTGTACGGTTTAACTGTTTCATCGGAATAGCACATTCTTTAATAACTTGAGTAAAAATGCAAAATTTGAATGCTTCTGTTACGATTCTTTAAAATTGGAACAAATAAAAGCTATTTTAAGTTTAAAACGCTAAGATTAGTCGAACTATGACTTAATACCGGGGAAATAAGACCTTGTGAAAGCTGTGGACTTTAATTGTCTATAATACGTTAAAAATTTTGCATAAGTGGGCAGTTTCTTGTCAGATTTATAAAGATTTAATGAAAAATTAATGATAGAAGAAAAATGGTGCAAAATAAACTTGAACTTCTACTGAAATTTGGTTACAGTTCTTCGTGAAACTTCAAATTCCTATGACTCTTATTCCATAATGAGATCCAATGTTTGCATTAAAATAATTTAACCGTTAAAATATTGGGCGATTTTTATTGCTCTAGGTCTGAGCCAATATACTATAAAGAAAAAACCACATCCTTCCTATACACAGAAAGAAAATAGTTTGCATTTATGGAACAGACATAAACTGGAAATATTCGTAAATTTAGTACAGTAATATTTTGTACCGTTCAATTTCATGAGGCGATCAACTCGGCAATATTGATGGTCTATTTAGTTCATCCCTTTCCGGAGATGCAAGAAGTAATAGATTTTGCCATCGGAAACCTGCAAATAATGATTAGTTGCTTCGGGAAACGAATACATGCTTTTTCTTATAATATTCATTATAGCTGCCTCAAAAAATCCAACCTATTTTCTTTCTGTGTACAGGAAGAATCTGGTTTTTTCTTTATAGTATGTTTGCTCAGACCCAAAACAATAAAAATCATCTGATATTTTAATGATCAACTTATCTTAATGCAAACATTGGACCCCATTATGGAATAGCAGTCATAGGAATTTGAAGTTTCACGAAGAACTGTAACCAAATTTCAGTAGAAGTTCAAGTTTATTTTGCACCATTTGTCTTCTATCATTCATTTTTCATTAAATCTTTTTAAATCTGACAAGAAACTGCCAACTTATGCCGCATTTTTAACGTATTATAGACAATTAAAGTCCACAGCTTTCATAAGGTCTTATTTCCCCGGTATTAAGTCATAGTTCGACTAATTTTAGCGTTTTAAACTTAAAATAGCTTTTATTTGTTCCAATTTTAAAGAATCGTAACAGAAGCATTCAAAATTTGCATTTTTCCTCAAGTTATTAAAGAATGTGCTATTCCGATGAAACACTTTAAACCGTACAACTTTTTGAAAGAAAATTAAAAAAAAATTATAACGGTACGTTATCGAAGCCAAACTTTTTGTTCAAAGATATTTCATAAAATTACAAACCAAGATATATAAACATTCCCGAGGTTATTCCACGGATATCGACTAAAAGGAAGTAACAAAAAGCAATTTAAAATATGTGAACATATACTAACAAATTTCTGGGATAAGTTTTATATCCCCAACGAAGACTAAGTACAAAATTTCAGTAATTTCTGTGTGATAATGAGGCTAAAACCTGCAAAATACCGAAAATCGGGAGGTACTTTTCTATGGGGGCTATATGAAGGCGTGGACCTATACCGACAAATTTCGTATGAAGAAATTTAGTACCCCAAATGAAGACCAAATACAAAATTTCAGCCATTTCGGTGGATTATTGTGACCACAACCTTCAAAACACCGAAAATCGGGAGGTACAGTTTTATGGGGGCTATATGAAGGTGTGGACCTATACCAACAAATTTCTGGGGGAAAGTTTTATATTCCCAATGAAGACTAAGTTTCAAATTTCAGCAACTTCTGTGTGATAATGAGGATAAAACCTTCAAAATTTCGAAAATCGGGCGGTACCGTTCTATGGTGGCTATATGAAGGCGTGGACTTATACCGACAAATTTCGTATAGGAAATTTAGTACCCCAAACGAAGACCCGATACAAAATTTCAGCCATTTTGGGTGGATTATTGTGACCACAACCTTCAAAATACCGAAAGTCGGGCGGCACCGTTCTATGGGGGCTATATCAAAACGTGGACCAATATAGCCCATTTGCAATACCAAACATCCTACAAATAATATAAACTTCTATACTAAATTACAAAGCTCTATCTTAAAAATTGCGAGCTGTATATTCATTTCAACAGACGGACGGAAAGACGGACATGGTTATATTGACTTAGAATTTTACCCTGATCAAGAATATATATATATATATATATATATATATATATATATATATATATATATATATATATATATATATATATATATATATATATAAATTATTTAGACCTGACTTAAGCATATTACTCGAAAATCGGTCTTTTCCTCAAGCAATATTACGTCTGCAATGAATTTTGTACATACCGATATATATACCGATATATATACTTTACTGGATCTCCGATGAATATTTCGATGTTTTACAAACAGAATGACAAATTTAATTATACCCTCCATATTATGGTGGTGGGTATAAAAATTACACTTTTTGAAGGAAATTTATGCGTTTATTGGTATTGCTTTGATATTCTAAACATCGCTATTAGATACTATTTATATTTTATAACCAATTGACAATTTGAACATATATTAGATATATAAGCTTAAAAATATTTTTCTCAATCGATAACACTCGTCAACACGACTTTTGTGTCAACCGAAGTTTCAGTTGTTTCTAAATGAAATCGGCGAGTTATTTTCAAATCCGGTCGCGGTTTTTCTCCATCAGCTCTTGTTCTTGAGATATAGCTCAAAATCGCTTTTTACGAGTTTTACCCAGAATCTCTTTATTTTCGGATACAAACAAATATTTTTGTGGGTTTTTCGACACTAATATATTAAGTACGCTCGACACAAAAAGTTTTTGAAATAATTGTGGTGAATATATCACCAATATTTTTGAAAATTTAACATAGCTGAAGCCAAGGTTTACCCTTTTAGAACACGCGACTTGTGATTGTATATTATACAAATTAAATGTTTATGGATAAAATGAAATGTTTTTGGACGTGGCAAAAAAAATTGGCCTCAAAAGTTAATTTGCGTGGAAGCTGTGGCTATATTTATGTTAGAAAATGGGTAAAAATGGGTTGAAGCCAACGTGTCTTTTTTTGTTTTCTCTCGATTTGTGAGTAAACCACACTTCTCACGATTTTCCTGTCAAAGTAAAAGTAGAAGCCAACTAAATAAGGATAATCTCACTAATGTATATCTTTTCAAAATTTCATCAGCGTCTACCAATAAATGACGCTGACATTTTGAAGCCAAATTTACAGTGTTTTTTGACATTTTCTTCTAGTCGCGTTCCGCAAACAGATTTTTCAAAAAGGCTTTAATAGGATTATAGTACTTGCGATTCTGAGCTTTTTGATACGTATATCGTGAATGTAGCCTCGACAGCTTCACAGAAATATGTATCGAAATGACAAAATTTTGTGTGAATATTTTTCTAAAAATCATATTAATCGGGCCTAATTTTTACAATTGTCATTCGATTTCCTCGTACTTGATTGCACATTTTAGTTTTTTACGTTCCGGATCTAATAAATCATTCTCCGTGAAAATCCATCCACTAAAACGTGAGTTACAAGAAAATCCAAAGTAGAAAAATCACCTAAAATTGTTTTTGGAAATATCGCGTATTTTATCGAGTTTTCTGCGGTTCGTTTCCACTGCAATGAAACAACTAATACAGCATCTTTGTTTTAGCGGAAACAGAGATTTGAAAACTTCACTGATAAGGGAGCTACATTCATTTTATCCCAAAAAATAGTGTGTGATGCTACATCCACGGTTCTTCGTTGACCGCCTTGAAATAGATATATATCGATGTAGATTTTTATGGTGGACACTGAAATCGGATGCGGACAAAAAGCATACGCACTCCGCGCAAGTTAGCGACGTTATATAGGTTTTTAGGCACTAAGATGCAGCCGATGCTACATCTTAGCCTCCAAATTAAATTTCGAAAACTATATTCAAATTAAAAGATACGGTATTACTGTACATGAAAATCATATGCGGACAAACTGATTTTGATAATTACGCGATTTACACGTATTTAAAAATGCATATAAATAAAATGGGTTATTTGACCTCTATTTCCATTTCAGAAGCTTTGACATATATCCCCATCAACCCAATTAGCTTCCCTAATGGGAAAGCTTTAATATGAATGTCAATAAAGCAAAATCCGTCTATTTTGTTGGGAGATTTAAGCAAAATGAAGGAAGTATTCCTATACATTTTTACAATATTTTCTACTACATAATGCATGTGAAAAATATTTTTTTTAAACAAAAAATTATTTTTTTGACCGAAATATGTGCTTATTTTGGCTGTAACATCCAAACTATAACACCAATCTGTATGATTGTAGTCTCATTTGATTTGCCGTGAAGTTTGGATCCACAACAATTTTTTTTTTGTAATTTTATGCCCACTAAATGGGCCTTAATTTTGAAAAAAGTAGACTTATATTCAATAATTTATCAATTTTTTGTACATTCCGCGAATTCTGTGTAACATTTTGCAGGTATTATGCAATCTACTCGCTGAAGTAACTTCGAGAGAACTTTTTTGTAACAATTGTGCTCATTAAAATAATTAGCGTTTTTATAATATTTTCTTTCTTAAAAAGCGAAATAAAAGCGCCATAACTTTTGTCCGCAACAACCAAAAATTGGCTCGCGACCAGATTCGTACTCGGAATTTTTTTCTTAACCTACATATCAAAAATCGTTGATGTAGCGCGAAAAAAATTTATCCTTTTTTCTGAAATGGAATATGAAATAATTGACAATATTCCTGATATATCAAAAAAAAAATATAGAAAACATACGACGGACCTTGTAAAAATGGCATATTTTGAGTATTTTAAGCTGTGATTACGTCATCGGGAAAATCATAGGATCTTCATATGGCATACTGGATATGCTTAGGGTGTCTACTATATAGTCCAGTATTCATATAAATAATATAACGTTCATAGCGCCCATAATTCGGCCATAACCTAAAAAATCATCATGAAGACTGCTAAGGAAAAGTAAATGTCTTATGTGGTACTGATATGACTGGTAAATGCTCTTTAGAAGTCTACTTCTTTTGCATTTATTGGACATTTGCAAAAATCTTCCAAATAAAGTTCTCAGCAATTCTTCAGAACATTCTGAAACTCGAATATGCTTTCTTCATGTAGTTTACACGGTATTTTGCATCATATCTTTTACAACACGTATTTCAAACACAGTTCACACCAACAGTTTATTCTCGCATTTCGGATTTCACCACATTATTGACATATTTATTAAATCGTCGTAGACAAATATACTGAAAACAACGTAATAGCGTCATTTTACAACAATGGCATGTTCTGAAGAGTTACATATGTATTACATTCCAAAAGAAAACATTAAGAAAAATTTAACGGTTTTGGAGATATGGTGCGATATGTATACAAATTGTGGAAATTTTCGATATTTTATAACATTTTAGGCAATAAATGTAGTTTTCGAGTTCAATATTTCTTCACATATTTTAATCTTGCCCTTATCTACAAATGCTTCAGAGGTCAGATAAAGATTTAAATAGGTTTCAGAGATATTGCCCAGAACTCCTTTAAAAAGTTAATATCTAACCAAGCTGGATCTGACACAACAAAACCCAACTTGGGTTTTTGTCGTTAGGGTCTGTACTTTTAAAAAATCCTCAGAACAAATTGGTTGCACAATATTACCTTATAAATGTTGCACAGTGCTCTGAAGCACTGATGTTGCGCTAAGTCGATCGAAGGTAATCACTCTAGCATCCACAATGATACACTGGCATTTTAGGAAAATTCGTATTTTCTTTGCAGGCAAGTCAAGTTCGAAGATGGGCTATATAGGTCCACGTTTTGGTATAGCCCCATATAACGGTACGGCCCGATGTCAGGTATTTTAACGTTTTAAGAGACATTTTCAGATAGAATTAAATACAATGTGGCATTTAGGATTCCAAGTGGTAAGAAACCTATGTACAAGAATTTGGGGACATAGGTCCATATCTTTGTATAGCCCGCTTATAACAGTACCATCCGATTTCAGTTATTTTGAAGATTTAGTCTACATATTTGTCTGAATTCGATGGAAATTTTAAATTAGTGATTCAAAGTAGTCAAAAATCGTCCCCACAAAAAATTACTTTCTAAGTTCTGAATTAGCTAAATTAGGTATTTGAGGATCACAGTGGTCAAAAAAAACTATAACAGTGCCTCCCGATTTGAGGAATTTTGAAGTTTTTAACTACATTTTTCGTCCAAATATGATGTAATTGATAACTTTGATTCTCAGAATATTTCATGGTGTAGGGTATTAAAAGTTCGATCCGGCCGAACTGGACGCTCTATATAGACTCCACGATAATATGGAGGGTACGATTAAGTCTGTCATTCCGTTTGTAACACATCGAAATTGATCAGCATAAAAATTTAAGTCGATATAACCATGTCCGTCCGTCTATTGAAATCAAGATAGAGCTCGCAATTTTTAAATGAAAATGGTATTTAGTCTTCGTTGGAGATAAAAAACTTTGCACCTGAAAATTTTCCGAATAGGTCTTCATGTAATCCCAAAAGAGCGATACCTCCCGATTTTCTGTATTTTGAAGGTTGTGGCCTCAATATCCCACCGAAATGGCTGAAATTTAGTATCTAGTCTTCCTCGGGGTATAAAACTTTCCACTTGAAACTTGTTCGAATAGGTTCACTTCTTTATATAGCCCACGCAGAGCTGTACCACCCGATTTTTAGAATTTTGAAGGTTGTGGCCTCAATATCCCACCGAAATGGTTGAAATTTGGTATTTAGTCTTCGTTGGGGTATAAAACTTTCCACTTGAAACTTGTTCGAATAGGTTCTCTTCTTTATATAACCCCCGCAGAGCTGTACCACCCGATTTTCGGTATTTTGAAGGTTGTGGCCTTAATATCCCACCGAAATGGCTGAAATTTGGTATTTAGACTTCGGTGGGGTATAAAACTTTCCACTTGAAACTTGTTCGAATAGGTTCACTTCTTTATATAGCCCCCGCAGAGCTGCACCACCCGATTTTCGGAATTTTGAAGGTTTCCGAAATGGCGGAAAATTAGGATTTAGTCTTCGGTGGGGTATTAAACTTTCCACGTGATATTTGTCGGTGTAGGTCAAAGTCTTTAAAGCTTTATATAGCTCCATTGAATGGTACCTCCCGATTTTCTGTACTTTGAAGATTGTGGCCTAGAATATTCCAACGAATTGGCTGAAATTTAGTATTTAGTTTTCGCTGGGGGTATGCAACTGTTCAGCAGACATTTTTGGGAGCAGATCCACGTTTTCATATAGCCCCCATCGAACGGTTCCTCTCGATTTTCGGTATTTTGACGGTTGTGTCCTCAATATCCATCCGAAATTGTTGAAATTTAGAAGATAGACAATTTACCCGCAAATAATTATCTATGTAAATCCGGGTTTGAGCCTAGCCCTCATAAACCGATTTTGGCCAATTTTATGTTTTTCGAGGCTTTTTTGTCAAATTTGCGAACCGAGATTTCCGTAATTTGTAAAGTGGGAGGATACAAAAGCTCAATTCGGGAAATTTTAAATAATGGTCTATGTTTTGGAAAGAACAGTGAAGTGAATGTGACTTGATATTTTGGATTTTCAATGGTTAGAAAACTTCAATGCAGAAATTAATCAATATGAATTGATTATCATCAGTAAAGATATTCTGCTCCTCCAGAAGATGCTATAGCATCATATTTGGATGAATATTAACAATATCGTCTAATGTTTTGGTATAACCCCTTTATAGCGTTACCTCCTGATTTTCTGTATTTTGACGATTAAAACTACATGTTCTGATTAATTAATTGTTTCTCCTGAAATAATTATTAATTTAATATCTACTATGCCTACAAGTCGGGCGGAGCCGACTATAAGATACCCTATATCACCACGCTTTAAAATTGGAGATTCCAGACATTTTTTCTAGATAAGATTGCGTCACATTTTCAATATTTCATCAAAATGTCTGTCTAATTTTGTGATTGGTCGCAAAAATATATGTGGAAGCTATATCCAAATCTAAACCGATTTCAATTTAATTTGGCAAACTTACTTCTAGTCCGAATTCGGTGACATTTTCTAAATTTCATCGAAGTTGGACTGAATCTCAGATGCAAAATTACAGGAAGTTCGGTCAAAAATGTAGCTAAAATTCTTAAAATAACGAAAGCCGGATTGTACCATTATGTGGGGCCTATACCAAGACATGGCCCATATTGACAAATTTTAGTAAGAAGTTTTATGACCACTGGGAATCTCAAATATCAAATTAAAGGTAGTTCCGTCAAAAAAATGTGGATGTAATTTTAAAATACAGAGAATCTTAAAGCAGCGTTATACGGGGCCTCCACCAAAACATGGACCTATATGGACAATTTCTTGTATGGAAGTGCTGTGACCACCGGAAACTCGCAATATGAAGAAGGGTTGTTAAGAACCTCAAATGTCAAATAACAGTTAGTCCGCTTAAAACTTGTACCTAAATACCGAAAATTGGGTAGAACCGTTAAATAGGGCTATACTATAACATGGACCTATACATCACATCTTAGAATTTGGAACTTGGTGCCTATGGAAATGATACTCGGGAGCAAAAATATACAGTTTTACCTCAATTATTGCGGATGCTAGAATGATAACATTGACGGATAGACGAATATACATTCATTCGTCTATCCGTCTATGTTATCATTCTTCATAGGGTAGCAAGTGATTATTTCAATATACCATCACAAACACCCAGCCGACGAGAAAATTAGAATTGTATAATATATAATGATTTTACTATTTCTTTGGTTTTAAGTATGTTTCAATAGCACTGTGGCACAAAATGGAACTCAAAGTCTGGGGGGTTAAAAAATTCTTTTGGAGATGAAAGCCCTTGATGAGTATACTAAGAACCCAAAAGGAAATTTTCGCCATAGGTCAAGTTTCTGACATATCGCGCGATGAAGTTTTTAATTTTTTTCCTATAATACTTGGGAAAATAGCTCCATATCTCTGTTTGCCGTTATTGTAGCTTCGTTTTGAGATTACATGTCTGCAGTCAAATCGAATGGCGAATCTTTTTGTGAAACATTTCATTCTTCTAACTCAATTCCTTTCATGTCCTTTTCGTCCTTTCTTTCTTGAACCGTAGTAAAAGTACCACAAGATGAGATTTTACAGCATCCAAATATTCCACAAAAATATTGCACAGAGAATTTTAGGTACGGAAGTTTGACCTACGGCATAACTGTCTTTCCGGGTTCATAAAATTAACTTCACCCACTTTCATCGGCAAAAAGAATATTTAACCCCCCAAGCTTTGATCTTCATATTTACGCGCAGTGATATTTTTCCTTAAAAACGGTTCAAGAATACGGGTTTTTTGTTTTAGCACCGAACATAGGTAAGATGCTGTCAAAAAATTTATTTTCCCTGATTTGCAATTTTATTAGCTTTCTAATGGTATACATATAACCTTAATCGGTTACTTAAAATCGGTACAAAGACCGGGTTTTATATCGCTATATCCGGTTCAAAATATTAGATAACCGGATCTATTCTCCAAGAAAATTTGTCATTAACGTGTTTAGCATATCGGGAGCTATATACGCTATGTCTACCTACCGATACATAACAAATAACGAATATACAGAAAAACAAAACATGTCAAAAAGGACAATGAAAACGTGACAATATCGATTAGTTGTCAATGAGAACCGTACCTAAAATCTTCCGAGCAACATTTGTGTAGAATATTTGGATGCTGAAAAATCTCATCTTGTGGTACTTCCACTACGGTTCAAGAAATAAAGGACGAAAAGGACATGAAAGGCATTGAGCTAGAAGAATGAAATGTTCTTCAAAAAGATTCGCCAATCGATTTGACTGAAGACATGTCATCTCAAAACGAATCTACAACAACGCCAACCAGAGATATGGAGCTATTTTTCCAAGTATTATACGGAAAAAATCAAAAACTTCATCGCGCGATATCTCAGAAACTTGACCTATGGCGAAAATTTCCTTTTGGGTTCTTAGTATATTCATCAAGGGCTTTCATCTCCAAATGAAATTTTCCACCCCCCAAAAATGCTGCTGCACAGTGTAGCCTAAGTTAACTTATATGTATGAGTACCACCAAAATTCGAATTCCAGTTATATATACGCCACATTGCACAGTACGAGTATATGTTGCAAACTTTGGATTTCTGTGTAAAAATGGAAATATCTACCGTTAAATTTGCTACTTCTAACGGCTAAGAGCTATTTAGCAAAAATCGTATAAAATATTGAGGATTATAAGAGTTGCTACGATTTGCGGCTGATAGATTGCATACGCTAAAACTAATATTAATATGAAATTGCGGCTTTTCAAGTAGATTTTCCACAAAAAATTGTGGCGACAACCAACCCCAAATTGTTTTAATAACACATGATATCAAAATACTATTCGTCCTAAAAATTACTTGTGGTAAGCATATTTTTTGACCGATTAAACCCCTAAGCAAAAGTGTAGCCTCATTTTCCGAGTTTTCAACTATGAAAAACCTCTCCATAAATGGTAATGAAACCTTTTGTATATAGAATGGAATAAAAAGGACCACGTTTTGTTGTTTTTTTTTCATATTTATTTTAAAACAACAACAAAGAATCTAATCTCCGTTTTGATTCCACAGAAATTATCCCAGTATTAAACAGAAAAGACATCCACTCAATTTGAGTGAGGTGTCGATATGGCTTAGTCCGCCACCCACTATTATCTTCTTCTTGTACCCTACACAACAACTTGGAAATGGAATTATAAGTTTGTTTTGCTAAAATGTCATATACAACCTCGAAATATAAGATGTTTAAGGTATGCCTGTTACCATAATGATTCCTTCCGACATTTTTTGAAAATTCTGTAAAAAACAAACTTTGAACTAAGTTACAAAGCTACAATAGCTGTTACTGAAAAACTTATGTATGCATTCGTTTTACTTTTTGCAGCAGCAGCGTTTCTTTATCATTTTATATAGCACCCTCATTGAAAAGCAGTAAATAAAATTTTAAAGAAATATAAACATAAAAGATAATGTTGTTTACTCAAAAAGACAAACAAACTGTCAAAATTGTGTATCGTAAAGTGGCATGGTGTATTTTAATAGCAGAGCATTTGAGGCAAAATCTGTAATAAAAATTACTACTACTACCAAGGACGCATTGCACCATGTATGACGGTACCAAAGAAAGTTTTTTTTGGGAAAGTACATTTGTATTTAAATTTATGTATATTTTAAAGTAGTTTGTTTAGAGAAGAATATTGAATAGAACTCGTAAACACGAACGGTCATAACATTCTACAAAAAAAACCATTATAGTTAGATTAATTAAATACTTCCGATATATGTACGCACAACATAAGGTTATTTTATGCCTTATACCGCAATGTGGTGTTGTGCCATAAAAATCAAGTATCGTCATATTTCGACGAAATTGTGTCAGCCGTCATATTTCGGAAAAAACAACGTGATGTATGTTATCCCGTCCATCTATAATCCTTCCCTACTGGTCATATATGCATTGCCATTTTCTACAGGAAGGAAAATTATGTTCTCTTATTTCTATGAATCAAAACATTCATTACAGAACATAACATTCTTATATTCTCTAATGGCATTTCAGTCAGTTACACTTTAATATGATAATTGAATCATATGATATTTGTTTCATCAATTCACAGGGGATCATTTATATTTATCTTCACTCTGTTTTGTCGTTTAACATCACTTTGAGGAGGGACATAAAACGATTTCATTGAATGTTTGAAATATTACTACTCAACAGGATAAACAACCTGAATTTGGTAAACTGTCTGGAATTGCAAACGAACGAGGAATACAAATTTAACGTCAGCCAAAGATAATCATGGGAATTGCACATTTTTGTTTGTTTGCTTTTGTATTTCACTTTTGCCTAGATGAAGGAGATTTACCATACAAGTAAGAACGTTAAGTTCTACCGGGCCAAACTTGTTATACATTCTACTAGGAATTGTATTAAAGAAAAATAAAACAACTTGTTTCCTTCTCTTTATAAAAATACAAAGCTCTTCCGCCACGTCTAGGCTTATTCCTAGAAGGAGTAGAATATGCTAATCGATGAGTAACATGTGGACCTATATCTACAATTTTTATACCCTCAGCCTTTATATATATATAATATATTAACAGTTCGCGTCTTATTAAATGGTGAAGCTCAACTTCAACGATTGAAAAACTTTTTTGAATATTACCATATGTAACCAAAACCATTATATGTCCATTACAAAATAAGGAAAATAACACCTAACATTGTTGTGTATATCTTTGGTATGTTACCTTGTGTACCAACATATGTATTTATTCCGTTCATACATACATATGTAAGTGGACATGTCGCAATCGTATAAAAGAAATTGCGTTGAAAACTAGTGTCCAGGGATAATGCTGTAGGGTATCACATAGTCGGATCCGTCCGACTATAGCCCTCTCTTACTTGTTTTAATTTATTTTTTAGAGGTTTGTACAGTCTTTGGGGCAGAATAATTTGGATTTACATCAAGTTGTATTTATTATTTGTTGATTTTTCGCGAAAATAAAAATAAATTTGGTAAATAAATATTTAAACATATACGAATAGATATGGAATACCGTTAGCGATTTATGCGTAAATGTTCTCATTAAAATAAATAAGACATTTTTAAATATTTTTTCTTTAAATGAGAATAAAAACCGCTATAACTTTTGTGCGAATCGGCCAATTTTGTGAACGCGAACGGATTTGAAATCAAAATGTTTCCCTTAACCTCTATACCAAAAATCGTAGATGTGCTCGCAAAAAAAATTAAATCTTTTCAAATGGAGTTGCAAAAGAAATTTGGTTTTTACCACTTTCAATTTGTTCATTTACTACAGTGAACGAATATTTCCTATTCGCTGCTCAACACAATACTACAAAATGATTTCAAGAGATAACCAACCAACAGTAGCGACAATAGCACAAAAATGCAAATTTCCAAGTAAAAACATGAAATTCAATTGACTATTACGTGGTGGTCGCGAAGGCAGAGTGCAGATTGTCCAACTGCTTGCACTGTTATTTGCATATTTTTAGTTATGGAATTTCCTTTTATATATATTTAACAATGTGAAGGAAACACAGACTTATATCTTTGAAGATTTACCATGTTATTGAAACTTATACCGCAGGCTGTTGTTTGCCCCCCACTAACAATGTGGCAGAGTGTCAAGAGGGAAATTCTTTTTCACGTAACTTTTGAGTTTTTTTCTATGAAGAGGCTAAAAACATATGCAAAAGGTTAATTTTCTTTTATTGCCATTGTGTAACCTACAAGTTAAGATATTTTTTTCATTCTCTTTCTAGTTCGCCATTGCCATCTACTATGTTACAATTGTCGCCTGCTTTGATAAATTCGAATTCTTTTCTTGCTGCGATGTTAGGAAAATGCATTGCCGAAGGGAGTTTCTTGTCTCTGTACAATATTGCCGTCAGGTATGGCAATACACGCTCATTGAAATCTCTCTCTAGGTTATGTTTTATTTTCAATTCACTTCTATATTTTTCTTGTGATTTCTGCATAAACGTTTAGAAGTGTTTCTAATAATAAATCTCCATTCAAGGTTTTGCTAGGAGAATGAGGTTGGTATGCTTTTTTTAAAAACACGAACATTTATAGCGGCTTTCGGTAAAGCTTAATTACGAAATATATATTTTATTTTAAACTGTCAATAATGTTAATGCATTCTACTCTTGCAATAACTGCATATGTTCCCTATCTCAAATATAACTGATAAAGGGGACGATCGTATGTTGTGCGATCCATTGCAATAATTGTTTCATGGAATGGGTGGATTTGCTCACCAAACAACATATCGAACAGAGGTAAAATGTGTTGCATATAAAGAGTGACAACAGAAATCCATTATTGCGATAACGCTATAATCTGATATATCTATATGACGATACATTTGGACACGTAAGACTGACATCGGTAAATGACTGTGTGTAGGTCGTAGATAAAATATACAGCATGTCGACGAAATTGGCTATAACCTTACAAATACCGAAAATCCTATATGATAGCGCGGACCGATATAATTCATTTTTAATATCAACATCTATACCAAATTTCATGCCTCTATCATAAATAATGCGAGCTCTATCTTGATTTCAACAGACAGACGGACGGACATCGTTATATTCAATAATAATGCAGGGTATTAAAAATACAAAAAATCGCTTCAATAGAAGGTATATTAATATGTAGACCTAAATATACTCACACTCCTCAGTAGAAATGTTTCATATCGAGCCCTTCCCGCTAAAAAGATGTAAGCGACATTTTTTCAATTTTTTTTTATGGAAATTGATAAAGAATATTCCAACACCCCATCTCCCAAAATTGTAGAACTCTGCCATGTACCGTTACGAAATTAGAGCAAAAACAATTTTGATGTAAGCGCCCTTTTTGTTTTGTTTACATTTTTAGTTGACAGCGAATTGTCGCTTACATCAAAATTGCACATTAACATACCATGTATATTACAAGAAATACGCTTTAATCTTATAATTTTTCGAATAGATACTTGCTATAAAAGAAAGTTTTTGAACTGTAGATGTGAAATACTCTAAAAAGTATTTGTTTCAAATAAAATTTTTTTAATGTAACCGCCACTTCTTAACGTACTAGTCTGATTGCGTGACAGCCAAAAAGATGTAAGCGACACAAACTAACGTTATATTGAAGATATTCCACAAATTATTTATTTGTTTAGTAAATAGGGTTTAGTAACGGAACTATACCAACATTTAATAAAAAATCTTACTTAGATCAAAAGTTATTCAATAAAAACCGTCTCCTGTAAAATTTGCTTTTTGTCGCTTACACCTTTTTCGCGGGAAGGGCTCGATATAGTGAATAGTAAGTAATAGATTTCAGGTTTCCCGAGATTTTACTTTGTACCTAAACTGCTTAGAGTGAAAAATCAAACTGATGGCTTTGGAGAAGACGACAAAGTTACCACTGATCTAATACCAGAAGATGGTACGAGGGCTGCATGACAACTATCTGTCCGAACTATGAAAACGCGAATATTTACCATCAAAAATAGTTTTATTGTTTTCTTAAGTAATATCCAGTATGATTTATACACCTTTTCATGCGCTCAAAACATGGTTTTTGAAAGCTTTTGCTGGACCTTCCGGCGAAGAATTAGTGGACCACGTTTTTTTTCTTGATATGCTGGAATCAAATGAAGTCATTAAATCCCCAGGATCCCCGGCGGATGACCCACGTTTGTCCAGTCTAACAGGCACTGCTTTAAATCGATGTGTGAGAGCTCGCATTGTCATTATGCAGAATGATTCGTCTTCTTTTGTTCTCACTCAGAATTAACCGTCCTACATTTCTCAAGCTTGTAGTCGCCACACGGTCGGTTTGCCGAAGATACAGACGTCCGTTTGCTTCGAAGTGCTGCTTACATGAACAACTTTCGTTGGATTTGGCTCGCTTTTGAAGACCTAAATGGTCGATTCCTGTTTTGTTTCGGGCTCCTTAACATAGGTCCACGATTCGTCTGTGACGATCTTATAAACGTCGTTTGAAGCACCGCGATATTTTTTACAAGGGTATTGTCCAATTTTGCTGGATCTAAGGAGAAAAATCCATTTTTGCACCCAGGTGTTCATGCAATATCAAATGTTAGTTGGTGAAAGAAATTCCCAAAGATGCCTCTATCTCATGGTATATATTTTGCATTATCCGTTCGTGCACGGCCGATTTTGGGCGTCTCTCACTTTCTTCGTATTTTGGCGACTGTCTGTCCCGAAGTTGTGAAACCTTATTGGAAGAAAATGTTCACAAGTAAATTCCATTTTTATACCCTCAGCCTTTAGGCTAAAGAGGGTATTTACACTTTGATACGACCAAAAATGTGCCTCATCGAAATAATGGTTTTAGACCCCAAGTATGTTTGTACGATATCCGTTTCAGACAATTTTGAGTAGATCTAGCAATGTTCGTCCGTCTGTCTGTCTGTCTGTCGGTCTGTCTGGCTGGTGCGCACGATAACTCTCGAACGGATCAATCGATTCGGTTCAAATTTTGGGTATCGAAATATTTTGTCCAGATTCGATTTAAGTTCGAAGATGGGCCATATAGGTCCACTCCTTCAGGTACCCCCCCCCCCCCACAAATGTTCAAAAATTGTCGCAAAAATTGTGCGCACGATAACTCTTGTAGGGAATAACCGATTTGGTCCATACTTTGCACATCGTGTAATTTGTACCAAACTTATATGAGGTTCCAATATGGACTCAATCGGTCCAATCCTTCGGGTACCTCCCACACAAAATTTCGGAAAAGTTCAGTTTAGGGTCGGTCTCGAATCGCTTTGATTTTTGTTTACGCAAGTTGTATTCGCTGTCCTCTATACGACGCTGTAAGTTTCATTAGGGCCAAGTCCATACTTCCGGAGAAAATAGCCTGAAAGTTACAAAAAACCCTATGACACCGTGTGTAGTGGTTGGAGCGCAAGATAACTCTCGAACGGATCGTCCGATTCGGTCCAAAATTTGGCTTTCGTAATATTTTGTCCAAACTTAGTTCAAGTTCAAAGATGGATTATATCGGTCCACTCCTTCAGGTACTTCCCCCATAAATATTCAAAAATTGTCGCAAAACTTGTGCGCACGATAACTCTTGAAGGGAGTAACCGATTTGGTCCATACTTTGCACATTATGAAATTTCTACCAGACTTAGATGAGGTTCCAATATGGACTCAATCGGTAAACTCCTTCGAGTACCTCCCACACCAAATTTTGGAAAAGTTCAGTTTAGGACCTGCTCTCGAATCGCCTTGGTTTTTGTTGTAACATATTGTATTCACTGTCCCCTATACGAAGGTACAAGTTTCTTCAGGGGCAAGTCCATACTTCTTGAAAAAAGAGCCTGAAAGTTGAAAAACAAACCCTATGACACCATGTTTATGAGTCGAAGCGCAATATAATTGTCGAACGGAAATGCCGATTCCGGCCAAAATTTGACCTTCGTAATATTGTTTCCAAACTTTGTTTAAGTTCGTAGATAAGCCATATCGGTCCACTCCTTCAGGTACCTACCCCACAAAAATTCAAAAATATTCGGAAAAATTGTGCGTACGATAACTCTTGATGGGAGTGACCGATTTGGTCCATACTTTACACATTCTCATAATATCTACCAGATATAGATCAGGTTCAAATATATACTATATTTGTCGACTCCATCCGGTACATCCCATACAAAATTTCGGATAAGTTCACTTTAAGACCTGATATCGAATCACTTTGATTTTTGTTGAAGCAACTTACATTCGCTGCCTCAATTACGATGGTAAAAGTTGTTTCAGGGGCAAGTCCATACTTCTTGAGAAAATAGCCCGAAGGGTGTAAAAACCCCCTATGGCACCCCCATTGGTCTATGTCGGTCCATTCCTTTAAGTACCTTTTGCGCAAAATTTTTGACATTTAATCCTAATCAACATTTTTGTCGGTTCATACGACCAAAATTTTGAAACCCCCTAAATACATAAGTTTTTTGTGAAAAAGTGTTTCAATTTGCACAGGCTGAGGGTATATCCCCAGCAAAATTTTATGGAAGTGGTTCCATGAGATGCCATGATTTCACTGGATCTTTTGCATTGGTTCAAATGAAGTCGTGAAAGATCCGATCTTTTCATCAGTATTTGAACCCATTCGAAGGAAGTCGTGAAAGATCCGATCGTTTCATGAGCATTTGAACCAATTCAAAGGAAGTCGTGATAGATCCGATCTTTTCCTTAGCATTTGAACCCATTCCATCGATCCAATAGAGATGTATTTTGTGTTTTTATTTTTACACATGTATGTATATCACCAACATTTTTGAAAATTTAACGTAGCTGAAGCCAAGGTTTACCCTTTTAGAACACGCGACTTGTGATTGTATATTACACAAATTAAACATTTTTCGATAAAATTAAATGTTTATGGACGTGGCAAAAAATATTGACCTTAAAAGATAATTTGCGTGGAAGCTGTGACTACATTTATGTTAAAAAATGGGTAAAAATGGGTTGAAGCCAACATGTCTTTTTTTGTTTTCTCTCGATTTGTGATTAAACCACACTTTCCACGAGTTTCCTGTCAAAGTAAAAGTAGAAGCAAACTAAATAAGGATCATCTCACTAATGTATTACTTTTCAAAATTTAATCTGCTTCTACCATTAAATGATGCTGACATTTTGAAGCCAGATTTACAGTGTTTTTTAAATTTTCTTCCAATTTCATTCCGCAAACAGATTATTAAAAAAAATCGCATATAGGATTGTAGAACTCGCGATTCTGAGTTATTTGATACAACTATTGTGAATGTAGTTTGCTCAGCTTCGTAGAAATCTGCATCCAAATGCGGAAATTTTGTGCAAACAAAAAATTGTTTCAGTAATAAAAGAGACACACACATTTTCTCTCAGTGTTGATATCTCAAAAAATATCGATAAAACACGACACAGATCACAATCGATATTTATTATTATCGTAGTTGTTGCAATCTCTATGTGAGTTGTCAGTTGTCATTTTTTGGGAAAGGAGGTGGATTTTGTCTGTCGGTCGTAGCAAAATGTATAATTAAGTTGATATTAAACGAATAAAAAACACCAAAAATGTCCTAATATAACCTAATCCCTGTAACAAATGTAAATAAGGCTAATTAGACGGCTTTAAAATTCCAAGATAAAGAGAAATCTGAAACCGATTAACATTTTCTTCTTTTGTAGTAATGAGAAAAAAATAAAAGCAAATATATGACGACAGACAAAAATAGAAGTAAGAATATAATGCAAAACAGATGTGTGTGTGAGTGGCGTAGAAGAATTTGTTGATAAATTAAAAGATTAGAAGAAAAAAAATACAGTGAAACATTGACGTGTTGCAAAAAAATTTCATTTCATCTATACTTCAAAAACCACAATAAACATACAAAAATGTGGGAACAAGACGGGTTTACACGCGCACGCCCGATTTTTTTGAAATTTTTACCACAGGTAGGTCTCGTTGCCCTGATCACAAAAATGTATATATCGTCTAGATGTAGTCCATACTTCCCGAGATATAGGCCATTAAAGTTCCAAATTTTCCTTTAAATTATAATTTTCTTTTGCAATAGCCGGCCTTCGGCCGGGGATTTAAGACTTTCTCCTATGGACAGGGGCAAATCTAGGGAACGGGAACAAAAATTTATTTTAAATTATAAATGTTTCTCTAATTAGCCGGCCTTTGGCCGGGGATTTAAGACTTTCTGCTATGGACAGGTACAAGTCTCGGGAACGGTCACAAAATTTTTTTTTTAAATTAAATTTTTTTCCAAATTTTTTTTTTGTTTTCTCTCGATTTGTGATTAAACCACACTTTCCACGAGTTTCCTGTCAAAGTAAAAGTAGAAGCAAACTAAATAAGGATCATCTCACTAATGTATTACTTTTCAAAATTTAATCTGCTTCTACCATTAAATGATGCTGACATTTTGAAGCCAGATTTACAGTGTTTTTTTAAATTTTCTTCCAATTTCATTCCGCAAACAGATTATTAAAAAAAATCGCATATAGGATTGTAGAACTCGCGATTCTGAGTTATTTGATACAACTATTGTGAATGTAGTTTGCTCAGCTTCGTAGAAATCTGCATCCAAATGCGGAAATTTTGTGCAAACATTTTTCTAAAAATCATATTTTTCGGGCCTAATTTTTACAATTGTCATTCGATTTCCTCGTACTTGATTGCACATTTTAGTTTTTTACATTCCGGATCGAATAAATCATTCCCCGTGAAAATCCATTTACTAAAACGCGAGGTACGAGAAATTCCAAATTAGAAAAATCACCTAAAATTTTTTTTGAAAATATTGCGTAGTTTATCGCGTTTTCTGCGGTTCGTTTCCACTGCAATGAAACAACTAGTACAGCATCTTCGTTTTAGCGGAAACACAGATTTGAAAACTTCACTGATAAGGGAGCTACATTAATTTTATCACAAAAAATAGTGTGTGATGCTACATCCACGGCAGAGGTCCGCAAAATGCCACTCGCTTTTAATGCATATTCGCGATTTCGTGCTTTTTTCATTGCTTGCTATTGCCATCTCTGTTTAATGCTATTGCTTGCTTTGCCTTTACTTTCATGAGTGTGTGCCAATTGCACACACACAACACACTACAAGAGCTCGTTGCCTTCTTTTTGCACGCTGCCTTCGAAAAAGCACGTTGCATTACAAAAAGCAGTAGATATTTCTGGTCAAATTTACATGTTAAAAACATAAAAAAATTATGTTGAGACAATAAAAACAATTACTAGTTTAGTTTATCCTATTATTAAAGAAACTCAAAGGAAAAGCGAAATTTGGCAAATGTATTCATTTATTCAAACAGAAGATGGTACGATACTGTGTGGTGGTATGCAGTATTGTGCATACTGCATTTGCGAATCGTGTGAATACAAATGTAAAAGCAAGCAAGCATGCACTAAAGCAGTGAATCATTTTTTGGGGTGAATCTGCTTTTTGCACATTCATATTTTTAATATGCAAGGCACTGCACTATTCGCTTTTGGGAAAAGGCAATAGAGTGTGCCTTTTATATGCATTTTGCGGACCTCTGATCCACGGTTCTTGATTGATCGCTTTGAAATAGATTTTTATCGATGCAGATTTTCATGGTGGACATTGAAATCGGATGCGGACAAAAATTGTATGCACTTTGTGCAAATTAGCGATATTTTATAGGTTTTTTAATGCTAAGATGCAGCCGATGCTACATCTTAGCCTCCAAATTAAATTTCGAAAAATATATACAAATTAAAAGATATGGTCTTGCTGTATATGAAAATCACGTGCGGACAAAATGATTTTGAGAATTACGCGATTTACACGTATTTTAAAATGCATATAAATTTAAATGGGTTATTTGACCTCTATTTCCATTTCAGAAACCTTAAAGTATACCCTCAGGAACCCAATAATCATCCTCAATGGGAAAGCTTTAATATGAATGTCTATAAAGCAAAATCCGTCTATTTTATTGGGAGATTTAAGCAAAATGAAGGAAGTATTCCTATAGATTTTTACAATATTTTCTACTACATAATGCATGTGAAAAATTATTTTTTCAAACAAAAAAATATTTTTTCTTACGAAATTTTGTGCTTATTTCGGTTGTAACATCGAAGCTATAACATCAATCTGTATGATTGTAGTCTCATTTGATTCGCCGTGAAGTTTTGATCTACAACAAATTTTTATGTAATTTTATGACCACTAAATGGGCCTTAATTTTGAAAAAAGTTGACTTACATTCAATAATTTATCAATTTTATGTACATTCCGCGAATTCTGTGTAACATTTTGCAGGTATTATGCAATCTACTCGCTGAAGTCATTTCGAGAGAACTTTTTTGTAACAGTTGTGCTCATTAAAATAATTAGCGTTTTTATAATATTTTCTATCTTAAAAAGCGAAATAAAACCGCCATAACTTTTGTCCGCAACAACCAAAAATTAGCTCGCGAGCAGATTCGTACTGGGAATTTTTTTCTTAACCTACATATCAAAAATCGTTGATGTAGCGCGAAAAAAATTTATCCATTTTTTCTGAAATGGAATATGAAATAATTGACAATATTCGTGATATATTCTTTTATTTATCTAAATATGTACGTTTAAAGCAATGTAAGATTTATTATGCTAGGAAGTCCCAATCATTGAGCTAAAAGTAGAGTCGGACTGCACTCTTTGGTATTAGTCGTGTTCCTTTACGTGCCTGAGGATACCAGTTTTTACCCGCAAAGTGTTTCCTTACTTTTAAAATCATACAATTTATATGAGAGCAGTTCATCACTTTTACCATTTTTGCAACAATTACAATTTTTAAAAGTAAAGGAACAGGCCAATTATAAAAGTTTCCTTGCCTGCTCTAGAGAACCCTGCTTAAGTCGATTTGTAGATCCCTACAAAACAATAAACATTTCCAAAACGTTGTAAAATAAAATTCACGAAATAGTAATCTGCAGTTGGAGTCAATGTCGAAATCTGCACTGCACTGATGGAAAGTAAAATCCTTTTGTAAGATGAATCAAAACCTGTTGCGGAGGAAGTAAACTCTGTTGCGTGCTGCGGCGGTGTTTAGACTGCAGCAGCTGGGACGGCCGGAAGTCAAGTTTCTCACCTTAATTTACAACCTGTCGCTTGCCAAACACATCGTTTCCGAAGTCTGGAAAATAGGCCAGCTATTGAAGTCCGAAAAGGATGCCAGCAAAGGTGAATCTTACAAACCGATTTCGCTTTTGTCGCCCGTAGCAAGGACCCTTGTGGCTATAGTTCTTCCAGCATCACAAATAACTTTCCAGTTGCCAATCAATAGCATAGGATCCTTAAGCAGCACAACAACTGCGCTGAAGGTCATGTCCATCTCCATATTAGCAGAGGACTCACTCAGAGCAAGCCGTGCTCATAATCTAGAAAGAGAAGTCTAACGTTACAAGAGAGAACCTCTAGATCAACAAGCCTTTCAACCAGGTTTAAGTAGCATTCGCACGAATGCAGTCGCAGATGCAGTAAACAGTTATCGTGTGAATGCGGTCTTTGGAGAACATCCACCATCTATCGCAGCTGAAAAGCGCCAGCCGTCAGGACAAACCAGAGCAGTTTTGGGTCGGTACGCTCGGGATGGTGCAGCCGTTAAAATTCGTATAGGGCAAGTACTGATGACACCGTGGAAAACATCTGCCCGCATACAGCACAGGCCCCCACGACACAAGACATCGCGCCGTGCAAGACATCTGCCCAATATGCGGCATGGGCCCGCACGACACACAACACCTTTTTAACTGCCCCGCCAAACCTACCCATCTAACTCCGGTGGATCTGTGGCTAAATCCCATCGAAGCAGCCACTTTTCTGGAACTGGAGATAGACCCAGAGCCAGATTGAACAGAGGAACGAACAAATAAACATAACAAAAACACTGTTACAACAACAACAACGACACACTGCTCCTTTTCAATTGCCCTACCAATCCTGCTAAGAAACTTAAGTTTGCAGCTTTGTGGTTACAAACCATATAAATAGCGAAATAGCCACATTCTTACGACTGATAGACCCAGAGTCAGATTAACAAGAAAAATGAGAATACAAACATATTAACTACTGTTACAACAACGAGAACAAACTGCAATTATAGATGTAAACTTTATGATGATAAATAAATTATAGTTATTTCATTAATTCCTTTGAATTAATAAAATAAAAAAAATGAAAATCATTTTTCAATACAGCATTTCCCATTTTCCGAACAAGACGTGAAAATTACATGCCAAAGGGTTGGTGAAAATGACATGCCAAAGATTAGTGAAAATGCTATTCTTGGGAATTGGTTAAGATGGCATGCCAAAGGATTGGTATAGATGCCATGCCAACGAATTGTTGAAGATGCCATTCCATCGAGTTAGTAAAGATGACATGCTTAGGATCTGAAAATGAATTGCATCTTTTGGGGGTCACGCTCTTGTAAAAAGAATGAGTGAAGATGCTGAAAAAATGACATTCCATTTCACTTGCACCCATTCTTGAATAGCATCTTTGGCATCGAACATTTTGCTGGGTCTCTGTCGGCAAAGCCGACTGATACTTTTTTACTTGTTTTTGATAAGTTTTAACTACTATTCTAAATGGCAAATTAGAGGTATTTTATTCGGAGGTACCGTGTGGTGGTGTGCACCAAAAATGAGAACACATGGCCAAAATTTTTTTTGTATAGAAGCTTTCTTTCCTTCTTATTGTATGGAAGATTAGCAAAAATCCTCAAAATAACAAAAATCGGTATGTGTGGACTTATGCCAACAATTTTTCGTGGAGTTTTCTGACCTCTGGGTACTATCGGTAGGATAATGTTGCTAAAACAACAAAATTACCGAAAATCGGGAGGTACATTCTATGGGGACTATATCAAAACCTGGACCTATACCCACTTTTCTCTGCAAGAATGTTGTACATCGCCAAAGAAGACAATATACTGAATTTAACTCATTTCTTTAGTATAATGGGGCTGAAACATTGAAAGAACCGAAAATCGGTCGGTACCGTTCAGTGGAGTCTATATCTAAAAGTATACTAACGAACACTAAATACCAAATTTGTGCCATTTTACTGAAAAGTACCGAAATTCGGGAGGTACTTTTTATGGCAGCTATATCAAAACGTGGACCGAAAATTCTTTGCATTAATGCTGTATATCCCCACCGAAGACTATATACTGAATACCTACCCTATTCTACCTATATACACATTTTTGTAAGATACAGTGGCAAAACCTTGAAAATACTGAAAATCGGGCGTTAGCATTGTATGGGGTCTATATCAGAATGTGGACTTATACTGTAACATTTATGGGGGAAAGTTTTGTAGCCCAAAGTAAGACTTAATACCGAATTTTCGCCATTTTGGTATTTTCATAATTGGCTACTCCTTAATGAACATAGTATTTTTTCCCTTTATATGCCATTTGAGGTGCACAGAGCCAAAACGGTTTAACCCTCATTTTCAAAAAAAAATCAACCTGACTATACTGATGGAACCGGAACCTTTTAAAAATACATACTAGAAAAATCACTATTGCATAATTTGTTGATACTACATTCTGAAAACTGTTTTTCCTCTACGGAGAGTTCGAAAAATATGAATACCATAATGGCTTTTGGGTTAGGCCAAAAACGCATGTTACGTTTAAATCAAGAGTATATTTGAATAATAAATCAAGATAAATATGAGTGTCCAAATTTTTGAATTTTCCTGAAGTGAAAAGTTGAATCAGCCAGAACGGGGTGTAATTGGACTTAACAAGGGAAAATATGCAATTATAGCATTAGATTTCATGAAATCTCTGCCGACACCAGTCAAACTACAAAAAACAGCAATGGATCTATTGTCTTGGTATTCATAACCTTATCACTAACAACTTATTCATGTATACCTGGAATGAGAGAAACGCTTCACGTGGCTCACAGGAAATATGGTCTAGTATTCATTATGCATCACGTGAAAACCAATGTCACATACATAATCAAAAAATGTTTCTGTATCTGTTTCTGCATCTTATTCCTACTATATCCCAGCAAGCATTTTTTATCGCCGATTACCCGAAGCAGTCACTCCCAGGCGATAGAAATGCACATCCGCGATCTCGCATTCTAATTGAAGTAGACACACCGTTCGGGAAGAAATGAACCACGTCCACGACACTACTTGTGAATGCCACTTTCGAGACTTCCTAGAAGTACTTTTAGCGATAAAATTGGTTGTGACGAAAAAAAAAAATTATTTATTTTGTTTTTTATTTTTCTTTTTTTTCTTTTTACTTTTTTATTATTCGAATTATTTTTCCAAAGTACCCAAGGTTTTAAAGAACTATTCTTAGTTGAAATTGTCGTCTACATTAATGTTGTAATTTTAAAAATGTGATATTGCCTGGCCTGGAAATCAAACCCATGACGTTAAGAATGCAAAGCAAACATGCTAACCACTGCACCACCGCACCATATAAACATCGGATAGACTAATTTCTTATATTAGTTCAAGGTTGTACACGCCTCAAATGAATGTAAACAATCGAAATGTCGGCATTGACCAGAGAATGTGTCTGCCCACGCGATAGTCGTAAGTAGTAGCATTGTTAGTGTAAAAAAGCAATAATAGAATTTCGATCTCCTTTTCTGACACTAGGTAGTTATTCAAGAAGTTCAAAAAGGGACAGCAATGCAATTGTTATTGTAAAATGATATAGGATCGCTATTTTCTAGAATAGAAGTTCAGAAAGCGATTACTTCTGATAGAGGAAGTGAGAAACTCACTTCCAAATGCTGGCAAGGATCCCAGCAAGCATTTTTTATCGCCCATTATCCGAAGCAGTCACTCCCAGGCGATAGAAACACACATCCGCGATCTCGCATTCTAATTGAAGTAGGCACACCGTTCGGGAAGAAATGAACCACGTCCTCAACACTACGTGGGAAAGCCGCTTTCGAGACTTCCCAGAAGTACTTTTAGCAATAAAATTGGTTGTGACAAAAAAATGTTTTTATTTTTTTTATTCTTTTAATTTTTTTATTATTCCAATTATTTTTCGAAAGTACCCTTGGTTTTAAAGACCTATTCTTAATTGAAATTGTCGTCTACATGAATTTTGTAATTTTAAAAATGTAATGTTGCCTGGCCTGGGAATCAAACCCGTGACATTAAGAATGCAAAGCGAACATGCTTACCACTGCACCACCGTACCAAATAAACATCAGATAGATTAATGGCTTATATTAGTTCAAGGTTGTACACGCCTTATATGAACGTAAACAATCGAAGTGTCTGCATAGGCCAGAGAAAGTGTCTGCCATGCGATAGCCGTAAGTATTAGGCATTGTTTGTGTAAACAATCAATAATAGAATTTCGATCTCCTTTTCTGACAAGAAGATCAAAATGGGACAGCAATTCATTTGTAATTGTAAAACAAGTGAGCAAAGGCTACAGTCGGGACGGGGCCGACCATGTGATACCCTACACCACTACCCCTGTGCATAAGCTTTTCACTGGTAAACATTTCTTTTAGGGAATATAAACCGACTACCACCAAAAATAATATGCCTCTTTCTCTCTGGGACCCCCATAAGCAACCAAAATTTCGTGACCATCCGATCAAAATTACGACCTGTAGCTTCATTGCAAAAAATGGAAGAATTGGATGCATTACCGACTATTGTGGTATCTCCCTTGTTTGACCACATTCGCTAACCTGCTTTACACCACTGTAAAGGTAATATTATCTTATTCCATTGACAGGCTTTGTCGTTGGAATACCCCTACTAGAAGCCAACATATTCACAAAGAATAAAACTTTGAATTTGTCTCCAAATGAGTTTTTCCCCATTCCGACCCCTAAATATTATCCGACTATCACCAAAATCAATAGGCTTCTTCCTCTGTGGGACCCGCATCAACTCCCAAATTCGTGACGATAAAAATTTCGACCTGTAGCGTGATTACAAACAAATCGGAAAATGAGATGCATTACCGACTATTGCGATATCTCTGTTGTTTGAGCAGCTACGACAACCTACTTTACATCGTTGTAAAGGTGATATTTTCTTGCTTTTGATATACCTCTTAAAGAAACAGAGATATTGGCTTTGAAATAAAACGTAGACCTTTTCTCCAAATAAGTTTTTGCCCATTCCGACCTCTAAATATTATCCGACCATCATTAAAATCAGTAGGCTTCTTCCTCTGTGGGACCCTCATTAACCCCTAAAATTTCGTGACGATCCGATCAAAATTCGGACATGTGGCGTAATTACAAAAAAATCGGAAAATGGGATGCATTATCGACTATTGCCATATCTCTGCTATTTGACAACCTACGACAAACTAATTTACATCGTTGTAAAGGTGATATTTTCTACTTTCCTTGTCAGGTTTTGCTTTTGATATGCCTCTTAAAGAAACAGAGATATTGGCTTTGAAATAAAAAGTTGACCTTTCTCCAAATAAGTGTTTGACCATTCCGACCCCTGAATATTATCCGACCATCATCAAAATCAATAGGCTTCTTTCTCTTTGGGACCCCCATTAACCCCCAAAATTTCGTGACGATCCGATCAAAATTGCGACCTATAGCGTGATTACAAAAAAATCGGAAAATGGGATGCATTATTGACTATTGCCATATCTCTGCTATTTGACCACCTACGACAATCTAATTTACATCGTTGTAAAGGTGATATTTTCTACTTCCCTTGCTAGGTTTTGCTTTTGATATGCCTCTTAAAGAAACAGAGATATTGGCTTTGAAATAAAATGTTTACTTTTCTCCAAATAAGTGTTTGCCCATTCCGACCCCTAAATATTATCCGACCATCACCAAAATCAATAGGCTTCTTCATCTGTGAGACCCCCATTAACCCTCAAATTTTCGTGACGATCCGATCAAAATTGCGACCTGTAGCGTGATTTCCAAAAAAATAGAAAAATGGGATGTATTACCGCCTATTGCGATACCTCCGTTATTTGGCTACCTACGCCGACCTAGTTTGCATCATTGTAAAGACGGGATCTTCTACTTTTATAGTCAGGCTTTGCTTTTGGAAAGTTTCCAGCCAAAGCTGAGATATTCGTCATTATAATTAAAATCGCAAAAATGAAAATTTGGGTTTTATTTGCTACTTTTGTGATATCTTCGTCGTTTGATCACCTACGAGCACATACTTTGCATCATTAGAAAGGTGATATTTTCTACTTTCATTGTCAGGTTTTGCTTTTGGTATACCCCATATAGAAGCTGAGATATTCGCTTTGAAAAAAACGTTGTCTTTTTATCCACCTAAGTTTTTTGCCCTTTCCGACCCCTAAATATTATCCGACCATCACCAAAATCAATAGGCTTCTTCCCCTCCGGGACCCTCATCAACACCCAAAATTTGGCGACGATCCGATCAAAATTGCGACCTGTAGCGTGATTACAAGGTTTAGATGGACAGACGGACAGACGGACGGACGGACGGACGGACTGACGGACGGACACACATAGCCAGATCGACTCAGCTCGGCGAGACATTCATTTTGGTATATATAAGTATGGGTCTACGACCATTATTTCGATGCGTTACAAACTTTTTGGGCAAAACCAACTTATAATACCCTCCCCACATAGTGGTGTAGGGTATAATGATAAATGATCGCTCTTTTATAGAAAAGAAGTTCAGAATGCGATCATTCTTGGCAGAGGAAGTGAGAAACTCACTCCTAAATGCTTGGAGGGATGCCATCAAGATTTTGTTCTTATTGAAAAGAAAAAATATTATAAGGAAATTTTTACGCCTTATGATTGGGATTGTGTAATCATCACGGGAAAAACGCGAACCATTTCAAATCGAAACGATGTTGACAGGTTATATTAGAAACATATCTTAAATAGAGAAACTAGTAACAAACAGAAAAATCAACTCTTCAAAAGTTTAATGGCATAGGATTCAGTGGATTTGATTCCGAAATGTAAAGCGATTTGAAATCAACTACAAATATTTAAATAACATAGATATTTAATTTAAAGAAGTTGATATTCATATTTATATCTCCTGTAAAACATTAATTTTACAATAATTAAAAAAAATCGAGAGTAGAAGAAGAAGATATTCAGGGAGAAGACCAATAATTATTATTATTAATTTCTACAATACTCTAAAAATTATTATTCCCTACACCACAATGTGGAAAACGTATTATAAATTTGTGTTTCCGAAAATTCATGTAACACCGCGAAATATTCATCGTAGATCACTAATGTGGTATAAAAATTCACGCCTCGACGATATAAATCGATTTTAAGGTGTGTGTTAGTCCGTCCAATAAAAATTGTATTCACGCTACAGGCCGCAATTACGGACGAATTTTGTATGGATTTTAGCGATGATCGTGAAATATTTGGTGGGTGTAATGGACCAAAAACAAAATTGTTATCCAATAATGTAGCGGCTCTGTAGGTCACAATGGTAGTCCGATCGGCGCGAATTTATCAGATAATATTTAGCGGGTGAAATGGACCAGAACATTTGTGTGAAAATTGGTAAAGTTGAAAGGCCTACATTCTTATTCCTAGAAACTATGTTAAATCAACGTAATTTATATTTAGAAGAGGATCGCCTTTCCATTGATTCTAATTATGTACATGTACATGGGCAGATAACAGAGTTACAGCCTATTATATACAGGGATCCCTCAGTTTTAATTGTGTGTAATGCAACCTTAATCGCTAGAGATCGCAGTTATAGTGCAACACTGGCAAATGTTTTCACGAGGTAATAGTTTAGGTCATCGCATAGTATTTAGCGTATAAAATGGACCATAACTTTTGCGGGAAAAATATCCAAATTTAGTTCTTAATCAGTAATTTAAATTCTGGGGGAATATTCGGACATCTATGAACATTGTAGATTCAGAATCTACAAAAACTTCCCAGGTGTAAGCACCTTCCATTCAAAGTTAGTTAAGGCGCACTGTGCATGACGTTGTTTTCTAAAGAGGCGATACAGTCAGTTCATAGTCCCAATATAAACTTATATATCTCAAAAACAAGTAAGAAAAGTCTATAATCGGACGGAGCCGACCATGGGATACCCTATACCACTATCCCTGGACAATCGCTCTCCACGGAACTTCTTTTCAATGATTGTGAAAATTTAATTATCAAATATCAGAGATGTAATGTATAATACTTATGACCAAAACCAAAAAGTTATCTAGCATGACAAAGACAATTTTGTAGCAGGAAAGAAAATTTAGTTCACACAAACTAAAATGTAATGAAACCCACTTATGTAGTACTATTACTTCCGTTGTTTAACAGAACCCATTATATATTAGGCAGTAGGCCCTTTATCTAGCAAACACTTTATTGCAATTTACATCAGAGGAAAGGTCAGTAGTTTTTTCCATATGTAGGCTACTTTGCGAAATATATATGTCCTCAAGAAATTAAAATATCGACCAAAATAAAATATTTCTATTTTTCATACAAAAGTAATGGTCCATTTCACCCGCTAAAGAATATCAGATCATTATTCAAAATTGTAGGCATCTTTTTCGACCTATACTCTTACCCGGTGCAAAATTTCGTGACTATTGATGTATAATTGCGACTTCTAGCGAGTTTATTATTACACTACAAACAAATAACGGAATATATTAGGCTGCAACTCTGTTATCTGATCATGCACACCAACATAATTGGCATCAATTGAAAGGTCAAGCGTTCCACTTTCAAGCATATCTCACTTGTTCGGAATGTCACTTCCAGGAATTAAGATATAAGCTGTATATTAAAATTTTCACAATTTTCACACAAAAGTTTTGGTCCATTTAACCCTCTAAATATTATCCGATCGCCATCTCAAATTGCAAGCTTCTCCTTTGTGATACCCTCTTACCTTATTTAAAATTACGCGTTGATCGGACTATTATTGAGACCTACAGAGCCGCTAGAAAATTGGATAAATATTATGTTTTTGGTCCATTTCACCCGCTAAATATTTCACGATCATCACCAATAAGAATAGGGATCTATTCTGATCTGAACCCGACCTCCATACAAAATTTCGTGACGATCGGTCCATAATTGCGGCCTGGAGCGTGTTTACAATTTATAATGGACAGACGGACGGACGGACGGACTGACGGACGGACTGACGGACGGACGGACACACATCTCAAAATCGCTTTATCTCGTCGAGATATGAAGAATGGTATACCACATTGGGGGTCTCCGACGAATATTTCGCGGTGTTACATGAATTTTTACCAAAACAAACTTATAATACCCTTTTCCACATTGTGGTATAGGGTATAATGATAAAACCTAGGAAAAATTCATAAAATTTTTGTAGGAAATTTTCACACCTACAACAAAAAAAATCGGGAGGTTTTGTTCTATACGGGATATATAAAAACGGTGATCTATAAAAACAATTTTTGGAAAAAATATTTTTTAGCCTCTGAAACACACAAATACCAAAATTACAACCAATATAGTGGTCAAATGGGGCTAATACTTTTAAAATTCCCTAAAACTTCGACGCGCAACTTCGAATTGGAGCTGTATGAAAACGGGGATCTATATTTTCAATGTCAAAAGCTCTGCTGACCTACATTACATTTGACCAAAATTTTATGCAGCTACTTCATTCCGTTCGGACACTAGAGTATTTCCACAGACGGGCGATATAGATGTGAAATTGTCCGCTGGCCAAGAATATACATTTTACTTCGAAGAGCTACAAAAGCTAGCTTACTACTAATGCTACTACGAATGCTATAGTGAACAGAGGGTTGTTTGACCCCTGAACGGAGTAACCGATTTGATCCAAACATTGTACATTGTTTTATTTCTACTAGCTATCAAACAATAGTTCAAATTTTTTGTATTATGAGCAATAGTTAATATTAATCAAAATCATTTTATGACAAAATTTCTTCGTAATAAAGCAAACAATAACAACCATTTAGTGACTCCTCTTCAGCCTATCCAAACTAAAAATTAAATGTAATAAACTAATTGATAAAATCTAAATTGAAACATAAAAAAAATAGTACATAAAATTAAACACATGTTTTACTACTCACACAATTTAAAACTATTAGCAAGATTGAGATCAATAAAAAAAATAAAATAAAGCAGTTAGATAAAAATAATTCATTCAAAATTTATTTGCCTGAGCATGCAAGAAAAGCTTTTTTTTATAACTTCCTAACGAAAAATTAAATGACTTAAGGTGCTCCGGAAATCTGTTAAACATGGGCGCAATTCTTACTAAAAATTACCTTTCCAAAATAGGGGTCAAACGCGGCAACACAATTTGCATATTTCTTGTATATATGTTCAAAACAATGCATGTATTAATAATCGCATATATTTTTGGGTGTATCATTTATCAAATAACTTACAACCACAGTGAATGTTATGTAATTCAGTGATATCACTTCGGTAAGACCAAAGAAAGAGTATACAATCGGAAACTCTTAGAAATATCTTAACAAAAAACTCCAAAACACGTGTCTTCTTTTTTTGGTGTTTTATCACGTCAGAATATGGCCAATTTTTCAATTTCGGAAATTCAGGCGTCCAATCGTTTTTATTGTCATAAAGAAGCCATTTGTAGTTGTTTCCCTAAATATATTTTGGTGCCAAATCGTAGATCTTATCACAAAGAATTTCTGAAGGTCGATAGTGGTTTTCTTGATAGAGAACTAATGCTGCGCAATAGTGAGTCTATCCATCAAAAAATTCTAGCGGGTACGTAATAGACAAATTCTGTCGCCCAATCGTGCATCTGTCAATAGACTAATTTGGCGTCCAATCGTCGAATTTCACTTATAGAAATTCTGGTTTCCTAAAAGGAAAGGAAAACTCTCGCAACCAGTCTTGAATTCGTTTAAAATGAAATTCTGGCGTCCAATCCAAGGTATTATAGGCATACATTATTTTAGCAAAAATCCATAAACACAATTTTTTCCCAATCTACATTTTTTATACTTTCAGCCTTTAGTCGAAATGTGCCTCATCGAAATAATTATTTTAGGACCAAAGTGTGTTTGGATGAAGTCTGTTTCAGAAAACTTGGAGTCGACTTAGCTATCTTTGTCCGTCTGGATGGCTGCCTGCAGAGCACGATAATTCTTGAACAGATCAACCGATTCGGTCCAAAATTTGGCCTTCGTAACATTTTGTCCAAATTTTGATCAACTTCGAAGATGGACCATATCGGTCCACTCTTTCGGTCTACTCCTTCTGGTATTTTCCCCAAGACTTCAAGAATTTTAGCTAAAGTTGTATGCGCGATTTTCTTGAACGGAGCAACAGATTTGGTCCGAACTTTGGATTTAGTAATATTTTGTACAAAGTGGACCATACTGGGGTACCTCCTTCACAAACCTTCAAAATAGTTCTTTAATGCAGTTTAAGGTCTGTTCGAGGAACCTTAGACATTTTTACTAAAGGTATTCCTTGTGTTTAGAGTGGTATTATGTTTTCATGGGCAAGTCCATATTTCCTAAAAAAGCTAAAAAATTATATTGTGACGAACTGAAATGACTGGAGGGCGCAATATCTTTTAAAAGGAATAACTTCCAAAATAAGATCAACTTCCAACATGAACTATGTCGGTCCGGTAAATTTCTTCACGTACCTCCTCCGCAACAATTCTGATCAATGATAAAATCCATATTTTCTATACGTCCGAAAATGGCTACACAATTCTGAAAATCTCCTATTACATAGATTTGTGTTAAAGTATTTTGGTTGTGTAGCCGCTATTCGATCTGTCCATAGATGAATGTTGAGATTTTGATGAAGAAGACACTGTTTCCGATCAGTTTTTTGATTTCGTTTGTCGTCACAAAGTCCTTTGCCGAAAAAGGAAAGAGGGTCATTTTAGAAATGTGCATCCATTGAAAGTACTTCCTAAAATAAAATTCAAAGAGTAACCGCCAGAAAAATCCTTGAAGATGAAATTAAATATAATTTCTAAACATTTCAGATAATACGCAATAAATAAAATATAAACATTGGCCTCAATCTCAATAATCTTGATTTTATTAACATTCGAAAAGGTAGAACAAAACATAAAAATACGTCAGAAAATCCTTTTTAATAGGCATTACTAATTTGTAGCAAGATACCAGTTCCTAATAACCTCAACGAAGACACTGCGGTGAAACAGAAATTATATCATAAAAATGGTTGATATAGTTTTTTTGCGTGAATTTGCAATGATTTGCAACAATTTTATATTTTATTGCTGTATTATAAGAATGTTTTTTCTAGATGTTGTTTATGAGCCAAAGTATTGGACGTAATATGCTACAAACGTTCAATAAATACAAATGAATGTATTGTTCTGAACTCAGTTACACTCACAGTCGGCCTAAAATTACGATTAAACGATAAGCAACATCTTACAACTTAACAACTATGCAGAAAATTGCTCAAAATGCCAAACTTTTTAATTATTTTTATATTTTCAAATATGTTGAACAATAATTATACCAATGTAGTTAAATAATTCTTTGTAATACGTCCTCCAAATACTTTACATATTTCTTGAAAAATTTAAAACAGTTTAAAATTTTACTCAAAAATTAAAAAAAAATGTGTAACATATGCTAATATCATTTTTGTGTTATTGTATTTATTAGAGTTGCGTCGTTCATGAACGAACCGGCTCAAAGGAACGATTCCGTGAAATGAATGAACGGATCCGTATCCAGCTCATTCTTTTATATCGTTCATTTAGATCCCCGATGGACGAGTCATTGCTGCTTACAAAATTAGCAGCATTGGTTTTGCAGTCAAACTCTAAACAAACGCTGCGTTAGCGGAAGCAGCACACAAAACAAACAATGATTCAGAGAGCTACTCTCGCTCAGTAACTCACCTCATTCAGTAGCACATCTCGGTCATATCTTTCTTTTGCATCGTTCGTTCATCTGGTTCTTTCATATCAAAACCACCACCACTACGTTCAGAAACAAAACCACCCCCATTAGCACACAAACAAGCAAGTAACACAACAGTTGTGTCATTCGTGAACGAACATTTTCAAAAGAACGATTCGGTGAAAAGAACGACGGAGTCATATGCAGCAGAGAACGAACGACTTCAAAAGAAAATAATACAGTCAAATGTATTGTTGAACGAAAAAGAGCCAACGAACGAAGTAAACGACCCGGATCTTTTTGGTGAACGGAATGAAAAAGATCGATCCGCTCAATGAACGAGATTGCCCAACACTAGTATTTATACCCTATACCACAATGTGGAAAAGGGTATTATAAGTTTGTTTTGGTAAAAATTCATGTAACACCGCGAAATATTCGTCGGAGACCCCCAATGTGGTATACCAATCTTCATATCTCGACGAGATAAAGCGATTTTGGGATGTGTGTCCGTCCGTCCGTCTGTCCATTATGAATTGTAAACACGCTCCAGGCCGCAATTATGGACCGATCGTCGCGAAATTTTGTATGGAGGTCGGGTTCAGATCAGAATAGATCCCTATTCTTACTGGTGATGATCGTGAAATATTTAGCGGGTGGAATGGACCAAAAACATAACATTTATCTTATTTTCTAGCGACTCTGTAGGTCTCAATAATAGTCCGATCAACGCGTAATTTTAAATAAGGTAAGAGTATATCACAAAGGAGAAGCTCGCAATTTGAGATGGCGATCGGATAAGACTTAGAGGGTTAAATGGACCAAAACTTTTGTGTGAAAATTGTTTGTTTTGTTTTTGGTTAAAATTTCAATCTCATTTGATTGTTTTTAAGTCTGGAGTGTTACCCCCAATGGCTTAAACTTCATCATTACTCTCTATTACAGAGAGTAATGTTTTTCAAAACGAACTGACAAGTGTTGCAAAATTTTACTGATCGCTACCAATATCATGATTTCATCCCGGCGAAGGGAATTATCAATTGGCTTCTCAGTTTTTGAAATGATGCTTTTTTAGCGAAAAACCGAACTCTTTAAGTGTCTAGTATTCTCATATGATTGAGAATCACACTCACTTTTCGGCTTTTCCAAAGAAACACCAAAATCAAAATATTTTACATGTCAACATGTTTGTGAAAATTTTTAATATACAGCTTTTATTTTAATTCCTGGAAGTGACATTCCGGACAAGTGAGATATACTTGAAAGTGGAACGCTTGACCTTTCAATTGATGCCAATTATGTTGGTGTGCATGATCAGATAACAGAGTTACAGCCTAATATATTCCATTATTTGTTTGTAGTGTAATAATAAACTCGCTAGAAGTCGCAATTATACATCAATAGTCACGAAATTTTGCACCGGGTAAGAGTATAGGTCGAAAAAGATGCCTACAATTTTGAATGATGATCTGATATTCTTTAGCGGGTGAAAAGGACCATTACTTTTGTATGAAAAATATAAAAATTTTATTTTTGGTCGATATTTTAATTCCTTGAGTAGCCTACATATGGGACAAAAACTATTGACCTTTCCTCTGATGTAAATTGCATATAAGTGTTTGCTAGATAACGGGCCTACTGCCTAATATATAATGGGTTCTGTGTACAGAACCACATTTTTATCCCATGCTACATATTGTCTCTCCAAAAGTTTATGTAACACCACGAAATATTAGTCCTAGACCCCTTATGCAAAGTACGGAGACCATAATAAATCCTTGGCTAGTGTACATTTATAGTAGATGTATATCCCTTAACTACGTTGCTGCGAGTTGGAGACAGGTCAAAGTTGTCTTCATACCCAAAGCAGGAAAACGTAGTCATGAAAATGCTAAAGACTTCAGACCCACAAACCATTCATCATTTCTACTTAAGACGCTCGAAAGACTTATCGACGTGCATATTCGAGAAAAGATGGATAACTCAAACAACATATCTTCCAGTCAACACGCCTACATAAAGGGACGCTCGACAGTTACAGCCCTACACGAAGTCGTTAGGACTATCGAGAAATCCTTAGAACATAAACAATACACCTTGGCTGCTTTTCTTGATATAGAAGGTGCCTTCAATAATGTCAGTACAACAGCAATAAAACAAGCTCTAGATAACTTTGGTCTGGAATCATTCATCAGTAGCTGGATAACCACCATGCTGCAAAGTAGAGTTATTACTGCCTCACTAGGAAACAGTACGCTGTCAAAGCACGTAAACAGAGGAACTCCACAGGGAGGAGTTATATCCCCACTGCTTTGGCTCCTTGTCATTAACGAAATCCTTATCAAACTTGACCATATGGGGATTAAGGTGGTTGCTTATGCGGACGATGTGGTAATACTCGTCTCTGATTTGTTGCCATCCGTGATAAGTGACATCATGAACGGGGCCCTGAAATCACTAGATACTTGGGCCACAAGCTGTGGACTGGGTGTGAATCCAGGGAAAACTGAGATGGTACTATTCACCACAAAGACCAACTATTCAATACCTAATCTACCACGACTAAGAGGTCAAGAAATACCCCTATCAGATCACGCCAAGTACCTAGGCGTCATCCTAGATTCAAAGCTACCATGGAAACGTAACATGGAACATCGTGCTCACAAAGCAACCGTTGCATACTACACGTGTCGCAAAATGTTTGGGAGCCGTTGGGGCCTTAAACCTAAAATGGTGTTATGGATGTACACCAGTATAATAAGACCAATTCTCACATATGGAGCACTAGTATGGTGGCCAGCAGTGGAAAAGAAAACTACGCAGAAAAAACTATATAGCATACAAAGATCAGCATGCATCGGGGTGACGGGGGCAATTCGGACTTGTCCGGCTGAAGCCCTCAATGTTATGATGCACATTCTGCCAATAGACATACACATCAAAGCAATTGCAACATGCAATGCGGCAAGGCTGCGGGCTCTAGGAATATGGAGCGATAGAGCCTACGGACATGCGTGCAACTACTGCTGATTACTGCGCTCCCACAATGACTCTTGGTCAGCCTTTTGAAGTCAAACTTCCAAACAGGAATGAATGGAATAATGGATCACCAATGACAGGTCATGGCATCAATGTATACACAGATGGTTCCAAGATGAAATGTGGAGTCGGTTCTGGTGTCTTCTCATATGATGCAAATATATCTACATCCATAAAGCTACCTGACGACTGCAGTGTTTTTCAGGCGGAGATACTGGCCATAAAGGAAGCTTGTTTTATTCTCCTACAACTCCACACACCAAACTCGATAGGAATTTTTGTCGACAGTCAAGCGCCACTCCTTGCATTAAAATCAAACTCTGCCACATCGAAGCTAGTGAAAGATTGTAAAGAAGAACTTGCTAAACTAGAGCGTCTGTCAAGAGTAACTCTCACCTGGATCCCAGGCCATTAGGGACTGGATGGGAACGAAAAAGCGGACGAACTAGCCAGAGCAGGATCCGCCTCTAACGAACTCCCAAAGGCGTCAGTCGCAACACCAATGGGAGTAGTTAAAGGGGTTATCTTCAAATACTATCTATCATTGGCCGAGAGTAGATGGGACAAAACGGAAACATGCCGAATATCAAAATCTACATGGCCTCAATACAACGCCAAACGCACAAAGTTCCCAATCAGCCAAAATCGACGGAACCTGGCAAGACTTATTGCAGTGTTAACCGGTCACTGGGCTATCGGTAACCACGCAATGCGCTTAAATATACCACACAACGACCACTGTCGCAGCTGCGGAGATGAAGAAGAGGAGGAAACTGTTGAGCACCTCCTCTGTTCCTGCCCTGCACTAATGCAACGACGACTTAAAGCTATAGGACAGCCGTTTCTTCATAATTTCGCCGAGATAGCCGAAGTAGGTCCGGGAGACCTTCTACGATTTCTCAACTCATCAGGCTGGATTTAACTGCCAATTTAATACTACGAAATAACAATCCTTGAACGAGTGGTGTGGTTTTCAAAACGGTATTCCTTACATACTAATTGAGGCTATAAAGTGTAGCCACCACGTAACCCAACCAACCAACCACGACCCCTTATTTGGTATTCCAAAATTCATATCTCGACGAGATAAAGCGATTTACCTTTGTGTGTCCGTCCATTAAAAATTGTAAACAAGCTTAAGGCCGCAATTATGGACCGATTGTAACGAATTTTTTAAGGAGGTTGGGTTCGGGCCAGAATAGAAATGATTAGTTTTTGCTGATGATCGTGAAATGTTCAGGGAATGAAATGGACCAAAAACCAAAATTTAATCAATTTTGTAGCAGCTATGAAGGTCAAAATAATAAGCCGCCAAATTTTAAACAAAGTTTGAGTTTATGATGAAGAAGAAGCGTACAAACCAACGTGAAGATCAGATAATACTTAGCGGGTTAAATGGACTGAAATTTTTGTTTGAAATTGGTAAAAATTTCAATAACGTAGCGGTTAAACAACGGAAGTAGTAGTACTACATAAGTGGGTTTCATTACATTTTAGTTTGTGTGAAATACATTTTCCTTTCCTGCTACAAAAATGTCTTTATCATGCTAGATAACTTGTTGGTTTTGGTCATAAGTATTATACATTACATCTCTGATATTTGATAATTAAATTTCCACAATCATTGAAAAGAGGTTCCGTGGAGAGCGATTGTCCAGGGATAGTGGTATAGGGTATCCCATGGTCGGCTCCGTCCGACTATAGACTTTTCTTACTTGTTTTGTATTGAATTTTTTCGACTTTATCGTGTATTGTACAATTTGAATTAACCAAAAACATCATTTTCGGTGAATAACAACTTAATAAATGTTTATATTTTTATAAGATTTAGTTTGAGTAAAGAGAGTAGCTTTCATTCAACCCGTAAACAACTGTCTGCGACATCTATTGCTTAGATTTTTTTCGAACATAAGAGCTGTGAAACATTTGTAGTCTATACATTCATTAGGATATGTTGAAACTAGCACAAGCAGAAGAAAAAGAGAGTCTACAAAATATCTAATTGTTAGACACAATGACAAAGAAAATGTTGTTGCAGTGGAAATTCTCTACAACATTTTTGTAAGTCCAATTGCGATAAGACTTGCCTTTTCCAAGCAAACTCCTAACAAGTAAAAAGTCGTTAATTTTTTTTTTATTTTTGCCTTATTAAGGCCGCGCCGAACTTTTTATACTCTCCACCATAAAATAGTCTTAATTAAAATGGAATAATTAGGGTCCTTTCACAATTTTAGGTGGAACAACTTTTCGACAATGGATAAATCCCTACTGCCTCCCACTATTGCTTAAATTACACTGTGAACACAAATGTTGGGGCAGGGATTATTCCTTTTGGAAATGAAAGCCGTTGGTGTGTGTACATTAAACACCCCGAAGGACAGATGCGCCGTGAGTCGAACTTCCGCGTTATGGCGTGATGAAGTTTTTGCAAGAGACCCTGTAAGCCATCATGAATTAGCATTATATCTTTGTTTGTTGTTTTTGTAGAGCACTTAAGCAACAGTGAACAAAGATATAACGCTAATTCCTGATGGCCCACAGGGTTTCTATCAAAAATGTTATCAAGCCATAACGCGGAAGTTCGACTCACGGCGGATCTGTCCTTCGGGGTTCATAATATACTCACCAAGGGGAATTTTCCGTGCCCCAGACTTTCACCTCCATTTTGTTGCACAGTCAAAAGAGTCAACCTATCTTTACATTTTTTGGCGGAAAAGTTTTATAGCTGCAGGGAACTTCAAGAGTCAAATTAAGGGTAGTTTCATCAAAACAATGTAGACCCTCAAAAATGGACCCATATTGACGAATTTTAGTGAAGAAATTTTGTGACCACTGAAAATTCCCGAAAATCGGGAGGTACAGTTATATGGGAGGATATACCAAAACATGGACCTATATTGACGATTATTTTTGAATAGACAAAATTGTAGCTAAAATCCTCAAAATACCTATCATTACAGCTAGTTCGGTTAAAAATTCCAGCTAAAATTCTCAAAATACCGAAAATCGGGAGATACCGTTATATGGGGGCTATACCAAAACATGGACCTATGTTGACGATGTTTCGATGGAGATGTTTTATGACCACTGAGAACTTCAAATGTCAAATTACAGCTATTTCGGTTAAAAATTTTAGCTAAAATTCTCAAAATACCGAAAATCGGGAGGTACCGATATATGGGGGCTATACCAAAACATGGATCTATGTTGAAGATGTTTCGTGGAGATGTTTCATGACCACTGAGAACCTTAAATGTCAAATTACAGCTAGTTCGGTTAAAAATTGTAACTAAAATGCTCAAAACACCGAAAATCGGGAGGTACCGATATATGGGGGCTATACCAAAACATTGACCTATGTTGACGATGTTTGGTGGAGATGTTTTATGACCACTGAGAACCTCAAATGTCAAATTGCAGATAGTTCGGTTACAAATGGTGGCTAAAATTCTCAAAATACCGAAAATCGGGAGGTACCGTTATATGGGGGCTATACCAAAACTTGGACCTATGTTGACGATGTTTGGTGGAGATATTTCATGACCACTGAGAACCTCAAATGACAAATTACAGCTAGTTCGGTTAAAAATATTAGCTAAAATTCTCAAAATACCGAAAATCGGGAGGTACCGATATATGGGGGCTATACCAAAACATTGACCTATGTTGACGATGTTTCGTGGAGATGTTTTATGACCACTGAGAACTTCAAATGTCAAATTACAGCTATTTCGGTTAAAAATTTTAGCTAAAATTCTCAAAATACCGAAAATCGGGAGGTACCGATATATGGGGGCTATACCAAACCTTGGACCTATGTTGACGATGTTTGGTGGAAATATTTCGTGACCACTGAGAACCTCAAATGACAAATTACAGCTAGTTCGGTTAAAAATTGTAGCTAAAATTCTCAAAATACCGAAAATCGGGAGGTACCGATATATGGGGGCTATACCAAAACATTGACCTATGTTGACGATGTTTCGTGGAGATGTTTCATGACCACTGAGAACCTCCAATGTCAAATTGCAGATAGTTCGGTTAAAAATTGTGGCTAAAATTCTCAAAATACCGAAAATCGGGAGGTACCGTTATATATATACCAAAACATGGACCTATGCCCATATCCTTTGGGGTATAAGCTTGTTGATCACTAGGAACCCCAACTGCCAAATTATAGCTCATTCGGTCTGCAAATGTGGCGAAGAACGTCAAAATACCTCAAATCCGGATGTACCGTTATATGGGGGCTATACCAAATAGTGGACCGATATAGCCCATCTTCGAACTTGATGCTAGAGTGATTACAACAGACGGACAGACGGACATGGCTAGATCGTCTTAGAATTTTATCCTGATCAAGAATATATATACTTTATAGGGTCGCAAATGATTAGTTCGATGTGTTACAAACAGAATGACAAACTTAATATACCCTCCATACTATGGTAGAAGGTATAAAAACCTCAAAAATGTGAACTTTGACCGCGATTTATTTAAAAAGCGCCCCGACGGGTATTTTTTATACCCTCCACCATAGTATGGAGGGTATATTAAGTTTGTTTTTCCGTTTGTAACGCATTGAAATACTCATTTGCGACCCTATAAAGTATATATCAGGAATATTGTCAATTATTTCATATTCCATTTCAGAAAAAAAGGATAAATTTTTTTCGCGCTACATCAACGATTTTTGATATGTAGGTTAAGAAAAAAATTCCGAGTACGAATCTGGTCGCGAGCCAATTTTTGGTTGTTGCGGACAAAAGTTATGGCGCTTTTATTTCGCTTTTTAAGAAAGAAAATATTATAAAAACGCTAATTATTTTAATGAGCACAATTGTTACAAAAAAGTTCTCTCGAAGTTACTTCAGTGAGTAGATTGCATAATACCTGCAAAATGTTACACAGAATTCGCGGAATGTACAAAAAATTGATAAATTATTGAATATAAGTCTACTTTTTTCAAAATTAAGGCCCATTTAGTGGACATAAAATTACAAAAAAAAATTGTTGTGGATCCAAACTTCACGGCAAATCAAATGAGACTACAATCATACAGATTGGTGTTATAGTTTGGATGTTACAGCCAAAATAAGCACATATTTCGGTCAAAAAAATAATTTTTTGTTTAAAAAAAAATATTTTTCACATGCATTATGTAGTAGAAAATATTGTAAAAATGTATAGGAATACTTCCTTCATTTTGCTTAAATCTCCCAACAAAATAGACGGATTTTGCTTTATTGACATTCATATTAAAGCTTTCCCATTAGGGAAGCTAATTGGGTTGATGGGGATATATGTCAAAGCTTCTGAAATGGAAATAGAGGTCAAATAACCCATTTTTATTTATATGCATTTTTAAATACGTGTAAATCGCGTAATTATCAAAATCAGTTTGTCCGCATATGATTTTCATGTACAGTAATACCGTATCTTTTAATTTGAATATAGTTTTCGAAATTTAATTTGGAGGCTAAGATGTAGCATCGGCTGCATCTTAGTGCCTAAAAACCTATATAACGTCGCTAACTTGCGCGGAGTGCGTATGCTTTTTGTCCGCATCCGATTTCAGTGTCCACCATAAAAATCTACATCGATATATATCTATTTCAAGGCGGTCAACGAAGAACCGTGGATGTAGCATCACACACTATTTTTTGGGATAAAATGAATGTAGCTCCCTTATCAGTGAAGTTTTCAAATCTCTGTTTCCGCTAAAACAAAGATGCTGTATTAGTTGTTTCATTGCAGTGGAAACGAACCGCAGAAAACTCGATAAAATACGCGATATTTCCAAAAACAATTTTAGGTGATTTTTCTACTTTGGATTTTCTTGTAACTCACGTTTTAGTGGATGGATTTTCACGGAGAATGATTTATTAGATCCGGAACGTAAAAAACTAAAATGTGCAATCAAGTACGAGGAAATCGAATGACAATTGTAAAAATTAGGCCCGATTAATATGATTTTTAGAAAAATATTCACACAAAATTTTGTCATTTCGATACATATTTCTGTGAAGCTGTCGAGGCTACATTCACGATATACGTATCAAAAAGCTCAGAATCGCAAGTACTATAATCCTATTAAAGCCTTTTTGAAAAATCTGTTTGCGGAACGCGACTAGAAGAAAATGTCAAAAAACACTGTAAATTTGGCTTCAAAATGTCAGCGTCATTTATTGGTAGACGCTGATGAAATTTTGAAAAGATATACATTAGTGAGATTATCCTTATTTAGTTGGCTTCTACTTTTACTTTGACAGGAAAATCGTGAGAAGTGTGGTTTACTCACAAATCGAGAGAAAACAAAAAAAGACACGTTGGCTTCAACCCATTTTTACCCATTTTCTAACATAAATATAGCCACAGCTTCCACGCAAATTAACTTTTGAGGCCAATTTTTTTTGCCACGTCCAAAAACATTTCATTTTATCCATAAACATTTAATTTGTATAATATACAATCACAAGTCGCGTGTTCTAAAAGGGTAAACCTTGGCTTCAGCTATGTTAAATTTTCAAAAATATTGGTGATATATTCTTGATCAGGGTAAAATTCTGAGTCGATCTGTGCACGTCCGTCTGTCCGTCCGTCCGTCCGTCTGTGGTAATCACTCTAGCATCCACAAAAATAGAGATAGGACGCTGAAATTTTGGGAAAATGCGTCTTTTGTTTGCAGGCAGGTCAAGTTCGATGATGGGCTATATCGGTCCACGTTTTGGTATAGCCCCATATAACGGTACCCCCCGATTTACGGTATTTTGACGTTTTTAGTTACATTTTCAGACCGCTTTAGCTATAATTTGACATTTAGGGTTCTTAAGTGTCAATAAACTTATATAACAAAAGTTGTGGACATAGGTCCACGTTTTGTTATAGCACCAATATAACGGTACCCCCCGATTTACGGTATTTTGACGTTTTTAGCTACATTTTCAAACCGATTTAGCTATAATTTGACATTTAGTGTTCTTAAGTGTCAATAAACTTATATAACAAAACTTGTGGACATAGCTTCACGTTTTGGTATAGCCCCCATATAACGGTACCCCCGATTTACGGTATTTTGACGTTTTTAGCTACATTTTCAGACCGATTTAGCTATAATTTGACATTTAGGGTTCTTAAGTGTGAATAAACTTATGTAACAAAACTTGTGGACATAGGTTCACGTTTTGGTATAGCCCCCATATAACGGTACCCTCCGATTTACGGTATTTTGACGTTTTTAGCTAAATTTTCAGACCGATGTAGCTATAGTTTGACATTTAGGGTTCTTAAGTGTCAATAATCTTATATAACAAAAGTTGTGGACTTAGGTCCACGTTTTGGTATATCCCCCTTATAACGGTACCCCCTGATTTACGGTATTTTGACGTTTTTAGCTGCATTTTCAGACCGATTTAGCTATAATTTGACATTTATGGTTCTTAAGTGTCAATAAACTTATATAACAAAACTTGTGGACATAGGTCCATGTTTTTGAATAGCCCCCATATAACGTTACCGCCCGATTTCAGGCATTTTGACGTTTTAAGTCACATTTCTAGACCGAATTAGCTATAATTTGATATTTAGGGTTCTTAGTGACCAAAAAACTTATATTCGAAAAAATTATGAACATAGGTACATGTTTTGGCATAGCCAATATAACGGTACCTCCCAATTTTGGGTATTTTGAGATTTTTACCTACAAGTTTTAACCGAAATATCTGTAATTTGAACATTTACCATTTGAAATTCTTAGTGGTCACCACACCTCTTCACCAAAAATTGTCAAGACAGGTCGATGTATTAATAAAGCCCCCATATAACGGTACCTCCCGATTTTCAGTAATTTGATGGTTTTAGCTACAATACTAAACCGAACTAGCAGTAATTTGACATTTGAAGTTCTTGGTGGTCACAACACCTCTCCATCAAAAATTGTCAACATAGCTCCATGTTCGGATATAGCTCCCATATAACGGTACCTCCCAATTTTCAGTAATTTGGCAATTTTAGCTACAATTTTCAACCGAACTAACTGTAATTTGACATTTGAAGATTGTAGTGGTCACCACACACCTGCATCAAAAATTTTCAACATAGCCCCAATATAACGATACTTCCCGATTTTCGGTACTTTGAGGATTTTACTTAAAATGTTTAACCGAGCGTAGGTCCATGTTTTGGTATAGCCCCAAAACAAACCTCACGATTTTCCGTACCTTAGCTTTATTTTTCGGACGAACTTTCTGTAATTTGAAATTTAAATGCCAACAAAAATTCTGCAACAAAAATTGTTGATTTAAGTTCATATTTTCGTATAGCTCACATACCTCCGAACTAGCTGTTAATGACATTTGAAGTTCCCACGTTATGTACCGATTTTCGGTATTTTGAGGATTCTAGCTACAATTTTTAATCGAATTAGGAGTTATTTGACATTAAAGGCTCCCATCAAAAACTGTCAACATAGGCCCATGTTTTATTATAACCCCTATATAAAGGTACCTCCCAATTTCTAGCCCACCAAAAATTGTCAACATACATAGTTAGATATAGGCACCATAAAAAAGGGCCTCCCGAATGAAGCATTTTATTTACATTATCTGACATTTTAACGTACCCACTTAAGGTAGGGGACAGGAATGAAAACTAATTATTCCATTTTAGTTCAGAATATTTTATGGTGGAGGGTATGAAAAGTTCGGCCCGGCCGAACTTAACGCTTTTTTACTTGTTTTTTTTTTGTTTTTTGATTTTTCTCATCTATGAACATTGTTATTTTAGAATCCGCGAAACTTCCCAGGTGTAAGCACCCTACATTTAAAGTTAGTTCAGGAGACAGAGATATACCCTCAGCCTCGGATCTAAAGAAAAGAAACCAACACAATACTTCTGACGTCTATAGGCCAATTTCACAGGAAGTATGGATTTGCCCCGAAAAAAATTAACCATCATAATTAGGGTCGCATACCCAACAGCTTGACAAAAATTTTAAAACGATCCCAGACCGGTCCTTAAACTACACCCTTTCCAAATGTTGTGTGGGGGGAACCCGAAAGAGTAGTCCGGAAGAAGAACTTTTCGAAAAAATTCAAAACGATCCAAGGCTATCTGTTAATTTGCAGTCGTTCCAAATTCCGTGTGGGAGGTATCGGGACCGTTATAGTCCATATTTCAACCTGATACATGACTAGATGGAATAATACGATGTGCAATTTTTGGACCTGCCAGAGTTATCTTTTAAACCATTATATCGAATTTTGCGTTGACCGATACTGCCCTTATTCGAACCCGATATATGCCTAGAAGTAATATTACCATATGCGAAGTTATGACCATCTTGGTTACTCTCTTCGAGAATTATCGTGCGCACAATTTTATCGAAAATTTTGAACTTTTGTGAGGGAAGTACCCGAAGGAGTGGAACGATATGACCCATGTTTGAGCTTCAACTAAAACTAAACAAGTAAAAAAGCATTAAGTTCGGCCGGGCCGAACTTTTCATACCCTCCACCATAAAATATTCATTCCTGTCCCCAACATTAAGTGAGTACGTTAAAATGTCAGATAATGTACATAAAATGCTTCATTCGGGAGGCCCTTTTTTATGGTGCCTATATCTAACTGTTGACAATTTTTGGTGGGCTAGAAATTGGGAGGTACTGTTATATAGAGGTTATAATAAAACATGGGCCTATGTTGGCAGTTTTTCATGGGAGCCTTTAATGTCAAATAACTCCTAATTCGGTTAAAAAATTTAGCTAGAATCCTCAAAATATCGAAAATCGGTACATAACGTGGGAACTTCAAATGTCATTAACAGCTAGTTCGGAGGTATCTGGGCTATACGAAAATATGAACTTAAATGAACAATTTTTGTTGCAGAATTTTTGTTGACTTTTAAATTTTAAATTACAGAAAGTTCGTCCAAAAAATAAAGCTAAGGTACGGAAAATCGGGAGGTTTGTTTTGGGGCTATACAAAAACATGGACCTACGTTCGGTTAAACATTTTAAGTAAAATCCTCAAAGTACCGAAAATCGGGAAGTATCGTTATATTGGGGCTATGTTGAAAATTGTTGACGCAGATGTGTGGTGACCACTACAACCTTCAAATGTCAAATTTCAGTTAGTTCTGTTAAAAATTGTAGCTAAAATTGCCAAATTACTGAAAATTGGGAGGTACCGTTACATGGGAGCTATATCCGAACATGGACCTATGTTGACAATTTTTGATGGAGAGGTGTTGTGACCACTAAGAACTTCAAATGTCAAATTACTGCTAGTTCGGTTTAATATTGTAGCTAAAATCATCAAATTACTGAAAATCGGGAGGTACCGTTATATGGGGCCTTTCTTGACAATTTTTGGTGGAGAGTTGTGGTGACAACTAAGAATTTCAAATGTCAAATGCTCAAATTACAGATAATTCGGTTAAAACTTGTTGGTAAAATTCTCAAAATACCTGAAATCGGGCGGTAACGTTATATGGGGGCTATTCTAAAACATGGACCTATGTCCACTAGTTATATAAGTTTATTAACATTTGAGAACCCTAAATGTCAATTGATAGCTAAATCGGTCTGAAAATGTAGATAAAAACGTCAAAATGCCGTAAATCGGAGGTACTGTTATTTGGGGGCTATACCAAAACCTGGACCTAGGTCCCCAACTTTTGTTATATAAGTTTAGTTACACTTAAGAACCCTAAATGTCAAATTATAGCTATATCGGTTTGAAAATGTAGCTAAAAACATCAAAATACCGTAAACCGGGGGGTACCGTTATATGGGGGCTATACCAAAACGTGGACCTATGTCCACAAATTTTGTCACATAAGTTTATTGACATTTAAGAACTTCAAATGTCAAATTATAGCTTCATCGGTCTGAAAATGTAGCTAAAAACGTCAAAATACCGTAAATCGGGGTACCGTTATATGGGGGCTATACCAAAACGTGGACCTATGTCCACAAGTTTTGTTGAATTAGTTTAATGACAACTAAGAACCCTAAATGTCAAAATATAGCTAAGTCGGTCTGAAAATGTAGCTAAAACCGTCAAAATACCGTATATCGGGGGGTACCGTTATATGGGGGCTATACCAAAACGTGGACCTATGTCCACAACTTCTAATATATAGATTTATTAACACTTAAGAACCCTAAATGTCAAATTATAGCTACATCGGTCTGATATTGTAACTAAAAACGTCAAAATACCGTATATGGGGAGGTACCGTTATATGGGGGCTATACCAAAACGTGGACCTATGTCCACAACTTTTGTTATATAAGTTTATTGATACTTAAGAACCCTAAATGTCAAATTATAGCTAAATCGGTCTAAAAATGTAGCTAAAAACGTCAAAATACCGCAAATCGGGGGGTACCGTTATATGGGGGCTATACCAAAACGTGGACCTATGTCCACAAGTTTTGTTATATATGTTTACTGATACTTAAGAACCCTAAATGTCAAATTATAGCCAAATCGGTCTGAAAATGTAGCTAAAAACGTCAAAATACCGTAAATCGGGGGGTACCGTTATATGGGGGCTATACCAAAACGTGGACCGATATAGCCCATCATCGAACTTGACCTGCCTGCAAACAAAAGACGCATTTTCCCAAAATTTCAGCGTCCTATCTCCATTTTTGTGGATGCTAGAGTGATTACCACAGACGGACGGACGGACGGACGGACGGACGGACGGACGGACGTGCTCAGATCGACTTAGAATTTTACCCTGATCAAGAATATATATACTTTATAGGGTCGCAATTGAGTATTTCACTGCGTTACAAAAGGAAAAACAAACTTAATATACCCTCCATACTATGGTGGAGGGTATAAAAATTACGAATGCCAAATTTAGGACCATATCGGTAGCTTCGTTCGAGAGTTATAGTGCGCACCAGCCAGACAGACAGACGGCTAAATCGACCCCAAGCTGTCTGAAACACATTTCGTCCAAACATACTTGGGGTCTAAAACCATTATTTCGATAAGGCACATTTTGCCCGTATGAAAGTGTATATCACCAATATATATGAAAATTTAACATGGCTGAAGCCAAGGTTTACCCTTTTAAAACACGCGACTTGTGATAATCTAATATATAAAAGGCAATGTGTGTATGTTAGTATGTTTGTATGTTCCGAATGGACTCAAAAATGGCTGAATAGATGTTCTTGAAAATTTCAGATAATGTACTGGGAACACCGGTGGTGAAAATAGGCTATATATTTTTTTGAATGGTCGTCGCGGAAGTGAAATATCGCGGTCATCCCAAATTATTCAAAAATGTATTATTTCACATAATATACCTAATTTTAGTAAGCGTGACTACAAAACCGCTATAACACTGGCTTCAATATGTGGGATAACGCGGTCAACGCCATAGTTTGGAATACAGTAAAATCCCGATAACTTGAGATGTCACTATATAGAAATTCCGAAAAATCGATTGGGAAATCTTATGCAATTTTGTATGTGGAGTTTTTACGTCTGAGAATAGGTGGTAATCTATTTTTTTTATCCCGCTAAGTGTAGTGACCGGTGGTCCTCCCCACAAATTGTTTAAGAAAACCGCGAAATTTAAGATACTTTTTAATATATTGTTTACAAATTGTTTGCATTGCTATGGTAATTACTGTCTTGACCCTGAATTGTCGTTGCGGAAGTGAAATATCGCGTTCATCCCAAAATTTTCAAAAATTTATTATTTCAGTTAATTAGAGCGGTCGCAAGCTGTTTTTTACTGCTAAGAATAGTGACCGGTGGTCCTCCCCACAATGTTTTTAAAAAAATCAGAAATCTTTGATATTTTTGAACGTATTGTTTTCCCTGAATGATCGCGGTCATCACAAAGTTTTCAAAAATGTATTATTTCAATTAATATACATAATTTTAGTTAGCGTGACACGCAAATGATATGAACACTAGCTTGAACAAGTGGGATAGCGCGGTCGTGAGCTATTTTAATATGGCTAAGTGTAGTGACCGGAGGTTCTCCTTAAATTTTTTTTAAAGTCCATGATATTTTTGAACGTATTGTTTACAGATTGTTTGCAATACTACTGTAATTTCCGTCTTGACCCTGAATGGTCTTCGCGGAAGTGAAATATCGTGGTCATCACAAAATGTTCAAACATTTATTATTTCAGATAATATACATAATTTTGCGTGCCTTAAAATGCTATAAACGCTGAACACTAAAAAATAAGTGGGATAGCGCGATCAACTCCACATTTTGGAATACAGTAAAATCCCGATAACTTGAGATGTCACTATCCAGAGGTTAAATCCACCAAAAATAGCGAAGGGGCGCCACCCTTCTGTGGGAGCTATATCAAAACGAGGACGTATACTGAAAATTCTCTGCAAGACTGTTTACGACCCCCAAAAGTGACTATATCTCCAAACTATCGAAAATCGGGAGGTACTGCTTTATGGGAGCTATATCAAAACGTGAACCTATAACTGTTGCATACCGAGCGCAAATAAAAAGGCGTGTCTTTCGGTCGATACGAATATTTATGCTCTCCTCTTTAAATTACATTAAAACCAAATTTTAGCCATTTCGGTGTGATAATGATGTTAAATCCTCAAAAATAGCGAAAATCAGCCGGTACCGTTCTACGGGAGCTATATCAAAACGTGGACCTATATTGACAATTCTCTGCAGTAATAATTACGACCCCAACCGAGACCAACAATCCAATATATAGCAATGTTAATTGACGTGCACCGATCATTATATGTGGGTCACAAAGTGCTTTAAACTGTCAATTTATGGTGAAGGGTATAATAAAAGAGATTGTATATCTTAAATTTTGGGGATAACATTACATGGAATTTATGTCAAAACATTGATTTATATTATGAAGTTTCTAGAGAGATGCCTAATTATGGCTGTATCAATGCTGGATAGATAACTAAAGTTTACACGGAGAACCCAAACAACGGGCCAGCAACGCGGACCGGGTCAGCTAGTATATTATAAAAACTAAATATTTGTGGATAAAACGAAATGTTTTTGAACGTGGCAAAAAATATTGGCCTTAAAAGATAATTTGAGTGGAAGCTGTGGCTATGTTTATGTTAATAAATTGGTAAAAATGGATTGAAGCCAACTGGTATTTTTAGTTTTCTCTCGATTTGTGAGTAAATCACGCTTTTCCTGTGTTTCCTGTTAAGGTAAAACTAGAAGCAAACTAAATAAAGATCATCTCACTAATGCACAGTGGATCCACATGTATGGAGAAAGTGGCCAAAAATGTTTAGAGTGTAAAAATCAAGCCAATACGCTGATTACAGCTTTGTGCTGCTGCGAAGAGTGTTCTGGAGGGGTATACTGTAAGAATTGTTTTATGCTGTTAATACAAAATGACATGAACAAAGGTCCCGATTATTTTATGATGCAAAAATAAGCTTGGGGAAACAAAACAATCTCCAAAACAACATAAAATCCAACCAATTTAGCGGATTAAAAAATCATTTTTATCTGTAAATTGGTAAAACTTTTAATATAGATCTTATAACGTTCTTCCTGGAAGGCACGTACCGCCAATGTAAGACAAATTTGGAAGAAGATTTCTTCATCTTGCCACTGATACCAATTATGTTAATGTACGTTGTCAGATAACAGAGTTATACGCTAATATATCCATAGAAACCCTATTCTAAGGCAACTTTAGTCAGCGGTCCACAATTTATAGTCTGGCACTAGATGGCAGCTGATTTTAATACTGAATAATATTAAACCCATGAACTACTTTGGAACATTTTTCTCGAGGTGGGCACTGGTGGGTATCATGACTAAAACCTTAGGTAAAATTTAAGTATATGATCGAATGGGCATTACAAAATACACTAAGAAAATGAGCAGTTAACTAGAATTCCACAACGCGCTAAAACACTATTTTTAATGAAAATTAAACTAATCCACTATTATATTTTGCTATACGTATTAGTTTCGCAATATTTTGAATATATTTACTTGCACTTAAAATATAGGTTATACTCACAACAAAAAAATATTAGTCAAATGTTCCGACTGTTGGAGCTATTCTTAAGAAGATCGCGTTCGAATTAAACAAAAATTAATATATTTTTAAAAAGGTCCATGTCATAGCTGTCAGAGTTGCCAGATGTTGTACCAAAATTTTGACATTCATTTTTTTTATTTTTGGCCAATGGGTGGATCCACTGTGTAATGTATTACTTTTCACCATTAAATGATGCTCACATTTTGAAGTCAGATTTACAGTGTTTTTTGACATATTCTTCTAGTTGCGTTCCGCAAACAGATTTTAAAAAAATTCAATTATAGCATTGTAGTACTTGCGATTCTGAATTTTTTGATACATATATCGCAAACGTAGTGTGCATAGCTTCATAACAATCGGCATCCAAATGAGGAAATTGTGTGCGAAAATTTTTCTAAAAATTATACTCTTTGGGTCTAACATTTGTAATTGTCATTCGATTGCCTCGAACTATATTGCACATTTTAGTTTTTTTACGTTCCGGATATAATAAATAATTCCCCGTGAAAATCCATTTGCTAAAACGCGAGTTACGAGAAATTCCAAAGTAGGAAAATCACCTAAAATTGTTTTTGAAAATATCGCGTATTTTATCGCGTTTTCGGTGGGTCGTTTCCACTACAGTGAAAAAACTAGTGCAGCAATTTCGTTTTTGCGGAAACAGAGATTTAACAACTTCACTGATAAGTAGACAGCGGAATCCTATGCAAATGCATATATGGTTAGGACGGTCGTAGAGAAAATCTGATTAGACAGAAATTCGTATTATTACAAAATAAAACGAATTAGGCCCAGAAATTTTTGCATATTTTGCATATTCTGCATATCGTGCATATTTTGACATATTTGTACATATCTGCATAAAATTAGCATATGCAAAACCATATGCAAAAATATATTCAAGGATTTGTGGTCTAAATATCCCACCAAAATGGCTGAAATTTGGTATTAAGTCTTCGTTAGCGGTATGCAACTTTACAACTAAAATTTGTCCGCATAGGTCCACGTCTTTATATAGCCCCCATAGAACGGTACCTACCGATATTCGGCATTTCGAAAGTTGTAGCCTCAATATCCCACCGAAATGACTGAAAATTGGTATTTAGTCTTCGTTGAGGGTATAAAACACTTCACCTGAAATTTGTCGGCATAGGTCCTCGTCTTAATATAGCCCCCATAGAATGGGACCTCCCGATTTTCGGTATTTTTAAAGTTGTGGCCTCAATATCCCACCGAAATTACTGAAATTTGGTATTAAGTCTTTGTTGGGTGTACAAAGCTTTCCACCTGAAATTTATCGGTATAGGTTCACGTCTTCATGTAGCCCCCATAGAATGGTACCTTCCCGATTTTCGGTATTTTGAAGGTTGTGGCCTCAATATCCCACCAAAATAACTGAAATTTGGCATTTTGTCTTCGATGTGGGTATAAAACTGTCCACCTGAATTTTGTCGGTATAGGTCCACGTCTTCATATAGCCCCCATAGAACTCTACCCCCCGATTTCCGGATTTTGAAGGTTGTTGCTGTGGTTATACATTTCTCTATTTTATTGACTTGTCTGAAGAGAATTTTTAACAGAAAAATTGTACACACAAACATTTTTGTACCTATTATTGAAATATTTTTTGCATAAGAAAATATGTAAAATGCATAAGTTTTGCATATGCAAAAATTTATGCATTTTGCATAATTTTGCATATGTCATATGTTTCGATTGCAATGTAATCAGAAGCCAAAAATATGCCCAGTCTCAAAATTTTACATGAATCGGACCAAAAATAGGGGTTGCATAAAATTCCGCTGTCTACTGATAAGGGAGCTATATTCTATTTATCCCAAAAATTGTGTGTGATACTACTTCCACGGTTGGTCTATTTAATTGGGAGATTTAAGCAAAATGAAGGAAGTATCCAATAGATTTTTCCAACATTTTCTTCTACATAATGTATGGGAAAAAAATATTTTTTCAAACAAAAAATTATTTTTTGACCAAAATATGTGTTTATTTTGGCTGTAACATCGAAACTATAATACCAATCTGTGTCAGTGCCATTTGATTCGCCTTGAAGTTTTGATCCACAACAATTTTTTACGTAATTTTATGATCACTAAATGGGCCTTTATTTTAGAAAAAAGTTGACTTAAATTCAATAATTTATCAGTTTTATGTACTTTCCGCGAATTGAGTAACATTTTACTTGAATTATGCAATCTACTCGCTGAAGTCACTTCGAGAGAACTTTTTAGTAACAATTGTGCTCATTAGCATTTTTATAATAATTAGAGTTTTTATAATATTTTTTCTTAAAATACGAAATAAAACCGCCGTAACTTTTGTGCGCAACAACCAAAAATTGGCTCGTGAGCAGATTCGTACTGAAGAATTTTTTCTTAACCTATCTACCAAAAATTAACCTTTAACCGCGAAAAAATCAACCTTTTTTTAAATGGAATATGAAATAATTGACAATATTTGTGATATACCCTATTTAGCCTAAAGGCTGAGGGAATAAACAAAAACTATATTTCGAGGTACTAAATTATTTTTACCAAAGGTACCATTTTTACCAAAGGTACCACAGCATTATAATTTGCACAGCGTTCATTTTACCCCAAAAAATAGTGTGCGATACTACATCCACGGTTCGTCTATTTAATTGGGAGATTTAAGCAAATTGAAGGAAGTATTCCTATAGATTTTTCCAATATTTTCTAACACATTATGTATGTATGTGAAAAACTATTTTTTTTTAACAAAAAATAATTTTTTTTACCAAAATATGTATTTATTTTGCCTGTAACATCGAAACTATAATACCAATCTGTAGTCCCATTTTATTCGCCGTGAAGTTTTGATCCACAACAAATTTTTTGCGTAATTTTATGACCGCTAAATGAGTCTTTATTTTGAAAAAAGTTGAATTAAATTCAATAGTTTATTAATTTTATGTACGTTCCGCGAATTCTGAGTAACATTTTAATGTATTTTACATTCTACCAGCTGAAGTCACTTCGAGAGAACTTTTTGGTAACAATTGTGCTCATTAGCATTTTTATAATAATTATTTCGAGGTACTACATTACTTTTACCAAAGGTACCACAAAAAACTCGTACAGCATTATAATTTCCACAATTTATAAAATGGAAATTTCTCCATCATGCTTAAAAACCTTTTTTTATCATAATTGCGACATTTTGTAGAGTAGAAGATAAATATAGTTCTTTATACACAAACCAAAACGATGTATATGTTAGACAGCAGTTCCGTTATCTAACATTATATTGATATAATTTGCATCAATGAAGAGATCAAGAGTTGGTTTTCAAGTTTCACGTTCCCAAATTTTCGGAATGTGCCCCACATAATTTAAAATATGCACCAAAATTATATTTTTTATTTATTAATTTAATATTTTTTATGTATATTTCCCACAACAAATTATGGTCAATTTCACCCGCTAAATACTATCCGATCATTATCCAATGTTTTTGGCATTTTTCTTGATCAAACTTCTTATTTATTGAACGTATTGAACTATAATTGCGACATCTTGCTTGATTATGTTTACACTTCCCACAGTTAAAGCTGTGGGATCTCTGTATATATTAGGTTGTAACTCTGTTATCTTACCATGTTCATCAACTCAATTAGCTTCAATGGAAAGGTCAAGAGTTCCTCTTCTAAATATAATTTACGTGTGTGGAACATATCTTCTAGGAGTAATATTATAGTCATTATAGTAAAAATGTTACCAATTTTCACACAAAAGTTTTGGTCCATTTAGCCCGCTAAATACGTATTATCTGAGCAACAGGTTAAATTGCAAGCTATTGCTCCATTGCGACCTACCGAGCCGCTACAAAATTCGATAAAAATTTTGTTTTGGTCCATTTCACCCCCTAAATATTTCACGATCCTCGCCAAAAACTATAGGGGTCTATTCTGGTCTGAACCTGACCTCCGTACAAATTTCATGAATATTGGTCCACAATTGCGGCGTGATTACATTTTTTAATGGACAGACGGACGGACACACATCACGCTTTATCTCGTCGAGATATGAATTTTGGTACACCACATTGGGGGTCTTCGACGAATATTTCGCAGGGTTACATGAATTTTTCGAAAAACCAACTTATAATACCCTTCCCACATTGTGGTATAGGGTATAATAATCTTTGTTTTGTGCGCAGAAAAATCAAAGAAACAAAATGTATATTATACCTACATACAAGTTATGCCCAACAACAACAACATATATCTGTGCCAATTTTAAAGTTTCATAAACAGTTGTACTTTCTTCTGGGGCTGGATTCTCGTTTTATGCAAATTTGAAATGAAAAATATTTGCCTTATTAAATTTTTCATTTGGCTTTTATTTCCTTTATAAAACTTTTCATTTCAAATTTTCATAGAAGAAGAATTGAGCCCCTGCACAGTGGATCCACCCATTGGCCAAAAAAAAAATTAATGTCAAAATTTTGGTACAACATCTGGCAACTCTGACAGCTATGACATGGACCTTTTTAAAAATATACTAGTTTTTGTTTCATTCGAACGCGATCTTCTTAAGAATAGCTTCAAAAGTCGTAACATTTGACTAATATTTTTTGTTTTAAGTGCAAGTAAATATATTCAATACGCATAGCAAAATATTATAGAATATTTTGAAGGAGGAGATAATAGCTTAATTTTCATTAAAAAATAGTGTTTTAGCGTGTTGTGGGGAATTCTAGTTAGCTGCATATTTTCTTAGTGTATTTTGTAATGCCAATTGGATCATATACTTAAATTTGACCTAAGGTTTTAGTCATGATGCCCACCAGTGCCCACCTCGGGAATAATTTTCCAACGTAGATCATGGTTTTAAGATTATTTATTATTAAAATCGGCTGCCATCTAGTGCCAGACTATAAATGGTGGGTCGCTGACTAAAGCTGCCCTAGAATAGGGTTTCTATGGATATATTAACGTATAACTCTGTTATCTGACCACGAACTTTAACATAATTGACGTCAGTGGCAAGATGAAGAAATCTTCTTCCAAATTAGTTTTACGTTGGCGGTACGTGCTTTCCAGGAAGAACGCTATAAGATCTATTTTTAAAATTTTACCAATTTTCAGACAAAAATATTGATTTTTTTAATCCGCTAAATTGGTTGGATTTTATGTTGTTTTGGAGATTGTTTTGTTTCCCCAAGCCTATTTTTGCATCATAGGATAATCGGGACCTTTGTTCATGTCATTTTGTATTAAAAGCATAAAACAATTCTTACCGTATACCCCCTCCAGAGGGGAAAGGGGGGAGAATGTCACGCTCGTGGTTTCTTAAAACACTCTTCGCAGCAGCACAAAGCTGTAACCGGCGCACTGGCTTGATTTTCACACTCTAAATATTTTTGGCCACTTTCCCCATACAAGCGGATCCACTGTGCCCTGTTCCGATACTCGTAATGTCAATGAAAATGAAAATTAAATTTTGTTACAAAATCGCATAGACTTGTTATCAGCGCTTTGTATACAACAACAATGTAAGCTCAAGGTAAGCTACCAACTAAAGTTTTTAATATTTATCTTTTGCCGACCATTGCAATACTAACAACAAATTTAATTATTCAACAATAAAACATACATCTGTGTCTTTGAGCTAATTATACCCTACACCACTATGTGGGGAGGGTATTATAAGTTGGGTTTGCCCAAAAAGTTTGTAACGCATCGAAATAATGGTCGTAGACCCATACTTATATATACCAAAATGAATGTCTCGACGAGCTGAGTCGATCTGGCTATGTGTGTCCGTCCGTCCGTCCGTCTGTCCGTATGTCCATCTAAACCTTTTAATCACGCTACAGATCGCAATTTTGATCGGATCGTCACGAAATTTTGGGTGTTGATGAGGGTCCCGGAGGTGAAGAATCCTATTGATTTTGGTGATGGTCGGATAATATTCAGGGGTCGGAATGGGCAAAAAACTTATGTGGATAAAAAGACAACGTTTTCTTCAAAAGCGAATATCTCAGCTTCTATATGGGGTATACCAAAAACAAGACATGACAATAAATGTACAAGATATCACCTTTCTAATGATGTAAAGTAAGTTCTCGTAGGTGATCAAACAACGAAGATATTACAATAGACGCAAATAAAACCCAAATTTTCATTCTTGCAATTTTAATTATAATGACGAATATCACAGCTTTGGTTGGGGACTTTCCAATAGCAAAACCTAACTATGAAAGTAGAAGATCCCATCTTTACAATGATGCAAACTAGGTCGGCGTAGGTGACAAAATAACGGAGATATTGCAATAATCGGTAATACATCTCATCTTTCCATTTTTTTGGCAATCACGCTACAGGTCGCAATTTTGATCGGATCGTCACGAAATTTTGGGTGTTGATGAGGGTCCCGGAGGGGAAGAAGCCTATTGATTTTGGTGATGGTCGGATAATATTTAGCGGTCGTTATGTTCAAAACACTTATTTGGATAAAAAGACAACGTTGTTTTCCAAAGCGAATATCTCAGCTTCTGTATGGGATATACCAAAAGCAAGACCTGATAATGAAAGTAGGAAACATCGCCTTTCTATTGATGTAAAATAAGTTCTCGTAGGTGATCAAACAACGAAGATATCATAATAGTCGCAAATAAAGCCCAAATTTTCATGTTTGCGATTTTAATTATAACTAGGGGACCCGGCGAACTTCGTCTCGCAGTTTGTTAGGTACAGAACTTTATGGCTTTGGTTCAAACCTATAATACTGTTATTGCTATCACCTTGTTCAATAGCAAATATTTCTTTGTTTTGAACTGTTTAGGACGATCTTTGAAGCAGATGCACATTAGACAATTGTACTTTCGACAATTGTCAGTTTGACGAAGAGAGAAGGTGCTGAGAAGCAAAGTGTTTCTATTTCCCTCGACTCTCTCTTCTATAAACTGACAATAGCCGCGAAAAAAATTATGTAACTCTAAATCGGGACTAAGATATATTTTTTAGGCAAATAAAACGTTTTGCGATGTAAATAAAAATATTTGGTAGCGCAGTTGAAGCAAAATAATATCATAACGCCCTACTCGTTTCATAATCGATGGTTTTCTGCAATTCTTGTTTCCACCACTGAACACGATATTTCACTAACGCAATTGAATATGAATTTGAATTTAATGCTGAATATAGTGCTTATTTAAATTTGCGTTTTAATCAATTAACCGATTTTAACCTATTTACCCATTTTGATCCGATCGTTATCAGCTAACCACCTTCGTCTGTTTTTATACCATCCACCATAGTATGGAGGGTATATTTAGTTTGTTTTTCTGTTTGTAACACATCGAACTAATCATTTGCACATATATTCTTGATTAGGATAAAATTCTAAGACGATCTAGCCATGACCGTCTGTCTGTCTGTCCGTCTGTTGTAATCACTCTAGCGTTCGCAATAATTGAGCTAGAGCGCTATATTTTTGCACCCGAGTGTCTTTTTTCCATAGGCAGGGCAAGTTCGAAGATGGGTTATATCGGAACACTTTTTGGTATAGCCTCCATAAAACGCTACCTCCCGATTTTCGGTATTTTGGGGAATTTAACTACATTTTTTGACCGAACTACCTGTAATTTCACGTTTGGGGTTTCCAGTGGTCACAAAACATCTCCACCAAAAACCGTCAACATAGGTCCATGTTTTGGTATAGCCTCCATATAACGGTACCTCCCGATTATCGGTATTTTGAGGATATTAGCTAAAATTTTTAACCGAACTACCTGTAATTTGACAGTTGAGCTTCCTAGTAATCACAAAACATCTCCACCAAAAACTGTCAACATAGGTCCATGTTTTGGCAGAGCCCCTATATAACGGTACCTCCCGATTTTCTGTATTTTGTGGATTTTAATTACATTTCTTGACCGAACTTTATGTAATTTCAGGTTTGGGGTTCCCAGTGGTTCCCAAAGTATATCCACTAAAAACAGTCAAGGTCCATGTCTTGGTATAGCCCCCATATAGCGGTACCTCCCGATTTTTGGTATTTTGAGTATTTTAGCTAAAATTTTTGATCGAACTACCGTTGAGGTTTCTAGTAATCACAAAATATCTCCACCAAAAACTGTCATCATAGGTCCATGTTTAGGTATAGCCCCCTATATAACTGTACCTCCCGATTTTCACTTTGATATAGCCCCATATAAGGTTCCTCACCGATTGAATACATTTTTTATGTTTTTTACCTTATTTAGGTATCAGAGGTCACAAAATATCTTCGTCTAAAATTGTGGACAGGAAAGAATATAATTATTCCGTTTTAGTTCAGAATATTTTATGGTGGAGTGTATAAAAAGTTCGGCCCGGCCGAACTTAACGCTTTTTTACTTATTTTTTTCTGACTTCTCTATTTAATGTGATCTCCCGAATTCTACTTGCACTGCAAATTCGGTATTAGATGCAATGGCTCTGGTAACATGGACAGAGCTATTATATTAGTTGCCGTTCTTTGTGTGTTTCGGATGCTTGAAGTCTTGTTACACTAACACGTGACTGTTGTCGATTACTTGGTCACCCTATATTTAATTTCGACGTAAATAACATAGTAAAATTAATATCACAAACTAATTAACGATTAATAAGTATTTACCTACTTATGTCGCCGATAAAGAATATTTGTCAGATAATTCAACCAAAAAAACTCCAGTACCTCCGATTTCTTGTTTTTTCCAATTTTGAATATCATCCTTTTTTCGAATGACATACAGTGTACCAACAGTACCAATGTACATATGTATGTTTGTATGTATGTATTTGGCCGTTTGTAATTGCCTTTTTTGTATCATGACAGAATCTAAACAGTATCAAAATATATCTGGTACAGGTTAAATATTATACCGCATACATCGGAATTTTTTCTTTCGAAGATGTTTTTACCTACGGTTTAAAAGTATACATATATGCCACAACTTCACTTCCAATGAAATTACCTCGGAGCTTGATGTTTCAATTAACCCACCAATTTTGTGGATTTGTACCTTTTTCCTCAAAACTGTGGAAACCACTTTTGGCATTACCATCTTAGCCTTTTCAATCGGTATCTGACCGAAACCACCACAAATCTTTACAAACTCTAAACTAAGCCCTTTTAACCATTTTTCGATGTTAATTTCCTAAAAAGACGCTTGAAAATAAATGAAAATCGATTTGATTGTGAATAAAAAATTCTATACAACTTTCAAAAATTGACAAAGGCGTACAATGGACCCTCACAGTAGGTGCAAATACAATTTTCGCCAAAAACTGTCCAAATAAGTGCCAAAATTTACTTCAAACGCGAAGCTCGATAGAAATTTTTGGAAAAATTGACTTTATTGAAAAAATATTTTTGCAAATTTTTCGCAAATTTTCGCGATTTTTTTTAGGTTTTATCCTTTTCTGCCATGAGACTATTCCGAATTGATGCGAATTGTCAAAATCTGTTCAGCCGTTCTTGAGTTATAAGCGTAGTAACTAACATCATCCTTTTTTATATATATAGATGACGAATATCACAGCTTTGGTTTGGGACTTTCTAAAAGCAAAGCCTGACTATGAATGATGCATCTTTACAATGATGCAAACTAGGTCGGCGTAGGTGACCGAATAACGGAGATATCGCAATAGTCGGTGATACATCCCATTTACCAATTTTTTTTGGAAATCACCGCAGTACACTGTGAAAATTTAAATAACAGTATAAACAAGAAATAATATTCATTTAACGTTGTTATTATTTAGATTACCCAAAATTAGTTAGTGTGTTTTATTATTCACATCATTATCAGACTGACGAATCATTGTTTACACCTCAAGTCAATTTTTCTCTGTGTACGTATGTATGTACATATATACCTATGCATAATGGGCTCCTATGCCTCTCGAATACAATTTCTATTTTAATAGTTCACAATGCGTTTGTAGTGTTTATTAAAACTGTCTGCAATACATTTAAGTGCGGTTAAATTTCTCTTCCGTCGGTTTACGTCCTCATTGTTTGTCCTAATGCCATTCATTGTATTCGAAATTGCTTGCATTTGAATCTGTTTTTATCTTGCCTTGACTAGCCCTAAAAACAGATGGTCTTCTTTACATCAGTGTTAAGATAATTTGTATAAATCTTTCGACCACAAAACTAAAGATTCATTGATGCGTACAGATTACATTGTAGAGAGGTAAGACTTACTAATCTTGGGATTTTCCAGGCACTTAGATGAAAAAACTAGAAAGAAACTTGTACGAAATTTACTTAGTGCAAGCAAATAAGAAGAAGAAATGAAGTAAAGGGATACTCGAGAAAAATCGAGAGTTGTTGAATTTCAACAAATCTGCAAGTGTGAATTTTATACAATAGCCAAGAGACCCACAAGCGTGGATTTTTTAAATTTTGTATGGACCAAGTGACCCATAAGAGACAAATTAAATTTTTGTGGACCAAGAGTCCCATAAGAGTCGATTTTAAAATTATATTTTTTATGGACCAAGAGAACCACAAGAGTGGATTTTTAATACAATTTTGTGCAGGAACCAAAAGGCCCACAACCGTGGATTTTTAATAACATTTGTGCAGGTGCCACGAGACTCACAAACGTGGATTTTTAATAATATTTTGTCTAAAATATAATATTTTCTAATAATCCAAGAAGCCCACAATCGTAGATTTTTAATAATATTTTGTATAACCAAAAAAAAACTAGTAAAAAGAGTTAAGTCCGGCCGGCCCCCTCCTCCCTCCGGCATAAATATTCTGAACTAAAACGAAATAATTATTTTCTGTCATGTCCACAATTACAGGCGGAGATATTTTATGACCACGGATACCTAAATAATGTAAAAAATGCATATTAAAATATCTTCCATCGGTCTGCACCTTTATATGGGGCTATATCAAATTGTGGACCTATTTTGGCAATTTTTGGTGGAAAAGATTTGTGACGATTGTGACCAAATGTCGAATTACAGATAGTTTGGTCGAACATTGAAGCTAAAATCCTTAAAACACAGAAAATCGGGAGGTACCGCTATACGGGGGCTATATTAAAACATGGACCTATGTTGTCAGTATTTGGTGGAGATTTTTTGTGATCATTAGGAACCTTAATTGTCATATTACAGGTAGTTCGGTTAAAAATTGTGGTGTACCGTTATATGGGGGCTGTACCAAAACGTGGACCTATGTTGACAGTTTTTGGTGGAAATGTTTTGTGACCACTCTCAAAAGCCAAATTACAGTTAAAAATTGTCGCTAAAATCCTCAAAAAAGCGAAAATCGGGAGGTACCGTTATATAGGGGCTATACCGAAACATGGACTTATGTTTAGTGGAGATGTGTTGTGACCACTGAGAGCCCTAAAACTAAAATAACGGCTAGTTTGGTCAAAAAATGTAGCTAAAATCCTAAAAATACCGAAAATCGGGAGGTACCGTTATATGGGGGCTATTCCAAAACATGGACCTATATTGACAGTTTTTGGTGGAGATGTTTTGGGATCACTAGGAAACTTAAATGTCAAATTACAGCTAGTTCGGTTAAAAATTTTAGCTGAAATCCTCAAAATACCGAAAATAGAGAGGTACCGTCATATGGGGCTATACCAAAACATGAACCTATGCTAACGGTTTTTGGTGGAGATGTTTTGTGACCACTGGGAACCCAAACAGTCAAATTACGGCTAAGTCGGTCAAAAAATTTAGCTAAAATCCCCAAAATACCGAAAATCGGGAGGTACCGAAAATCGGTATGGGGACTATATCAAAACGTGGGCCGATATAGCCCAACTTCGGATTTGGCCTGCCTATGAAAAAGATAATCGAGTGCAGAAATATAACGCTCAATTATTGTAGACGCTAGAGTGATTACAATAGACGGACATGGGTATATCGACTCAGAATTTTATACTGATCAAGAATATATATACTTTATAGGGTCGCAAATGTATAATTCAATGTGTTACCAACGGAAAAACAAACTGAATATACCCTCCATACTAAGGTGGAGGGTATAAAAAACAATAAACGGACAGGCCGACAATGTGATACCATACACTAATTCCACATGGCACTAGTTTTCCACAGAAATAATTTAATATGATTGCGACACGTTATGTGTTATATTCTTTGTTTCATATTAGACAGACAGACCATTTTGGCAACAAATACATACATATTTCACCCAAAAATTAAAATTTGTACTAAAAAAATACCAAAGAGATTAGAAGTAGCACTCTGTGATTTTTACCGAATCGACCAATTAAAAAGGATCAATATTTCGAAGCATTAGAAAAATACATATGTTCCCACAACATCCATTAGGAGACAAGGGAGACTTCTCCCTTACTATTGAGAATACGCCGGTTTATATTGGCTAAATGATATGTTAACTTCTTTTTATCAGCGAGTCCGAACGTTGTGTTTTACGACCCCACTAGTAGAGAAATTTTTCATGGATGAAATACATTACACATAGCTGATTTGCTAACGCCGGCAATTTTGAGGTTCCGGTCGGGGATTGAAGCGAAGAACTTCCGAGTGCAAGGCAGACGTTCATACCACTACACCACGTTGGCTTTAGGCTTTCGAAGTGTTACATTAATTTAAGACCCTGTACTGCATTGTAATTTGCATCAACTTAAAAAAACTTGGAATTCCTCTATTATGATTTGGAAACTCTACTGTCATGATTCCGACATTTTGTAGCATGGAAGGTAAATGTAGTTCTTTACAAACAAACCAAAGCGATAAAGTACGAGTAATCCACTTATATGTTAGACTTATATGTTATCGCTACGTTGATATAATTTGCATCAAAGAAGTGGTCAAGAGTTGGTCTTCAAGTTTCGTTTTCGTAATTTGTTGGAATATGTCCGAATATGCCCCAAAATTTAAAATATCTACCAAAAATTAAATTTGGATATATTTCCCACAACATTTTTTGTTCAGTTTTACCCGCTAAATATTATCCCATCTCTATCAAAAATTTTGGTTTTGTCCTTGATCAAAATTCTTACTTCGTGCTAAAACTGTATCGGTATTGAACTATATCAGCGATCTCTAGGATTATGGTTACACTTCTCACAATTAAGAATGTGGGATTCATGTACATATTAGGCTGTAACTCTGTTATCTGACCACGTACATCAACATATATGGCATCAATGGAAAGATCAAGAGTTTTTCCTCTAAATATAAATTTCGTGCGTGGAGCATATCTTCCAGGAATAGAGATATAGTCGTTATACTAAAAATTTTACCAATTTTCACACAAAATTTTTGGTCCATTTAACTCGCATATTAAATTGTAAGCTCCTTCTCTGTCATAACCTTAATCCTAACTTAAAATATCGCGCTGATCGGACCATTACTGCGATCTACAGAGCTGCTACAAAACCTGTCAAAAAATTGTGTTTTCTCCATTTCACCCCCTAAATGTTTCACAGTAATCACCAATAACTATAGGGGTCTATTTTGGTCTGATCCCGACCTCCATTGAAAATTTCGTGACGATTGGTCCATAGTGGTGGCTTGTACTTTGATTACAATTTTTAATGGATGGAAGGACGAACAGACGCACATCTCAAAATCGCTTTATCTTGTCGAGATATGAATTTTGGTATACCAATGGGGGGGTCTACGACGAATATTTCGCGGTGTTACATGAATCTTCGAAAAAAACAAACCTATAGTACCCTTTTCACATTTTGGTATAGGGTATAAAAACTCAGGAGTGGATTTTTAATAATATTCTGTCATAAATAAAAAAAGCCACAAACGTGGATATAGTTTGGCATGGGTTATAGATTTTTGTTTTGTCGTGATTTTGTTTAATGATATTTTTGTGGACCCACAAGCGCTGATTTTTATACCCTACACACTATGTGGAAAGGGTATTATAAGTTTGTTTTTCAGAAATTTCATGTAACATCCCGAAATATTCGTCGTAGACCCCACATGTGGTATACCAAACTTCATATCTCGACGAGATAAGGCGATTTTGAAATGTGTGTCAGTCCATCCGTCCATTAAAAATTGTAATCACGCTACAGGCCGCAATTATGGACCAATCTTCACGAAATGTTGTATAACGATCGGGTTCAGACCAGAATATTTAGGAGGTGAAATGGACCAACAACTAAATTTTTATCTGCTTTTGTAGCTGCTCTGTAGGCCACAATAATAGTCCGATCTGCACGACATTTTAAGTAAACTTAGGACTTACAATAAGGATGAAGCTTGCAATTTAACGTGATGATCTGACAATATTTAGCGGGAGCGAAAAATGGTAAAATTTGTAATAAATATCTTATATCTTCTTTCTTGGAAGGTACATTCCGCCCCCGTAAGTCATATTCGGAAGACGAATTTTTAACCTTTCCATTGGTGTCAATTATGCTGATATACGTTGTCAGATAACAGAGTTGTAGCCTAGTATATGAAGGGATTCCACAGTTTTAATTGTGTATAGTGTAACCATAATCACGCTAGAGGTCGCAGCTACAGCTCAAAACAGACAAAATTTTGCACTAGGTAAGAGTTTTAGTCAACGAAGATGCCAATAATTTTGGATAATGATCAGATAGTATCTTGTGGATAAAATTGGCCATAACTTTTGTGGGAAAAGTATCCTAATTTAAATTTTGGAACATATTTTAATTTCTGGTGATCATATTTCGGCAAATTACGAATACGAAACTTGAAAACCAATCTTTGACTTCTCCCTTGATGCAAATTACATCAATGTAGGGGTTTGATAACGGAACTACTGTCTAAGATATACATAAGTGGGTTCCTTTAAGCCTTGTCTTGTTTGTAAGGAAATACATTTACCTTGTATGCTACAGAATGACGCAATCATTAGAAACAATTTTAAGCCATGATAGAGAAATTCCCAGTTTTTAAAGTGAGGTAAATTACAATGATGCGCGGGGTCTTGAAGTTTTTTGGAGGTTTCATTAGGATGGTTTTAAAAAAATGATGTCGGATTTTTTTGGTGGCATACCCCTAAAATGATGACTTTTGTTGGATTTTCATATTGCCAAAGTTTGATCACAAATGGAAGATGTTAAGATGTGCCACTGGGGCCTCAACATTTTTTTTACCAAATTTAGGTAATTTGGGCTTTAATTTGGTAGAGCCTTATATTAAAATCCAGCCGATTTTAAAAATTCTTTGTAGGATTACTTCTCATTGATTAAACAATAATTACGGACACTAAAGCAATTTCGTGACAGTTCACCGTTGCCCCATACAAATTACTATGGAAATTCTGAGGCCCCATTGGTACGTGTTAACATCTTCCATTTGTGCTCAAACTTTGGCAATCTTAAAATCCAAGAAAGTTAATAATTTTATAGTGGTGCCGCCTAAAAAATTCGATATCGATTTTTCCCTTTGAGTTAAAACCAGCCAAGTTATCATGTTTGTATGTCAACTTATGGCTAAGATATGTGGTAGTCATATAAAATAACTTCTGTGGAAAATAAGTAGGGTATCACATGATTGGCCACGTCCTACTATAGGCTTCTCTTACTTGCTTAAATTATATTTTTATGGACAAAACAAATAATGATTTTAATTCTCGAGTGTAAGTGCATTATTTAATCAACACACTTCGTTTTAAGATTTTTTGTTATTGGCCATTTTCATTTAGATTCCATGCTTCTTCAAAGAAATAGAGAAATTGGCGGTTTTTATGTTGTATTCTGCACATTCCTTTACAGTATTACAGGAATAGAAACTTTGCGCGTTAGTGCTTTTACAAAATTTCAATGTGAGAAATATTCACTAGCCATTTGTTAGGTATTGTATGAAAGTGTATGTTGGTAAGTATGTGTTGGAGCATGGAGCACTCCATTGTACTAGCCAAAGTAGAAACTTTCTACTAATGTTGTTATACCACGATGGTGGCTGTGGTCTAGCATCTAAAGGATGGTAGAATGCTAGAATGCCGCAATCGACAGTGTCTTGAAAAAATGTCAAGAAAGAGTTTTCAAAGAACAAATTGAAAAATTTCAATTTTTTCATGATTTGTAGGATTACTTCTCATTGATTAAACAATAATTACGGACACTAAAGCAATTTCGTGACAGTTCACCGTTGCCCCATACAAATTACTATGGAAATTCTGAGGCCCCATTGGTACGTGTTAACATCTTCCATTTGTGCTCAAACTTTGGCAATCTTAAAATCCAAGAAAGTTAATAATTTTATAGTGGTGCCGCCTAAAAAATTCGATATCGATTTTTCCCTTTGAGTTAAAACCAGCCAAGTTATCATGTTTGTATGTCAACTTATGGCTAAGATATGTGGTAGTCATATAAAATAACTTCTGTGGAAAATAAGTAGGGTATCACATGATTGGCCACGTCCTACTATAGGCTTCTCTTACTTGCTTAAATTATATTTTTATGGACAAAACAAATAATGATTTTAATTCTCGAGTGTAAGTGCATTATTTAATCAACACACTTCGTTTTAAGATTTTTTGTTATTGGCCATTTTCATTTAGATTCCATGCTTCTTCAAAGAAATAGAGAAATTGGCGGTTTTTATGTTGTATTCTGCACATTCCTTTACAGTATTACAGGAATAGAAACTTTGCGCGTTAGTGCTTTTACAAAATTTCAATGTGAGAAATATTCACTAGCCATTTGTTAGGTATTGTATGAAAGTGTATGTTGGTAAGTATGTGTTGGAGCATGGAGCACTCCATTGTACTAGCCAAAGTAGAAACTTTCTACTAATGTTGTTATACCACGATGGTGGCTGTGGTCTAGCATCTAAAGGATGGTAGAATGCTAGAATGCCGCAATCGACAGTGTCTTGAAAAAATGTCAAGAAAGAGTTTTCAAAGAACAAATTGAAAAATTTCAATTTTTTCATGATTTGTTTATACCACTACCATAGTACGGAGGGTATATTAAGATTGTTTTTCTGTTTATTACACATTAAAATATACATTTCCGACCCTATAAAGAATATATATTATTGATCAGGATAAAATTCTGAGTCGATATAGCCATATCCGTCAGTCCGTCTGTTGTAATCACTCTTGCGTCCACAATAATTGAGCTAGAGCGCCCGATTGTCTTTTTTTCCATAGGCAGGTCAAGTTCGAAGATGGGCTATGTCGGCCCACGTTTTGATATAGCCCCCATATAACGGTACCTCCCGATTTTCGGTATTTTGAGGATTTTAGCTACATTTTTTGACCAAACTAGCCGTAATTTGACTTGTGGTCACAAAACATCTCCACATTTAAAATTATCAATGGAAATTTCTTCACCTAAAATTGTGGACATGGGTCCAGGTTTTGCTATAGCCCCGATTTCAAGGCATTTTAAAGTTTTTGTTTATATTTTCTGCTCAAATTGGCTGTAATTTGGCATTTCGTGTTCCCAGTGGTCCAAAAAATTATTTACTAAAAATGAAAAATAAAAAATAATTAAAAAAAATAAGTTACAATAAATTTTCCCTTATCCTCAACAAGTATATTCTTCTTCATGATGGGATATCTCAAATAAAACGCATGGATTTAAATTAAAAATTGTGACAAAATTAAATGGCAACAAGTAAGAACGGTGTTAAGTTTGGCCGTGTCATGTAAAATGGAACAATTAGTTTCCTTTCGTTACTGAAGAAGACCAATTATCAAATTTCAGCAAATTTCGCCAATAAGTACCAACAAATTCCTGCGGAAAGTTTTTAGACTCAAAGAAGACCAATTACCAAATTTCCGATATTTCGGTAAGATAATGTGGCTAAAACTTAAAAAACTCCAAAAATCAAGAGGTATGCTTCTATGGACGATAAAGGAAGACGTGAATTTCGGTGACGTCACAACCTTTAGAACTACGAAAATAGGGAAGTACCGTTATATGGGAGCTATATTAAGGCGTGGACCTATACCTAGAAATTTCATATGGAACACTAAATACCAAATTACAGCCACTTCGATGGACTATTGTGGCCATTACATTCAAAATACCGAAATTCGGTAGGTACCGTTCTGTGGGGCTATATTAAGGCGTGGGGGAAAGTTTTATGCCAACAACAAAGACAAAGTACAAAATTTCAGCAATTTCGGAAGAATATGACGCCACAACTTCAAAATACAGAAAGTCGGGAGCAGGGTTTCGGAGTCGGAGTCTACGAGTCGGAGTCGAGCAATTTTGCTGGAGTCGGAGCCTGAGTCGAAAAAATAAACTCGACTCCTACTATCTAGAAATTCCTCGATCGATTTTATTTGTCATATTTTGTTGGAACTTTTTATGACAAAAACGTCAGTTTTTTAAGCCAAACATTAATAATTTCACTTATTCTGTCCACCATTTCCGTAAAATCTAATATTTTTACAAAATTGATCGATGAATTACTAGATTTTGTGTTCTTGATAAGCCCACAAAAATATATGGCAATCGCTTTAGTTTTTTGCCACAAAACTTCGTGATATTTTCCAAATTAAAATTCAGACAACAGATTTCGATATGTTCTTTCAGATTAAGAAAATCTAAAAAGAGTTTCGTAGTTTTCTTGGATAAAATTCATGTGAAATGGCTTTTAAGGCTCTCGAAGCATTCTAAAATGTTGGCTTAATCCATTTTCAAACGTTTTCATGAATTGCTTATTATTTTTACTGCATGCAGTCTATATGTTGATACAGGTCCAGTATCAACTAAATTTTGGGAGGAAGTTTTATACCCCATATGAGGATTAAATATAAAATTTCCGCTATTTATGTGGAATATTGAGGCTATAACCTTCAAAGTACCGAAAATCAGGAGGTACCGTTCTATGGAGGACTATATGAAGGCGTGGACCTGTACCAACAAAACGTTGGGGGGAAGTTTTATACCACAAATGAAGACTAAATACCAAATTTCAGCCATTTCGAATGAAGCCACAACCTTCAAAATACCAAAAATCGGGAGGTACCGTTCTATGGGGCTATATGAAGGCGTGCATCTATACCGACAAAATCCTGGGGGGAAACGTTGTACCCCCAGCGAAGATTTAATACCAAATTTTAGCCATTTCGGAGGGATATTTAGGCCAAAACCGGGGGGTACCGTTCTATGGGGGTTATATGAAGGCGTGGACCTATACCTACAAAATTCTGGGGGAAAGTTTTATAACCCCAGAGAAGACTAAGTACCAAATTTCAGTCATTTCGGTGTGATAATGAAGCTAAAACCTTAAAAATACCGAAAATCGGGTGGTACCGTTATATGGGGGCTATATCAAAACGTGGACCCATATAGCGCATTTCTTCTAAACCAAATTACAAGCTCTATCTTAAAAACTGCGATCTGTATCTTGATTTCAACAGACGGACGGGGCCAGACGGACATGGTTATATCGACATAGAATTTTACCCTGATCAATAATATATATACTTTATAGGGTCTCCGATGAATATTTCGATGTGTTACAAACGGAATGACAAATTTTATTATACCCACCATATTATGGTGGAGGGTATAATAAACGGCAAGCGTTTTATTTGAGATATACCATACTACCGTACTTATTGAGGAGAAGAGAAAAATTATTTTCTATCTAGTTTTAGAATTTGACCTGACGTTCTCAGTAGTCATTAGTCTCAGTAGTCTTTTTACCGAAATAGCGGTAATTTGACGTTTGAGTGGTCGCAAAACTTCTACACCAACAATTTTCAAAATATATAGGTCCATAGTTTGGAATATGCCCCACATAAAGTAAATTTTTGTCTGAACTACCCTTAATTCGATATTTAGGGTCCATCTCAAAAGTGTTTTCAGTGAAAGCAACGTCCGAACAGGGTAGTTTACAAATAGTCCACGAAACTTCTCCACCAAAAATTGGTGCAGCCCCCCATATAACGATAACTCCGCATTTTTTGTGTTTTGAACGTTTTACCTAAATTTTTAGCTAAATTTTTTCCAGTATCCACACAACTTCTTCATTAAACAAATGTCAACATAGGTTCATGTTTCGGTGTAGCCCCATATAAGGACACCTCCCTATTTTCGGTATTTTGAGGGCTTTAGCTAAATTTTTGACTAAACTACCCGTAATGTGATATTTGAGGTTCCTTAACCGGTACATAAAGATTTTCGGAACTTTGATAATTCTAGCCACATTTTTAGACCGAACTACCTGTTATTTGACATCTGAGGCTCTCAGCAGTCATAAAACTTCTCAATCAAAAATGATCAACGTAGGTCCATGTTTTCGTATAGACCCCCATAAAACAGTTCCTTTCAATGTTGGGTATTTTGATGATTTTACTTACATTTTTCGATCCAACTATCTGTAATTGGACAATTGAGGTTCCATGTGGTCACAAACACCTCCACCAAAAATTTTCAACATGTGACCACTGAGAACTACATTTTTTGACCTAACTAACTGTAACAAAAAACCATTGAAGTTCCCAGTAGCCCCAAGCTTGTCAAACCAAAAATTGTCAACGTGGGTTCATGTTTTGATTGGCCCTGTTTCCGATATTCTGCGAATTTTAGTTACGTTTTTGACAAAACTGCCTTTTATGTGACAATTGAAGTTGTCAGGATTCGCAAAACTTATACACCAAAAATTCCCAACATAGGTCCATGTTTTGGTATAGGCCTCATATAAGGGTATCTCCCGATTTTCGGTATTTTTAGTATTTTAGCTAAAATTGTAAAACAAACTAGCTGTAATTTTCTATTTGAGGTTCCCTGCAGTCACGAAACTTCTCCACAAAATATAGTCAATATAGGTCCATGTTTTGGTATAGCTCCCATATAAAGGAACCTCCCGATTTTCGGTATTTTTTAATTTTTAACCGAACTAGCTGTAATTTGACATATTAGGTTTTCTGTGGTCACAAAACATCTCCTTCAGAAATTGTCAACATAGGTTTATGTTCTGTTATAGACATCGTATAACGGTACCTCCCAATTTTAGGTATTTTGAGGATTTTAGCTACATTTTCCGAACTACTTCTTAGTGGATATTTGAGGTTTCCAGTGACCTACTAAAAGTTGGCAACATAGGTCCATGTTTTGGTCTATCCATATCCATCATATAACGGTACCGCCCGATTTTAGGTATTTTGACGATTTTAGCTACATTTTCTGACCGAACTACTTTTTAGTTGATATTTGAGGCTCCCAGTGGTCAAAGAACTTTTCGGTCGATGTTTTTGTGTAGCAATCATATAAATGTACTCCCGTTTTAAGTATTTTGATAATTTGTGCAACATTTTTTACCAAGCAATTTGTGATTTGATTATTAAGGGTACCAGTGGTCTCACAACTTCTCCACCAAAAATTGTCAAGATAGGTCCATGTTTTGTTATTGCCCACATATAACGGTACCTTCCGATTTACGGCATTTTCATAATTTTAGCTAAGTTTGGTGACCGAACTAGGTTCCCAGTGGTCACAAAACATCTCCACCAAAAATTATGAATATAGGTCCACGCTGTAGTATAGACACCATATGACGGTACCTCCCGATCTTAGGTATCTTGCAGATATTAGCTTAGGTCCGAAGGTGGGTAAATCCCGATTTTAGGCATTTTGAGGATTAAATCTACGATGTTTAACCGAACTACCAATATAACGGTACCATCCGTTTTTTGACATTTTGTAAATTTTAGCTAAATTTTCTACCTAACTACGTGTTATTTGAATACTTGAGGTTCAAAAAGAGGTCGCAAAACTTCTACACCAAAAATGTCAATGCATGTTTTGGTATATGATGAGTTTTCCTCCACTTACGAAACTTCTCCACTAAAAGTTGCATAGGTCCATGTTTTGGTAAAGTCCCCATAAAACGATATCTCTCAATTTCATTGACCGAACTACCTGTAATTTGACGTTTGAGGTGCCCAGTGATCACCATTCTTCACTACCAAAAGCTATCAACATAAGCCCATGTTTTTCTATAGGACCCATATCGACACCTCCAAACAATAGTATGCTAAGTCTAAAAAGTGAGTTTTGCAGGAGAAGCTCTCAAAGTTTGGAAATTTTTTTGAACTTCAGTACTATGCTAAGTCAATATTTGTTTATAACTTCTGTTCGGATTGACCGATCATTACCAAAATTAGGCAGAATTTAAGTTAAATGACGTTCGACATCTCCAAATAATAGTTTGCTAATGCTGAAAAGCGAGTTTTGCAGGACAAACTCTAAAAGTTTGGAAATTTCTTTGACCTTCAGTGCTATGCTAAGTAAATATTTGTTAATAACTTCTGTTCGGATTGTCCGATCATTACCAAAATTTGACAGAATTTAAGTTAAAGGACGTTAAATATAAAAATGTAAGGAATTTGAAAACATGCTAAGTCGACTTAGCATACTATTATTTGGAGGCGTCGATATAACGATTTGCGGTATTGACAATTTTAGCTACATTTTATGGCCGAACTACCTGTTACTTTTACATTTGAGGTTCGCAATGGTCACAAAACTTCACCATCAAAAATTGTCAACATAGGTCTATGTTTTGATATAAACCCCATACAACGGTACCTCCCGATTTTTGGTATTTTGAGGATTTTAGCTACATTTGTTGAGTTAACTACCTGTTACTTGACATTCGAGGTTCCCAATGAACATAAAACTTCTCTAACATGAATTTTCAAAGTAGGTCTATGTTTTGTTATAGGTCCAATATAACGGTACCTCCCGATTTTTTTGTATTAGGGATTTAACTATATTTTATGACTGACACTTGACATTTGAAGTTCGTAGTACTCTCATAGCTTGCCAGCATAGGTCCATATGGTAGCTCTATGTTTATAGTCTCCCGATTTTCGTTTTTTGAGTATTTAGATACATTTTTTGACTGTCTGCAATTTGACATTTTATACCCCCCACCATAATATAGAGGGTATAATTAAATTTGTCATTCCGTTTGTAACACATCGAAATATTCATCGGAGACCCTATAAAGTATATATGTGTGTATATTCTTGATCAGGGAAAAAATTCTAAGTCGATATAACCATGTCCGTCTGTCCGTCCGTCTGTTGAAATCAAGATACAGCAACCAATTTTTTGGAAAGAGCTTTGTAATTTGGTACAGAAGTTCCTATTACTCCTAAGATGTTTGGTATTGCAAATGGGGGTATAAAACTTTCCCCCAGAAAATTGTTGGTATATTGCCATTCATATTGCCCCATAGAACGGTACCTCCCGATTTTCGGTATTTTGAAGGTTTGGCCACAATAATTTTGTCTTCATTTGGGGTACTAAGCGTTCCATAAGAAATGTGTCGGCACAGGCCTATGCCTTAGTAGAGCCCCCATAGAACTGTTTCACCCTATTTCCGGTATTTTGAAGGTTGTGGCCTCAATATTCCATCGAAATGGCTGACATTTGGTCTCCATTTGGTGTATTAAACGTTCCATAATAAATTTCATATAGCCCCCATAGAACGGTAGCACCCGTTTGGTATTTTGAAGGTTTTAGCTCGTTATCATACCGAAGTGGCTGAAATTTGATAGTTAGTCTTCATTGGGAGGTATAAAACTTCTCAAAGGAATTTGTCAATATAGGTCCACGTCTTCATATATCCCCCATTGAACGTTACCTATCGATTTTAGGTATTTGAAGGTTGGGGCCACAATAATCCACTGAAATGGCTGGAATTTGGTATTTAGTCTTTGTTGGAGGTAAAAGCTTTTCTGACTGAAATTCGTCAGTATAGGTCCACGATTCGATATAGCCCCCATAGAACGGTACTTCCCGATTTTTATAATTCTGAAGGTAGCGACGCCAATAACCCACCGAAAGACAGAAATTTGTTATTTAGTCTTCCATGGGGTTATAAAATATTTCAAAAAAATTATCAGTATACGTCCGCGGGTATATCCCGCATAGAAGCGTACCTCTTGATTTTCGGTATTTTGAAGGTTTTACCGAAATATCGGAAATTTCGTATTTAGTCTTCTTAGAGTCTAAAAACTTTCCGCCAGAAATTTGTAGGTATAGGTCGACGTTTTGGTATAGGCTCTATGGAACGGTACCTTCCCGAATTTCGATATTTTGAAGTTTGGCCACATTGTTTTACCGAACTTGCTGAAATTTGGTATTTAGTCTCCTTCATAAACGAAAGGAAACTATTTGTTCCATTTTACTTCAAAACAACTCGTGGTGGAGGGTATAACAATTTCGGCCTGGCCGAACTTAACGTTGTTCGTACTTATTTTATACATTTTCTGACCTAATTTAGACGTTTAGGTTATCAGTGGTCGAAAAAATTCTCCACCTCAAACTGTGGGTAGGAAAGGAAGCTAATTATTCCATTTTTTACAGAATATTCTATGGTGGAACTGAAGTTAACGATTTTTTTACTTGTTTTTTTTTCCTTTTGATTTTGCATCTATGCTTCATCATGGTCTTGAATATACTATTGGGTTTAATATTCACAGCAGGGAGAATTCGTTTTAATGCCACTCTGCGATTTAGCTTCCATATAAATTCAAAGAGTCTTGAAGCTCATAAAGCACAGTGTTCCACTATTCACCATGCCACACTGCAACACTTCAATTTGCAATACTGCAAATAGCTTCCCATGCTTCTCAGACAATTTTCAAATTTGCTGCTGCATCGCTTCTACAACGCAATTTCTCTAAAACACCGAGTTGATCTTATTTTGATAAAAATGCAATAAATATTTTCTCCATGTGGTCAGACAACAAAATATGTGCAAGTGTGTGTGCGTTTGTGAAGGTGGTTGTGTGATTGGTCGTTCATCAGATATAGTAAAAACGATTTGAAAAAAAACAAAGTAGCTACTTTTTAACTATATTAAAGAACGCCACTGGCCAACAGAATAAGCTTTGGGGTGAGATTTTGCGAAAGCTGATTTTGTTTTTGTTAGATTGGCAAACTAAACGCAATAGTTTTAAGTTTGGATATGGGATAACAGAACGAACATAAACTATTGTGGACTAACTTAAAACTACACGAGTAAAGCAATCAGTTGACCATGGCCTCAGCTAGCAGTAGTAAAAGTAGAACATAAAACTGGGACATAAAACAAATCGATTTAAACGAGAATAATAAATGGGCAAAGTCTATAATGAAATACATTTAAATGAAGTTTTAAATTTGTAGCTACGTTCGAAGTAAATATTTTAAGAGGGAAGGGCGTGGGATCAAATTTGGGAAGACCATTTCCTAAAAAATGTCATATGACACAACAAGAACCCTCAAACCAAATAGTCATTGAAAATTTTTGTTAAATGCTTAGAACATTGCTATTCTCCTTTTCACATTACCTGTTTGAATATTAAGGACATTTTCAACTCAACAATTTATCGATACAATGTCATTGGAACTTTTTTACAGTGGGTCATAATTTTCAATAGTTGGCCAGAAAGTCACGTTTTCTCGTTTTCCAGGAAATCATACAAATCACACACACAAAAATAGATAAAAGCCAATGCAACATCTAATCCATACTCAACAAATGTTGTATAAAACCAACAAATTTCATAAGGATGTTTTTTTTTATCCTTTTTTCTTTTCAATATTAAGCGTATATTATTTTCTGAGTGCGGATTTTTGTTTTTTTTTTCAGAAAGCATAAAATTCTGCAAAGAGTATTGGAAATTTTGCTGACTCTGAATTAAAGAGAAGACAATAGGTCTGTTCGACAACTTCACAAGTAAAAAGTATTTGCAAGATCTTGGAAGTACTTCTCATTTCTATTTTATTTAACAAGTTTGTTATCGAGAAGCATTTTGTGTTATCGAACAGACCTAATATTGGTTTAATGGCAAAACATTGACGTTAGAAGAAAACCCAACAACATTTACGTTGGATTAATATTCTAGTCTGGCGGAGGCATTAGTAAACGAGGCCAATAATAAAGGTCAAATTAGGTCAAACAAGGATTTTTGTTTAATTTGCAATTACGTGGTTGTTTGGTAGAATGTGGATATAGTATATCGGAGATTTTGGGTGGATTTCGGCATATTTATAAAATAAAATAAATTTGATTTGAATATAGTAGATTACTTGGCCATAAATAAATTATTTCGTTGTGTCTCGAATTAAATTTAATTCGGATTAAATATTATTATATCGTCATGGTGCATATACCATTGAGACATTTTTTTGTGGCGGCTTAGCATTGATATACAAATTTATTTTATGATCCTAAAGTGTTGCAGGGTGGTTTTAGGATTAAAGTGTTTTTAGGTAGCCGCAGTCATTTTCTTTCCAAGTACATCATAAGCATTGATTTCTCTAAGTGTAAGTGTAGTTGCAAGGTACATTTTAGCACGTTATGTTCACTAAAAAACTTGCGGTGCTCGTCAATGTAAGTGGGTTCATTCGACTTTTTCTTCGTCTGTAACGATATTTTATTGGGGTGGATTGAGAAATATGGGTATAAAATATTCAAGAGGAGAACTATCAGTATACCTACACGCTTTCAATTTCCTGTATTTTAAAGGTTGTGGTCTTAATGCGGCTATGGCTGAAGTTTGGTATTTAGTCTTCATTGGGGGTACACAAGTTTCCAGCAGAAATTTTTCGGTATAGGTAAACGTCCTCATATACCCCCACACCCAGAGCATATGTTGTCGATAGTGTAGCAACAACGTTTGTGCTCGAATCGAGCACGCCGTGGTCAATTCGACAAGGAGATTTTGTCAACGGTTTCGACCACAAATGTGGTCGAATTGAGCACGGGTGGTGTCAGATTGACCCCATACGGTGTCGAATTGACACCACTCCGTGCTCAGATTGACGCCACTCCGGGGTCACATAGACACCGTATGTGCTCAAATTGACACCATTCGGTGTAATTATTTTTTTTTTATCTATTCGATTATCAGTTTTTATCCGTCCCTTAGTGAAAACAATAAACATCGATATTATTTAAAAATATGTTTTATTAAACTAAACAATTCAAATTACATGCTTATAATATAACGAAAATAATATATTAATGTATACAAAATAAATTAAAGTAAGATATACATGAAATGGGGAGGTAATATCCACAAAGTTAATAAAAGATGTCCCATTGGCGGATTTTATATCATACACAGTATTACTATCATATAAAATAAAATGAAAATCCATGAAAGATGGCACGCACGTATTATCATATTTTAAATCTAATGTTTGAAAAAATGTTAAAACATGTATCCAAGCATTCGAGAAATGATTTAAACTTTAACAACTTATGATTAAAAATATGTACATATAAAAACTCTCCACAATTAGCCTCCCGATTTTGACTTTAAGTTTTTTTATCCACATTTTTTGGACATTTTAGCATATAACGGCCAAACCATTGAAATTTTCGATCCAATACGAAACCAAAAATTGTAGCTAATACAGTGATTAAGAACTCTCTAATACATCGCAAAAGCATTGGAACGCTCCTTCAGGCAGTTTTGGTCTTGAGAAGGTGCAAACTATTCGGAAAATATCGATAAATGACATTGTGCTACAAAAGTTGACCAGAACAAGTAAAAAACTATCAGTCGGCTTTGCCGACAGAGGTATACCCTCAGCCAGTATATATTGAAACATTTTTTTCCCAAAATAAGTATGTATTTAGAGGTTTAAAAAAATTTTGGGCGCTTGAACCGACAAAAATGTTGATTAGGAGATACTAAAAGTAATGGATCGATATTGACCGTTATGGAAGTGGATCTCCAGCCACAACATATGGTGCCATAGGGGGGTTTTACACTCTTTGGGCTGTTTGCTGAAGAAGTATGGACTTGCCCCTAAAAAACTTTTTCCATCGTAATTGAGGCAGCGAATGAAAGTTGCTTCAACAAAAATCAAAGTGATTCGATATTAGGTCTTAAAGTGAACTTATCCGAAATTTTGTGTGGGAGGTACCGGATGGAGTGGACAAATATAGTTCATATTTTACCCTGATCTATATCTGGTAGATATATTAGGATGTGTAAAGTATAGACCAATTCGGCCACTCCCTTTAAGAGTTACCGTACGAACAATTTTTCCGAACATTTTTGAACTTTTGTGGGGGAGGTACCCAAAGGAGTGGCTTATCTTCAAACTTAAACTATGTTTGGACAAAATATTACTAAGGCCATATTTTAGACCGAATCACGAATCTACGAGAGTTATTTTGCGCTCCAACCACCTCACACGGTGTCATAGGGGTTTTTTGCAACTTTCATGCTATTTTCTCAGGAAGTATGGACTTGCCCCTGATGAAACTTGTACTGTCGTATGGAGGGCAGTGAATACAAGCTGCTAAAACAAAAATCAAAGCGATTCGAGAGATGGCCCTAAACTGAACTTTTCCGAAATTTTGTGTGGGAGGTACCCGAAGGAGTGGACCTATTGAGACCATATTGAAATTTCGTATTACTCTGGTAGAAAGTTTACGCTATACAAAGTATGGACCAAATCGGTCACTTCCTTCAAGAGTTATCGTGCGCATAAACTTTCCGAACATTTTCGAACTTTTGTGGGGGAGGTACCGGAAGAAGTGGACCGATGTAGCTCATCTTCGAACTTAAACTAAGTTTGGACAAAATATTACGAAAGCCAAAATTTGAACCGAATCGATTCATCCGTTCGAGAGTTATCGTGCGCTCCAGCCAGCAGGACAGACAGACGGACGGACATGGCTAGATCGACTCCAAATTGTGTGAAACACATTTGGTCCAAACATACTTGGGGTCTAAAACCATTATTTCGATGAGGCACATTTGCATCGTATCAAAGTGTATATACGCTCCTTAGCCTAAAGGCTGAGGGTATAAAAATATTCAATCGTTCTAATGCAAATTTTTATCGTGTTGGGATCCATGGACAACGTAAGTGCCTTTAGTTCGTTTGGGTCACTTCGTTTTGTTTTTTTATAACGGTAAAAGAAGTGAAAATCTGAGTTTCTTCAACGGATTTCTCTTGATCCTTCTTCCTTTTAAAGGGGTGAATAATATCTTTCGAACAAGTTATTATTTTTTTAATCGGTTCACAAATGGCTATGTTATAGTGGTTTCTGCCTGAAAACACCCACAAAAAAACTATAACTGAATTTCTCATAATTTTCAAAAATATAATGTTTTTTTTGTTTTGTTCAATATTTAATTTGAAAATTGTGAGAAATTCAGTTATAGTTTTTTAGTGGGGGTTTTCAGACTTAAGCCACTATAACTTAGCCATTTGTTAACCGATTTAAAAAAATAATAACTTGTTCCAAAGATATTATTCGCCCCTTTAAAAGGAAGAAGGATCAAACGTGGATAAAAAACTTAAAGTCAAAATCGGGAGTCTCGATTTTCGAGGCAGACCTAGTGGACTTTTTTGCTCAGTTCAATCCCAGGAATCAGAAACGCGAAGGGCCCATTAATGTTTTTTTCCTTCCATACAAATCGCCCCGCTCTACTGAGGATACATAATATCGAAAACAATGTTGACCTGAAACAAAACATATTTTGCCAATAGTAAATAAATAATCAAATAAATAAATATATATATAAATTAATAAGTAGCTTATTAGTACTCACTAATCCATTTTTCGTAGACCGATCCCAATCTTCAGATTCTTTTATTAAAGAAGGTTTTAATGAATTGCCAACTGATTCATCAATTTCGGGAAACTCTTGACTGGAAAAATTAGTTAAAATGTGACATGCTTCGGAACTTTTAGGCCCTACGTTAAAAAAACATTAAAAACTATATTTATGACGTATCTTATATTTACCGTTTTAATCTGAATGAATTCCTTCGGATTTTGAGTAGTTGGAACCAGGTGTGCCGGGAATGCTGGCACGTGTCTCATTTTGTTTCCACCATTCATCTATTTTCGATAAAACTGACATAGTTTCATCATCGATTCCGAGCTATTATTATGGTAATATAAATACTGAGATAAACACAGAAATATCAATAATTCATACCTCTCTTTAGTCCAAGAAAAGAGCTTTTTCTGAACTCCACACGCAGTCCTAGTGGTGGCACTGATTCCCTTAAATATTCCTTTTTAAGCACGGCAAACATCGAAATGTTACTTGTGACGCTAAAAGATAGAAAAAGTTAACTCAGTGTAAATTCCACTATCATGTGTCGTATACAGTTGAACATTTTATTATACCCTACACAACTATGTGGAAAGGGTATTATAAGTTTGATTTGGTAAAAGTTCATGTAACACCGCGGAATATTCTTCGGAGCAGAGCTCCGAATACTCGCTCAAATTCGCTCGAATTTCACTCGCGAGTGAAACTCTTCTCGAATTCAAGCCAGTTGAGGGGGGAACTTGCTCCTCCCCACCACCAAACAAAAACTTAACCTACCCCCAAATAAACCTACCCACATCCACCAAAAAATGCACCCAAAAAAATTAGCACCTCCCCCCAAATTTTCACTCGCTAGTAAATCGGAGCTCTGCTCCAATGTGGTATACCAATCTTCATATCTCGACGAGATAAAGCGATTTTGAGATGTGTGTCCGTCCGTCTGTCCATTATAAATTGTAATCAAACTCCAGGCCGCAATTATGGACCGATCGTCAAGAAATTTTGTATGGAGGTCGGGTTCAGACCAGAATAGATCCCTATTTTTATCGGTGATGATCGTCAATAGCGGCTCTGTAGGTCGCAATAATAGTCCGATCAATGCGAAATTTTAAATAAGGTAAGAGTATATGACAAAGAAGAAGCTTGCAATTAGAGATGGCGATCAGATAATATTTAGAGGGTTAAATGGACCACAACTTTTGTGTGAAAATTGTGAACATTTTTAATATGCAGCTTATATCTTTATACCTAGAAGAGACATTCCGGGCAAGTAAGCTATACTTGAAAGAGGAATGCTTGACCTTTCTATCGATGTGTTGGTGTACATGATAAGATAACAGAGTTATAGCCTAATATACCCAGTTAATTGTTGTAGTGTAATCATAAACACGCTAGAGGTCGCAATTGTAGCGCAATAGTCACGAAATTTTGCAACAGGTAAGCGTTTATGTAGAAGAATATGTCTACGATTTTGGATTATGATCTGATATTATTTAGTGGGTGAAATGGACCATTACTTTTGTATGAAATAAAATCGTCTATATGTTATTTGCTGGAGGGCATATACAGGCAAAGTATTTTACATATGGAAAAAGAACTACTGACCTTTCCCCCTGATGCAAATTGCAATAACGTGTCTACTAGATATCGGGCCTACTGCCAAATATATAAAGGGTTTGTGTAGAGAACCACATTTTCTCATCCCCAGTTTTTGTATTATTGCAAATTACATGGCGCCCTAGCGTATTAACTGTCCTATTGGATTTTTATACATACATGGCAGCATGGGTCGCTTTGCCGCCTTTTTGGAAAACGATTTCCCAGCCAGCCAACATCAAATTTTCAACGGTGACAAAATACCCTTCAGTAATGTTGGCGACATTTGCTTAGTATTTCAGCTATGTAAAATTTGGCTCCGCGAAAAATGGCCCCAGGAAATATGGCCCCAAAAGGCATTGTGAAAAATGGCCCCAAATTTGGGGTGAAACTGTATAATGAATTTTGACCCCAATATACCTCAAACAATTTCGCCCCAAAATAATGCAATATTGCCCCAACAATAAAATGAAAATTTGCCCCAAGTTTGGGGTAATTTTGCCTAATGAAGTTTTACCCCAAAATAAAAAATGCAATTTCGCCCCAAAAATTTTATAATTTTTATTGGTAAGATAAAAACAACACACCATAGTATCGTTTACTATGCAGTAAGACAAAGAAAATGTTTCGATTTAGCCAATGTTAAACAACACTTTAAGTGTTTGCAAGAAAGCATCACAATAATTTAACAATTGTCCTTTATAATAATCTCGAAATCTAAATATGTCGAACAATTAAAACATATACAAATGAAGTAACTTGTAAGTAACTGGCAAACTAGAATCTATTTTAATATAAAATAATCCAGCGGGGGAAAGATTGTATGATTAATAAATCGAAGAAGCCACTAGGGAAAATTAAAAAGTTTCCCCATAGTTATTTTACATAAAACAGATTTTATACACTATTTGAACTCGATTTTTATTTGTAATACTTGTGAAGGAGCATTGTTGAAATTGTTTTAAAAATTTTTGTTTTAAAAATTGATTTCAAACTTGTGAATGAGCATTGGCGAGATTGTTTTAAAAATCGCGCGATTTTTTAAACAATCTCACCAGAGCTACTTCAAAAGTATTACAAAAAAAATCCATTTCAAACTTGTGAATGTGCATTGGTGAGATTGTTTAAAAAATCGCGCGATTTTTAAAACAATCTCGCCAATGCTCATTCACAATTTTGAAATCAATTTTTAAAACAAAAAACAGATATTATGAACTGTTTGAAATCGATTTTTCTTTGTAATACTTGTGAAGGAGCATTGGTGAGATTGTTTTAAAAATCGCGCGATTTTTTAAACAATCTCACCAATGCTTATAAACTGTTTGAAATGGATAATTTTACTTAATACTTTTGAAGAAGCACTGGTGAGATTGTTTAAAAAATCGCGAGATTTTTAAAACAATCTCGCCAATTCTCATTCACAAGTTTGAAATAAATTTTTAAAACAAAATAAAACAAATATTATGAACTGTTTAAAATAGATTTTTCTTTGTAATACTTGTGAAGGAGCATTGGTGAGATTGTTTTAAAAATCGCGCGATTTTTTAAACAATCTCACCAATGCTCATTCACAAGATTGAAATCGAAGGAGCATTGGTGAAAATCTTTGAAGCCGATATTTATTTGAAATACTTGTGAATGAGCATTGGTGAGACTGTTTTAGAAATCGCGCGATTTTTAAAACAGCCTTACCAATGCTTCTTCACAAGTATTACAAATAAATATCGGCTTCAAACAGTTCATAATATCTGTTTTTTATTATATTTCAGTTTTTTTATAAACATACTAACATCTAATGCTCTCCAGTACGCACTCTATAGTTTTTCTTTCCTTTCTTAATTACAAATTCACACTTCTTACGGCTTCCACAGAACATCTAAGAATGAATGGTTTGAAAAGTTGATTATTTTGCAACGGAGTAACACGTAAATTGCTACTGTACTATTATATAAAACAAATTTAGTAAAATTTAATTTTCATTTTTGAAATAATCTCAGAAACGCAAAATGCCCCAAACATCGACAGAAAATAATTTTGGGGCTTTTTTGCATTTTTAATGTTTGGGGTCATATTTCATTTTTATTGAAATGCAATTATACCCCAATTTTTTGGTGCAAAACTACCCCAAAAATTTGTGAAAAATTGCCCCAAATTGCGTGTTGTTGTAATGTACACAATTTTTTGGGGTCATTTTGCACATTTGCTTTGGGGCAATTTTGCATTGGGGCCATTTTTCGCGGAGCCTAAAATTTCTCTACATGTGGTGTCTTAGGACACGCCGTTCGGACTCGGATATAAGTTGTGGGTTCCACATCATTGAGCGAATATGAATCGGGGTACACTCACCCATTGATATGAGAGAAGCCTCCTTGTCCCTTCTGGAATGTTTGTGAAACAATTATTATATTATTATTAACGCTTGGTGTGATACTGTGCCAGAATCCACAAAGTTATTTTTTAAAATAAGTTTATTTGTTCCATAAAGAAATTTTGATTTGTGGAAAGCTAATTCCCAGGGGTAGTGGTGTAGGGTATCACATGGTCGGCCCCGTCCGCTACAGAGCCGCTCAAAAATTGGACAAATATTATGTTGTAGGGCCATGTCACCCACTAAATATTTCACGACCATCACCAATAAAATAGGGATCTATTCTGGTCTGAACCCGACCTCCACACAACATTTCTTGACGATCGGTCCATAATTGCGGCCTGGAGTTCGATTACAATTTATAATGGACAGACGGACGGACGGAAGGACAGAGGGACGGACGGACACACATCTCAAAATCGCTTTATCTTGTCGAGATATAAATATTGGTATACCACATTGGGGGTCTCCGAAGAATATTTCGCGGTGTTACATGAATTTTTACCAAAACAAATATAGTGGTGTAGGGTATAAAAATGCATCGGAATACATACGATATTACAGGTACAAAACATCCCTTGCAAAAAATCAGATAGTATAGGCCATTGGTGCTCAAATATTTTACGCATTATCCTCTCTGAGAGTGCATTTCTCTTGCTAAACAACAACAAATTTCAGCCATTTCGGTGGATATTGGAGCCAAAAAACTGAAAATACAGACAATCGGTAGGTACCATTCTATGGGGGCTATATGATGTCGAGAACCTATACCATTTTGGTGGATTATTGAGGCCACAACCTTCAAAATACTGAAAATCGGGAGGTACCGGTCTATGGGAATATACGAACGCGTAGATCTGTACAGGTGGAAAAATTTATGCCCCCAAAAAAGTGCAAATACCATATTTCAGTCAGTTCGTAGGAATACTGAGGCTAGAGTCATAAAAACACCGAAAATCGGGACGTAGCATCCTACGGGGGCTATCTAAAGACGTGGACCTATACCAACAAATTTCAGGTGGAAAATTTTGCATCCCCAACGAAGACTAAATACAAAATTTCAGCTACTTCAGGGTGATAATGAGGCTATTACTTTAAAAATACCGAAAATCGGGAGGTACCGTTCTATTGGGACTATATGAAGACGTGGACATTTGGTGTGATATTGAGGACTCATCCTTCAAAATACCGAAAATTGGGAAGTACCGCTCTATAGGGGCTATGTGAAGGCGTGGACCTATACCGACATATTTCAGATGGTAAGTTTTATACCTCCAACGAGGACTAAAAAACTCATGTTTAGGATGGCAAAATAATGAGCAAATATTTTCAGATAGTTGTATACATATCTTCCCAAAAATGTTTTTGACAATAGTTCAAAATGTTCTTAAAATTTGTGTGTGTATTGAACATTTCTTGGGATTGCCCAGTCCATAAATTGTTGTGTGAGAAATTTCCAAAAATGATAAAAATAAACGTAATGGAAATACTGACATATAAAAGCTTTTCGGAAAAAGACTTTCTGAGTAATGGTCAAATAGTTCTAACTTAATGCTTTTTTATTACTTGTTTAATATAATGTTTCCCTTAAAATGTGCATTGCTCAACAAGATGCGTGGTACCATACTATGGTAGAGGATATAAAAAAATTAGACATTCAAACTTAAAACAACGTAACGTCGAAAATCGAACGACGCATAGTGAAAATTGGTATTAACTAAGCAACGACGTAAATTCGAAAACAACAAAAAATGAAACGACGCAAATCGAGGTCGTGATGTACAGTCCATTAAACGTTTTAAATGAATTTAAGTAATCGTGGTCTAAATCACAGAATTTTTGTAAATTTGAATATAATTCCTCGGACTTCACCCCGATGAACTTTTTTCATTAAATTAATTTGTTCTAATTTTTTTTTGAGATTTTTTCGCTTTCAAAACTTTTCTTTCCACTACTATCTGCGCGACCTACAAATAAATCAACGATGATTTCATTGTTAAGCTGCAGCGTATTTTTTAGCAGAATACTCTCAACACATTGAGTTTGCAACTTTTCGAAATGGAAATGTACAAGAAATGAGCGGTGTCGTTTGACGTTCATTTTATTGTTGTATAGAAGTAGTAGAAATTTGTATAGATGTAGAAAATGTATACCTCGCCATTGGCATTTTAATAACATTGCAATAATAAACTTCATAGTAGAACATCAACGAATATCAAAAACAAAAAAAACTAGTTATAAAATATTCAAAGTATTTCTCCAGCTGTTATGATTTCAACACCACCACCAACAACAGCTAGCATTTCATTATGAACTTTTATGGCAATGCTACTGATTGGCGACGACAAGGACACACTCTTCTATTCGATGTCTGTTTACATTTGAGGTCATAACTTAAATAAGTTACGTCGATTTTTTAGAAAATATCCAACAAAGCAGCAGCAACGTCAGAAGCATGAAAAAATGAATTTTGAACTTTGCTTTAAATTTTCTTTAAAGATTTGTTCGCAGATGATGTTAATCAGTTGTCAAAAAAGTAGAACAAACCTTTTTTGTTAGGGAAGCTCTCGTTCGTTTGTGTGAGGTGTTTGGTGACAAACAATGTTTTAGCTTAAACTTAAATAGGAGGGTTGGCGTTTTTTGTTTGGGATGACGACTTCTATTTTGTTTTTCAAAATAGTCAGGCTTAATCCCATAGTCGTTGTTTTAATATTTTATTAAAACAACTTTAATTTATTAGTGGGAAAAAAATTTGGCGATGTTTACCAAGGGGTAAGGCAGGGAATACTATAGTTTCAGATCTCGCCACAGATCTTCATCAGTTCCCTTATTTCTTGTTTTTCAACAAGAAACTTTTTATACCCAAGTGTCAATTGCTAGCTCAAATAGATACGTGCGCAAAGAAGCTCTCTGATCGAGAATTTCTTTGGCACTACCTAAACTCTAGCAACTTCACTTGCAAACAAATCCAAATTTTTCCCACTGCTATGCGTTCGTCGATTCTCGACGAAAAAGCACATAACTAATTTGTTGGTATTGCATACTACAGCAATAAACAACATTTTGACGGTGCCCGGTCTCACAATTAGGAGGGTTGGCGTTTTTTGTTTGGGATGACGACTTCTATTTTGTTTTTCAAAATAGTCAGGCTTAATCCCATAGTCGTTGTTTTAATATTTTATTAAAACAACTTTAATTTATTAGTGGGAAAAAGAAATAAGGGAACTGATGAAGATCTGTGGCGAGATCTGTAACTATAGTATTCCCTGCCTTACCCCTTGGTAAACATCGCCAAATTTTTTTCCCACTAATAAATTAAAGTTGTTTTAATAAAATATTAAAACAACGACTATGGGATTAAGCCTGACTATTTTGAAAAACAAAATAGAAGTCGTCATCCCAAACAAAAAACGCCAACCCTCCTAATTGTGAGACCGGGCACCGTCAAAATGTTGTTTATTGCTGTAGTATGCAATACCAACAAATTAGTTATGTGCTTTTTCGTCGAGAATCGACGAACGCATAGCAGTGGGAAAAATTTGGATTTGTTTGCAAGTGAAGTTGCTAGAGTTTAGGTAGTGCCAAAGAAATTCTCGATCAGAGAGCTTCTTTGCGCACGTATCTATTTGAGCTAGCAATTGACACTTGGGTATAAAAAGTTTCTTGTTGAAAAACAAGAAATAAGGGAACTGATGAAGATCTGTGGCGAGATCTGAAACTATAGTATTCCCTGCCTTACCCCTTGGTAAACATCGCCAAATTTTTTTCCCACTAATAAATTAAAGTTGTTTTAATAAAATATTAAAACAACGACTATGGGATTAAGCCTGACTATTTTGAAAAACAAAATTAAACTTAAATAAATAAACTTTAGTGACGCAAATATTCCACAGAAAAAAGAGAAATAAAACAAAATGATATGCAAATACTCGTATTTGTTTTACTTGATATGAATCTCCTAGAATTTCGTCATCAATAGACAACAATTTGCGTATTTCGTTTATTGGTGTTGATATGGAGTCGAATGATATCCAGTAAAAGTAAATTGGGGACAATGTGTCATGTACAAAGAAACTTACATTTTCTTTTAAAGTTTTTTTTGTTAAAAGTGTTGCTATGTATGTATCCAATGAAATTTAGCAATTAAATTAGGTAATGTTCTTAATACTCGTAGATGTTAGCCGAAAATATTGACTTTTGTGTTAGTTTATGCGTTATAGTATGCAAATAGTAACTTCTTACTTGAAACAAGTGAGAACGGCGTTAAGTTCGACCAGGCCGAACTTTTTATACCCTCCACCACAAGTTGCATTGAGGTAAAATGGAACAAATAGTTTCCTTTCGTGTATGAAGAAGGCTAAATACAATATTTCAGCAAGTTCGGTAAAACAATGTGGATAACCTTCAAAATGCCGAAATTCGGGAGGTACCGTTCCATGGGAGCTATATCAAATCGTCGATCTATACCTACAAATTTCTGGCGGAAAATTTTTAGACTCAAAGAAGACCAAATATCCGATATTTCGGTAAAACTTTCAAAATACCGAAAATCAAGAGGTACGCTTCTATGCGGGATATAGGAACCCGCGAACCTATGCTGATAATTCTCTTCTGGAATGTTTTGTAATCGGGGGGTACCGTTCTATGGGGGCTATATTGAAACGAAGAAGGCTAAATACGAAATTTCAGCCATTTCGTTGGGTTGTTGTGGCCACAATCTTCAAAATACCGAAAATCGGGTGATACCGTTCTATGGGAATTATATGAAGGCGTGGACCTATACCTATATAGCCATTTCGGTATATATTTGAGCCAGAACCCTCAAAATACCGCTATATGAAGGCGTGAACCTATACCTACAAGTTTCAGGTGGAAAGAAGACTAAATACAGAAATTGCAGCCATTTGGGTGTGATAATAACGCTAAACCTTCAAAATACCGGAAATACGGAGGTACCGTTCCATGGGAGCTATATGAAGGCGTGGATATATACCGACAAATTTCATATGGAACGTTAAATAACCTAAATGAAGACTAAATACCAAATTTCAGCCATTTCTGTGGAATATTAAGGCCACAACCTTCAAAATAACGGAAATAGGGAGGTATAGCTTTAGGGGGCTATACTAAGACGTGGACCTCTACCGACAAATTTCATATCGAACGTTTAATACCCCAAAGGAAGATCAAATACCCAATTTCAGCCATTTCGGTTGATTATTGTGGCCACAACCTTTTCTCTCTCTTTAGTCTGTGTTTAGACACACAAATTTCTCGGGAAAGTAAATTGAGTTTTTGGGAGAGAGCGGAGAGGAAAGAGCTCCTCAATACTCTTTCCTACCCCTATTGCCTAAAAACTGAATTTACTTTCCCGTATGTCTAAACACGGACTTATTGCTTCGCTTTTTGGAATACCGTGTTTTTCCATCTCCTTTTCCACTTGTACGTTCCATCAAAGCCTTAGCCTGCCAGTTCTGCGTATACCGCCATGTGGCCCGTATTTAAATGCTTTTATAGCGGGTTCATCATCGCTCATTCTTATGATATGACCTAGCCAACGCAATCGTTGCATCTCGATATGTATATCTATAGCTCAGATAGCTCGTGGTTCATGCGACGTCGATATTCACCTTCAACGCAGGTTGGTCCGTAGATCATTCGAAGAATTTTTCTCTTAAACACACCAAGCTCTGCCTTATCTGCTTGCGCAAGTACCCAGGCTTCGGAACCATACATTAGGACAGGTAGTATCAATGTTTTGTAAAGCGTTGTTTTTGTTTAACGAGATGTGTAGCATCTGTTGGGCATCACAACTATTCTCTCTATTTCTGAACTGAAATTGTTTGTTGTGTTTATGGCGGTGCTGAGGTAGACGAAGTCCTTCACTACCTCAAAATTATAGGAACCAACTTCCACTGTTGGTTCTACCTCTATGGACGCATTGCGTGTCGACGCCATCAACTTTGTCTTTTCGCCATTTACTGCCAGGCCCACTTTTGCTGATTCTTCTTCGACTTTCTTAAAGGTATCAGTTACTTCCTTTACTGATCGTCCCATGATGTTAATGTCACCAGCATAAGCAAGTAACATGTGGCTGTTGCTGTATATTGTGTCATTTCTTTTGATATTTGCATCTCGTATAACCTTTTCCAGCAGGATGTTATCAGCTAAAGTCATCTTACAAAGCTGAATGAGCTTTGCGGGGATACCAAATTCAGACATGGCTTGAAATACCTTTGGGCGTAGGGGGCTGTCGAAGGCTGCCTTATAATCGACAAAAAGGTGGTAGGTGTAGATCTGCATCTCTTGGGTCTTCTCCAGGATTTGCCGCAGGGTAAATATCTGGCCAATGGTGGACTTCTGATGCCGTATTGGTATGGTCCAATTATTTTATTGACCATAGGCTTTACTCGTTCGCATAATATCCCTGACACTATCTTGTAGAAAATAGGGAGAAGACTTATGCCACTTTATGCCTACTTTAAACTACCTTTCGCTCTACCCGTGCATCTTGGCTGTAGAGAATCTGGATATTCCCGGTGTACATGAGATCATGATTCTTATAACGTTTCCGGTGGTGGTCAGCAAAAGTAGAATCCATATGCCTTTTTCTTATTTTTTGTGGTGTGCTCTTGGTAAACGTTTCGCTGCGTTACTTCTTGAATTTAAACATCTTTCCAATCATCATTAAAAATGTCCTATTTTCGTATGAAACAAAAATCCTTCACAATTCTATGCCACAAAGTTATCTTATTTGTCTTAAAATCGCAAAAATATGTTCAAGATTTACATACCATTGTCGTCCAGAATTATTCCATGCCCTCGCTATGGTCATCATTTGCATGAAACAAAAGGGAAAGAAATAATATGGATCATAATGTGCATTTCACTTTATTACATAGTTTATCCATGGCGAAAAATGTCTATCGTTTGTTATGGCTTCGCATACTTATCGTCGTAGTATGCGAATAATGTAATGAATATCATTAGCCGGCGTAAATTCCCCCTGAAAGAAAATATCTTGTGATATATTTAAGGTGCTTGCCAATAGATAATGGACGATATCCAGGACCAATGTAATGCGAAAATGTCTCTAGGATAGGAGTTACCAATGATTATGTCTAGCAATAATTTTTTATTTGTTTCTTAATTCTCAATTCAAAATAAAAAGCTTCTGCTTTGTTTTTTCTTGTCGTTGAATGGATATTTCTTAAGGCCTATACTTACTATCAGTATGCCCGACAGCATTTGAGATAGTATGTGTAATTTTTTTAAAATTGAGAATGTATGTGGGTGTTTTTCAAGAATGATGAAAATCAAAACTGTTTTGATTTCAAAATGAGGGGGTTCATTCAGTCTGGTAATATACAATATTTAAAAAAAAATAATAATGTTTGTGAAAGAATAAAGAAAAATATAACATTTATTCATTTTTGGAGGAAAATTTTAAGATTTCGAGTATTAACTGAAAGCTTTGCTAAACAGTTCTCATACATATTAAAAAAGGGATTCATCGGCCCGACACCATGATAGTGAATGGGGGCCTTTATGAACAAATGATTCAGTGTCATTGTCCTAGACAATTCAAAATAAATGCTTCTTGTGTTTTTGTTTCTGCTTAATTTGTCGTTGAATACTATACGGGGAGGGCTTGCCAATTTCCTCCCCCAACTCGTTTTCCACTGTGACTATCTTTGCAAACTAGCCTTAAGCTATGCCTGTATTTTTAAATATATTTTTTGTGGGGTGTTATTTTTTGTTGGTGTCTTTCATTTTTTAAATTGCTTCAATGTGAAGGATAAGAATCGTTCTGTCAACATACATCTGTAAGTTTGTAGGTTGGTACTTTTATTGGAGTATGAGAATGTCTAGTTCTGTTTTTGTTGCTGCTTTTTTGTTGGTCCGTCTGCCGGTAGTCAACATGTAGACTCTGCTCTCATAGACGTTATTTTTCGTTGTTGAACTAATGAATGAATAAATAATATTTCCTGCAGACAATTCAATAGTTTTTTCTGTTGCTGTCGTTTTTATACCCTCCACCATAGTATGGAGGGTATATTAAGTTTGTTTTTCCGTTTGTAACACATTGAAATACTCATTTGCGACCCTATAAAGAATATATATTCTTGATCAGGGTAAAATTCTGAGTCGATCTGTGCACGTCCGTCCGTCTGTGGTAATCACTCTAGCATCCACAAAAATGGAGATAGGACGCTGAACTTTTGGGAAAATGCGTCTTTTGTTTGCAGGCAGGTCAAGTCCGATGATGGGCTATATCGGTCCACGTTTAGGTATAGCCCCCATATAACGGTACCCCCCGAATTACGGTATTTTGACGTTTTTAGCTACATTTTCAGACCGATGTAGCTATAATTTGACATTTAGGGTTCTTAAATGTAAGTAAACTTATATAACAAAAGTTGTGGACATAGGTCCACGTTTCGGTATATCCCCCATATAACGGTACCCCCCGATTTACGGTATTTTGACGTTTTTAGCTACATTTTCAGACCGATGTAGCTATAATTTGACATTTGGGGTTCTTTAGTGTAAGTAAACTTATATAACAAAAGTTGTGGACATAGGTCCACGTTTCGGTATAGCCCCCATATAACGGTACCCCCCCGATTTACGGTATTTTGACGTTTTTAGCTACATTTTCAGACCGATGTAGCTATAATTTGACATTTAGGGTTCTTAAGTGTCAATAAACTTATATAACAAAAGTTGTGGACATAGGTCCACGCTTTGGTATAGCCCCCATATAACGGTACCCCCCGATTTACGGTATTTTGACGTTTTAGCTACATTTTCAGACCGATTTAGCTATAATTTGACATTTAGGGTTCTTAAGTGTCAATAAACTTATAAAACAAAACTTGTGGACATAGGTCCACGTTTGGTATAGCCCCCATATAAAGGTACCCCCGATTTACGGCATTTTGACGTTTTTAGCTACATTTTCGGACCGATTTAGCTATAAATTGACATTTAGGGTTCTTAAACGTCAATAAACTTATATAACTAGTGGACATAGGTCCATGTTTTGGAATAGCCCCCATATAACGTTACCGCCTGATTTCAGGTATTTTGACGTTTTAAGTCACATTTCTAGACCGAATTAGCTATAATTTGATATTTGGGGTTCTTAGTGACCAAAAAACTTATATTCGATAAAATTATGAACATAGGTCCATATTTTGGTATAGCCCCATATAACGGTATCTCCCGATTTTCGGTATTTTGAGAATTTTACCTACAAGTTTTAACCGAATTATCTGTAATTTGAACATTTGGCATTTGAAATTCTTAGTGGTCACCACACCTCTCCACCAAAAATTGTCAAGAAAGGTCGATGTATTGATAAAGCCCCCATATAACGGTACCTCTCGATTTTCAGTAATTTGATGATTTTAGCTACAATATTAAACCGAACTAGCAGTAATTTGACAAATTGAAGTTCTTAGTGGTCACAACACCTCTCCATCAAAAATTGTCAACATAGGTCCATGTTCGGATATGGCTCCCATAGAACAGTACAATTTTTAACCGAACTAACTCTAATTTGACATTTGAAGGTTGTAGTGGTCACCACACATCTGCGTCAACAATTTTCAACATAGCCCCAATATAACGATACTTCCCGATTTTCGGTACTTTGAGGATATTACTTAAAATGTTTAACCGAACGTAGGTCCATGTTTTGGTATAGCCCTAAAACAAACCTCCCGATTTTCCGTACCTTAGCTTTATTTTTTGGGCAAACTTTCTGTAATTTGAAATTTAAAAGCCAACAAAAATTCTACAACAAAAATTGTTCATTTAAGTTAATATTTTCGTATAGCCCACATACCTCCGAACATTTGAAGTTCCCAAGTTATGTACCGATTTTCGGTATTTTGAGGATTCTAGCTACAATTTTTAACCGAATTAGGAGTATAGGCTCCCATCAAAAACCAGTCAACATAGGTCCATGTTTTATTATAACCCCTATATAACGGTACCTCCCAATTTCTAGCCCACCAAAATTTGTCAACATACATAGTTAGATATAGGCACCATAAAAAAGGGCCTCCCGAATGAAGCATTTTATGTACATTATCTGACATTTTAACGTACACACTTAAAGTTGGGGACAGGAATGAAAACTAATTATTCCATTTTAGTTCAGAATATTTTATGGTGGAGGATATGAAAAGTTCGGCCCGGCCGAACTTAACGCTTTTTTACTTGTTTTTAGTTTATTTTGGTGGTGTTTTTGCTTATTGAAGTGGCGAAGTCTTTTATTATACTGAGTGACGACAAAGTGTCTATTTGGTTTTTTATTATATGTTGCCAATATCAATCTAGCCATTTAGGATATGCCGGCCAAAAAAAATTAAGGCAATATTTAACAATTTGAGATTTGATAGGCTAGTGGCTATTTTTCCGTTTGTACCACATTAGATACAAACCAAAAATACACAATATACTTAAACGTGAACCCATGTCTACAATTGTTAATAGAAAAGAAGATTGACCTCTGGCAACCTACCTGCCAAGTCTCAGTCAATTTAGGCCGAAAATGTAGGCAATAACTTTCAAATATCATAGGTGAAGTTTGTTTATTACTAGAAACCCTAAATGCCAAACTATAGCTAATTCGGATAGAAAATAAAGCTTAAAACGTCAAATTACCTGAATCCGGACGGTACCGTTATATGAGCGCCATACCAACTAGTGGGTCATATATATAAATTGACTTGTCTGCAAACAAAAGATACATTTTATAGTTTCAGCGTCCTATCTCAAATTGTATGGTTTGTGTGATTTCCACCGCGCGTTCACCCATAAGAACGTTAAAAACTTGGGTTTGGGCGTCGGGTTAGTAACCCTCCCCTAGAAAAAACATCCTACTATGAAAAAACGAAAGAAAAGAAAAACAAACCCCTCTAAAGTTGACGAACCACGCAAACGTTTTAAGGACCATGTTCTGCGAATCTGCACCTGGAAAGTTCGCACTCTTTATAGAGAAGGTGCAGTCTTCGCATTGGCAGACGTACTTGAAAAGTACAAGGCCGATATTACTGCCATACAGGAAATACGATGGATTGGGAAAGGCGTCACAACAACACCTAAAGGTGACGCACTGTATTATAGCTGCCATGACGTAAAGCATGAGTTTGGTTGCGGATTCGTAGTTAGTCAGAGACTAAAACATCTGGTATCCAGCTTCACCCCAGTGAATGAAAGACTTGCTGCAATTCGAATAAAAACTAAATTCTTCAACATCAGCTTTATTTGTGCTCATTAGGGTGTCCAAAACCGAAACCGGTTAACCGGTTGCCCGGTTTTGAGTTACAAAACCGAAACCGGTTTTCGCCAAAAACGTCATTTTCGGTTAACCGAAAAAACCGGTTATTTATGTCGGTTAACCGGTTTTAAAAAAATAGTAATATTTTTAATATTTCATTACAATTGTATTCTTGAAGGTAAACTAAATTAACTAACACAAGGTACGGCAAAGTTTTAAATGTCAGATATCTTAAATTTGAAAAATATTTTGTGTAAAATGTAGAGTTGTGCCAATTTAGTTCACTACGCAGTTCAAATGGTACACACCAATTGTATGAAAAATATGCGTATACGTTATATCACACATTATTTTTGTTTATGAAGTTACTCATACATTTTGGAACTAATGCAGTGAACTAGGAACTAGAGCTATAGGAGCTGCAATTTAAAACGAATGTTTGGTTCAACCTAGTCATAATTCAAATAGCCGCCGAATTTTCAATAATTTCACCATAATTTGAGATTGGCAAAGCAAGACGAAGAATCCGAACTTAATAAAATCTAAACTCAAATGTAAACACAATTTTATATTTGTAGGGCTTTTACTATCCTTAGGGCAGAATTTCGGTCTTAATTTTTCTGTCCACACTTCGAGGTTTATTGTCAAATAACAAGTATATTATGAGATAATTACATAATAACGAAGTCTTTATACTTAATTTACCCCTTGCCGCACATTTTTAGTCAAATATATATCAATTATGAGCAATTTGTACCTATTTAACAAAACCGGTTTAAACCGGTTAACCGGTTTTGAAAATTTTTGAAAACCGAAAACCGGTTTTCGAAACAATTGAAAATTTCGGTTAACCGAAAACCGTTTTGTTTGTAAAAACCGGTTTTTTGGACACCCTAGTGCTCATGCTCCCACTGAAGAAAAGGACGAACAGACCAAAGATATATTTTACGAGCGCTTAGAAGAAACATATGACCGTTGCCCTGCCCATGACATTAAAATCATTCTAGGCGATTTTAATGCCAAAATTGGAAAGGAGAATATCTTTGGCCCAACAGTCGGGAAATTCAGTCTCCACAGTGAAACATCTGACAATGGTATGAGGCTGATAGACTTTGCAGCTGCAAAAAACATGGTAGTTAGCAGTACCAGATTTAATCATCTCGATATTCATAAGGGCACCTGGCTGTCTCCAGATCAAAGAACAAGTAATCAAATTGATCATGTTGTAATAGATGGAAGACATTCATCCAGCGTGTTGGATGGACGATCGTTCCGAGGCGCAAACATTGATTCGGACCACTACCTTGTTGCAGCAAAGGTACGTACCCGTCTAAACGTTGCAAATAAAGCACGAACAGACTCAACGCGGAAGTTGGACATCGATAGGCTGCAAACACAACAGATAGCCACAGCATATTCCACTCAACTAGCCCAATTGCTTAACGCGAGCACTCCTTGTCCCGATAACATAACAACACAATGGCAACATATTGCCCACTCCATGCAAACAGCCCCAAAATCCATACGTGGGTTCCAGAGACCTCTACAAAGGAATTCATGGTATGACCAGGAGTGTCGTGCTGCTACCGAAGAGAAAAATGCGGCATGTAGAGCTACTTTGCAATCATTAGCAACGCGTAGCGCGCGAGATAGATATCGGGAGAAAAGGAGAGAAGAGAAACGTCTTTTCCGCAAGAAATAGAGAGAAATGGAAAAGCGGGAGTGTGAACAAATCGAGATGTACAGGAGCCAGAATGAAGTCCGAAAATTCTACCAAAGAGTGAAACATCAAACAGATGGCTTTGGTACAGGCACATCCTCCTGTAGAGACCAGCAAGGTAATCTGGTAACAGATACAGATAGCGTGCTCAGGATATGGAAGGAACATTTCTCCAATCTGCTGGTATCCTATAGTAGCGAAGACGATGATACCACAGATCCAATCCCAGAAGATGGTATAGAATGTATACCGCCCGGCCAAGATGAGGTAAAAACAGCAATCAACCGGTTGAAGAATAATAAAGCAGCAGGAGCCGATGGCTTACCAGCCGAGCTGTTTAAAACCGGAGGCGACGCGCTGATAAGGTGTATGCATCAGCTAGTTAGCACCATCTGGCAGGAAGAACGCGTACCCGACGATTGGAACCTGAGCATCCTATGTCCCGTCCACAAGAAAGGAGATAAGACTGTATGCTCAAACTATAGGGGCATAAGTCTTCTCCCTATTGCCTATAAGATAGTGTCAGGGATATTGTGCGAACGACTAAAGCCAATGGTCAACGAAATAATTGGACCATACCAATGTGGCTTTAGACCTGGCAAGTCCACCATTGACCAGATATTTACCCTGCGGCAAATCCTAGAGAAGACCCAAGAGATGCAGATCGACATATTTCATCTTTTTGTGGATTATAAAGCAGCATTCGACAGTCCCCTCCGATCAAAGGTATTCCACGCAATGTCTGAATTTGGTATCCCCGCAAAGCTCATCCGGCTTTGTAAGATGACTTTAACAGATACTAGGTCCTCAGTTAAAATTGGAAAGAACCTCTCCGAAGAATTTTGTACCAAAAGAGGTTTCAGACAAGGAGACAGCCTTTCGTGTGACCTATTCAAAATTTTGCTGGAAAAGGTAATACGAGATGCAAATGTCAAAAGAAATGGCACAATTTACACCAATAGCCACATGTTACTTGCCTATGCTGATGACATAGACATCATGGGACGATCAGTAAAGGAAGTAACTGATACCTTTAGGAAGGTCGAAGCAGAATCTGCGAAAGTGGGTCTGGCGGTAAACGGCGAAAAGACCAAATTGATGGTGTCGACGCGCAAAGCGTCCATAGAGCTCGGACCAACTGTGGAAGTTGGTACCTACAATTTTGAGGTAGTTAAAGATTTCGTCTACCTCGGCACTGCCATAAACACAACAAACAACATCAGTTGTGAAATAAGAAGAAGAATTGTATTGGCCAACAGATGCTACTATGGTCTAAGTAAGCAATTTAAAAACAAAGCCACATCTCGTCAAACAAAAATAACACTATACAAAACGCTGATACTACCCGTGCTAATGTATGGCTCCGAAGCATTGGCGCAAGCAGATAAGGCAGTGCTTGGTGTGTTTGAGAGGAAAATTCTTCGAAAGATCTACGGGCCGATTTGCGTTGACGGTGAATATCGACGTCGTATGAACCACGAGCTATATAAGCTATACAAAGACATGAATATAGTTAAACGTATCGAGATGCAACGATTGCGTTGGCTAGGTCATATTATGAGAATGAGCGATGATGAACCAACGATGATGGGCCAACTAAGTAAGTAAGTAAGTGATTTCCACTGACGAACGTATGAACGGACATGCATATATGGGCTCAGAATTGTATTTCATGTGTTGCGAATGGAAAAACAAACTTAATATACCCTCCATACTATGATAGAGGGGTATAATAACAGCATAATTCGTCATAATGAAATCTATTTATGACTGCTTTTAGATGCACATTAATATTTATTTTTAAATATTTTTCATTAAATTTGATTGGCAATGTGGCAAAAAAATTTCTTTCGGTATATGCTACAATGTCAAAAAAAGTAAGAACGGCGTTAAGTTCAGTCACCACGAGCTGTATTGAAGTAAAATGGAACCGTTAGTTTCGTTTATGAAGACGACTAAATACCAAATTACAGCTTGTTCGGTAGACAATGCGGCTTACCTTAAAAATACCGAAATTCGGGAAGTACCGTTCCATGGGGGTGGAAAGTTTTTAGACTCAAAGAAGTCTAAATACGAAATTTCCGATATTTTGGTAAATCCTTTAAAATATCTAGAATCAAGAGGTACGCTTCTATGGGGGATATAGGTACCCGAATTTCAGTCAGAAAGGCTTTTACCTTCAACAAAGACTACACACAAAATTTCAGCCATTTCGGTGAGTTGCTGTGGCCACAACCTACAAAATAACGAAAATCGGGGGGTACCGTGATATGGGGGCTATATGAAGGCTTGGACGGACCTATACCGACAAATTTCTGGGAAAAGTTGTATAACCCCAACGAAGACTAAGTACCAAATTTCAGCTATTTCGGTGTGATAATAAAGCTAAAACCTTCGAAATACCGAAAATCGGGTGTTACCGTTCTATGAGGGCTATATGGAGGCGTGGACCTATACCGACAAATTTCATATGGAACGTTTAATACCCCAAATGAAGACTAAATACCAAACTTCAGCCATTTCGGTAGAATATTAAGGTCCAACTTTCAAAATACCGGAAATAGGGAGCTACCGTTCTATGGCGGTTATACTAAGGCGTGGACCCACATATGCCGACTAATTTCATATGGAACGTTTAATACCCATAAAGAAAATCAAATACAAAATTTCAGCCATTTCGGTGGAATATTGAGGCCACAACCTTCAAAATACAGGAAATAAGGAGGTAACATTCTATGGGGTTTATACTAAGGCGTGGACCTGTACAGACAAGTTTCTGCGGGAAAATTGTATACCCCCGACGAAGACTAAGTACCAAATTTCAGCCATTTCTGAGCAAAATTGCGGCCACCACCTACAAAACACCGAAAATCGGGAGGTTCGTTCTATGGGGGCTATATACCGACAAATTTCATATAGAACGTCTAATACCCCAAATGAAGACCAAATACCAAATTTCAGCTATTTCAGTGGATTATTGTGGCCACAACCTTCAAAATACCGAAAATCGGGGGGTACCGTTCTACGGGGGCAATATGAATGCGCGGACCTATGCCGACTAATTTATGGGGAAAGTTTTATACCCCCAACGAATACTATGTACCAAATTTCAGCCATTTCGGTGTGATAATGAAACCTTCAAAATACCGAAAATCGGGTGGTACCGTTCTATGAGGGCTATATCAAAACATGGACCGATATAGCCCATTTGCACTACCAAACATCCTAGGAGTAATAGAAATTTCTATATCAAACTACACAGCTCTATCTTAAAAATTGCGAGCTGTATCTTGATTTCAACAGACGGACATGGTTATATCGACATAGAATTTTACCCTGATCAAGAATATATGGCAAAAACCAAAAAACCTTTGCAATTCCATTTGAAAAAAATTAAAACATTTTTTTACGATGACAGGCTCATATTTTTTATTTTTTTGCATATTTGCATATTTTGCATATGCACAAAATATGCAAAAAATATGCAAAATATGCAAAAAATATGCAAAATATGCAACTAATTTTTTTGACGAAAATCGTCAAATTAGATTTGGAAAGTCATCAAAAAGTGTTCTAAATTAAGTTTATTGTCGTTAAACGTCGATTTCTTAGCAGATTATTATGTTATTAATTATTATTCCGCCACAGCAATAAATCTGGACTAAAACACTTAGAAAATTTCCTATAACCCAGCCTTCTTATTACAACATAAGTTGCTTTCTAATACAAATTTGTTCAAAAACTCAACCAGAAATGTCAAAATGAAGGATCCAAATATGTTGATAGTTTCTGCTCGGCCAAATTGTCTGACAGAATAACAAATGAGCTAGATATTAAGACTAAGACAATATTGAATATTACATAAAATCGTTCATATTTTACTAAAACATATAACATATAAAAACATATACAGGGCAATCATGAATATTTCCCTCCGAATTTTCCGCACGGAAAATAATTTTAGAAAGTGAAACTCTTTTAAAATCAATATTTGTTAAAAGTTGAAAGCTACTAGATTCGCTTCATGATGGCATATTCTAGTCGAATCGACAAAAATATTCCCTTTTTGGGTATATATATGAAAAAAATTGTGACTTTTGGGAAAGGAAACAAATTATGTAATATAATTGTTCCACAAACATCCCAGGCGGGACAGGGGAGACTTCTCTCATATCAATGAGTGCACCCCGATTCATATTAGCTCAATGATATGGGACCTACTGTTTATCGCCGAGTCCGAACGGCGTGTCTAAGACACCACGTGTAGAGAAGTTGTACAAGGCTGAAATACTCAGAAAATGTCTCCAAGATTACTAAGGGGTATTTTGCCACCATTGAAAAGTGTTTGATGGCCGGGGAATCGAACCCACGACCTTTAGCGTGCAAGGCGGGTGTGCATACCATTGCACCACGGTGGCACCCACCGGAATTGCACGGAATTTTTATTCATGATTGCACTGATAACTATATTTTAATACCCTAAGGGTATTATGTCTTAGTGAATGAGTTTGCAACATGCAAAAGGAAACAAAATAGACCCACAGTTCCTTTTGATTATCTGCATAGATTCGCACTTATTCAGGTATTTTTAAAAACAAAGTACAGGTCACATTATAGACCAATTCGCATAAAAATTTTTTTTTTTTGCCCTAGGGCGATCCCTGTTTTGTTTGAAAATTAAGATTCCTTGAAATCTTTGCCTTTTAGGCGTATAGTGCCTTTGGCAATTTTAATGACAATATTGCGGCGAATATTTTTCTTAATATATTTATTTATATCCTAGACAACAACACTAATGTGTTATAAAAGGTGTTATATCCTTGTACTCGATCATTTTTTCTAAATGTTGCTGAAAAAAATTTTACAGCAACTCCTCCATTAAACAACTGTCCAAATTCGAAACATTTGTAATAATTAGTTCAAATTATCGAGTACACGGTCAGGTATAAGTTAATTAATTGTATAATTTCTTTTCGACTGTGTTATCAAAATTGTTTTCCTGTAGCAGGAATGACAGAACTATATTTTTTAGCATTCCAAATGCTTTTCTAGCAGAAATATGTGAGTGGTTTTGCCATGTTAAAGATAATTCCAAGGGTTTGACTTATTTTACCACTACCACGCTATTGTGTGGTTTTTCTGAGTGATGTAATTTTGGACTAATCGTTTGGTGTTCTTCACATCAATTTTAACTACATCCCACTTTAAATAAAACTTGTTGTTTTTAAAATTTGAAAACAACAAAACCTGAGATTAAGCTGAAATTATTTTACAACAATAAAATAATACACATCTCAACACAACTGCCAAAAGTGAATCTAAAAATAATGCATTACTTTTCGCCGAGGAGTGAACATTTCCCAATTCTGCATTAAGCGGTTGTATGCTTACAATATACATATAAAATTATGTATTTTTAGTGCATTTAACTAAAACCATGTCATCAATATTAAAGCGGCGTTTTTCCAAAGAAGCTTTTTGACCACAAATATAGGACTAAACACTACAAAATATATTAAAATCAAATATGTGGATATTCAAAAAGTATACTTCTAATTATAGTTATATTCCAGAACCTGGAATCGTAAATGGTACTTTAGTACTTTTTCCCATTTTGCGCTAAAAAACGGACCCTTTTTCTAAAAACTAGAAAAAATTGCGCTTTTATTTAAACAAAAATAGCGATTACTAACTCCAGCTCCTTTGTTTTTCTGCTAGACAATTTTAGCCAATTAGAAACTATCATCATATTTGGACATGTTGATTTTGACATTTCTGATTGAGTTTTTGAAATTTTTCCATTATCTATCTACATTTGTATAGGAAGCAAATTATGTTGTAATAGGAATGCTGGGTTATTTGACATTTTGCCACCTTGTGAAAACGGATTTAAGTCTTGTTAGTCTAGATTTATTGCTTTGGCGGAATATCTGGAGAGTCTCAACAACATAATAATCTGCAAAAAACTATGTTAAACGTCAAAAAACTTAATTTAGAATGCTTTTTTGATGATTTTCCAAATTTAATTGACGATTTTTGTCAAAAAAACACTTGCATATTTAGCATATTTTTTGCATATTTTGCATATTTTTTGCATATATATTGCATATTTTTTGCATATATTTTGCATATTTTTTGCATATTTTTTGCATATTTTTGATATGACCCCAAATATCGAAAAATTGACCCTCAAAACGCCTAGATCCAAAATTTGAGTCCAATTGGATAAGAAATAAAAAACATGCTAAAATCCTATGTCTACTTATAAGGATAGGATATTAAGAGTAATATTGAAATTACAATCATTCAAAAAATGTGGAAATTTAAAAGCCTATTATTCGCTAATTAGTTAAAATCAGTTGATGCGCATCCGTTTTTGGATACAGCGAATCGATCTCTTTCAATATCTATGCATATTTCGATGTTTCACTTAGCGGTGTGTGCCGCCAGTTGTATCACACAGTGCAAAAAACCTTAAAGTGAATAAAAGTCGCGCAATGTGCATACGATCTTAATGCGCATTCGGTTTCATTAGCGCCCATCAAAAATACGTCAATATACATCTATTTCAAGTAGATTCTTTAAGAACCGCGGATGTGCCTCCACATTCTATTTTGCATAAAATTCCCGTATTACTCGCGTATCTCTAATATTTATGACACGTGTTTTCGCAAATATTATAATCGCGTATAAAAGATTTCATTTATGTAAAAATTGTTAAAGAAAATCGCGGTTTAGTACGCGGATTTGTCAAAATACATTTTTGACAATTTTCGTATTTTCATGGTATTTATATTCCGCGGTTTTAGTGGATGGATTCGATCGCGGAAGGTCTCATTAGATCCGTCGCGTAAAAAAAAACTTAATTCACGCGGGGTGCAAAGGAAATTGAATGACACTTGTAAATTTTAAACGCAAAAAATAGGTTTTTTAAAAAAATTCACGCATCAAATATTGGCATTTAGACTTAATTACTAGGCTGCTGTAAGGAGCACACTTATGAGATATGCATCCGAATTATTAAAACAATTAAAAAAACCCCGAAATTCCGGCTTCAAAATGTCAGCATCAATTTTAGGTGGATACAGTGGATATATCGAAAAAAATACACATGAAGTATTCTTTGAGTCTTTCTTTGGACATATGTCTATAAAATGTAAGTTTAAGCCAGAAATCGGAAGGGGCATAAAAAAACTTGTTTGCTTCAACCCATTTTCACCTATTTTTCTACATTGATGCCAACACAGATTCCACGTAAATTAATTTTAATGGTCGACCTTATGGGATACCTCCTAAAACACTTCAATTTAAAGAATGTATATCATACTATATAGAATACTAGCAAAATGCCCGCTACTTCGTATGCGGAAAGGATATAAAAAAACAAATAAACAATATATAATATGAATATGACAAACACTGAAAATTTGGTCGCACTAATACCAATTTTAATCAGTATTTAGTTCGATTTTCAAAAAGATCAGCCGTATCTCACCCTTACACATTAACAGCGAGATCAACGTTGCACACCAATACACACCCTAACTCCAAAAAATAAAAATTCCAGCACTGTCCCTACACCCAAAAACAAATTGAGTACCATTAACCTATATCGTACCGAGACAAATTTTTTATTTATTTTTTAAAATCAAAGCACTTTTTTAGGATAATTAGGACCCACTGATGTCAAAAATCAACTCAAAAAAATTGTCCGATTTTTCGTTTTCCTGGAAAGTGGTGTTCGAAATTTCGTACACTGGCGCTTAAGCTACATATATATAAGTAAATTAAAATTGATTTATTTGCCCTTTTATTGATTTATTTCACCATTTTTGTATGAAAAAATGGTTGAATATTGGTATTGAGACTTCTTTGGACCTACAAAACTTTTCCCCGAAATGTGTCAGCACTGGTCCACATTTTGGGTTGCCCCCCATAGAACGGTACCGCCCGATTTTTGGGAGTTTTCAACGATTTATCTGCATTATGCTGCAGAAATGGCTGTAAACTAATACATAGTTAGTCTTCTTTGAGGCTACTTTGCTTTCCTCCAGAAATTTGTCAGCACAGGTCCACGTTTTATATAGGCTCCGTTGAACGGTACCTCCCGATTTTAGGGTATTTCAGGGTTTCAGCCACACTATCCTTTAGAAATGGCTGGAATTTAGTATTTAGTCTTCTATGGGGGTATAATAAATTTTTTCCGCAATCTGTCAGTCAATTTCCACGTTTTGATATACCCATCGATATGTAGGTTAAGTACCAGCGTTCGAAATTTCGAACAGTCAACTTTTCACATCTGTAAAGTCGCGCTTGCGCATGTAAATCATGTTCTCTAAATTTTGTGAAACGGATACATATATTGGCAATAATTCCCCATGATTACTTTTTTAATTTCATTTTTTTATTATTTTTTAAAATTAATTTAAAAAGTATCCAAAAATATAGGTTTCAAAAATCTACCCTTAACATCGAGGGGGAGGGGGGGTTTTCAAGGGAATAATTTTTTTTATTTGCTGACAGATTAGACTTAATATATATACCAAAACTTATTTAATATTTAACCTTTTTCATTCATAAATATTTTTTGAAAAAAAGTGATTTTACTGTTCGAAAAATCGAACACCAAGTACGAAATGGGTTAAGTAATTTTCGTATACTTATGGTACGTATTTCGACGACATATCTCAGCCATACACGGACATTAATACAAAATAATTATAGTAAATTCCATAATAATTACAGTAATTCCAAATCTCAAGATTCCAGCTGTATCCGTTCGTCCAATTCCAAATTGTACCAAACTTAGTATCAAGTCGAACTCTTCGTACCCATAAGTAAGATTTTCCAAAACTACCTCAATCCTTCACTTTAGTAGTAATATTACTTCCAAATTTAAGGATTCAAACTCTATCCCTTAAACCAAATTAAAATTGTACTAAATTTAGAACAATTTAGAATTTTCGTACCAATTTTCAAAACTTCCTCAACGCAACAGGGCTACAATATTCACACTTTCAAATTGCAGGATTCCACCGCTATCCGTTCACCTACATACAAATTGTACTAAATTTAGTACCATTTAGTGCTTTTCGTAACCATAAGTTTGCTTTTTCAAAACAACGTGAATCCTACTCTTCGACTGTAATCGTAATTCCAAATTTCAGGATTCCAGCTCTATTAATTCACCCGAATCCAAATTGTATCAAATTTAGTACCATTTCTTTCCCAAACAAAAATTTCAGGATTCCAGCTCTACCCGTTCACCCAAATCCATATTGTACCATATTTAGTACCATTTAGTACTTTTCGTACACTCAAGTTTCCAAAAACCCTTTGGTGCATCTTTCTTACTCTTCATCAGTGATTCTCAGTCCAAATTTGAGGAATCAAGCTCTATCCGTTCCCCCAAATCCAAATTGTACCACAGGTAGTACCACTTAGTCATTTTCGTACCCTTACTACCTCAGTCCTACACTCCAATAGTAATCCTAATTTCAAATTTCAGGACTCAAACACTATCCGTCACCCAAATCCAAATTCTACCTCTATAGCCTACCGCGAACGGGTTGCAAATTCTAACTCTTTCCGTTTACTGAAATTCATACTTTAAATTAAAATAAATAAAATTAAAATACTTAAAAATCAGGATTGCAGTTCTATCCGTTCACCCAAATCGAAATTGTAATAAATTTAGTACCATTTAGTACTTTTCGTACACATGATTGGTAATTTTCCAAACCATTTCCTTTTAGAAGCACCACTTCCCAACCTTGATTTCCCTACCAAATTCCTATATTCCTGGGGCCTATTATTGATTTCATTGAATAGTTATGACTGTACATCTCCATATACGATAATTGCAATTAATTGCAAATAAATCGTGGTAATATGTACAATTTTATTGCACTTTCATTGATTTGCAAACATTTAGTTATTACCAAAAAGTGAGGTCTATACAGTTTTTAGTTGTTGTTATTTCTGGCCGATTTCTGAATTTATTCCCCTAATGTTGTCTTCAACAGCAACTCATTTGTTCAACAAACCCAACATCATTTATTGAAAGAACTTTTGTTTTAATTTTAAATTGAAAATCAAAATTTTTACAAATGCATCGTTTGTAATCATCTTTTCTAACTGTATTTTAACGAATGAAAATCTTTTGTGCGACACCTGTTATGTGAAAACTAAATCAGGATCGGTTTGTATTTTTCGCGTAATTGATGTTTATACCATCATCACCAACTGCTACATCTGTTGCAATGGAAGATAACAAATGTCTTGTATTTCTATTATTTAGTGGTTTACGATAAAATAAGTGCGCCTAGAAGTAAACTACAAAATTTGAAATTATGTGTGATCTCTTACGATATCAAGAAGTTATAGCATTGTTAATTTGACACATGCCTTGCAGAGGGCCAACTAAGTGAATGAGTACGTAATAATAATGAAAAATAAGGATTTTTGTTGTTGTAATTTTTTGTGGTTCCAGGACGAATTTTCTAAAACCCGGCCTTATCTCGCACATTTGCATCAACAGTGACCCACTGGTAAAATTTCAAGCTCCTAGCCTTAGCCGTTTTGGCTGGGCGTTGATGATGAGTCAGTCAGTCAGTCAGTCAGTCAATCACTTATCACCAAGCTCAAATATATAATAAGATGTTAACAGTTCGCGAATTCTGAATGGGTGAAACTCGGATTCATCGATTGTAAAACATTTTTGGTTTTCGCAATATATACTTTGTAGGGTCTCCGATAAATGTTTCCATGTGTTACAAACGGAATGACAAATTTAGTTATACCCTCCATATTATGGTATAACAACAAGTATATAAGGGCTATAGCTGAACCTGGCCGCGGGATTTACTTTTATGATTTCTTAGACTCCCTTGTTCCTTCGGAAATGTTTCGGGACATATGTATGTATGAGTGGACACGGCATTATTTCATAATGTACGGATGGACCACCTTGCCTACATAGACATATGTATATTAAAATTTGTATTAAGAAAAAAAAAAAAAAAAATACCAAATGCATTTAAAATAGCTGATGTATTACAAGATATTACACCAATTCTAATCGTAGGTAGAAAAATTATTAACATTATCATTGACCAAAACTGTTTCTTACCTCCTGCAAAAACTTGTCAGTATATAGTCATTACACTACACTACCAATTTTCACACAACAGTTTTGGTCCATTTAACCCGCTAAATACTATCTGATCATCATATTAAATTGCAAGCTTTTTCCCTGTCATATTCTCAAAACTAATTTAAAATTTAGCGCTGATCGAGCTTATACTGCGACCTACAGAGCCGCTACAAATTTGGTTTTCTCTGTCATAAACTCAAAACTTATTTAAAATTTAGAGCTGATCGGACTATTATTGCGACCTACAGAACCGCTACACAATCGTTCAAAAATTTAGTTTTTAGTCCATCTGACCCACTAAATATTTTTCGATCTTCACCAATTACTATAGGGGCCTATTCTGGTCTGAATCCAACCTCCATACAAAATTTCGTGACGATGGGTCCATAATTGCGGCCTGGAGTTTGATTACAGTTTTTAATGGAGGACAGGCAGACGGACACACATATTAAAATCGCTTTAAGTCGTCGAGATATGAATTTTGGTATACCACATGTGATTTCTAGGACAAATATTTCGCGGTGTTAAATGAATTTTCGGAAAAATAAACTAGTAAACCCTTCCCACATTGTGGTGTAGGGTATAAATATTTCGAGATGTGCAGGAGCCAGAATTAAGTCCGAAAATTTCGTGACGATGGGTCCATAATTGCGGCCTGGAGTTTGATTACAGTTTTTAATGGAAGACAGACAGACGGACACACATATTAAAATCGCTTTATGTCGTCGAGATATGAATTTTGGTATCCCACATGTGATTTCTAGGACAAATATTTCGCGGTGTTAAATGAATTTTCGGAAAAATAAACTAGTAAACCCTTTCCACATTGTGGTGTAGGGTATACAAATTTCGAGATGTGCAGGAGCCAGAATTAAGTCCGAAAATTCTACTAAAGGGTGAAACATGAAGCTGATGTCTTTGGTACAGACACATCTTCCCGTAGAGACCAGGGTAATATGGTAACTGATACAGATAGTGTGCTCAGGATATGGATAGAGCTTTTTTCAATACTAGCGAAGACGACGATGATACCACATATCCAATCCCAGAGGATGGTATTGAATGTATACCTCCCGGCCAAGATGGGGTAAAGACAGCAATATACCGGCTGAAGAATAGTAAGGTAGCAGGAGCCGCGGGCAAACTAGCCGAGCTGTTCAAAATCGGATAGAGCTTTTTTCAATACAAGCGAAGACGACGAAGATACCACATATCCAATACCAGAGGATGGTATTGAATGTATACCTCCCGGCGAAGATGGGGTAAAGACAGCAATATACCGGCAAACTAGCCGAGCTGTTCAAAATCGGAGGCTACACGCTGATAAGTGTATGCATCAGATAGTTAGCACCATCTGGCACGAAGAACGCGTACCAGACGATTGGAATCTGAACATCCTTTATCCCGCCTACAAGAAAGGAGATAAGACTGTGTGCTCTAATTATAGTCTACTCCCTATTGTGTATAAAACAATGTCATAGATATTGTGAGAACGCTTATGACCAGCGAAATAACTGGGTAATATCAATGCGGCTTTAGAACAGGAAAATCCACTACTGATATTTCCAGATATTTCCCCCACGGCAAATCCTGGAAAAGACTCAAGAGATGCAGATCGACAGGAAAGAACCTCTCCGAACGGTTCAGTACCAGAAGAAGTTTCTACATACTGCTGGAAAAGGTTTTACGAAGAGTTTTTTTTTTGTAAAATTTTCGAAAAGAGATTGCTCTAATTTGGTATTGTGTTTAGTCAGAGGATAGAAACAACAACGAGGAGCTCTTTTAAAGAGTGTAGCTGCATATTCCTTCTGAAGTGGATGTAACTTGATATTTTGGAATCTCAATGGGTAGAAGACCTCCAAACAGAAAATTATTAATATAAAGTGATCATCAGTTAAGATATTATTCTTCTTTAAGGAATTATACTTACCTTAGTTGTTACTAAAAGTTCATATTTACTTCAATACAGTGGCGGTAGATGGTATAAAAAGTTCGGCACGGGGGAACTTAACGCCTTTTTGACTTTTATACCCTACACCACTATGTGGGGAAGGTATTATAAGTTGGTTTTGGCCTAAAAGTTTTAAGCGCATCGCATAATGGTCGTATCCCCATACTTTTATATACCAAAATGAATGTCTCGATCTGGCTATGTGTGTCCGTCCGTCCATCTGTCCGTCTTAGGACCATACTTAAATATACCAAAATGAATGTCTCGACTAACTGAGTCGATCTGGCTATGTGTGTCCGTCCGTCCATCTGTCCGTCTGTCCATCTAAATCACGCTACAGATCGCAATTTTGATCGGATCGTCACCAAACTTTGGGTGTTGATGGGGGTCCCGGAGGGGAAGAAGTGATGGTAGGATGATTTTTAGGGGTCGGACTGGGCAAAAAACTTATTTGGAGAAAAAGTCAACGTTTTATTCCGAAGCGAATATCTCTGTTTCTATAGGCGGTATTTCAAAAGCATAGGTGGTCAAACAACAGAGATATCGCAATAATAGCTTTTCAATTTTTTGTGTAATCGCGCTACCGGTCGCCATTTTGACCGAGTCGTAACGAAATTTTGGGGGCTGATAGGGGTCCTGGTTGGGTAGTAGCCTATTGATTTTGCCTATGGTCGGATCATATTCAGGGGTCGGAATGGGCAAAAAACTTATTTTGAGAAAAAGTCAAGGTTTTATGCTAATGCGATTGTAGCCACTTCTACAATGCAAAGCCTGATAATAAAAGTGGAAAACTTCACATTTACACGAATGTAAAGTAGGTTGACGTAAGTGGACACACAACGGAGATATCGCAATTGTCGCTAATCCAACCCAAGTTTTCATTTTTTGGATTTCATTTGTAATGCCGAGTATGACAACTCTATCTGGTGACCTTTCAAAAACAAAGCATGCCTATGAAAGTCTCACCTTTACAATGATGTAAAGTAAGTTGACCTAGGTAGTCAAACGACGGAGATATCGCAATAGTCGGTAATACATTCCATTTTTTGTTATCACGCTTTAGGTCGCAATTTTGATAGGATCGTCACGAAATTTTGGTGGTTCATAGAACTCCCTGAGAGGAAGAAGCATATTGAGTTTGAGGTGATGGTCGGATAATATTCAAGGGTCGGCATGGGCAAAAAACTTATGTGGACAAAAATTTAAAGTTGTATTCTCGTGCGAATACTCCGCTTTAAGTAGTCGTATTGAAAAAGGAAAGCGCTACAATGGATGTGGAAAATATCGCCGTTATTATGATGGAAAATAGGTTGGCGCACTTGCCACTTTCCTCTTTTTTTATTTGAATTGAACTGACGAGTATCTCAGCTTTTGGTTCAGTTCGCCTTAAGTCATTTGGTAGGTCAGATAGTTCAAAGCCAGATAGGTCAAAACTTTAGTATCTTCCTAAAATAAATGTTTATCAGGGAAAAGCTTATGCTCAGGGATAGTGATGTAGTCGGCTCCGTTCCGACTATAGTCTTTGCTCACTTGTTTTTAATTTTAATGGTGACAGTATTTTATTGAAATATGTATACACAGTTTAAAGCTGGCGATTTTAATTAAAGTACTTTAGACCTTACTGATTCTGCTATTTATTAACTGTTGTTCAATCTTCTCCTAAATTCATATACGAATTCATACTCATGGAAACGATTGTATTTTTTGCTACTTTTTTGTGTATTTCTCTTTAAATGACAATGAATATTTACAATTGTGCATCGGCAACTGTAATGAGGGCGGGAGCCTTCTCGTTTGGGTTCAATTTAATATTTCTTTTTGTAACTTTTATTTTGGGCAAAAGTTTTAAAGATGAAGTATTTATTTGGAAGATTATTTCTTATTTAAGAATTTACAGTGAAAAAGAAAGCAGACTACAAACGTTGCTAATAACATCTATAGTTTGATTACGTAATCAAACTTGAACGAAAGAGTAGAAAGAGAGCGAGCGAGAAAGAAAATAAGAAAACCCGCTTACTTTGTTCTACAAAATCTGAAAAGTATTCGTTTCGATTATTATTTCAATTGATTTTTACAGCTTTCGAGCAATTATGCAGTTGAAGAAATCAGGACCACAAGGACTACCTTCGGTGAAAACTATTCTCGAATAACCCTTTAACTGCACTTAAGCGGAAATGTTGAAGGCTTTGTTCGGATTTTATTTGAAATTTGATGCATTTGGAAGATACATATATTACAATTTGCCAATTTGAATTTGAAAATGATTCCTGAGGAGACCCTGTAATGAACTTTTCCAGAAAAAAATTGTGCGAAACATCGTAATGTAAAAAGTTCGGACGAAATCGCCATGAGGCAAGGGTGTAAAAAACATGTTACAACTATGTGGAAAAATCTACATAAACGACTACCCAGTTTCCAAATTTTCTACGTATAAATATTTATAAGTGTTGAATTGTAAAGTGGTTTCAAATGAAGAGGCAGTAGGAGAGGAAATTATTCAAGTTTTTTTTTTGTGATAGAGACAATAAATGAATTGCCAACTTTACACTATTCAGCACATTTAACATTTTGTGGAATTATGTCGATTTGGTAATATTTGGAAAGTTTTATTTGAATATAAAATAACAATAACGAATAATTTTATGAAAAACTAGAACTAAAACCTTCCCTTCGACAACGATAATAATAGCTATATTTGCCAGCACGATTTTTTTTTTTGTACGATATATGAACCATAAAGCCATAAAGCCCTAAAGCCCTAAAGCCCTAATTACACATACAATTATATAGATGTGCAAGTGTGTTTAAATATAAGTGTAATTATTTGTAATTACAGAACATTAACTTCCTTGTATTTGTTATCGTTGTAGATGTTTTTGATTTTTGCGAAAATACACAAACAATAAATCTATATATATAAATGAGCTTGGTGATAAGTGATTGACTGACTGACTGACTGACTCATCATCAACGCCCAGCCAAAACGGCTAAAGCTAGGAGCTTGAAATTTTACCAGTGGGTCACTGTTGATGCAAATGTGCGAGATAAGGCCGGGTTTTAGAAAATTCGTCCTGGAACCACAAAAAATAACAACAACAAAAATCCTTATTTTTCATTATTATTACGTACTTATTCACTTAGTTGGCCCTCTGCAAGACATGTGTCAAATTAACAATGCTATAACTTCATGATACCGTAAACGATCACACATAATTTCAAATTTTGTAGTTTACTTCTAGGCGCACTTATTTTATCGTAAACCACTAAATAATAGAAAGACAAGACATTTGTTGTCTTCCATTGCAACAGATGTCGCAGTTGGTGATAATGGTAAAAACATCAATTACGCGAAAAATACAAACCGATCCTGATTTAGTTTTCACATAACAGGTGTCGCACAAAAGATTTTCATTCGTTAAAATCGAGTTAGAAAAAATGATTACAAACGATGCATTTGTAAAAATTTTGATTTTCAATTTAAAATTAAAACAAAAATTCTTTCAATAAATGATGTTGGGTTTGTTGAACAAATGAGTTGCTGTTGAAGACAACATTAGGGGAATAAATTCAGAAATCGGCCAGAAATAACAACAACTAAAAACTGTATGGACCTCACTTTTTGGTAATAACTAAATGTTTGCAAATCAATGAAAGTGCAATAAAATTGTGCATATTACCACGATTTATTTGCAATTAAGACATGGAGATGTACAGTTATAACTATTCAATTTCAAAATCTGTAATTTGAAGAAATCGCTAAATAATTAATGAAATCAATAATAGGCCCCAGGAATATAGGAATATAGGAATTTGGTATGGAAATCAAGGTTGGGAAGTGGTGCTTCTAAAAGGAAATGGTTTGCAAAATTACCAATCATGTGTACGAAAAGTACTAAATGGTACTAAATTTAGTACAATTTAGATTTGGGTGAACGTAAAGAGCTGGAAACCTGAAATTTGGAATTAAGGTTACTGTTGTAGTGTAGGATTGAGATATGAGGGTAGTTTTGGAAATCCGTGCTTATGTGTACGAAAAGTACTAAATAGTACTAAATTTGGTACAATAGGAATTTGGGTGAACGGATAGAGCTGGAATCCTGATATTTGGAATTAAGATTACTGTTGGAGTGTAGGATTGAAGAACTTTTGGAAATTCGTACTTATGTGTATGAAAAGTACTAAATGGTACTAAATTTGATACAATGGGGAATTGGGTGAACGGATAATAGCTGGAATCTCGAAATTTGGAATTGAGATTACTGGTGGGGTGTAGGATTGAGGTAGTTTTGAAAATTCGTACTTATGGGTACGGAAAGTACTAAATGGTACTAAATTTAGTACAATTTGGATTTGAATGAACGGATAGAGCTGGAAACCTGAAATTTGGAATTAATATTACTGTTGAAGTGTAGGATTGAGATATGAGGGTGGTTTTGGAAATTAGTACTTATGTGTACGGAAAGTACTAAATGGAACTAAATTTTGTATAATGGGGATTTGGGTGAACGGATAGCGCTGGAATCTCTAAATTTGGAACTGAGATTACTGGTGGAGTTTAGTATTGTGGAAGTTTTGGAAATTCGTACATAGGGTACGAAAAATACTAAATAGCACTAAATTTGGTACAGTTTCGATTTGGGTGAACGGATAGAGCTTGATTCCTCAAATTTGGACTGAGGATCACTGATGAAGAGTAAGAAAGATGCACCAAAGGGTTTTTGGAAACTTGAGTGTACGAAAAGTACTAAATGGTACTAAATTTAGTACAATTTGGATTTGGGTGAACGGATAGAGCTGGATTCCTGAAATTTGGAATTGATATTACTGTTGGAGTGTAGGACTGGGGAAGTTTTGGAAATTCTTACTTATGTGAATGAAAAGTACTAAATGGTACTAAATTTGGGACAATGGGGATTTGGGTGAACGGATTTAGTTGGAATCTCGAAATTTGGAATTGAGATTACTGGTGGGGTGTAGAATTGAGGTAGTTTTGAAAATTCGTACTTATGGGTACGAAAAGTACTAAATGGTACTAAATTTAGTACAATTTGGATTTGGGTGAACGTATGTATGTAGCTGGAAACCTGAAATTTGGAATTAAGATTACTGTGAAGTGTAGGACTGAGATATGAGGGTTGTTTTTGGAAATTCGTACTTATGTGTTCGAAAAGTACTAAATTTGGTACAATAGGGATTCGAGTGAACGGACAGAGCTGGAATCCTGAAATTTGAAATTTAGATTACTGTTGGAGCATAGGATTGGGGAAATTTTGGAAATTCGTATTTATGTGTACGAAAAGTACTAAATGGTACTAAATTTATTACAATTTGGATTTGGGTGAACGGATAGAACTGGAATCCTGAATTTTAAGTATTTTAATTTTATTTATTTTAATGTAAAGTATGAATTTTTGTAAACGGAAAGAGTTAGAAATTGCAACCCGTTCGCGGTAGGCTATAGAGTTAGAATTTGGATTTGGGTGACGGATAGTGTTTGAGTCCTGAAATTTGAAATTAGGATTACTATTGGAGTGTAGGACTGAGGTAGTAAGGGTACGAAAAGTACTAAGTGGTACTACCTGTGGTACAATTTGGATTTGGGGGACGGGATAAAGCTGGAATCCTGGAATTTGGTCAGACTGCTGTTGGAGTATTGGGTTGAGATGGAAGTAGTTTTTGAAGTCGTACTTATGGGTACGAAATGTACCAAATGGTACAACTTGGATTTGAGTGCACGGATAGCGCTGGAATCCTGTTATTTGGAATTATGGTTACTGTTGAAGTGAAGGATTAAGGTTGTTTTGGAAAATCGAATTGTACAGAATTTGGTATAATTTGTTTTTGTGTAAAGGGGTTTTTGGAAATTCGTCGTAGAAAGGTATGAAAAGTGCTAAAGTGTACTAAATATGGAATCCATTGTATTAGGCAAACGCGAAGAGCTAGAAATCTGAAATTTTGAACGAATGGTCATTGATGGAGAGTTAGGAAGATGTACCAAAGGGTATTTAGAAACTCGACCTATAAGTGTACGAAATGTACTAAAAGTTTCTAAATTTGGTACCAATTGCATATTTTTAATGGATAAAGCTAGAATCTTCAAATTTGGTATGGGAATCAAGGTTGGGAAATGGCGTTGAAATAAGGAAATGGTTTTGGAAGTTCGTATTTATGATTACGAGCAGTACTAAATTTGGATTTGGGTGAACGGATAGAGCTGGAATCCTAAAGTTTTGAATTAAGATTACTGTAGGGGTGTAGGATTGAGATAGTTTTGGAAATTCGTACCTTTGGGTACGAAAAGTACTAAATGGTACTAAATTTGGTACAATTTGGATTTGGATGAACGGATAGAGCTGGAATTCTGAAATTTGGAACTAAGATTACTGCCGGACAGTAGAATTGAGGTAGTTTTGGAAATTCGTGCTTATGGGTACAGAAAGCACTAAATTTGGTACAATTTGAATTTTAGTAAACGGATAGTGTTGGAATTAGGAATTAAGATTACTGTAATATTGAGGAAATTTTAAAAAGTCGTAGGTATGGGTAAGAGAAGTACTAAATGGTACTAAATATGGTACAATATGGATTTGGGTGAACGGGTAGAGCTGGAATCCTGAAATTTTTGTTTGGGAAAGAAATGGTACTAAATTTGATACAATTTGGATTCGGGTGAATTAATAGAGCTGGAATCCTGAAATTTGGAATTACGATTACAGTCGAAGAGTAGGATTCAGATTGTTTTGAAAAAGCAAACTTATGGTTACGAAAAGCACTAAATGGTACTAAATTTAGTACAATTTGTATGTAGGTGAACGGATAGCGGTGGAATCCTGCAATTTGAAAGTATGATTATTGTAGCCCTGTTGCGTTGAGGAAGTTTTGAAAATTGGTACGAAAATTATAAATTGTTCTAAATTTAGTACAATTTTAATTTGGTTTAACGGATAGAGTTTGAATCCTGAAATTTTGAAGTAAGATTACTATTAAAGTGAAGGATTGATGTAGTTTTGGAAAATCTTACTTATGGGTACGAAGAGTTCGACTTGATACTAAGTTTGGTACAATTTGGAATTGGACGAACGGATACAGCTGGAATCTTGAGATCTGTAATTATTATGGAATTTACTGTAATTATTTTGTATTATTGTCCGTGTATGGCTGAGATATGTCGTCGAAATACGTACCATAAGTATACGAAAATTACTTAATGGTACTCAATTTGTTTTTGGGTGTAGAGACAGTGCTGGAATTTTTATTTTTTGGAGTTAATGTGTAAGGGTGAGATACGGCTGATCTTTTTGAAAATCTAACTTAAGGCGTACGTACAGTACTAAGATAAAAATAAATATTTATTAAAATTGGTATTAGTGCGACCAAATTTTCAGTGTTTGTCATTTCCATATTATATATTGTTTATTTGTTTTTTTTATATCCTTTCCGCATACGAAGTAGCGGGCATTTTGCTAGTTTGTAATAAAAGCGTTCAGGACTGGACATAAATGAGGGCAATATTGTTTAACTGTAAAATATCATGTCTGGTGGCGATTTATCATAAAATCAGTTTTTTATTGCATGAAAAAAAAAAAAAAAAAACAGTAATTATAGCAACTGCGCACAACCCACTGTAATATCATTAACAGGATATGACCATTAACATCACACCCATACACAATATGCCGATTTTTATTTTGTTTTTACGCAGAAATAATACACCGTGATGCTTAAAAATATTATTGTTCGTATGCAACCACACGAAATTTAAGCTTATAAGCACTTTATTCTACTTTGAGTGTTTTTATTTTATTTTACATATGTACTAAAATTGATATAAAGTAATAAACTGAAATTTTCAACAAATTGAAATGTTTATACAAGCAATTATGATTTTTTCACATTGCAGTGGAACAGGTTATTTAATTACAATTGTTGCTTAAATATCTTAAAAGCAATTTTACTTTTATCTTATTTCAAAATAAACTGAAACGATATGATAATTTATAAAATAAATATAATTGGTTGTTCCACTATTGTAAATTGTTTTATGAAAACATTATAAATAACAGCAGGATATTAAAAATATATTTGAGAACTACATGTAGGACTCCATGCTAGTATGCTTTTGTTCATTGTGGGTGATTGTGGGTGATCTTCGAGAACAAGATTGTGTATTCCTCCAATGGCTTAAACTTCATCATTACTTTCTGCTACAGAGAGTAATGTTTTTTAAAACCCCACATACTCGACCCTGTTTCATCCGGCTGCTTAAGCATCGCCAATGAAATTTGTCAGGTCCAAGTGCTTTGCATGATTTTTCGCCTCTGATAACATATACAACATAACCCATCGCAAACTGCGGTGGTTCCTCTTCGACTTGAAGAAATGCAAAATATGTAAAACACTTTTCTTCGCCCGCTCGCTATCAGGTTGTTTAATAATTTTCAAATTTAAAATAAAGCGTTTATATCGTCGGATTTGTCACAACGACGGCGTGAGCCCTGACAGTTATCCAATCATCCTTCAGCACTTCAGATGCTCTCACCGTTTTATCCGTTTGTTCTCACCGACTAATCTATTAGCTTCCAATGTGAGTTCTCCTACTCTGGGGTTGCTAGGGTTTGTACGGCCTCGCCTCTGATGACAAATTAGCTTTTGAATTGTATGGCGAGCAGCAGCAGTGATGATCTCTTGGAAATTATTCTCTACTACCAGCAATGAACGCAAACAAAGAAAACGATTGCCGTACCAATCACACAAAGTCACAAAATTATCAGTTTCTCTGAATTGTTTCGCTATCAAAACAAAACAAAACCACAAACTTTTCAATGCAAAAATACGAAAACCGTACGAATACTGAAATGTACTTCGGCTATGCTTTGCCGAGTTCTCAAATTCACCACCGAAACAAAACGAATTTTTGGCAAACATTTGCTGTGCGAAATGATAAATGCTACACTCAGACACACAAATACACATTTGATTGCTTAACAATCCTATCGGCCAGCATTAACATACTTGGAACATCCGTGCAACCAAAAACTAATGCGGAAGTGACTTAGGCGTGTCGCCCAGGGCGATGAAAACAGTCGCGGCGATAGTCGCGGAAGTCACCCTGAAGTGACCTCCGTTGTGAAGAAATAAACCACGCCTTCGTGTCGTCTTGGAAGTCACTCCAGCGACACTTCTGGAAGATCATTTCCGCGATAGTTCTTGGAATTAAAAAAAAAATATTTTTAATTTATTTTTATTTATTTTTTTTTTTTTATTTTTTTTTATTTTTTTGAAGTACGCTCTTTTACAGAAATTATTCTTTGGAATATCAGCCAGCATTAACATACTACGATTGATGTTTTCAACCACTAAACGAATCATTCATTGAATCGTTCATGTGTTTTGAACATTTTCGTTTTCTATATGTTGTTGTGGAATTGAGAACTATTCGTTTTGTTCGCACTCACGAATGTAAACAAAATGAAACAAAACAGCGAGTTCGGTTAACGTGGGTTATGTTTCGTTTTGTATTGTTCCTATGGAAAATACGAAACGAAGCCATTGGAAAAGTTTCATTAATTATTTTTACGTACGCTGACTACCAGAACATCAGAGGAATTGGGCGTTGGTTGGTGAATTCTCTAAATCCTGTCGAATTGGGTTTTCCATGGATGAGGAAAGATGTTATGAAGTCGGGTTACCTATTAAGGCGATGAGGATAGGGATATGGTCCGGCTCAAGAGAAGTTACGGATTGCCAAGTTACGTCATTTGTCAGACCAGGTGACTTAATGGATATTAGGACGGTCTTTGGAGTTCTATAGAAGTTACTGGCTCTAACTCATTATTTGAGATACCGATAAAAAATTGTAAAATTAAAATGCTTATAATTTCGGTAGTTAACTATAGTCGTAAAGTTCTATCGATTGCAAGGGTGTTGTAAACTTTAAATTGAGTTTTCTATTCATAATTTTTCGTTTTAATGAGTTTTTAAAATAAGTTTTAAAATGAGCTAGTAACCTGACACTTCGATCGTCTCCGTAAACTTATCAACAGACTTCATAACCTTTGACCGAAGCATTTCTCTGGCTTTGGAAGATGAAAAAAGAACGACTGACCTTTCCATTGATACAAATTGCAATAATGAGTTTGGTAGATAACGAACCTAGTGACTAATATAAAATGGGTTTTCTGTAGAGAACCACATGTTCCTCCCATGCTATAAATTGTCTCTATCATGACAGAGAAATTCCCAGTTTGTGCATTATTGCAAATTACGTGGAGCCCAAGCGTATTAATTGTCCAACTGGATTTTTTGTACATATCGCACCTGTTCAACAAGAGGGTAGTAACTAAAAATTTTAACTTTTTATTAAGAAAATGAATTACCCTAACCACTGTAAAAATCTGGCATTACTTTGTATATTCTTTCGTCAAAAAATACCGGTATTCCACTTCACATTGTCTTCATCGCCACCTTTTTTCCAAATGTACCCGGTAACGCTACCGTAAAAGTTTTTTTTTTAAATATTAATATTGGTGAATGTGAAGGCACCCGCTAACCTTCTCCTGGCGTATAATTTTGGGATTTATACATACAAAAATGTACCGCCAAGTCCAAACGGCTTGCACTAAGACACCACTTGCAGAGAAGTTTTTCATGGCTGAAATACTCAGAAAATTTCGCAACATTACTAAGGGTATTTTGCCACCGTTGATCGATTCCCCGGCCAGGTAACATCAAATTTTCAACGGTAGGAAAATACCCATCAGTAATGTTGGCGACATTTTCTGAGTATTTCAGTCATGTAAAACTTCTCTACATGTGGTGGCTTAGGGCACGTCGTCCGTACTCAGCGATAAACTGTAGGTCTCCATATCAGGAAATATGAATCGGGTTGCACTCATTGATATGTGAGAAGTCTCCTTTGTACCTTACGGGATGTTTGTGGAACAATTATTATATTATTATTTAAGCTTGATGTGACAAGATGGATGAATCCACAAAGTTATATCTTACAATAAGTTTATTTGTTCCATAAAGGAATTTTGATTTGCTGAAAGCTAATTTCCAGGGGTAGTGGTGTAGAGTATCACATGGACGGCCCGTCCGACTATAACTTTAAATTTGCTTACACTAAATAATCATCTTTATCATTTTCAGAGAAATAAGGAAAGAAAAATATTTAAATTTTGTTTGTCCTAAAAAAACTTTATAGAGTTTACAACCACAACAACAAAAATAATTCTTTGAAAATAACAGAGTATGGAGGGGTTGGGGAATATGCAAATATGAGCAGAATATCAATTTAAACATAAAATTCTTACTAAACGCAGAAAAGTCCTAAGATTATCATGTAACACATTTAATTTTTTATGAGTGAACAAGAAATGCAAATATTAAAATAGCCCGAGGTCTTGCTTTGTGTGGTTGTTGTTTACATAAAAACAACAATGATTTATATTATTTTGTTAAGATTGACTCATATATGTTAAATTCTCTGTGAAATATTGTATTTATTTAGAAATTATTTTAGTAACACAATTTGACACTTTTGATAATTGGTAACACGTTCAAAAGCTTCTTCCGTTTATTTTTGGCATATCGTCTGCTCCGTACGAAAAGGTCGTAAGTCCACTTTTTTTGCAAATCGCGTTTTTGTAACGAATAATAATAGTACAAGTCAAAACACGTAGTATGATAAGAAGAAAATGGTTGCATGTCGCGTTTTTCTATATTTTTTGCCCTTGTCGGAAAAGTCCACAAAACGTACAAATTTGAGTACGAAAAGGTAGTAAGTTCACAGAAAAATGTATTCTTTAAAAGAATACTACAGCTTATGTAGGTCAGATATAATGTTTAACGCCATCCATGGTTGGTGCACATTGCACGAACTAGCCTACACCTTTTAATGATAATCGGATGATATTTGGCGGAGCCAATTTACCAAAATTTTGAACAACATGTAAAAAGTATCAGTCGAAAGTATCACTGAAATACTTTTTTTCAAAAAAAAAACGTATGTAACTTAAAACTTATGAACCGACAAAAGTATGGACAGGATTGAAGGGGATAACGATAGATAGGGTTTTTTTTATCAGACTAGCCTATGAAAAACATAATATCGCTGTAAACAGGGCCACTAGAAAAACCTTCGGTAAAAATGTCCAAAGGTTCCTCGAACAGACACTTAATCACATTTGTGTGGGTGGTAGCACAAGGATTGGACAGATAGGGCCCAAATTCCAACATAAACTAAGTTTCGACAATATTTAGATATCCAAAGTTTGGACTAAATCGGTTGCTACGCACGGTGCTCTTGAATCAAATTTAAATGGAAGGTGCTTACACCTCGGAAGTTTTTGCGGATTCTGAAACTACAATGTTCATAGATGAGAAAAATCAGAAAACTAAAAAAATCGCCGGAGCGCTTTTTAAATAAATCGCGATTCAAGTTGGAATTTTTAAAGGTTGTTAAGGTTTTCACGATTTTGCTTGGAAATTGCAGATCCTATTGAAATCGGAAAATTCTCTACAAGATTGACCTTTCTGGTATTTTCGTAGGTTTTACCGTAATTGAGATATATAAGTTCAAATTGGGTCAATACATTGATTCTATCTATCGCTTCCTTATAAAACAATGTCATACATGGTGCGTCTTAACTAACATTAAGTGGAAACCGCATACACCTGGGAAGTTTTTGCCGATTTTGAAACAGCAATATTCATAGGTGAGAAAAATCGAAAAACAAGAAAGAATCGTTGGAGAGATTTTTAAATAAATCTCGATCAAAAGTCGCATTTTTAGGTTTTTTTAGGTTTTCGCGATTTTGCTTGGAAACCGCAAGTCCTATCGAAATGAGGCTAAAGAAAATGTTGAAGCAGTGAAAATTCTGTACAAGATTGGCTGATTAATATTTTCCTAGGTTTTACCATTTTTGAGATATAGAGGTTCAGATCAAACTTTCCGATTTTTTTCTTAAGTCATCAGTATTTAGCTTGAAAACTGCAAATCCTATCAAAATGGGAATAAAGAAAATATTGTAGCAGAGAAAATTCTCTACATGATTGGCTTTTGTAATTTCTTCCTAGGCTGTACCATTTTTGACATATATAAGTTTAATATGAGAATTTGCCGTCATTACATTGTTTTATAAGGAGGCGATACAGTCAATACATTGTCCCAATTTGAACTTATATATCTCAATAACGGTAAAATCTACGAAAATTCCATAAAGGTCAATCTTGTAGAGAATTTGCATAGCTACAACATCTGTCTTAGTCCTTTCAAGCAAAATTGTTAAAACCTAAACAACCCTTAAAAATTCCATCTTGAATCGCGATTTATTTAAAAAGCGCTCCGGCGATTGTTTTAGTTGTTTGATTTTTCTTATCTATGAAAATTTTAGTTTCAGAATCCGCAAAAACTTCAGAGGTGTAAGCACCTTCCATTTAAATTTGCTTCAAGAGCACCGTGTACGTCTATGAGAAATCGAGGGTACCATTTTACCGAATATTTTCAAACTTTTGTGGGGGAGGTACCGGAAAGAGTGGGCCTTAAAGCACCACCTTCGAATTTCATCTAATATTTGAAGATAAATTACAATATCCAAACTGTGGACGAACACAGTATTCGGTTCGAGCTCTCCAGCCACTCCATATGGTGCTATAGGGAGGTACCGGAAAGAGTGGACCTTAAAGCACCACCTTCGAATTTCATCTAATATTTGAAGATAAATTACAATATCCAAAGTGTAGACGAACACAGTATTCGGTTCGAGCTCTCCAGCCACTACATATGGAGCTATAGGTTTTTTTTTTACAAATTTCGGGCTGTTTTCTCAAGAAGTATGGACTTGCCCCTGAAAAAACGTTTACTGCCGTAACTGAGGCAGCGAATGCAGGTTGCTTCAACAAGAATAAAAATGATTCGAGAGCAGGTCTTAAAGTGAATTTATCCGAAATTGTGTGTGGGAGGTACCCGAACGAGTGGACAAATATAGTACATATTCGAACTTGATGTATGTCTGGTAGATATATTAGGCTATGTAAAGTATGGACCAAATCGGTCACTAAGGCCACATTTTCGACCGAATCGGCAGATCCGTTCGAGAGTTATCTTGCGCTCCAATCACTGCACACGGTGTCACAGGTGTTTTTGTACCTTTCAGATGAAACTTATACCGTCGTATGGGGGCAGTGACTACAAGTTGCTACAGCAAAAATCAAACCGATTCGAGAGCAGGTCCTAAACTTAACTTTCCCGAAATTTTGTGTGGGAGGTACCCGAAGGAGTGAACCGATTGAGTCCATATTGGAACCTCATCTAAGTCTAGTAAAAATTTCACAATGTGCAAAGTATGGACCAAATCGGTTACTTCCTTCAAGAGTTATCGTGCGCACATTTTCCGAACATTTCCGAACTTTTGTGGGAGAGGTACAGGAAGGGGTGAACCGATATAACCCATCTTCGAACTTAAACTAAGTTTGGACAAAATATTGGACCGAATCGATTGATCCGTTCGAGGGTTATCGTGCGCACCAGCCACACAGACAGACAGACGGACGGACATGGCTAAATCAACTCCAAATTTTCAGAAACACATTTCGTCCAAACATACTTGGGGTCTAAAACCATTATTTCGATGAGGCACATTTTGCCCGTATGAAAGTGTATATATACACTCGTTAGCATAAATGCTGAGGGTATAAAAATCTGATAATTTCTATATTGCAATTAAAATTTAGATTTGAAATCTAATTTCCTCTATAAGCGAACTGATTATGGCCTTTTTTTGAGACAAATTGCGATGTTGTGTGTTCAAATACCTTATATATTAAAAAATTTGTAAAGAAAATCACAATTTTTACTGTTTTTTCTATCGTACATCTTACTTAACTTTATTAACTGGTAATTTGTGGTTGCTTTAGGCACATTTATTCACATGACGGTATTAGTTTGTATTCTGAATTTAATAAAGTAATACCGTCTAACGGACGGGTAAGAGCAATGTTTATCTTTATTATTAAACTAATGGAATGGAATTCGACGACGGTCTAGTTCCCTATGGTTTTCACAGTGATTCTGAAAGCCCTTATGATGAACTTCCTAAACGCAGGAAGAGATTTCATGCTGAAGATTCTACATGGTTCTTAGACAAAAACAAAAGGTGCAGGGAGTTGGGGCAAAAATACTTTGGAAGACAAGAAAGGACACAGTGCTCTTGAAACAAATTTAAATGGAAGGTGCTTACACCTGGGTATTTTTTGCGGTTTCTGAAACTGCAGTGTTCATAGATGAGAAAAATCAAAAAACAAAAAAAAATCGCTGGAGCGCTTTTTAAATAAATCGCGATTCAAGTAGACATATTTAAGAGTTTTTTTTTACGGTTTTGCTTGAAAATCGCAATTCCTATCGAAATGGAACTAAAGAAAATGTTGTAGCTGTGAAAAATTTCTACAAGATTGGATTTCGTAATTTTTTCCTAGGTAGTACCATTTTGGTAATATATAAGTTTAAGTTAGAAATTGCAGTCATGAAACTGTTTTATAAGGAGGCGATACAGTCAATCCATTGTCCTAATTTGAACTTCTATATCTCAATAACGACAAAAACTACGAAGATATCACACAGATCGATCTTGTAGAGAATTTTCATAGCTTTTTCTTTAGTCTCATGTCGATACGACCTGCGGTTTCCAAGCAAAATCGTGAAAACCTAAAAAACCCTTAAAAATGTCAACTTGAATCGCGATTTATTTAAAAAGGCGCTCCGGCGATTTGTTTGGATTTTTGATTTTTCTCATCTATAAACATTGTAGTTTCAGAAACAGCAAAGACTTCCCAAGTGTAAGGACCTTCCATTTAAATTTGTTTCAAGAGCACCATGCGGAATTAATCATGAAATTCATATTGGAGGAAAAAGGTTGTAAGTCGCAGCAAAAATACAAAAGCTGTATAAAGAAAAGGTCGTAAGTAAGAACGTCGTTAAGTTCGGCCAGGTCGAACTTGTTATACCCTCCACCATGAGTTGTATTGAATTTTACTCCAATTAGTTTACTTTCGTTTATGAAGTAAAATAAATATCAAATTTCAGCAATAAAATGTGGCTAACGTCCAAAATACCGAAATTCGGGAGGTACTGTTATATGGGGGCTATATGAAGGCGTCGACCTATACAGACAAAATTCTGGGAGAAAGTTGTATGCCCCCAACGAAGACTAAGTACCAAATTTCAGCCATTTCGGTGAGATAATGAAGTTAAACCTTCAAAATACCAATAACCGGGAGGTACCGTTCTATGGGGGCTATATGAAGGCGTGAGCCTTTATAGACAATTTTATGGGAGAAAGTTGTATACTCGGACCGAAGAATAATTACCAAATTTCAGCCATGTTGATGGTATACTGATAATGAAGCTAAATAAGTTTGGAAATTTTCTTATCATAGCATTAAGTAATGTTACTTGGTGCCTGTTATCCATACATCATCCGAATTGGCATTTTGTGCCTTCCACCGAAGTGCTATGAATACCGTGCGGAATGTTCCCATTCAAAGCTAGGTAAAAGGTGGTGGTTTCCTCTGTTCGATACGTCGTTCACACTAGGCTATCAAAATAATTTCACATGTCATTGCTCTAAACTAGAATCGGGCCGAATCCTGGGGTTATGTCCATCGAACGTAATATTTTTATACCTTCCACCATAGTATGAGGGTATATTAAGTTTGTTTTTCCGTTTGTAACGCATTGAAATACTCATTTGCGACCCTATAAAGTATATATTCTTGATCAGGGTAAAATTCTGAGTCGATCTGTGCACGTCGGTCCGTCCGTCCGTCCGTCTGTGGTAATCACTCTAGCAGCCACAAAAATGGGGAAGGACGCTGAAATTTTGGGAAAATGCGTCTTTTGTTTGCAGGCAGGTCAAGTTCGATGATGAGCTATATCGGTCCACGTTTAGGTATAGCCCCCATATAACGGTACCCCCCGATTTACGGTATTTTGACGTTTTTAGCTAAATTTTCAGACCGATTGAGCTATAATTAGACATTAAGGGTTCCTAAGTGTCAATAAACTTATATAACAAAAGTTGTTGGCATAGATCCACGTTTTGGTATAGCCCCCATATAACGGTAACCCCCGATTTACGGTATTTTGACGTTTTTAGCTACATTTTCAGACCGATTTAGCTATAATTTGACATTAAGGGTTCCTAAGTGTCAATAAACTTATATAACAAAAGTTGTTGGCATAGATCCACGTTTTGGTATAGCCCCCATATAACGGTAACCCCCGATTTACGGTATTTTGACGTTTTTAGCTACATTTTCAGGCCGATTTAGCAATAATTTGAAATTTAGGGTTCTTAAGTGTCAATAAACTTATACAACAAGTTCGATGATGAGCTATATCGGTCCACGTTTTGGTATAGCCCCCATATAACGGTACCCCCCATTTACGGTATTTTGATGTTTTTAGCTACATTTTCAGACCGATTTAGCTAAAATTTGACATTTAGGGTTCTTAAGTGCCAATAAACTTATATAACAAAACTTGTGGACATAGGTCCACGTTTTGGTATAGCCCCCATATAACGGTACCCCCGATTTACGGTATTTTGACGTTTTTAGCTACATTTTCAGACTGATTGAGCTATAATTATACATTAAGGGTTCTTAAGTGTCAATAAACTTATATAACAAAAGTTGTTGGCATAGGTCCACGTTTTGGTATAGCCCCCATATAACGATAACCCCCGATTTACGGTATTTTGACGTTTTTAGCTACATTTTCAGGCCGATTTAGCTATAATTTGAAATTTAGGGTTCTTAAGTGTCAATAAACTTATACAACAAGTTCGATGATGAGCTATATCGGTCCACGTTTTGGTATAGCCCCCATATAACGGTACCCCCGATTTACGGTATTTTGACGTTTTTAGCTACATTTTCAGACCGATTTAGCAATAATTTGACATTTAGGCTTCTCAAGTGCCAACAAACTTATATAACAAAACTTGTGGACATAGGTCCACGTTTTGGTATAGCCCCCATATAACGGTACCCCCGATTTACGGTATTTTGACGTTTTTAGCTACATTTTCAGACTGATTGAGCTATAATTATACATTAAGGGTTCTTAAGTGTCAATAAACTTATATAACAAAAGTTGTTGGCATAGGTCCACGTTTTGGTATAGCCCCCATATAACGGTAACCCCCGATTTACGGTATTTTGACGTTTTTAGCTACATTTTCAGGCCGATTTAGCTATAATTTGAAATTTAGGGTTCTTAAGTGTCAATAAACTTATACAACAAAAGTTGCGGACATAGGTCCACGTTTTGGTATAGCCCCCATATAACGGTACCCCCGATTTACGGTATTTTGACGTTTTTAGCTACATTTTCAGGCCGATTTAGCTATAATTTGACATTTAGGGTTCTTAAGTGCCAATAAACTTATATAAGAAAAGTTGCGGACATAGGTCCACGTTTTGGTATAGCCCCCATATAACGGTACCCCCGATTTACGGTATTTTGACGTTTTTAGCTACATTTTCAGGCCGATTTAGCTATAATTTGACATTTAGGGTTCTTAAGTGCCAATAAACTTATATAAGAAAACTTGTGAACATAGGTCCATGTTTTGGTAAAGCCCCCATATAACGGTACCCCCGATTTACGGTACACTAAGACCTCGCTTTGCGTCGTAGATACGTTCCAAAAAAACACGACTCAAAGTGAAACGACGCAAAGTGAATTAAGTTTTTCTATGGAAACTCATGTAAAGTTCGGAGATAGGTTCCAGGGTTAGGAAATCGCTTTTTTTAAAAAAAAAGAAAATTGAAAAAATACGCATTTAAAGAAGAAAAATTATATAATACTAGCTGACCCGGTTCCGCGTTGCTGGCCCGTCGTTTTGGATTTCCATGTAAGGCTTAGTAATCTATCAACAACTTGTCTATCTAATATTGATACCTCACGATATTCGAATCAAATTGACGATACATCGACGTTTTGGTATAACCCTCATGCAATGGTATCTCCAGATATAAAATAGAAAATTACTTTAATTATAGCCTCCACCATAATATGAAGCGTATAATTGACTTTATGATTCTGCCCGTCTATCTGTTGAAATCAAGATACAGCTCGCGATATTTTACATAGGGCTTTTCAATTTGGTGCAGAAGTTTCTATTTTTTCTCGTAGCATGTTTGGTATTGAAAATTGGTTATATCAGTTCACATTTTGATATAGCACCGACTGACCGCCCGATTTTCGGAATTTTCAAGGTTTTAGCCGCATTATCCTACCGGAATGACAATACTTTAGTATTTAGTCTCCCTTAGAGGCATAACGCATTTTTGCAAAGTATTATCAGCATAGGTCCATGTTTTGATAGAACTACCCACCGAAATGGCTGCAACTTGGTATTTAGCATTCAGTGGGGTATTTTTTTCCTTTATTTATTCCTCATGGGAACATAGGACTTCTACAATGTTTTTCCAACTTATTCTACCATTACATATTACTTTTATTTCATTATATGATTTGTTGATCTTATTCAATTCGGCAAGCACTGCTCGTCGCCATGTGTTCTTTGGTCTTCCCGGTCTTCTTGTGCCTTGTGGGTTCCATTCTAATGCTGCTCTTGCAATACTTTCTTGTGATTTACGAAGGGTGTGTCCTATCCACTTCCATTTCCGTCTTTTTATTTGCTTTCCTATAGGTTCCTCATTGGCTTATAAGAGCAGGTCTTCGTTTTTAATTTTTCTGGGCCAACATACTCTGTGTATTATTCGTAGACACTTGTTAATAAACGTTTGCAGTCTTTGGGCTATGATCTTAGTCATCAACCACGTTTTCCTTCCATAGAGGACTGTGCTTTTTACGCATGGATTGAATAGTCTCATTTTTGTTGATATGCTTGTTACTCTCCATGTTTTATTGAGGCGACCGAATGCTGATCGTGCTTTCTTAAGTCTATTTGTGTGTATTAATCATAGAATATTCGGTACAGGCCCAGGTCTCTAAATGGTCTTCATTGAACGGTACCTCTTGATCTTCGGTATTTTCAAGTCTATAGCCACATTATTCACACGAAATGACTATAATTGGTACTTAGCTTTCCTTGGGAGTATAAACCATTTTTGCAGAGAATTATCGAGTTTCGATAATTTGGCGGTTTTAGTCTCATTATCCCACCGAAATGGCTATGGCAATTTGGTGTGTTGTCTTCATTGCGGGTATAAAACATTCCCGCATAGAATATTCGGTAGAAGTTTTTTATGTAGCCTTCATTCATTTTTTATGTAGCCTTCCGATTTTCAATATTTTCATGGTTTTATTCAACAGAAATATAGCCATATTTGGAGGCATCAAATATTTTAGCAGAGAATTGTCGGTATAAATCCATGTTTTCATTCATAAAACGATACCTACCGACTTTTTGGGGATTTTTAATGTTTTAGCCACATTATTAAACCGGAATGGCTTAAACCTGATTTCAATATAATTTATTGTGGTGTGCATAAAAGTTAGGGCCGGTCGAACTTAACGTCGTTTTTACTTATTGTTAACAGAGAGATGTTTCATTGAACACGTTATTATTTTGCACTTCCAAACATGAAAACATCTGTGATTCATAAAAAAAGACTTCAAAATGCTATTGGGTTTATCTGGACCTTGCTTTATCAATGTTCATGCCATGTTTGCTGTCCCACTTACTAAATTTGTAAATCTAATCAGTAAGAATAAAGTTTTCAAAAATTGGACGCAATCGCGGTATTCTGCTTCCAAAACACCCATTAATGGCAGAGGCCACAATTGCAATTGTGTTGATATTTAGCGATTTGTTAAAACCCGTTATTGGGGAGGTCCCCCACATCCTCTATTTTCGGTATTGTCCCACCTCATGAACCTACACACAATTTCATCCAATTCGGTCCAGCCGAAGTTTAATTTAGGAAATCATGCCAGTCTTAAAAATCCTATATACATACATTTAGATAGGTTATAGATACACCGAATTACTGACCCATCGCTTTAGTGACCAATGCATATTTTTTAGACGTTCTAGTTATTTAAACATCTTTGAAATTATGTTTTGGCTGATTTCTCAATCGATTTTTTGGAATTTCGGTCAAGGGACATTTAACATTATTTGGGTTGTACTGTATTCCAAAATTTGGGGTTGATCGCGCTCTCCCAATTATTGATGCCAGTGTTTATAGCGTTTTTGTAGTCACGCTTACTAATTTTAAGCATATTACCTATAATTATACATTTTTAAAAAATTGGGCTGACCGCGATATTCCACTTCCGAGATGACCATTCAGGATCAAGACAGTTATTACCATAGTATTGCAATAAATTTTTAAACAATACGTTCAAAATTATCTTTGATTTCACGTTTTCTTAAAAAATTTTGTGGGGGAGGTACCCTGGTCACTCCACTGACCAGTATAAAAAATAGCTAAAAACCTATTCTCAGACCTAAAAACTCCACATACAAAATTTTATCGAATTCGGTCCAGGCGTTTCGGAGGAGTTTAATTTCGAACATCATGGCAGTCTCGAAGAATTTTATATATATATAGATTTTATTATAATAAGAAAAAATAAAAAACTAAGTATTCAGTTAAAACAAAATAAACTAAGAATTCAATTCATTTATAAAAACAGAACTAAATTAATCACTTTCAGATGAGTCTGTAGTGGACGTTGTCGTGAATTGTTTTTTTCTCACAATATAACGGTCTAATGTTTGCTGAACAGCTTTTTTCTTCATCGTAGAATAGATTTCCTTGTAGCAATTGACACTTGTGGCAACCGCCTGGGACACTTTCAAACTTCTTTCCTTGTCCGGATCGTTTTTTAAAAAAATGTCCATAGCTTCGTTAATCAAACACATCGCTTTGGAAATTTGTTTGGAGGTTAAATTTTGTTCTTCGAGGATTTCTGATGAAGAGTCACTATTAACTTCTTTATTAGTCAGTTGTAATAGATCTTCATTAGATAATTCTTGGTTGTGTGAGGTTAGAAGTTCATTTATGTCAGTCTCCTCCATGCCTTCAAAATTAGATTCTCTTGCTAAATTTGAAATTTCATGACGAATAGCTAGTGCATCATCAACATTTGTAGCGCAAATTCGGTGAACACATTCAGGCCATATGTTGCGCCAAGCACCGTTCATGCAGGATGGTTTTACGTCCTTCCACGAATCGGAAATAATATCTATTGCTTTCATAATATTAAAATTTTTCCAAAACTCTAGAATAGAAGGCTTATCATGTCCATCAGTCTCACTTATAAGAAGATTGAATGTTCTTCGAAGGTAATAACTTTTAAAATTTGATATAACACCTTGATCCATCGGCTGAATAAGTGACGTCGTATTAGGTGGCAAAAATGCAAATTTCACGTTTTCTGACAACTCATCAACGTAAATTGGGTGGCCAGGCGCATTGTCTACAAGGACCAAGGCCTTGAAACTTATGTTTTCTTTTTTGCAATATGCTTCAATTTCTGGGATAGCACAAGTTGAAACCCAGTCGTGAAATAATGATGCTGTCATCCATGCTTTTTTGTTTGATCGCCAGTGAACAGGAAGCAAATTCTTGGCGCAACCTCTCATTGCTCTTGGATTTTCTGATTGATAAATGAGAAATGGTTTAAATTTGAAATCGCCATTTGCATTGCCACCAAGAAGAAGTGTTAGTCTATCTTTGCTAGCTTTAAATCCAGGCGCAGATTTTTCCGTTTTAGATATAAAAGTTCTGCTAGGTAGGCGTTTCCAAAATAACCCAGTCTCGTCAACATTAAATACTTGTTTCGGATGATAGCCACCTTCATGAATTAAAGCTTTTAACTCTGTCAAGTACCGTTCTGCAGCAGTTGTATCAGCGCTAGCTGCTTCGCCTTTAAGTGCAATGCTGTGCAGATTTCCTCGAACCTTAAATCTTTCAAACCAGCCATGACTAGCTTCAAATGTTTCATTCATATCTATATTGCTGCAATGTGCATTATCGTTGGATACTGCTTTGCTTTTTAGGTCTTCAAATAAGCTTTTTGCTTTATGTTGAATTGCCATCTTACTTAATGGTATTCTCTGCGCAACCTGGTTTTCAATCCAAATAGAAAGCAATGACTCCATTTTTATCATCAATGCACTTCTGGTACGGGTGATAATTTTTACATCTAGTGATGTTGCAGATTTTGCTGCCTCCCTTATTTTATCCCCATCTCGATCTCTAATTGTTCTTACAGTTGTTGGAGCCACACCAAGAGCCTTTGCTATGTCCACAGCCTTCTCTCCCTTGTCACATCGTCGCAAAATGTCCAATTTTGTCTCCAAACTGATAGTTTTTTTACTTTTGGTAATTTTACCAGGAGCACTCTTTCCACTCATTTGAATTGGGAAAATAGTTATCTTTTTGTAGATGAAAATACACGCACAAAATTATTGTTTTTATCAAAAAAAACAGAACACTTATTGATTTTAATTTATGTGTTTTAATAACGTGCATTGATGCCTTGTGCTATCATTTACATGCATACTAATAAAAAGAAGAAGAAGAAGAAGATAACGAAATGCTCACTTTTTCTCCCAACAGATGTCTCACCAGGGGAAAATAGAGACAAAAGTGTGCCATCTTTCAAAAGAAAAGAAAATTAAAAAACACCCAAACTTAAAACAACGCAACATCGAAAATCAAACAACGCATAGTGAAAATTGGTATTAACCAAGCAACGACGCAACTTCGAAAACAACGCAAAGTGAAACGACGCAAAGCGGGGTCTTAGTGTATTTTGAAGTTTTAGCTACATTTTCAGACCGATTTAGCTATATTTGACATTTAGGGTTCTTAAGGGTTAATAATCTTATATAACAAAAGTTGTGGACATAGGTCCACGTTTTGGTATAGCCCCCATATAATGGTACCCCCGATTTAAGGTATTTTGACGTTTTTAGCCACATTTTCAGACCGATGTAGCTATAATTTGACATTTAGGGTTCTTAACTGTTAATAAACTTATATAACAAAAGTTGTGGACATAGGTCCACGTTTTTGTATAGCCCCCATATAATGGTACCCCCGATTTAAGGTATTTTGACGTTTTTAGCCACATTTTCAGACCGATGTAGCTATAATTTGACATTTAGGGTTCTTAACTGTTAATAAACTTATATAACAAAAGTTGTGGACATATGTCCACGTTTTTGTATAGCCCCCATATAACGGTACCCCCCGATTTACGGTATTTTGACGTTTTAAGTCACATTTCCAGACCGAATTACATAGCTATAATTTGATATTTAGGGTTCTTAGTGACCAAAAAACTTATATTCGAAAACAAATTATTCGGCCCGGCCGAACTTAACGCTTTTTTACTTGTTGTAGTTTTATTTGTTTGTCAAAGTTGTATAGCGATTCATGTCGTCTTTAAATATTTTCTTTATATATATTTTTTTTATTTTTGCCTTTTTAAGGCGAAGGTCATTTATAGTGATTTATGCAAAAAAAAAATTTCGATCATCAAGCTTAACTCTAAACGAGAAAATTAATAAAAATCATTAACAATGATCTTCGCGCTAACAGGCAAAATTTCAAAAGATAAAAAACAGGCTGAGCCCGGCTAGGATTTGAACCCGCGTCCTTGAAAACATATGGAATAAAAATGTTGTCACGGCGTGTTAGCGTTCCAAGCCAAACTCGTAACTTCAAAGGAAGCACAAAAAAGCGTTTGTCATGAAGAAATACAATTCAACGGCCAAATATCCGTGGTTGTATAAAGACACATTTGCATTTGAAAAACCAAAAGTTCTAGGACAGAGAAGCCATCCCACAGTCGATACGTCTGAAGAGCTGCTCAACTAACAGCGAAACCAGGTCACGTAATTTGGTGACTGTGTGGGTTCGAGTACATGGCTTTCCTTTTTCACTTGCAACAATTTTTTTTAAATAAATTTGATAAGCTTTAAATTTGATCCACAAACAAAAGACGTTTTATGACTATAAATAACAACGGAGCAAAACAGAAGACGACGCTTTGGACAGCTACGAGTATATGCCAAATAAAATCTCTCCGCAAGCCTATGAGAATTCAAGGTAATGCCTTTGAACAACAACATGAAATATACATATGTCAAAATAGCCCCACTGGCTTTGAAAGTCTGGAAGAAATTAATAATTTCACGAATTGTCGTATCATCAATTTGTAACAACATTCATTATGCTAATGGCCTCGGATTGAATTTGTTAATTGCGCTACATGTAGCGGAGGAGAAAAACTGCCTGAGCTTTTTGATTGTTTTATTGGTTGAGGTAAAGATGATATAAATGAAATTGAACTTATAATCAAATAAATGTGCTGGTCATAAATCTTAATAGCGCTTTTCCCCAACAACACCTTTAATCGACATTGTAAGAATTGTATTGAAAGTGGAAGTGGCTCCATAGTGAGTGTTAGCATAGTAACATACACATAGGCATTTTGAAAGCTCGTAATAACTTCAAAGTATTGTATTATTTTCTGGTTTAGAATGTTAACAGATTTTCAATGGTAAGTGGTTATGTAAATCCCCTATAATCAACAAGGAAACGTCAGTGGTAATGGGAAAGGAATGCAGAAGAGAAACATTTGTTCGAATGTTGAAAGGAAGTGCTTTGACTGGACAAATTGGTTCTAGAAATTATGTTCGAGTATTACTATTGATGTTAAAGTGAAATTTCGGAGGGATACAAAAAGTCCAAAAAGTGTAGTATCAGTTAATAAGAAGGCAGCTGCACTTGATGTTTGGAGTTTTAATTTACTCGATTAGGCAAGAGGTGAAGAGCTAGAGTTAGCCATTACAATTTACATATATCCTAAACGATCATAATTATGCAAAGTTTTACTAAAGTTACTTGTGGGCTTATGTAGACACATTCATATGAACTTTGTTTATATGTACATGTCATGAATAACGTATTGACATATCTCCTAACAAAATCCTGTAATTCCTAAAATTACCGCAACACATTCAACATCATCTATTTATGTAAATGTTTAAACAAGAGTAATTAAATCCTGTAAATTTGAAAACAAATCTCTTTATCCTAAAAACTCAACCTTCAAACCAAAATAAACCAAAACCTAATGATTTAGATTAAATGGTATTAAGGAAAGTAAGCAAATAAACCAAAACATGACAAATATGTTTTAAAGATAATTGATTCATAAGATTAATAGTACAAATCAATGGGATTTGCACATTCCAAATTACGGCTGAAATATTTGTGCTATAATAATTTTGTCCGGTATTGGGCCATTACTCACAGCAGACCCTCGTTTTGTGGACTTCAGCAAACTAAATTACTCAAAAAAGTGTTAAATTTCAATAAATTTATGTTGTACTAGCTGAACCCGGTGCGCTTCGCTACCCCTTTAGATTGATATGCATTTGAAATTTTACGGATTTTTGAAATCAGAAAGAAATCAAATTCAAAAATTTAAAGTAAAGTATTTATTGTAATGCTTTAGGATATACAATGTTTTTTGTTTTTCCTTCAGGAGCGTAAACAAACAAATCGGCCGGTCTACCAACACGTGAACATGCAACGTAGGGCTGACAATGAGAAAAGCAAGAACATGCTAAATTTAGGCCGCATACACGAAGAGTCTGTCCTTGGGATTTATTTATAGTCATTGCTAATGCCAAACGTACAGGAAACTGCAATCTTTTAAAATTGAAGGGCGTTTCTGTTGCTATTAGAGGGATTCGAGGTAGAAGTACATCTGTAGTGCGATTTTCTAACTCATTTTTTGATTTAACGACAAATGTCGGTAAAATTAAAACGCAAAATTATGAATGAAAACTTCAAATAAAAGTTGGCAACACTGTTGCTATCGATAGAACTTTACGACTACTTTCTCTTGGTCGCTAACTTACCGAAAAATATCGTTAATTACCGAATGTATAAGCATTTTAATTTTACCGATTTTTGTCGGTAACTCAAAAAATGTGTTAGAGAATCGCACTACTGAACCTATATACTTCCCAGCAATAATCGTTACCTCAATTAAATAGCTATGTAGTTTTTTTTACTGTTAACCTTGTACCATTGCAAAGGCGAGGTGGGTCTATGCTTCTTAATAAAATAATAGGAACACCAACTTTTAGCACTAAATTATGTGGTGGAAAGCCTGAAGATCCAACGAACTTAGGAATTCAACTGGATAGTTAACCGCGTCGTCTTCAGTTGCCACAGTATCAATGGATTTGTACGTTCGTACATTTCCTGAAATTCTATTGACTGAAATTCTTTCAATATAATTTACCAATTTGTTTTGTAGACAAATTCCCGCCACATATTCCAAATTTCATTGAAATTGGACTTACATAGCGTGTTTGGTGCATCAAATACATGAAATCGGCCGAAAATATATATGGGAGCTATATGTAAATCTGAACCGATTTCAATATAATATGACAAATTTTTTTTGTAGATCAATTACCGCCACCTATTTCAAATTTCATTGAAATTGGACAAACATAAGGTATTTATTGCATAAAATACATGAAATCGGCCAAAAATATATATTGGAGGTATATCCAAATCTAATCCGATTTCAATAAAATTTGACAAACTAATTTCTAGGATCAATTCCGTCAAAGATTCCAAATTTCGTCAAAATTGAACATACATGGCGTGTTTGGTGTAGAAAATACATGAAATCGGCCGAAAATATATATGGGAGCTATATCCCAATGTGAACCGATTTCAAAATAGTTTGGAACATTTATTTCTGCAATAAATTCCGTCACACATTCCAAATTTCATTGGAATCGGGCATACAAAACGTGTTTTATGCATCAAATGCATTAAATCGGCCGAAAATATATATCCAAATCTGAGCCGATATTAAATTACTTTGGCAAATTTATTTTTAGACCAAATTCCGTCACACATACCAAATTTGAAGACTGTATCGATAATCGTTCGTTAGATATCAGCATACAAAGTCTACAGTTTTTGGAGGTACTTCCGATCCTGAGGCTATATCTCCAGATCGGGGCGGAATTTTTAAGATTTATATAGCCTGTGACACTTTCAGGCCATGTGGTAATATACTCTGAAAGTTTCAGGAAGATCGGTTCAGCGGTTTTTGAGTCCATAAACCTTAAAACAAACAAACGTACAAACATTTTCCTCCGTTATAGATATACTCGTAAATACCGCACAAATTTCATTGAAATAAATATGGGAGCTATAGCCAAATCAACACCGATTTCAATACTTATTTCTACACCAAATTTAGTTAAACATTGGACATACATAGCGTGTTTGGGGCATCAAATACATGAAATCGGCAGAAAATATATATAGGAGCTATATCCAAATCTGAACCGATTTCAATATAATTTTGCATACTCATTTCTAAAACAAATTTAGTTACAAAACAAAACATTGTCCCACAACATCCCATACGGGACAAATTTCATTGAAATTGGACATACATAGTGGGTTGGGTGCATCAAATACATGAAATCGGCCGAAAATATATATAGGAGCTATATCCAAATCTGAACCGATTTCAATATAATTCGGCATACTCATTTCTACAACAAATTTAGTCACACATTCCAAATTTCATTGAAATTGGACATACATAGTGGGTTGGGTGCATCAAATACATGAAATCGGCCGAAAATATGTATAGGAGCTATATCCAAATCTGAACCGATTTCAACATAATTTGGCATACTCATTTCTACAACAAATTTAGTCACACATTCCTAATTTCATTGAAATTGGACATACATAGTGGGTTGGGTGCATCAAATACATGAAATCGGCCGAAAATATATATAGGAGCTATATCCAAATCTGAACCGATTTCAATATAATTTGGCATACTCATTTATACAACAAATTGAATCACACATTCCTAATTTCATTGAAATTGGACATACATAGTGGGTTGGGTGCATCAAATACATGAAATTGGCCGAAAATATATATAGGAGCTATATCCAAATCTGAATCGATTTCAATATAATTCGGCATACTCATTTCTACAACAAATTTAGTCACACATTCCTAATTTCATTGAAATTGGACATACATAGTGGGTTGGGTGCATCAAATACATGAAATCGGCCGAAAATATATATAGGAGCTATATCCAAATCTGAACCGATTTCAACATAATTTGGCATACTCATTTCTGCAACAAATTTAGTCACACATTCCAAATTTCATTGAAATCGGACATATGTAGCGTGTTTGGTATATCAAATACTTGAAATCGGACGAAAATATATGTGGGAACTATATCCAAATCTGAACCGATTTCGATATAGTTTGGCACATTTTGTTATAAGCCACGTTCCGTTACGCATTTCAAATTTCATGGAAATCGGACATATATAGCGTGTTTGGTACATCAAATACTTGAAATCGGACGAAAATATATATGGAAGCTATATCCAAATCTGGACCGATTTCGATATATTTTGGCACATTTATTTTTAGACTAAAATCCATCACACATTTTAAATTTGGAGTCTGTATCTGTAACCGTTCTATAGATATTTGCATACAAAGTTTAAATTTTTTGTAGGTACCTCCGATTCTGATGCTATATCTCCGGATCAGGGCGGAATTTCGAAACTTTTTATAGCCTATGTTACTTTCAGGCGATGTAGTAATATACCCTGAAAATTTCAGCAAGATCGGTTTAGCGGTTTTTGAGTCTATAAATTTCAAACAAACAAACAAACAAACAAACATACAAACATTTTTCTATTTTATATATATAGATGGGCATCGTATTCAACTATAAGCTATTTGTAAGGATTATCCCAGATTATATTCTCCCGTTTAGGCTTTTTCCAAATTTATCAAGTGCCTAATACAAATTAGATTAAAATATTCTGTTCCTATTAAAAAATTTTAACTTTTCTAGCTTTATATATTGATGCATTGAGTCTTAAAGAAACCGTTAAATAAAAAATCTGGATATGAGACATAAATAATGTAAAAAACATAATTTTGAGTATTATTTATATAATGAAGGAGTGAGTTGCAATTGTTTTGTCTTGCTAAAATATAGGATATTTTTTAAGTACGTTATTAAAAGTGGAACACCGTTATAAGGTACAAAAACTAATTGTGCGTGTTTTGTCCGGAGTATGAAGAACATTTAAATGCTGAAGAACTGAACAAAAGGTTGATTTTTACATATATTATAGCGCTTAAACTAAATGTTTTATCCGATACTGTATATACAGTCGATCCTCGATTACCCGGGAATCGTACACCTCCAATATCCGGGAATGAAAAACACAGATTTTTTTGTTCATTTTACACCGATTAATCACGAAAATCTTTATGATCCGGAATTATAACTCATTCAAACAAATTTCATTGGACAAAAGCAATGCAAGAATATTTTTTTCAAAACAGTTTCGATCTTCTAAACTCCGCATTACATTCAAAATTGCTTTTATTTATAAATACTTGCAAGAACCACATTTTTTGATTAAAAACACATGAGAAACAGTGTTACTCCATTATCCGGCAAAATCGATTATCCGTAATGCCTCCGACCAAAAGTCAAGAGTACTTCTTCCAAATATAACTCACATGGGCGAAATATGTCTTTCAGGAATCAAGATACAGTGATTATACTAAAAATTTTACCAATTTTCACACAAAAGTTCATGGTCATCATGTTGAACTGCAAGCTTCGTCTCTGTCGTAAACTTAAACTTCACTTAAAGTATCGCGTGGATCGGAATATCATTGCGACCTACAGAGCCGCTACAAAATCTTATAAAAAATTCTGTTTTTGGTGCATTTTGACACCTAAATATTTCACGATCATCACCAAAAACAATAGGTGTCTATTTTGGTTCGAAGCTGACCTCAATTCAAAATTTCGTGACGATCGGCCCACAATTGTTTGACTACAATTTTTAATGGAAGGAAGGACTGACGGACACACGGGCACACATCGCAAAATTGCTTTATATCGGCGAGATATACATTTTGGTATACCATAACGAATATTTCGCGGTGTTACATGAATTTTCGGAAAACAAACTTATAATACCATTTCGACATTGTGGAATTAACAAATTTTAACACATCGATGCCTGACTTCCTCAACCTTACAACATTACAACTTTTCAGGAGAGATAAAAAATGTATTTATCTATTGATACATCGGTGTTTGGATAAAACTGTGTGAATCAATTATTAGAAAATTGAGAACAACTGTGCATTTAAGTAGTAATAATTTAATAATCTTTTTTTGTTTACACATTAAACACTTTTATTGAGATACGAGTTTGAGGCAGTAACAATATTTTAATTATTGATACTTGATGAATAAGTTTATCGTTTGTTACATTCACAATTGAGAAAAAAACTACTCAACTGACCACAATTCAGTTCCACAAGGATCTATATAGTACTTCCTTATACGAACGTATATTTAGATTCATGGGTACACACAAAGCGGTGAGCAAAAACGAGTGCGTATTGACTAATTTAAACGTATTTTGTAAATATAAACACCGTGGAACACGTTCAAACTAACCATATTCTTAAAATTCAGCGTGATGAAATACAAAGTAAGAGGAGATACGTGTCCCGGCGTTTGTCGCCGTCACATGCAATTTTGCTGTTATGGGCCCCAACTATTAGGATCCTTGATGTCGAAAAGATCACTTTGTCCAGCTCATATCTTCCAAACCGCTAAGAATTTTAATTTACTCTCAAAGGCAAAGATTTGACTCTTGTTATATGTAAAGAGCATATTGCGAACACATAGAAATCCTCAAATACCATCTTGAACGTAAAAACTGCCAAGGTCACACTTTTCCCATATTTGTTAGGGTTTTAGTCAAAATTGTTCAGAATTCAATGAAACAATAAACTAAAAATATGCCTAAAATAACAATAATCATCTTCGTGGTAAGAGCTATATTTTTGCTTCGGAGAGAAAATCAAAATTCTTAGCCTGTCAAAATAATCTCTCTTAACAACAGGGCACCTACATTTTGGGTGTCCATACGGCAAAAGTGCATATGGTAGGGAAGACACTTATCTTCTCTTATTAAGTCTTCTATCACGCTACATTACCAGAATATGGCTAATTTGATCGTGTTGCAGAGTATTATAATTTAAAAAATTTTAGTACTAATTTCCTAAACCACCTCATTATCCGAACGTCAACAGTAACCTTTAAACTAAATTTAAGGACAACCCACCTGTCTGGCTCAACTCACCGCACCATCAGTGACCTTAATTAAATTTTCAGTCCTTTAACTCCCCACAAACTAAATACTTCGCACTCTTAAATTTAAGAATTCCAGTTCAGTCATTCGGCCCTATACCAAATTTAAAACCATCTTTATATCTCAACACTACACATCAACAGTGACCTAAACCCCACTTTTAGAGTTTCAGCTCTCCGTACGCTCAGTACCAACCTAAGTACTTTCGTGCGTTTAAAATACGCTCTCCCGAAACCACCTCCTTAACTCAACCATACACACAATCATTGACGTATATAATTAATACAGTACAGTCTCGATAATCCGGACACCACATGTTTCGGCGATGTCCGGATTATCGAATTGTTCGGATTACCGAATAGTTTCTTTTAGGGAGATACCATAGTTTTCACCTATCTGCCTTTTATACCAAATGACTTAAGGCGAACTGAACCAAAATAATTAATATTTAATTTTATATTTGACTATATTTGTCGACATCTACTTAATACTGATTGAAAGCTTGCTGGTCTTCCTGATTAACATTTTACATGTCTTTAATACACCAAATAGAAACAGAGGTACATATTTACATTAAATGCCACATTTTGTATTAATTTAAAGCTCAGATGCATCAGTTTCATTATCAAGCTCTCTCCTTCTAATACGTCCAACAGAAGCAGGAATACCTGACATGAAAACAAGTAAAAAAGCGTTAAGTTCGGCCGGGCCGAACTTTTCATACCCTCCACCATAAAATGTTCTAAACTAAAATGGAATAATTAGTTTTCATTCCTGTCCCCAACTTTAAGTGGGTACGTTAAAATGTCAGATAATGTACATAAAATGTTTCATTCGGTAGGCCCTTTTTTATGGTGCCTATATCTAACTATGTATGTTGACAATTGTTGGTGGGCTAGAAATTGGGAGGTACCGTTATATAGGGGTTATAATAATGTCAAATAACTCCTAATTCGGTTAAAAATTGTAGCTAGAATCCTCAAAATACCGAACATCGGTACATAACGTGGGAACTTCAAATGCCATTAACAGCTTGTTCGGAGGTATGTGGGCTATACGAAAATATTAACTTAAATGAACAATTTTTGTTGGCTTTTAAATTTCAAATTACAGAAAGTTCGTCCAAAAAATAAAGCTAAGGTACGGAAAATCGGGAGGTTTGTTTTGGGGCTATACCAAAACATGGACCTACGTTCGGTTAAACATTTTAAGTAAAATCCTCAAAGTACCGAAAATCGGGAAGTATCGTTACATTGGGGCTATGTTGAAAATTGTTGATGCAGATGTGTGGTGACCACTACAACCTTCAAATGTCAAATTACAGTTAGTTCGGTTAAAAATTTTAGCTAAAATTGCCAATTACTGAAAATTGTTAGGTACTGTTATATGGGAGCTATATCCGAACATGGACCTATGTTGACAATTTTTTATGGAGAGGTGTTGTGACCACTAAGAACTTCAAATGTCAAATTACTGCTAGTTCGGTTTAATATTGTAGCTAAAATCATAAAATTACTGAAAATCGGGAGGTACTTTTATATGGGAGATTTATCAATACATCGACCACTAAGATTTTCAAATGTCAAATGTTCAAACTACAGATAATTCGGTTAAACTTGTAGGTAAAATTCTCAAAAATATCAAATTATAGCTAATTCGGTCTAGAAATGTGAATTTAAACGTCAAAATACCTGAAATCGGGTGGTAAAGTTATATGGGGGCTATTCCAAAACACTAGTTATATAAGTTTATTTACACTTAAGAACCCTAAATGTCAAATTATAGCTTAATCGACCTGAAAATGTAGCTAAAACGTCAAAATACCGTAAATCGGGGGGCACCGTTATATGGGGGCTATACCAAAACGTGGACCTATGTCCAAAACTTTTGTTATGTAAGTTTATTGACATTTAGAAACCCTAAATGTCAAATTATAGCTACATCGGTCTGAAAATGTAGCTAAAAACGTCAAAATACCGTGAATCCGGGGGTACCGTTATATGGGGGCTATACCAAAACGTGGACCTATGTCCACAACTTTTGTTATGTAAGTTTATTGACATTTAAGAACCCTAAATGTCAAATTATAGCTACATCGGTCTGAAAATGTAGCTAAAAGCGTCAAAATACCGTAAATCGGGGGGTACCGTTATATGGGGGCTCAACCAAAACGTGGACCTATGTCCACAACTTGTATTATATAAGTTTATTGACACTTAAGAACCCTAAATATCAAATTATAGCTACATCGGTCTGAAAATGTAGCTAAAAACGTCAAAATACCGTAAATCGGGGGTACCGTTATATGGGGGCTATACCAAAACGTGGACCGATATAGCCCATCATCGAACTTGACCTGCCTGCAAACAAAAGACTCATTTTGCCAAAGTTTCAGACAATTTTGGTGGAGAGGTGTGGTGACCACTAAGAACTTCAAATGTCAAATGTTCAAATTACAGCTAATTCGGTTAAAACTTGTAGGTAAAAATCTCAAAATACCGAAAATCAGGAGGTACCGTTTTATGGGGCTATACCAAAACATGTACCTATGTTCTTAATTTTTCGAATATAAGTTTTTGGTCACTAAGAGCCCTAAATATCAAATTATAGCTAATTCGGTCTAGAAATGCGACTTAAATCGTCAAAATACCTGAAATCGGCCGGTAACGTTATATGGGGCTATTCCAAAACATTGATCTATGTCCACTAGTTTTGTTATATAAGGTTTTTGACACTTAAGAACCCTAAATGTCAATTTATAGCTAAATCGGTCTGAAAAGGTAGCTAAAAACGTCAAAATACCGTTACTCGGGGGTACCGTTATATGGGGGCTATACCAAAACGTGGACCTATGTCCACAACTTTTGTTATATAAGTTTAGTGACACTTAATAACCCTAAATGTCACATTATAGATAAATCGGTCTGAAAATGTAGCTAAAAACGTCAAAATACCGTAACTCGGGGGTACCGTTATATGGGGGCTATACCAAAACGTGGACCTATGTCCACAACTTTTGTTATATAAGTTTAGTGACGCTTAAGAGCCCCAAATGTCAAATTAGAGCTAAATCGGTCTGAAAATGTAGCTAAAAACGTCAAAATACCGTAAATCGGGGGGTACCGTTATATCGGGGCTATACCAAAACGAGGACCTATGTTCAAAACTTTTATTATGTAAGTTTATTGACACTTAAAAACCCTAAATGTCAAATTATAGCTACATCGGTCTGAAAATATAGCTAAAAACGTCAAAATACCGTAAATCGTGGGTACCGTTATATGGGGGCTATACCAAAACGTGGACCTATGTCCACAAGTTTTCTTATATAAGTTTATTGGCACTTAAGAACCCTAAATGTCAAATTATAGCTAAATCGGTCTGAAAATTTAGCTAAAAACGTCAAAATACCGTAAATCGGGGGGTACCGTTATATGGGGGCTATACCAAAACGTGGACCTATGTCCACAACTTTTGTTATGTAAGTTTATTGACACATAAGAACCCTAAATGTCAACTTATAGCTACATCGCTCTGAAAATGTAGCTAAAAACGTCAAAATACCGTAAATCGGGGGGTACCGTTATATGGGGGCTATACCAAAACTTGGACCGATATAGCTCATCATCGAACTTAACCTGCCTGCAAACAAAAGACGCATTTTCCCAAAATTTCAGCGTCCTATCTCCATTTTTGTGGATGCTAGAGTGATTACCACAGACGGACGGACGGACGGACTGACGGACGGATGTGCACAGATCGACTCAGAAGTTTACCCTGATCAAGAATATATATACTTTATAGGGTCGCAAATGAGTATTTCAATGCGTTACAAACGGAAAAACAAACTTAATATACCCTCCATACTATGGTGGAGGGTATAATAAAATTCTATAAATTGGAACTATGGATATCCCAGCGCCATTTTCAACATCACAAGCATTTCACCAATTTTGGTAACGCAATTGGGAACATCTTAAAACTCAGAAAAAAACGGAGATGCTCGTCAGAACAATTCAAATAAAAAAATGGGTAAGTGGGATGTGCGCCAATCTATTTTGCATTATAATAAAGGTGGTATTTTCCTCATCCACTGACGGGCTTTCCTTTTGAAATTCGACTACTAAAAACGGAGATGTTCGCATAAGAATAAAACTTTGAATTTTTGTCCACATACGTTTTTTGCCTATTCCGACTCTTGAATATTATCCGACCATCACCAAACTCAATATGCTTCTTCCTCCCTGGGAGCCCTATTCACCACCAAAATTTCGTGACGATACCATAAAGATTGCGACCTGTAGCGTGATTATAAAAAAATGGAAAAATGGGATGCATAACCGACTTTGCATTATATCCATTGTTTGACCACCTACCCCTACTTTGGGATAATCTTATCTTCTTCCATTGACGGGCGAATTTTTTGCAATGAAGCGGATATATACGCATATGAATAAAACGTTGAATGTTCTCCACATAAGTTGTTTTGCCCATTCCAACTCCTGAATATTATCCGACCATCACCAAATTCAATAGACTCCTTCCTCTATGGGACCATCATTAAACCTCAAAATTTCGATCCGATCAAAATTGCGACCTGTAACGTGATTAAAAAATGGACAAATGGGATGTAATACAGACTATTGCGATATCTCCGTTATTTGGAGACCTACGCCAACCTATTTTTCATCAATGTAAAATGGGATTTTATACTTTCATAGTCAGGCTTTGCTTTCGGAAGGTTCCCAACTAAAGCTGTGATATCCATCTTATAACTAAAATCGCAAAAAATGAAAATTTGGGTTTCATTGGCGACTATTGCGATATATTCGTTGTTTGACAACCTACAACAACCTACTTGACATCGTTAGAACGGTGATATTTTCTACTTCTACTGTCAGGTTTTGCTTTTGATATACCCCCTATGAACGCTGAGATATTTGCTTTAGAACAAAACGTTGACTTTTTCTCGAAATAAATTTTTTGCCCATTCCGACCCCTGAATATTATCCGGCCATCACCAAAATCGTTGTTTTTCCCCCATTAACCACCAAAAATTTCGTGACGATCCGATGAAAATTGCGACATGTAGCGCGATTTCAAAAAAAAAAAAAAAAAAAAAAACTTAACAATAGTATGTATTACCGACTAATGCGATATCTCCTTTATACGCCAACCTACCTGGCATCATTGTAAAGATGGGATTTTCTGCTTTCATGGTCAGGCTTTGCTTTTGCAAAGTCCCCAACCAAAGGTGTGATATTCATCATTATAATTAAAATCGCAAAAATGACTACCTACTTTACGCCGTTGGAATGGTGATATTTTCTGCTTTTATTCTCAGGTTTTGCTTTTGGTATACCCCTTATAGATGCTAAGATATTCGCTTTGGAAAAACGTTGAAATTTTATCCAAATAAGTTTTTTTGTCTATTCCGACCCGTTATCCGATGCATTACAAACTTTTTGGCCAAAACCAACTTATAATACCCTCCCCACATAGGGGTGTAGGGTATAATAATTTTGTAAATTAAAATAATTAATATCGGACTTTTTTTTAGATAATAACCGACATCTAAGGTAAACGAATACCTAGTTTTTGCAAGGATATAAACTTCGTAGCCCATGTACACACACATTTTTTTTTCTTTACCGGTAAAATTAAATTGCTTATTATTTCGGTAATTAAAGTAGCCGTTCTGTCTATAGCAAGAGCGCTGTCAACTTTTATTTAATCTTTTTTACGTTTTAATTTTACCGATTTTTTCGGTAACTCAAAAAACTAGTTGGAGAATCTAAAATATCTAAAAAACTAAGCTATTAATCCATACGCTTTAATGTTTTAAACATTTCTACATAAAATATCACCACAGAGCCAAGGGACTTTCTCACTAATCGGAGGCCTAAAGAACTAATTCCTTTTAAAGAAAGGAACACCCAACATCGATTTTTAAGGGAACTAGGCTACCCAACACTAGGTTTAAAATACTGTTGATTATCATAGTCAGTCATCGATGGTTGAAGAGTAGAAAGATCATTTGACAGATTCAAATACATACATAGCCAGAGAGACGAGACCGAAAACTTTGAAAAACTTAAGAAAAACTTAGAAAGCGTTTGTCTTGAAGAAAATACATTTCAGCTGCCAAATATCCGCGTAAATGTATAAAACACATTTGCATTTGAAAAACAAAAAGTTCTTGGACAGAGAAGGCATTACTTAGTCGATACGTCTGAAGATCTGCTTTACCACCAGTGAAACCACGTAACGTAATTTGGTGACTATGTGGGTTCGAGTCCTTGGCTTTCCTTTTTCACTTGCAAATAATTTCCGATCATCAAGCTTAACTCTAACCGAGAAAATTAATAAAAAATCATTAAAAATTATTTTCGTCCTAACAGGCAAAATTTCAAAAAAATAAGTTTTCTTATTTTTACATCAATAGTTAATGCTAATAACGAAAACGTCAATGAAATAAATAAAAATCTAATACTCGAGATACGAAAAATATAAGGTGTCCGGATTACCGAGTCTACAATATAAAAAATCTAGTGTCCGGATTACCGTGTTGTCCGGATTAACAAGTGTCCGGATTATCGAGAGTATACTGTATTATTATTCCACTTTTATTCGTTCACTCTATGTCAATTAGTACTAAATTTAGTACCATTTATTACTTTTCGTAGTCCAATCTACTTGCAAGGTGGGCACACGTCAATGACAAATAAATAAGAAAATTTTATTCAACACCTTCGATTTGATTTCTTAAACTAGTAAAGTTATTGATTTATTGGGTAAGAACGTTACATTTAAAAATATATATTTATACCCTCCACATTCCGTTTGTAACACATCGAAATATTCGGTGCCCGGACATAACTCCCAAAATTCGTTAGGAGTTATGTCCGTGAAGCAAAGCGGACATAACACCAAAAAAAAAAATCGCGGACTTAACTCCCAACGATTTTTTTCTTAATTTATAAATTATTTCTTTGCTTAATTTTGAAATTTATAGTTATACATTCCTTTAACTTTTAGAGTAGAAGTTAGAATGTAAGCCGAATTATACATTTGAGAAGGCCTAAGTGCCAACCAATACCGAAGTGTCTACAAAATCCTCCTAAATTCACAAAATTATTTAGAAACGAAATTATGCCGAAATTATGTAAGTAGCAGTTAGGAGAAGTTTTAAATTGTAAAAATATTTTTTAAGAAAATCGCGCTATTTTTTCAAAAATATTTTCGTTTTTCAGAAAGTATTTGAATATATCGCTCATTTACTCAAAGAGTGACATAACTCAAAAAATGCGTTTTCTGAGTTAGCAATTTCTATTTTTTCTACGACTTCTACTTTATCTTGTGTCAAATTTTCATGCTGACATCTCTAAAACTCGACGAGTTACAGCTCATTTACTACGAGTTTCGTATAATTCAACACAAAAGTTTTTTGAGTTTATGAAGCACTAAAACACTTCAAATCATGCTTGATCATGCACAGAAATTTAACACTAATATCTGATATCTGGTTGCAAAATATGGTCCAAGTAGTTATTTTAGTTTTAGTGTAATAATCCTTTAAGGTGGGAATTTAAATTTCAATCGCCAACTTAAAACGCGTTTTTCTCGAAACTTGATTTTTCGAGATGTGTCACTCTTTGAGTAAATGAGCGATATCGTCGGTGTCATGCTTAAGTGTTCCATACGCCATTTGCCTGATTCGAGAAAAACTCAAGTTAATGTTTAAGGCCATACAGGATAAAAATGGTGCAATAATACAATACTTTAAGAGCTCAGTTCTACTTAACTAAACTCATAGAATATATCAGTAGTTTATTTTAGCCAGATATCTGTGATAGTCTAGAAATTATGACCAATTTTTACAATTGCAAAAAGTTGCTGAATTGTTCCATGGAATCTTTTTTTCACGTTTTTGGCAGTTTGTGTCACATGGAACACGTTTTGTCACATTTCAACCAAAACACTTTTTATCAATCGTGTTCCACTTCCCTTATATGAAGTGCTACTGTGGAGTTGAAAAATCAGGACTTTAAATGAAACGTTTATTTTTCTCATATAAAAACAATAAAGACCATTATTATAGGCATCCTTAACATTTGTTTAAGGTATTGCCTTCACTTATCACCAATTTTTGTGGTAAAAATTTCGATCGTACAAAACGGATTGATTTTTTGCATTTCTTAGGTAACATAAAACATTTAAACGCGTTTTTCTTATAATACCATTTTTGTAGTCGGTGTACACACTAGCTTTAAGTCGAATGAACGTTTTTGCGTAAATTTTTGTGGACTTACATCAAAATTTTGTCTTTAAACTAGGGATTTCCTGTTTAAACGATTGATACATTTTCGTTTTTCATATAACAATACAATATTCAAAAATATTTGGATTTAGAAATTATTATTCTTCAGTTTTTAAACCATGTCCTTTAAAACAATTTGTTCCATACGCCACATTATTCGTAACTTGGCAAAAATTGACAATTTTTTGTTCCAAACGCCATCATTTTTGGTGCGGAACAATTCGTTTTTGTCACTTTTTGTTCCATACGCCAAATGAAATGGATATGGAACTAAAAAGTTCAAAGTTGTTTTGTTCCATGCGCCAGGATTTATGGATATGGAACAAAACGACAAGATTTTTTGGGTCACAAAGCGGATATGGAACAAATTTACATCTGAATATCTCAGAAATTATAAGAGATAGAGAAAAACCGACCAAAAAATCTGAAAGAACATGGTTCAAAACCTTGTAAGGTTCCTTTATCTCAAAATGTCAAAAATGGCGTATGGAACACTTAAGCATGACACCGACGATATGTACAAACACTTTTTATCTTCTTAAATTATGAGACTGCGGCGCTTTTAGTTTTTCAGAATGTATTTGAATATTTTTATAAAAACTTTTTATCTTCTAAAATTGTGAAAATATTGTTACGAATGTAACAGATAGGTTTAAGTTAATTTAGTTTAATTTCCGTTAATTCTAAAATTTTAATTGTAACGTAAATTTTTATTACGCAGTTACTTTATTTAAGCAACAACAACTACCATGTAGAATTCTCTTCATCATTCTAGTTCTTACATTGGCTTTTAGTAATGTGCTTTTGTTTTGCCATAATTATGTAAGTATCGTTTAGTTTGCTACTTCTTGTATTTGTTTGTTTTTGTAATTACAAAAACTTTTTTCTAATTACAAAAACTTTTTATTTCCTTAAATTGTGAAAATATTTTTGTAAAAAATCGCGCGATTTTTTCTGCGGGCGCTTTTCATTTTTCAGAAAGTATTTCAATATTTTTGCAAAAAGTTTTTATCTTCTTAAATTGTGAAAATATTTTTGTAACAAATCGCACGATTTTTTTTCAGAAAGTATTTGCGAATTTTAACAAAAACTTTTTATTTTCCTGTAGGCAGCATTTTTCGTTTAAAATAGGTTTGAAGGCAAATTTTGAATATAGTTCGATTTGAGATGGCTGCTACTTATTTTGTACTTAATTTTCTTAAAAATTTTAAATCAATTATAAATTATTTTGTGAAATGAAAAATGCATTTGAACTTAAAGTTAATTTTTAATTTTTATACCCTACACCACTATGTGGAAAGGGTATTATAAGTTTGTTTTGGTAAAAATGCATGTAACACCGCGAAATATTCGTCGGAGACCCCCAATGTGGTATACCAATCTTCATATCTCGGCGAGATAAAGAGATTTTGAGATGTATGTCCGTCCGTCCGTGTGTCCGTCTGTCCATTATAAATTGTAATCAAACTCCAGGCCGCAATCATGGTCCGATCGTCACGAAATTTGGTATGGAGGTCGGTTTTACATCAGAATAGATCGCTATTTTAATTGGTGATGATCGTGAAATATTTAGCGGGTGAAATGGACCAAAAACCTAATTTTTATCCGATTTTGTAGCTGCTCTGTAGGTCGCAATAATAGTTTGATCGCCTCGAAATTTTAAATAAGGTAAGAGTATATGACAAAGAAGAAGCTCGCAATTTGAGATGGCGATCAGATAATATTTAGAGGGTTGAATGGACCAAAACTTTTGTGTGAAAATTGGGAACATTTTTATACCCTCCACCATAGTATGGAGGGTATATTAAGTTTGTCATTCCGTTTGTAACACATCGAATTAATCATTTGCGACCATATAAAGTATATATATTCTTGATCAGGATAAAATTCTAAGACGATCTAGCCATGTCCGTCTGTCCGTCTGTTGTAATCACTCTAGCGTCCGCAATAATTGAGATAGAGAGTGAAATTTTGCACCCGAGGGTCTTTTTTCCATAGGCAGGTCAAGTTCGAAGATGGGCTATATCGGTCCACTCTTTTGTATAGCCCCCATATAACGGTACCTCCGGATTTGAGGTATTTTGACATTCTTCGCCACATTTGCAGACCGAATTAGCTATAATTTGGCACTTAGGGTTCCTATTGATCAACAAACTTATATCCCAAAGGATATGGGCATAGGTTGATGTTCTGGTATAGTCCCCATATAACGGTACCTCCCGATTTTCGGTATTTTGAGAATTTTAGCCACAATTTTGACCCGAACTATCTGAAATTTGACATTTGAGGTTCTCAATGGTCATGAAACATCTCCACGATACATCGTCAACATAAGTCCATGTTTTGGTATAGCCCCCATATATCGGTACCTCCCCATTTTCGGTATTTTGAGAATTTTAGCTACAATTTTTAACCGATCTAGCTGTAATTTGTCATTTGAGGTTCTCAGTGGTCATGAAATACCTCCACCAAACAACGTCAACATAGGTCCATGTTTTGGTATAGCCCCCATATATCGGTACCTCCCGATTTTCGCTATTTTGAGAATTTTAGCTACAATTTTTAACCGAACTAGCTGTAATTTTCAATTTGAGCTTCTCAGTGGTCATGAAATATCTCCACCAAACATCGTCAACATAGGTCCATGTTTTGGTATAGCCCCCATATATCAGTACCTCCCGATTTTCGGTATTTTTAGGGTTTTAGTTACAATTTTTAACCGAACTAGCTGTAATTTGACAATTGAAGTTCTCAGTGGTCATAAAACATCTCCAACGAAACATCGTCAACATAGGTCCATGTTTTGGTATAGCCCCCATATAACGGTATCTCCCGATTTTCGGTATTTTTAGAATTTTAGCTGCAATTTTTAACCGAACTAGCTGTAATGATCGGTATTTTGAGAATTTTAGCTACAAGTTTGTCTATTCAAAAATAATCGTCGATATAGGTCCATGTTTTGGTATATCCTCCCATATAACTGTACCTCCCGATTTTCGGGAATTTTCAGTGGTCACGAAATTTCTTCACTAAAATTCGTCAACATGGGTCCATGTTTGAGGGTCTACATTGTTTTGCTGAAACTACCCTCAATTTGACTCTTGAAGTTCCCTGCAGCTATAAAACTTTTCCGCCAAAAAATTTAAAGATAGGTTGACTCTTTGATATAGCCCCGTAGGTGGTACCGCCAACCTAGCTGAACACATTTTTTTAGATTAGATTAGATAACACTGTGCAACAAAATGGAGGTGAAAGTCTGGGGCACGGAAAATTCCTCTTGGGGAAGAAAGGCTTTGGTGACAGATCCGCCGTGAGTCAGATCCGCCGTGAATCGAACTTCCGCGTTATGGCGTGATGAAATTTTTGTTAGAGACCCTGTGGTCCACAGGAATTAGCGTTATATCTTTGTCCACTGTTGCTTAAGTGATCTACAAAAACAACAAACAAAGATATAATGCTAATTCATGATGGCTTACAGGGTCTCTTGCAAAAACTTCATCACGCCATAACGCGGAAGTTCGACTCACGGCGCATCTGTCCTTTGGTGTTTTTAATATACACACACCAAGGGCTTTCATCTCCAAAAGGAATTATCTCTGCCCCAACATTTGTGTTTATAGTGTAATTTAAGCAATAGTGGGAGGCAGTAGGAGTCTATCCATTGTCGAAAAGTTGTTCCACCTAAAATTGTGAAAGGACCCTAATTATTCCATTTTAATTAAGACTATTTTATGGCGGAGGGTATAAAAAGTTCGGCCCGGCCGAACTTAACGACTTTTACTTGTTAATATACAGCTTATATCTTTATTCCTGGAAGAGACATTCCTGGCAAGTAAGCTATACTTGGAAGGGGAACGCTTGACCTTTCTATTGATGTCAATTGTGTTGGTGTACGTGATAACATAACAAAGTTACAGCCTTATATACCCTGTTATTTGTTTGTAGTGTAATGATAAACACCCTAGAGGTCCCAATTATAGCCCAAAATTCGCGAATTTTTGCACGAGGTTGGAAGTGAGGTATAGGAAGATGCCTACAATTTTGGATGGTGATCTGATATTATTTAGCGGGTGAAATAGACCATTACTTTTGTATGAAAAATACAAAAAAAATATTTATGGTCTATATTTTATTTCCTGGAGGGCATATACTAGCAAAGTAGACTACATATGAAAATAGAACTACTGATCTTCCCCCTGTTGAAAATTGCAATAATGTGTCTGCTAGATAACGAGCCTACTGCTTAATGTATAATCGGTTTTGTGTAGATTTTTATACATACATTGCAGCATGGGTCGCCACCTTTTTTCCAAACGATTCCCCAGCCAGGCAAAATCAAATTTTCAACGGTTGCAAAATATCCTTCAGTAAGGTTTGCGACATGTTCTGTGTATTTCAGTCATGTAAAACTACTCTACAAGCGGTGTCTTAGGATACGCCGTTTGGACTCGGAGATAATCTGTGGTTTCCATATCATTGAGCGTTGTCCCTTTTGGGATGTTTGTGAAACAATTATTATGTTATTATTTAAGCTTCTTACAATAACTTTATTTGTTCCGTAAAGAAATTTTGATATGTGGAAAGCTAATTTCCAGGGGTAAAGGTGTAGGGTATTGCATGGTCGGCCCCGTCCGACTATAGCCTTGGCTTACTTGTTTTCTTATTCATTTGAAATAAAAATTTTATTTAAATAAAAATCACTTAAATTTAAAAACGGACATAACTCCCATTGGGACTTATGTCCGCTAAGGTTGGTCGGACATAGCTCCCAAAAAATCGTTTTGAGAGTTATGTCCGTTGGGAGTTATGTCACGGCACCGAAATATTCATAGGAGACCCTATAAAGTATATATATTCTGGATCAGGGTAAAATTCTAAGTCGATATAACCATGTCCGTATGTCCGCCCGTCCGTCTGTTAAAATCAAGATAGAGCTTTGTAATTTGGTATAGAAGTTTCTATTACTCCTAGGATGTTGGTATTGCAAACGGGCTATATCGGTCCACGTTTTGATATAGCCCCCATAGAACGGTATCATCCGATTTTCGGTATTTGAAGGTTTAAGCCTCATTATCACACCGAAATGGCTGAAATTTGGCCTTCATATAGGACCCATAGAACGGTACCCCCGAATTTCAGGTATTTTGAAGATTGTGGCATCAATATTATACCGAAATTGTTGAAATTTAGTTCTAAGTCTTCATTTGGGGTATAAAACTTTCCATATGAAATTTGTAGGTCACATATAACGGTACCTTCGGATTTCCGGTATTTTGAAGTTTGTGGCATCAATATTCTACCGAAATTGTTGAAATTTGGTATTTGATCTTCATTTGGGGTAAAACACTTTCCATATGAAGTTTTTTGGTATAGGTCCACGCCGTCCTATAGCCCCCATAGAACAATACCTCCCGATTTTCGGTATTTTGCAGGTTGTGACCTCAAATACCTCCGAAATGGTAGTAGGTATTGGTGTTTAGTCTTCATATAGGCCCATAGAACGGTACATCCCAATTTTCGCCTTCATAGTTCCCTTATAGAACGGTACATCCCGATTTGCGGTATTTTGAAGGTCAGCCACCGAAATGGCTAAATTTGCGTAGTTATTCTACGTTGGAGGTTAAATATTTTCCGACTGAAATTCGTCGGTATTGGTCCATGTTTCGATATAGCCCCCATAGAACGGTACCTTCCGATGTTCGTTATTCTGAGGGTTGTGAAGTCAATATCCCACTGAAATGACTGAAATTTGTTATTTAGTCTTCCATGGGGTTAAAAAATAATCTAAAAGAAACTATCCGTATAGGTAAGCTTCTTCCTATATCCCCCATAGAAGCGTACCTCTTGATTTTCGATATTTTGAAGGTTTAAGTCACATTATCTAACCGAAATATCGGAAGTTTGGTATTTATTCTTTTTGAGTCTAAAAATTATTCGCCAGAAATTTGTCGGTAAAGATCGAAGTGTTAATATAACCCCCATAGAACGATACCTCCCTAATTTCAGTATTTTGAAATTGCTGAAATTTGGAATTTAGTCTTCTTCATAAACGAAAAGAAACTAATTGTTCCATTTTACTTCTACAAAACTCGTGGTGGAGGGTATAACAAGTTCGACGCGGCCGAACTTAACGCCATTCTTACTTGTTCGTACGTAACGCATTGAAGTAATCATTTACGATCCTATAAAGTATATATATAATTCTGAGTCGATCTAGACACGTCCGTCTGTCCGTCTGTTGTAATCACTATAGCGTCCTCAATAATCGAGCTAGAGGGCTTGTCATTTAGGGTTCTTATGGATCATACCACTACTCAACCAAAAATTGTCGACATAGATCCATGCTTAGCTATAGCCCCCATATAACGGTACCTCCCGATTTTGGGTATTTTGAGGGTTCTAGCTACAATTTTTAACCGAACTAGCTGTAATTTGACATTTAAGATTCTCAGGGGTCACAACACTACTCCATCAAAAACTGTCAACAAAGGTCCATGTTTAGGTATAGCCCCATATAACTGTACGTCCCGATTTTCGGTATTTTGAGAGTTTTAGCTACAATTTCTAACCGAATTAGCTGTTATTTGACAGTAAAGGCTTCTATGCGTCATAACACAACTCCACTGAAAACTATCTATATAGGTCTATGTTTAGGTATGGCTCCCATATAACGGTACCTCCCGATTTTTGTTTTTGGGGGTTTAGCTAAAATTTTTAACCGCATTAGCTGTAATTTGACATTTGAGATTCTTAGGGGTCTCAGCACGTTTTCACCAAAAATTGTCATCATATGTTCATGTTTAGGTGTAGCCCCATATAGAGGTACCTACCGATTTTCTGTATTTTGAGGGTTTTGCCTAAATTTTGACTGAACTACTCGTAATATGATATTTGTCACGAAACTTCTCCACAGAAAATTGTCCACATATGTCTATGTTTTGGTAAGCCCCATATAACAGTACATCCCAAGTTTCGGTATTTTGAGGGTTTTAGCTACATTAATTGACAGAACTACCCGTAATTTGACATCTTAGGTTCCCTGCAGTCACAAAAATTTTCCACCAAAAATGTTCAACATAGGTCCACACTTTGCTATATCCCCCATATAGAATATTTAGGCATTTGGGTTATCCACGGTCGGATAACCTTTGCACCTTAAATTTTGGACAGGAAAGGAAACTAATTATTATATTTTAGTTAAGAATATTTTATGGTGGAGGGTAAAAAAGGTTCGGCCCGGCCGAACTTAACGACTTTTTACTTGTTTTAAACTTTAGCAATAAATTTGAACAAATTAAAAAAAAGTAGTTATATATATTGTTTAGATACACAACTAATCGACATTTTAAGAAAATACACTGTAGATAATCTCTAAATTATTTTCAATATCTTTACATATCAATACGTATTGTTCCATGTATAATTATACCAATTCTACAAAATACCTTTCAATTTGCCTCAGTCAAAATGATACCATTTATATTCAAATAAACAAATATGTTACACAAATAAACATGAATATGGGATAAACGAGTAATAACAATTTAAACGTATATTTCCAAAGAGATTTCCACATAAACTTTGCCTTATGTGCCATAAAAATACACCTTAAGCTAGATTTTATTGTCACATAAATGAAATAGAATATAACGTTAATAAGTATATAATTAAAAAAATTAAGTAACAGTGTTTTATTTATAAATGCACTTAAAAGTAGAAAATAATTTTTCATGATGGAATCTCTCAAATAAAACGCTTGCCGTTCAATATTGTCACAATTTTTAATTCAAATGCATAATTTAATTTGCAAAAATATCTTTTGAAGAAAGTTAATTGTTTCCTCACATTTCGTTGCAGGCATTTGTTGCCGAATTGCTTATTTCCACCTTTTTTAAATTTTTTTAGGGCGAAAAATCCGCTAAAATTTGCAAAAATATATTTTGAAGAAAGTTAATTGTTTCCTCACATTTCGTTGCAGGCTTTTGTTGCCGACTTGCTTATTTCCACCTTTTTTAAATTTTTTAAAGCGAAAAATCCGCTAAAATTTGCAAAAATATATTTTGAAGAAAGTTAATTGCTTCCTCACATTTCGTTGCAGGCTTTTGTTGCCGACTTGCTTATTTCCACCTTTTTTAAATTTTTTAAAGCGAAAAATCCGCTAAAGTTTGCAAAAATATATTTTGAAGAAAGTTAATTGTTTCCTCACATTTTGTTGGAGGCTTTTGTTGTCGACTTGCTTATTTCCACCTTTATCAAATTTTTAGCGAAAAGTGTATATGGCGGAAAGTATAAAAAATTTAACATTGATGAAGCCAAGGTTTGCACTGTTATAATTGCATCAAACGAAGTGTTTTTAATCAATGCTCCAAAATGTGGCTAAAAAGTTAATTTTCGCGGAAGCTATGACCGCGTAAATGAATAAAAACACGTAAATGGTAACGCGTTGAAGCAAATGAGTTTTTTACGTTGTTATTCGATTGACGGTTAAACCGTTTAAATAACGTATATCTGTCCAAAGTAAAAGTAGTAGAAGAAGAAACTGAAGAAACTGACACATCACTCGCGTTTTTGCGAAAATAGTGTGTGATGCTACATCCACGGTTCTTGATGGATTTTATCGAAATAGGTTTAGATCGACGTATTTTTTCTTGGATGATAGTGACATCGGATGCGCGTAAAAAGTGTATGCACTTTGTGCAAATTATAAGCGTTATACAGTTTTTTGCACTCTAAACTGTATACGGTGCTACATCTTAGCGGCCAAAGTAAATTCTGGCAAACGTGTACAAATTAAAAGGGAAGAATCCGGTGTATTGGTAAACCACATGCGCAACAAGCTACTTTGAGGATTTCGCGATTCACACGCATTTCAAAATGAACATTACCCGATAGAGTTTTATTTCAAGATCAAACCCCATTTAAGGGAACCCAAAATATATTTGAACTTGATCTTCCGTTAGATGTTAGCGTGTATTCAAGAAGTGAATATAATAAAAAATGTGATTTTTTGCGTGAAATATTACTAAAATAAAATAACTCCGACCTATTTTTACTACATTTTCTTAAATAAATTTTAATAAATATTTTCTCTTACAAAATTTTTATAAATTTCCTCATTGTTTTTGTTTTTGCTATAATATCCAAACCACTAAACGGATTTGTAAAGTTTTCATTTTCATTTGAATTTTCGCGATGTTTAGATTACGTACATATTTTTATATATTTTTCGGATGCAAAAACAACTTGAATTTTATTAAAACAAGTTGCCAGCTTGCAATTGTTTTGAATTATTTCCTAATTTCCGTGAAAATTTACAACTTTTTCACTAAAGTTATGGGACCTCAGTAAACATATAGTATGTAGGAAGCCATAAATTAACAATGTTTCTCGATATAATGAATAGCGTTTTTATAAGATTTTTTTTCTAATAATCAGAATTGTAGCCGCCATAACTTTTGCGCGCAATGTACAAAATTAGTATCTCGAACAGATTTGAGAATGGAAATTTTTCCTCAATCCATGTACCAAAAATCGTTCATGTAGCGTCAAACATTTTTTTAATATTTTTTCAAATGGAATATGAAACAAGTAAAAAGTCGTTAAGTTCGGCCGGGCCGAACTTTTTATACCCTCCACCATAAAATAGTCTTAATTAAAATGGAATAATTAGGGTCCTTTTACAATTTTAGGTGGAACAACTTTTCGACAATGGTTAGACTCCTACTGCCTTCCACTATTGCTTAAATTACACTGTGAACACAAATGTTCGGACAGAGATAATTCTTTTTGGAGATGAAAGCCCTTGGTGTGTGTATATTAAAAACCCCGAAGGACAGATGCGCCGTGATTCGAACTTCCGCGTTATGGCGTGATGAAGTTTTTGCAAGAGACCCTGTAAGCCATCATGAATTAGCATTATATCTTTGTTTGTTGTTTTTGTAGAGCACTTAAGCAACAGTGAACAAAGATATAACGCTAATTCCTGATGGCCACAGGGTCTCTAACAAAAATTTCATCACGCCATAACGCGGAAGTTCGACTCACGGCGGATCTGTCCTTCGGGGTTCATAATATACTCACCAAGGCCTGTCTTCCAAAAGAGGAATTTTCCGTGCCCCAGACTTTCACCCCCATTTTGTTGCACAGTGTTATCTGATCTAATCTAAAAAAATGTGTTCAGCTAGGGGAATGTTACCACCTACGGGGCTATATCAAAGAGTCAACCTATCTTTAAATTTTTTGGCGGAAAAATTTTATAGCTCCAGGGAACTTCAAGAGTCAAATGGAGGGTAGTTTCATCAAAACAATGTAGACCCTCAAAAATGGACCCATGTTGACGAATTTTAGTGAAGAAATTTCGTGACCACTGAAAATTCCCGAAAATCGGGAGGTACAGTTATATGGGGGGATATACCAAAACATGGACCTATATTGACGATTATTTTTGAATAGACAAAATTTGTACCTAAAATTCTCAAAATACCGATCATTACAGCTAGTTCGGTTAAAAATTGCAGCTAAAATTCTCAAAATACCGTAAATGGGGAGATACCGTTATATGGGGGCTATACCAAAACATGGACCTATGTTGACGATGTTTGGTGGAGATATTTCATGACCACTGAGAACCTCAAATGTCAAATTGCAGATATTTCGGTTGCAAATTGTGGTTAAAATTCTCAAAATACCGAAAATCGGGAGGTACCGTTATATGGGGGCTATACCAAAACATGGACCTATGTTGACGATGCTTGGTGGAGATGTTTCATGACCACTGAGAACCTCAAATGGCAAATTACAGCTAGTTCGGTTAAAAATTGTAGCTAAAATTCTCAAAATACCGAAAATCGGGAGGTACCGTTATATGGGGGCTATACCAAAACATGGACCTATGTTGACGATGTTTCGTGGACATATTTCGTGACCACTGAGAACCTCAAATGTCAAATTTCAGATAGTTCGGTTAAAAATTGTGGCTAAAATTCTCAAAATATCGAAAATCGGGAGGTACCGTTATATGGGGGCTATACCAAAACATGAACCTATGTTGACGATGTTTGGTGGAGATATTTCATGACCACTGAGAACCTCAGATGTCAAATTGCAGATATTTCGGTTACAAATTGTGGTTAAAATTCTCAAAATACCGAAAATCGGGAGGTACCGTTATATGGGGGCTATACCAAAACATGGACCTATGTTGACGATGTTTCGTGGAGATATTTCATGACCACTGAGAACCTCAAATGTCAAATTGCAGATAGTTCGGTTAAACATTGTGGCTAAAATTCTCAAAATACCGAAAATCGGGAGGTACCGTTATATGGGGACTATACCAAAACATGGACCTATGCCCATATCCTTTTGGATATAAGTTTGTTGATCACTAGGAACTTTAAATCCCAAATTATAGCCAATTCGGTCTGCAAATGTGGCGAAGAACGTCAAAATACCTCAAATCCGGAGGTACCGTTATATGGGGGCTATACCAAGGAGTGGACCGATATAGCCCATCTTCGAACTTGACCTGCCTATGGAAAAAAGACCCTCGGGTGCAAAATTTCAGCACTCTATCTCAATTATTGCGGACGCTAGAGTGATTACAACAGACGGACAGACAGACGGACAGACGGACATGGCTAGATCGTCTTAGAATTTTATCCTGATCAAGAATATATATACTTTATAGGGTCGCAAATGATTAGTTCGATGTGTTACAAACAGAATGACAAACTTAATATACCCTCCATACTATGGTGGAGGGTATAAAAATTCTGACTTTTCCTAATATGCAAAAAATTGTGACATTATATGTTTTAGTTTCATCAATATTTGAAATGTTTTATTTACGACAATTACGACAATTTAATTTGCATTGAAATTATTTAAAGGGAATTAAAAAGATACAAATTGTCAACTATTATTAGTGGTTTCGAAAGAGGTAATTATTATTATTATTATTGGTTTAGTAAGAAAATACCTACATTTCCGAAAGTAAATATATTTCGGTGTTAATTTTGTGACTGTAAGTAACGACAAACGTTTATTATGTGGTTGCTACATGATCTATCATATTTCAATGCCGCGACTTCTATTATATAAAACTCAAATGTCGTTCGTACGTGGATCAAAAATTCGAACAATTTACATCCGTTTTTATACCCTATACCACAATGTGGAAAAGGGTATAATAAGTTTGTTTTCCCAAAAATTCATGTAACGCCGCGAAATATTCGTCGTAGACCCCTCATGTGGTATACCAAACTTCATATCTCGACGAGATAAAGCGATTTAGCGATGTGTGTCCGTCCGTCCGTCCGTCCGTCCGTCTGTCCGTCCATTAAAAATTGTAATCAAGCTAGAGGCCGCAATTATGGACAGATTGTCACGAAATTTAGTATGGAGGTCGGGTTTGGACCAGAATAGAACTGATTAGTTTTTGGCGATGATCGTTAAATGTTAAAGGGATGAAATGGACCAAAAACAAAATTTTTGCTCGATTTTGTAGCCGCTCTGTAGGTCGCAATAATAGTCCGATCGGCGCGAAATTTTAAACGTAGTTTTGGTTTGAGATGAAGAAGTAGCGTGCAAGTCAACGGAATGATCGGATAATATTTAGCGGGTTAAATTGATCAAAACTTTTGTGTGAAAATTGGTAAAATTTCTAATGCACATCTTATAACAGCTAGCCCGGAAAGCTAGTGCACAGGGATAGTGGTATAGGGTATCACATGGTCGGCCCCGTCCGACTATAGTCTGTTCTTACTTGTTTTATTTGTGATTGTCTTAAAATGTTTATATTCAAGTTTGAATTTTTTTGTTTTTTTTTTATTATTTGGGAAAGCAAATACATTCCGATGTTAATTTTGTAACCGTAAGTAACGACAAAACATCTTTTGTGCGGTTGTGTTCATATTCCGGTACCACGAGTCTGAAAATTCGAAATTACCGCAATTAATGGTATATAGGTGATCAAGAATACCCACAGAGCAGTGATTGATGCTCAACTCCAAAAATACCGCTTTCGGTCGGTGTCGTTCTATGGGTGCTATACCGAAACGTGGAGCTTCGCCGAACATTTTCGGCAAGAAATGTTTGTACCTCGACCGAAGACCAAGATAAAAATTGCACACGCTTTTATTGTACAATGTGCCTAACACCAACAAAATATCGAAAATATGTAGGTATTATTTTACGGACACTATGGGTCTATACCAACAATTTTCTACAACATAGTGGTATACATCTAATTTCCGAACCTTCAAAATACCGAAAATATGGTATTGTTCTATGGATTCTATTTTAAAACAACGACCGATAAAATCATCTTCAATAACAAAATCACCTCTTCTTCTTCATCTGCCAATTTTTATTCGGATGTTCCCGATTATACAATTACAATTTCGTGTTACTATAATTAACTTAACTAATTGTTAAAATTATTTAAATACATTTTTATTCAATTATCGAAAACCTTCGGTTTCTGGCAGCTTTCGAAAGACTTCGTTCCTCTTGCAGATCCGTCCAAAGTGTTAGGAACTGTAATTTTATTAAAAATTTCATTAAAAATGTTGAGAGCTTTGTCTACTTTTCTACATACGGGCAGGCTGAGGCACATCGAATTAGCATTTTATGCACACCAACACGCTATGAATGTCCAATTTCAAATGAAGTTTTTAAGTGTGAAGGTATTGGGACTATATATTAATTATATTGAAATCGGTCGAGATTTGTAAATTGTGTGCAGAATTTGGACTAAAAAAATATTCGAAAAAATATTTTGAAAACCGTTCAGATTTAAGGTCATCCTTTTGTTAAAAAATATCACATGAGTAGAGATAAGGAATAATAAAATATTGAATCTCTGATTCATTATTTAAGGAAGTGTCTTTGAAGTCAGTAGAAGTCATCATTATAGTATGCGTGTACTTTTAGTTGGAGAAAATCAAGGCTAATATTATTAAATATCATATATCTGAGAGGCTTCTTAGGTGGGATGGGGAATGAGGATGGGGAAGGGGAAGCAGTTACCTATATTTACTTACGACATGTCCTTATCCTCATTTTTATTATTATTGGATTAAAAATTGTCAATGCAAGTGGGAGTTACCCTAATAGTAATTTAAGGTGTCACAACAGCTTGATATATGCCCTTGGAAAAACGTTCTCAATCTTAACGTTATTCCTAATTTAATTCTCTTCTTTAAAGGAGACATTTATGGTGACTATATGACATTTGCAAATGTCAGCACTTAGGTGTAGTTATAGTAGGAAAGGATTTAGCAGGAGTCTTACTACCTGCACCATACAAAAATACCATAACATAAGCTCCATACTCCATGCGTGAATCAAAAACTCAACCAATTTACAACCTATTTGTTTCGCGTTTGTCTTAAAATGTTCGTATTCATCCAAGGAAGGATCTGACGTATTTTGTTTTTGAGATATCGCGAAAAATTCGCGAAAATGTGCAAAAATATATTTTGAAGGAAGATTGTCAGAAAAAATTGTCTCAAAATGTTCGTATTTATCCAAGGAAGGACCCGACGTATTTTATTTTTGAAACATCGCGAAAAATCCGCGAAAATTTTCAAAAATATATTTCGAAGAAAGATTGTAAGAGAATATTGTCTCAAAATGTTCATATTTATCTAAAGAAGGATCTAACGTACTTTATTTTTGAGACATCGCGAAAAATCCGCGAAAATTTGGCAAAATATATTTTGAAGAAAGATTTTCAGAGAATATTGCTTCATCGCCTGAAAGTAACATTGGATATATAAATTTTTGATATATACGTTGAACTGGAGATACAGCATCGGGATCGGAGGTATCTCCAAAAAATTTAAAAGTTGTATGCGGATATCTATTGAACGGTAATAGATTTAGTCTCTAAAAAATGGGTCTGTGGCGGAAAGTAATTTAGATATAAGTATACCAAATTATATTGAAATCGGCTTAGATTCCGGTATAGCTCCCATATATATTTTCGGCCGATTTGATGTATCATCAAACACGCTATGTATGTCGAAATTTGATGTGAAAATAAATATGTCAAATTCCATAGAAATCGGTTCAGATTTGGATATAGCTCCCATATATAATTTGACCGATTTTATATATTTGTATGTCCAATTTCATTGAAATTTGGAATGTGGTTTAAAACTATTTTTATTTTAATATGAACCGATCATCATATATATTTGTGGGCTTATTAAGTACTTAACAACATTGCTTTAATGCGAGAGACTTTTAAAAAATGGTGAACAGCGAAAGTCAAAATTCGATTTTTTACAAAAAATGGACCGTTTTTTACCATTAATCGGTCAAAACATTTTTTAAAGGAAATGTCTCATATATAAAGACAAGAGTTTGATGTATTCAATATGTTTACAAAACATATGAAGACCAAACACTAAATTTCAGTCATTTCGCGTGGATATTGAGGCCACAACAATCAAAATACCGAAAATGGGGAGGTACGGTTCTATGGGGGCTATAGGAAGACGAGGACCTATACCAACAGATTTCTGGTGGAAAGTTATAAGCCCCCAACGAAGACTTAATACAAACTTTCAGCCATTTCGGTGTGCTTATCAGGCAAAAACGTCGAAAATACCGAAAATCGTGAGTTACTTTCCTATGGGGGCTATATGAAGGCGTGGACCTATGCACGATATCAAAACGTGGAACTACACCCACAATTCTCTTTTGGAATGTTTTATACCTCTGCCGAAGACTAACCACCAAGTTTAAGTAATTTCGGTTGGTCACTATGCCAAAAACTTTTAAGATCCCGAAAATCAGGAGGTACGGTTCTATGGGGACTATATCAAAACGTGGACCGACCATCCCAATTTTTTATCCTGTAGATTGTAAGTCAATAATAGGTACGTGTACCAAAATTGATGCACCTACGATAACTCCTTCTATTTTTAGCCACAGTTAATATGAACTCGCGATACAGTGGGCCATTTTCGCGCTGAGCGCCTCATATATTTTAGATCCAGTTCTTGTATTTGATGCACTAAAAACGTAGCGTGTTTATCCAATTTCAATGAAATTTCAAATTATATTGAAATGGGTTCAGATTTCGATTTCATATATATTTTCTGTCAATTTGATGTATTTGATGCTTCAAACACGCTATGTATGTCCAATTTCAATGAAATTCGGAATGTGTAATGGAATTGGGTATTTGTAGAGTTTGCCAATTATATTGAAATCGATTCAGATTTGAATATAGCTACTGAACATATTTTCGGCCGATTTCATGTATTTGATCTATCAAACACGCTATGTACATATGTCCAATTAAGTTTGACAAATTATATTGAAATTATTGTCAAAATTTGTAAAATATGTGCAAAATTATTGTGAAATCAGTTCAGATTTCAGTTTGTTCTTTTATTAAAAAAATATCAAATATAAAATATTGAATTTCTGATTTGTTATTTAAGTAGCGATTTTGATGTCAGTAAAAGTCATCATTATAGTTCGCGTGTACTTATAGTCAGAAAGAAATTAACCAAGACTACATTTACTAAATACCACATACTAAGTACCACATACCACATAAGAGTATAATTTGTAAATGTGACCTACGTAAGAGTACCTATAGTCCGAAAGGATTTAAGAGGAGCGCTACCTCCTGCACCATACAAAAATATCATGTTAAGCTCCATACATAGCACTGAACGGGTAGAAACGCCGTCATCTTATATTCATGCATTGAAATATTTAAAAAATTGTAAAATTTAAAGTGAATTTAATTATTCGCATTGCTTTATTATGTACCTTATTCGGGGTAGCGAAGCGCACAGGGTTTAGCTAGTATATGTATATATTTGACCAATAGGAACCTTCATTGATCGCTTGGAAGCCTTTATGCCAAATTATGTACAAAATGTAGATAAATACTTAAAAATACCTAAAATCGGGCGTTACCGTTAAAAAGGCGTTATATCAAAATATGGGTTATATCATCTCTGAACTTGGACTTTCGCAAGTAAAATACGCATCGCTGTTTAGCTTCCTATCTCAATTTGTTTGGATGATATAGTTATTACCACAATCTGACGTACGAGGCGAATTTTACCCTGATCAAGAATATACATTAGGCCGGGGCGATTTGAAAACCTTAATGAGCCCTTCGCGTTTCTGATTCCTGGGATTGAACTGAGCAAAAAAGTCCACTGGACCATATATCTACCGTGAAAATCGAGCCTCCCGATTTTGACTTTAAGTTTTTTATTAACGTTTTTTGGATATTTTGGCATGTAACAGCCAAACCATTAGCCATTTGTTAACCGATTTAAACAAATAATAACTTGTTCTAAAGATATTATTCATCCGTTGTCAATCCGTTGTGAAAAAAGAAGATATTTCATTTTAAATTTGAAAATGTAAAAAACCCAGATTTTCACTACTTTTACCGTTATAAAAAAATAAAACGAACTGACCCCAACGAACTAAAGGCATTGTCGTTGTCCATGGATCCCAACACGATATAATTTTGCATCAGAACACTTGAGTATTTTTCTGGTCAACTGTTGTAGTACAGTGTCATTTATCGACATTTTTCGAAAAGTTTGCACCTTCTCAAGGCCAAAACTGCCTGAAGGAGCGTTCCAATGCTTTCGCGATGTATTAGAGAGTTCTTAATTACTGTCTTGGCTATAATTTTTGTTTTTGTGTTGGATCGAAAATCTCAATGGTTTGGCTGTTATATGCCAAAATATCCAAAAAACGTCAATAAAAAATTTAAAGTCAAAATCGGGAGGCTCGATTTTCACGGTAGATATATGGTCCAGTGGACTTTTTTGCTCAGTTCAATCCCAGGAATCAGAAACGCGAAGGGCTCATTAAGGTTTTTTTCCTTCCACACAAAGCGCCCCACCCTAATATACATATACCATAGACAAATAAAAGAGTAGACAGAGAAATTGTAGTGTGCATGTGTTTTGTAGGGGTCGCTCTTACAACCAATATGCTGTGTGTTCACTCAATTGCATTTTGTTTTGGGGTAAATTGCAAGATGTTTTTTATTTAATTTTATGAGGGTGTAGAGCCGGCCAAATACTACCCACATATTGTCTTTTACCATTAAAAATAGTTTAAAAATGTATAGTTCTTGCCATTTTAAAATTGAGTGCCTCGTAAACTGACTCAATTCTCATTGAGTGAGAGAATTTAGGCGAGAGGATTTCTTTGTCTATTCTTTTATCTGTCTATGCATATACTCGTATTTTATAGGGTTGTAAATAATTATTTTAAAGCGTAACAAACGGAAAGACACCACCCTATGGTGTAGTGGAGAATTGCTTTCGGTGCAGGAACTGGAGTAGTATTTTTTTAAACATAGCCCAGTTGTGTAGTCATATGGCTGTTGTTGTTTTATGTAAAATCTAATTGAAAATAACATCTAATTGAATTTAAATTGCTTTAAAAATAATTCTGAAAATCCCTAAAACAACTGCTACTTTCTTTCAGCATTTATGTAAATGCACATCATTTATGTATGTATGAACATATGGTGATTGTCAAAATGTGACAGTTGAACTTAAGGTGTCACCTTTCATTTCGTTACAAACAACAGGGAACACTTACAAATTGCAAAGTAAACCCCCAAGAAATATTAACTTGACATTCACAATAATGTATGCACACACCCACAAACACGTCACAAAAACATACAAATATTGTTGCCTACATAATGTTACCATTGTTACTCAATGTGTGGTGATGTTTAAATATTTTCAATTTATTATGCCCTACACCACAATGTGGAAAGGGAAAATTCTTGTATCACCGCGATATATTCGTCCAGGGTTTCGGAGTCGAGGTATTTTTGGAACGACTCCGACTCCAGACCAGTTTTTTTTCACGACTCCGACTCCGGGTCGCCTCCGAGAGTGAATTCCTGTAACACTAAAATTAATAAAATGTGCACAAGCCTTTTTATTAAAAAAGCCTGTAGTCGAACAATATTAAAACAAAAGAAATGTGCACAAATTTTTAACTTTTTACTACATTTTGGCCTATATAGGCTAATCTGTTGGTGTTTCCTTACATATTCTTTAGAAATGGCATTCGTTTGAATATAATACTCAACTACAGAACATAAATATTAAGTAAAATTCGTATCTATATTGAAAAAAAGGAAGAAAGTTTTTGTCGGTTTTACGGTTTTTTTTTGTACGAGTATATTCTGGACGGAATATGGAAATATGAAAATGAAGGGTAATACAAATTATAAGTACTAAATGCGATAAAAATTATAAGCAATTCATAGCCAAGTTTTAAACTGGATGTAAGCCAATGTGCTTAGCCTTAAAAGGAGACCATCAGTTGTAAAGCGCAATAAAATCCATTTTTTATGAGGTGCTAAATCTAGCACGAAAACTAATAAACCGTTGGCATATTTTTTCTGGCCGATTTCTAAATGTCATTTCGAGAAAAACACCCTCATATCTAATGTAATATTGTTCCGATTGATTTGAAAATTTGACCCTATATTCTATGATATTTATCCTTTTTTCAGAAATTGTGGGGATCACCTCTTAAACTAAATTTCAGCGCACACATTTTGAACTTTGGTGTCCTTTATTACTTTTACCCGATCCTACATAAAATTTTCGGTGAACGTCTATATATGTATATATAGAAAATTCTTCAAGCCTGCCATAATGTTCGAAATTAAACTCCTCTGAAACTGCTGGACCGAATTTAATGAAATTTTGCATGTGGTGTTTTTAGATCTGAGAATAGGTGTTTAGTTACTTTTTGCACTGGTCAGTGAAATGACTAGGGTACCTCCCCACACAATTTTTTTAAGAAAACATAAAATCAAAGATATTTTGAACGTAGTGTTTAAAAATTGTTTGCAATACTATGGTAATTACTGTCTTGACCCTGAAAAGTCATCGCGGAAGTAAAATATCGCGGTCTCGACAATTCCAAGTTGCATTTAAAGGTAATTTTTTTTAGAATTACTGATGGTTTCATTTTTAGGATAATAAAATAAAAACGTGTTCAATGAAACAGTACATTGTTAACAACATGTAAAAACGGCTTTAAGTTCAACTGGGCCGAACTTCAGTCCGTTCTTTGTAAGCTATAAATAAAACCTGGAAGGTTTTGTACACAAAGAAGACTAAAAGCAAATTGTAGCAACTTTCGGTAGGATAATTCACTAAAACCTCCAAAATATCTATAATCGGGAGATACTGTTCTACGGTAGCTATATCAGAACGCGGAACTAAACAAATAATTCTGTGCATAAATTTTGTATGCCTCCAAGGGAGACTTAATACCGAATTATACACAATTCGGTTGATTCATTTAGCTGAAAATGTCTAAAACCGGGAGGTACTCTTTTGGGTACCGGGAGGTACACTTCCTATTAAACACCAAATTTAAGCCACTTCGGCAGGATAATGCGGCTAAAACCTTAAAAATACCGAAAATCGGGTTTTGTACCAAAGTGCGAAGTTCTATGTTTAATATTGTGCGCTCTATCTTGATTTCAGCTGAAGGATATCGCTATATTGTCTTATTTTTTCATTGATCAAGAATATTTCGAAGTTACAAACGGAATCAAGTTATGGAATAATTCACGTTACAAATGGAATAATTCGAATTACAATTGAATTGTTTCGAATTTGCAAATGCAACTTAAACAGCATCTGAAAAAGGCATAGATAAATAAATACATATGTATGTAGATCGGGCCAGCAACCGGGTCAACTAGTTATACCCTCAGCCTTTAGGCTAGAAGGGTATATACACTTTGATACGAAAAATGTCTGTCTGTCCGGCTTGTGCGCACGATAACTCTCGAACAGTTCAACCGATTGGAACCAAATTTTGGGTATCGTAATATTTTGTCCAAACTTAGTTTAATTTCGAAGATGGGTCAAATCGGTCCACTCCTTCTGGTACCTCCCCCACAAAATTCGGATAAATTGAAGTTTAAGGGCTCCTCTCGGATGGTTTTGAAATTTTTTTCAGTAAGTTTTTTTTTGTGGCTCGCTTTACGACGCACAATGGTTCAGGAATCGCTTTTCCTGGCCAAAATCAAAATTTTGTTTTGTCAAAGATATTTATTTTCTATATATGATTCGATAGTAAACATATTAAAACTAAGGAAACCAAAAAATTAGGTCAAAATATTGCAAGGTGTGGGCGTGGTGTGCCCCTAAAGACGAACATTTTCCCCATTTTTGGGAAATACGTAATTTTTGCAAATTTCTGGAGAAAGACGTAGCTATTTCTCGGAAACTATAACAAATGTTGTGTTCATTGTTTTTTTGTAAGGTAGGCAGGATTGTAGCCTTTAAATATCGTTTTAGTAAATGACCATAGCGTTTACACAACATGATCTATTTTATTTTTCCTCCGATACTAAATATTATGAAGTTCCAAATTTAGTGGACTAGAACTTTTGTGGAACAACATGGAACAAAGTTCTGTTTTCACAGAAAGATGCCCGAGAGTCTCCTCTTTTAGCCCATGTATACTTTGGTACCCGTCCCGTTCCGTCCGTTTAACACTTTTTTCAATTTATTGAAATTACATGGTTAAAATTGTGTGTTTTCTATACTTTTTCCATATGAATTACAGCTTTTTGATACAAATTAAAATTTTTTTGAGTATATGAGTTTTTATACGAGTTATATAAGTTTTATAAAACCCCAATGAGTATTTTTTTTAATTTTTGAAAAAATTCAAATTTTTTTGTAAATTTTTTTTTTTAAATTTTTTTTTCGAAATTTTTTTTTTATTTTTTTTAGTTTTTTGGTAATTTTATTGTTTATTTGTTGGTGTTTGACCATCATTAATACATAGGAAGATATAAAAACCACAAAAACACGCATATTTTGATGAAAAATAGTTTAAAAAACCCAAAAGTTTAATTTTGACCTTGAATTTCTATGCAACTGCCACACCGACTTTGACCGCCTATGATTCGCCTGAAAGCTGATTTTGTTATCTGTCTAACAAAAAAAGAATTATGAAAATATCTCTATCCGTCCAAAAGTTACAGGATTTTGACCAGGAAAAACCCATTCTGAACCACTGTGCGACGGTACAATTTTTTGCCGATGTAAGTCAACATCTCCTGAGATATTGGCCTAAAAGCTCCCAGAAACCCTGACGGCACCAATCAAAATGGGAAATCCGCAAGATAATCCTCGCAGGGAGTTTTTGATTGATTCAGGCTTTGCGCATTGTATTATTTCAGCCAGTCCAGTATGGGATTGAAATATAGACTATATCGGTCCACACCTTCGGGTACCTCCCACACAAAATTCTGATAAAGTGAAGTTTAGGAGCTCCTCTCGCATCGTTTTGACTCCTTTTCAGTAGATTGTTGGAGCGGCCTCATTTACAATGGTACATTTTGTTCCGGAGCACAGAGGGGAAAGTTGTGTTAAAATTTGATCAAAAGCCCTAGAAAGCTCATTTATAGTCGGATTGATATAAAATTTTGCACAAAGCATATCTTCTGTACAAGGATTAATCCTATAGAAAATAATGCAAATCGGTCCAGATTTGGATGCAGTTTCCATATATATTCGCATCTGATATGAGATAAAAATGCACCAACATCACTGAAATTTGACACATGCAACCTGAACTAGCCTAAAAAAACATTGAGCCAATTTTCAAACAAATCGGTACAGATGTATATATAATCCCATATACATATATTTCATTCCAAATTTTATTTTTTGAAACTTACTAAAATTAATTTTTTCTCAATTCACATGAGAAAAGCCGTGAATGTTTCTGAATAATGCAGACATATTTGATAGGTGTTGGTTTAGTCTGATAAATAAGAGTCCCGGTTATAAGGCGGAACAAAATTTAGTGTGAGTAAACCTTGCAATTCCATATAAAAATATTTCATATTTTAGTTGAGAAAAATTAGATTTTTTCGGAATGGCGCAAATATGCGCAATTTTTTATGATTGAATCTGATATTTGAGACTCAAGCGCATAAAACATTAGAAGAAACTATGGTCGGGAAACGACAGGGAAATAGACTTTTTCACTATTGAAATTGTAGCAATCTTAAAAATTATCATAAAAAAAATTTATAAAGAGGATATGTATCACCATTATTAAAGAGCAAAGATGTAAAATCAATCTGAAAATGTTAAATGCTAATGTTGTTCGGAGACTGTACAAAAACAATAAATCTTGAAAAATATAAATTTTCGCGAAAATAATGTCATTTTAATGTTCACCTAATTTCTTAGTTTTCGAAAATTTACTTTTTGTTCTCAGTATGGCTGTGTTCAATCGACTGCTGCATTGGATTGGTTAATCTTACAAAGTCGAGGATGGTTATAGCAAATGTAGAAAAGAGACTGGTTGCCGTTTATCAGTATTTTTTTCATAAAAAACGATTTTCATTTTTTGAGTTTTGAGCAACTTTGGGCCTATGTTTCCCCTCTGTGCGGAGTAACCCTGCGTTTACAAATGCCAGTATTGGCAAGACAATAGCAAAAATACAAACCTTTTTCAAAAATACATATATAAATTTTTAAATATGTATACAGAAAAGTATGAATGTATTGGTGAAAATTGTTTGTAACTTTGCTATTGTCTTGCCAATACTGTCTGTGTGTAAACGCTTGGTAAGTCAATACTTCGTAAGATAATGGCCCAAAAGCTTCAAAACCCTGTTGGATATTGTTCAAGATAACTCTAAAACTTTTTCAAAAATTTCTTTCAAACTTATTTTGACATAATTTAATATTTTGAGTCCTTTATGAGGAAGTTTGGTTGCCAAAAATGTTTGTTATATGTCAATGATTTGGTATAAGCCCACGTTACGGTACCTACAGATTTTAAAAGCAAACTCGTGATATAAAATCAATATATTTTATATACGGCATAATTATTGTGTTTGGTTTTGTTGTTTTTTTTTTTTTTTTTTTTTGGTCAGTGGCTGAGGGTATTTCTCCGTCAGCACAGCTGACTGATAAGTACTTACTTGTTTTTGTATAAAATTTAATCTTGTGTTTCTTTCTCAGTTCATGAACAAAAAGGACATTGAAGGAACTGAGCTAGAAGGACCAATTATTAGAATATATAAATGAAAACATGTCATCTCAAAATTATGAGACAATATCTCCAAACAGAGATATAACGTTATTTTGTCAATCTTTGTCAATTATTTGTGGGGGTCAGTCAAAAAATTCATCACGACCTAACTCAGATATTTGAGCTATGTAATCCTTTGGGGTTCTTAATATTGTCAATAGGGGCTTTCATTCCGAAAGAGAATTTTCCACCCCAGACATTCCTTGACTTCCATTTTGTGACACATGGTATTCAGTACGATTTCGCATAGATACCACAATGTCTTTAATAAAATACAAGGATGACTTTTCATACAAACAATATCAGAAGTCCAGTGGACATTTTGTTTGCAACAATTTAAAGTGTCAATCGGATCAACAAAACAGGGATGAATAGAGTAGACTTCAGAGGATAATAAATATCCTGTGAATTGACCTCTAACTTAGTATAATAATACTGTTTGTATGTATGTTTTCTTATAGCATTCTTTTAAAATAAATAATGATTTTTGAAAAAAACAAGTAAGAAAAGTCTATAGTCGGACGGAGCCGACCATGGGATACCCTATACCACTATCCCTGAACAATCGCTCCCCACGGAACTTCTTTTCAATGATTGTAAAAATTTAATTATCAAATATCAGAGATGTAATGTATAATACTTATGACCAAACCCAAAAAGTTATCTAGACATGACAAAGACATTTTTGTAGCAGGAAAGGTAAATTTAGTTCACACAAACTAAAATGTAATGAAACCCACTTATGTAGTATTACAACTTCCGTTGTTTAACCGCTACGTTATTGAAATTTTTACCTATTTCACACAAAAGTTTCAGTCCATTTAACCCGCTAAGTATTATCTGATCTTCACGTTGGTTTGCACGTTTCTTCTTCATCATAAACTCAAACTTTGTTTAAAACCTTGCGGGTTATTATTTTGACCTACAGAGCCGCTACAAAATTGGTTAAAATTTTGTTTTTGGTCTATTTCATCCCCTGAACATTTCACGATCATCACCAAAAACTAATCATTTCTATTCTGGCACGAACCCAACCTCCTTAATAAATTCGTTACAATCAGTCCATAATTTCGGACTTAAGCTTGTTTAAAATTTTTAATGGACGGACACACATCGCTAAATCTCTTTATCTAGTAATTTTGGCATACCAAATAAGGGGTCTAGGACGAATATTTCGTGGTGTTACATAAACTTTTGGAGAGACAATATGTAGCATGGGATAAAAATGTGGTTCTCTACACAGAACCCATTATATATTAGGCAGTAGGCCCGTTATCTTTATATTTTTCATACAAATGTAATGGTCCATTTCACCCGCTAAAGAATATCAGATCATCATTCAAAATCGTAGGCATCTTTTTCTACCTATACTCTTACCCGGTGCAAAATTTCGTGACTATTGATGTATAATTGCGACTTCTAGCGAGTTTATTATTACACTACAAACAAATAACTGAATATATTAGGCTGTAACTCTGTTATCTGATCATGCACACCAACATAATTGGCATCAATTGAAAGGTCAAGCGTTCCACTTTCAAGTATATCTCACTTGTCCGGAATGTCACTTCCAGGAATTAACATATAAGCTGTATATTAAAAATTTCCACAATTTCCACACAAAAGTTTTGGTCCATTTAACCCTCTAAATATTATCCGATCGCCATCTCAAATTGCAAGCTTCTCCTTTGTGATATACTCTTGCCTCATTTTAAATTACGCGTTGATCGGACTATTATTGAGACCTACAGAGCCGCTAGAAAATTGGATAAATATTATGTTTTTGGTCCATTTCACCCGCTAAATATTTCACGATCATCATTAATAAGAATAGGGATCTATTCTGATCTGAACCCGACCTCCATACAAAATTTCGTGACGATCGGTCCATAATTGCGGCCTGGAGCGTGTTTACAATTTATAATGGACAGACGGACGGACGGACGGACGGACGGACTGACGGACGGACTGACGGACGGACACACATCTCAAAATCGCTTTATCTCGTCGAGATATGAAGATTGGTATACCACATTGGGGGTCTCCGACGAATATTTCGCGGTGTTACATGAATTTTTACCAAAACAAACTTATAATACCCTTTTCCACATTGTGGTATAGGGTATAAATATTGGTGTGCCCAATTTAATGTTATATTTCTATAACGTAAAAAAAATTTGCCCGGAGTCGGAGCCGAGATATTTTTTTCGACTCAGACTCCGACTCCAGCAAAATTGCTCGACTCCGACTCGTAGACTCCGATACCCTGTATTCGTCGTAGACCCCCATGTGGTATACCAAAATTTATATCTCGACGAGATAAAGCGATTTTGAGATGTGTGCCCGTCTGTCCATCCGCAAAGCCCAGCAGATATAACGCCCAAAATCATTTTGGGAGGTATGTCCGGACACCCATTGTGGAGTAGGGTATAATCACATACATTTTAAAAACGGAGATAGCTCCCATTGGCACTTATGTCGACAAGGGGTGGTCGGACATAACTCCCAAAAAAATTGGGACTTATGTCCGCAAACCAAGGCGGACATAACTCCCAAAATCGTTTTGGTTGTTATGTCCGTTGTGAGTTAAGTCACGGCACCTATCTTTATTCCGGCCACGAGAGTTTATGTACTCGGGCTGATAACATAGGTACACCCTATTTAATACAGGGATCCAATAGTTTTGATTGTGAGTAGTGTAACAATAATCACGGTAGAGATATCAGTTATAGTTCAAAACTAACTTTGTTTGTAAAGAACTACATTTTGCTGCCATGCTACAAAATGTAGCAATCATGTCACGGCGTGTTAGCGTTCAAAGCCAACTCATAACTTCAAAGTCAGCGCAAAAAGCGTTTGTCATGAAGAAAATACATTTCTGTGGCCAAGTATCCGCGTTAATGTACAAAAACACATTTGCATTTGAAAAACGATAAGTTCTAGGACAGAGAAGCCATTACATAGTCGATACGTCCGAAGATTTGCTTTACCACCAATGAAACCAGGTAACGTAATTTGGTGACTATGTGGGTTCGAGTCCATGGCTTTCCTTTTTCACTTGCAAATAATTTCAGATCATTAAGCTTAACTCTAAACGAGAAAATTAATAAAATCATTAAAAAAAAAAAAAAAAATGATCTTCGCCCTAACAGGCAAAATTTCAAAAAATATGATAGAGAATTGTTCAAACCATGATAGAGAAATTCTCACAATTTAAATTGATGCAAGTTACAATGATGAACGGGTTTTGACCGACGGCTAAAATATGTCGCAATCACCCCCAAAATTAATTGTAAGTAGTGCAATGTAGACTAGTTCTTCCACGGCATGTGTTGATGCAGTTCTAACAGAGTCATGAAAAGGACACTCTATTCCCCACTTTTATGCGCATTCGGATGTGATCCATAGAATGACACCAATTTCTTATCCAGATGCTGTTCAAATGGAGTCGTGAAAAAGGCGCTCCATTCGTTACATTTTATTAGCAGTTGTTAGAGGTCCCTACAAACAGATAAATCAGTTTGTACATTCCTACAAGCGCACCGGCAACAATTCTTCCAAAAACAGAAAAGCGTGTTAACTTTCCAAAAAATTCATATACAATAAAATAATTTGCGAACATTTTTGCGGTAGTTATGAGAAAAATTTTTTTTAATGGAGAGCATTTCGAAATCTTAACTGGCGATGGGAAGACAGTATAGAAAAATATGAAAACGCCTTTAACATATGAAGCGTTCAGAGCACACTTCGACTAACTCCATAAAACAAAAAGTTGAGAAAAGCAATGATGAAATGTATATTGTTTTTCAAAATTCCCCTGATAATATGGATTCAAATATATAATGTAGAATGCATAATAGCAGGTATAGCTTTCATCTAACGGTATATAAAATAAAATAAAAACAATAGTCAACAAACAATCGTTAGTAATGTTGTGGTAATGGTGGAGTTAATCGAAGTGTGCACTGAAAAAAGTAATAAAATTAGGTTTTGAATTTTTTTATTAACGAAAAACTTAGTTTTATACACATATATTACAGGTTTCACATAAAAATTAATGTTGGCAGTTCGGTTATAAAACAATATTTGTAATTAATTCATGTTAGCTTTATGTTAGCGTCATTCTTCATGGCTAGGTTTACGACGTTTTCGACGTATGTAATATACGTCAAAAATGTATGTTATATACGTCATAATTTTCTAAAGGCCATCTATGGTTTCAACAAAAGCCGAAAGAGTATTGCATGTACACGTTGCGAGCAGAGCTACATTTGAATGTGGAGTTAATCGAAGTGTGCACTGAAAAAAATTGCATATTATTCAGTGGTAAATAAAAACTTGTTATTTCAAGGTGCTCATCTTTATTTTTCAGGAAAGATATTATAATCATAAATAGATATGGCGATATCAAAGGCTTTGACACTAAAATCTCAATTTTTTCAAAAAGTGGAGTTAGTCGAAGTGTGCACTGAGCGGCTCATATGAAGCAAGAACAATACAGCTTGGATTAAATGGAGAGCGGAGAAAAGAAACACAGTTGCGATATGTACAAACATATCTACACTTCCGAATGCCGCCCTGAAAACAGCAACAGGATGCCTCCTCATGACTTCAGTGGACCATCTACATAAGGAGGCAAAAATTCTTCCAGTACAGTGACACAATCACATGCTTTGGTTGCAGTACCTGCTCGGGTGTTACCGTGGGAGCCATCCAAAATACCATATGATAGATAGCCCCCGCCACTAAGGCAGATCAAGGAGAATCTTCTTGATCAAGAAGAGGTCTAGCGTTACAAGAGAGAACCTCTAGATCAACAAGCATATCAAGCGCATCAGGGACGTACGCAGGATTTCATTTCGGGGGGGCCACCATGACCAAAAATCATGAAATTTTAAAATGTTGGGTAGGGTGACATAGCGCTATTTTAAAGGCTTTTAGTCGATTTTTTAACAATTATTGAGACAAGGTGTATAAAATCAGTGAAGAGAGAGTTCAAAAAAATTCAAATACAAATTTGGAATTTGGTACAGAGTAATATATATTATATATTAGTTCTTGGATATTTTTTATTGAAAATTACCATATCAGACCACGTTCGGTATGGTTATCGGTATTTGTAAGTTGTACACCACATATGCTCACATTTTGGTATATCTCAGAATTTGTAGTATCCGCAATTGTTTTCGCTAGATTTTCAGTATTCGAAGATCTTAATTTAATTTCTAATAATATTGGCTATAATAAGGATTTTTGGATTTTTTTGGTTGGGGAACCTCTATGCTGAAAGTGGTTAAAATAGATCTATGTTTTAATGCATATCGAGATATCGCTCTTTTTTAGACCCATTTTTCAAAAAGTATTTAGTGGACAAATCTTTGACGCCCATACATTACATATTAACATCTTATAAACCTTTTAATTGGAATTTGGTATACTTTAATATGTCAAGGTATTTTAATATCTTTTAAGTTATTTCTATAAATTGAATACATCCGACATCGAATAATTCCAATTGAAAATTGTCTACTGCTATTGTGCGGATAACCTTACATAATATTTACCCAAGAAAAAAATGTTTAATGTTTTTAAAATTTAGACCAAGTCTCCAGCCATAGAGGCGGACTGGGCTAAATGCTTGTCTGAGTATTTTTAAGGAAGTTCGTTGTAATAATATATTAATCTGGTTTTTGAAAGTCTGCTGAGAAACCGAAAACGATTTAATATTAGGAGGCAACAAGTTCCACAATCGAACAATTAGGTTAAAAAAGGATTTTTATTAAATATTTATTTGTATCTGAGAGCTTCTAGAAGACGATACAAATATATCACCAATATTTTTTAAAATTTAACATAGTTGAAGCCAAGGTTTACCCTTTTAGAACACGCGACTTGTGATTGTATATTACACAAATTAAATGTTTTTGTCTAAAATGAGATGTTTTTGAACGTGGCAAAAAATATTAGCATCAAAAGTTAATTTGCGTGGAAGCTGTGGCTATATTTATGTTAACAAATAGGTAAAAGTGGGTTGAAGCCAACGTGTCTTTTTTTGTTTTCTATTGATTTGTGAATAAACCAAACTTTTCCCGATTTTCCTGTCAAAGTAAAAGTAGAAGCAAACTAAATAAGGATCACCTCACTAATGTATTACTTTTCAAAATTTGATCTGCTTCTACCATTAAATGATGCTGACATTTTGAAGCCAGATTAACAGTGTTTTTTGACATTTTCTTCTAATTTCATTCCGCAAACAGGTTTTTCAAAAAATCGTATATAGGATTGTAGAACTCGCGATTCTGAGTTATTTAATATATGTGTCGTGAATGTAGTCTACACAGCTTCATAGAAATCTGCATCCAAATACGGAAATTTTGTTCGAACATTTTTCTAAAAATCATATTGATTGTACATTTTAGTTTTTTACGTTCCGGATCCAATAAATCATTGCCCGTGAAAATCCATCTACTAAAACGCGAGTTACGAGAAATTCCAAAGTAGAAAAATCACCTAAAAATGTTTTTGAAAATATCGCGTATTTTAACGTGTTTTCTGCAGTTCGTTTCTGCTGCAATGAAACAACTAGTACATCATCTTCGTTTTAGCGGAAACAGAGATTTGAAAACTTCACTGATAAAGGAGCCTAATTCATTTTATCCCAAAAAATAGTGTGTGATGCTACATCCACGGTTCTTGATTGATCGCCTTCAAACAGATATATATCAATGTAGACTTTCATGGTGGACATTGAAATCGGATGCGGACAAAAATTGTATTCACTTTGCGCAAATTAGCGATATTTTATAGGTTTTTAGTGCTAAGATGCAGCCGATGCTACATCTTAGCGTCCAAATTATATTTCGAAAAATATATACAAATTAAAAGATATGGTCTTGCTGTACATGAAAATCACATGCGGACAAAATGATTTTGATAATTACGCGATTTATACGTATTTTAAGATGCATATAAATTAAAATGGGTTATGTGACCTCTATTTCCATTTCAGAAGCCTTGAGATATATCCTCAGCAACCCAATTATCTTCCTCAATAGGAAACCTTTAATATGAATGTCTATAAAGCAAAATCCGTATATTTTAATGGGAGATTTAAGCAAAATGAAGGAAGTATTCCTAAAGATTTTTCCAAAATTTTATACTACATAATGAATGTGAAAAAATATTTTTTCAAACAAAAAAATATTTTTTTAACCAAAATATGTGTTTATTTTGGCTGTGACATCGAAACTATAATACCAATCTGTATGATTTCAGTCTCATTTGATTCGCCGTGAAGTTTTTCTTCCATACGAATTTTATCGTAATTTTATAGCGGGTAATTGGACGTTTATTTTGAAAACAGTTGACTTACATTACATAATTTATCAAGTTATTACACATTTCGCGAGTACTGAGTAACATTTAACAAATATTATGCAATATACTAACTCAAGGCACTTCCAGATAACTTTTTTAGTAGCAATTGCTCGCGGTAAAATAATTAGCGTTTTTAAAATAATTTTTTCTTTAAAACGAAAATAAAACCGCCATAACTTTTGTCCGCATCAACAAAAAACTGGCTCGCGAGCGGATTCGTACTGGGAATTTGTTTCTTAACCTATGTACCAAAAATCTTTGATGTAGCGCGAAAAAAAATTTAACACTTTTTTTTGAAATGGAATATGAAATATTTGACAACATTTGTGATATAATCAAATTAAAAAAGGAATAGAGGTATCAGATTTCAACAAACCAATCAAATGAAAACCCTACAAGCTGAAGGAAAAACTGTGAACAATTATTTCTGCAAACATCTACCATACGCAAATTTTAATATTTGACGGAAGCTGGACATAAAGTTGTTTATATTATTTCCGTGGTACCCAGTATTACCTCAATACCATAAAGAATGTGAACAACAAATTTGTCGAAATAAATATATAATTGGTTTTCGATATATAGTCCACGAAAACCCCATTTCATGCACTTCCCTTCCCACAATATTGAACTCGTCATATTTTTTGATACAGGATACCATAAACCTCAAAAATTAACTAGCAAAGATGGAGTGTAATCATTACAGAACTCCGAGTTCATTTATTTATTTTTTTTTTTTTTTTTTTTTTGATACTGGCATAAAGCCGTAATACAGAAAAATTTTAAAATTTCAAGCAAAAAGTTAAAAATCGAAATTATTTCTTACAAAATTTGTTAACGAAGTACATTTTCCGTACAGAAACTTCAGAAAATTTATGTTTTCATTTGAAATATCCAAACATAAAATTATTTTATGAGAAAGAAAAAGCTAATGATCTGTTACAGTACCTAAAGGAATTTTTGGTCCACCAAACCATTTCGGGGGGACCCGGGCCCCCTGTGCCCCCCCCCCCCTGCGTACGTCCCTGAAGCGCATTTGAATAGCATTCATACCGCCACACAGTGGTCGAAATCATTGATCTAGCGGCGCGAAATTAATAACTTGGAAAAGAATGAACATAGGTCTATAATTTGATATAGCCCCATATAACTGTACCGACAGATTTTGGGTATTTTTCAAGATTTGCAGCTATTTGCAGCTAAATTATGGTTATTCGGAATCTAGGAAGTCCAAATTAATTAGTAAAACAAAAATTGGACTGGACCTTAGAGGACCTTTGTAGTTACGCTCCATTCAGCAAAAGTATATTGCACTAAAAACATAAAAAAAAATAATAATTTCTAAAAATTTATTGCCATATAACTATGTAAGTTCAGGCCCCAAACATTTTTTTTAAATTTAACTTACACCCTCCCCTATTAATAAAAAATAAACTTTGTTTAGTTTTATTACAAATTTGTTTAACAATTAAACAATATGAAATCAGGTTTTTAGCAACAGTTTTGTTAAAATCTGATGCATCAAAATGTCTTGCACTTGACAGTGAATAACTGAGTGAATATTTACAACAACAACAAAAGTAAAAACAAAATTTTAGTCACCAGAGTGTCTGTAATCGATACAATGGAAAACATTTCGCAATTTTATACTTTGATTTTTTTTACTTTCGCGCCGCTAGATCAATGGTTTCGACCAATGTGCGCCGCAGTTACAGATGTCATTAGCAGCTATAGTTTCAATGCGGTCCTCGGAGAACATCCATCGCAGCTGAGGAGAGTCAGCTGCCACGACCAACCAGAGTAGTTTTGGCTCAACTATGCTCGGGTAAGTGCGGCACTGTGCAAAACATCTACCCTGCATGCGGTACAGTCCCGCACAACACTGCACTTTTCAACGGCCCAGCTAAACCTATTCAACTTACTCTGGTGGATATGTGGTTAAATACCATCGAAGCAGCCACGTTCCTGGAACTGGAGATTGGCCCAGAGCCAGATTAAGCAGAAGAAGGAATATACAAACATATAATACAAAACACTGTTACAACGATTTAATGACAAAATTTCATAATTTGTGTTAATGTAATAAAGTTCTTAATATTTTTTTTACACAAATAACAAAAAACGCGATTCTCAAAGGAAGATTGTATATAAAGATAAAATTTGTTAGCGATATGCAGAGGTAGAATATTCAAATCTGCTAGAATGCTGTCCTGAGGTCTACAGGAATGTGCCTCTTCATGTCACAAGTGACCATCTCCATGAGGAGGCTAAAATGTTACCAGTGCATCTGCACAAAAAATGTTGTCGATGCAATTAATACCTGGTTAATACCTGCCACTATCTTATGGACAGGCTCCCCCAATCCAAGCATGTCATGGGACCGCACGATACGCTGTACCTGTTAAACCAGCTAAACCCAGTCACCAGTCTCCTGATTCCTTAGGAAAGCAGCCAGTCCAGGTTTTGAATCTGGGAACAAAACAAACGGTAATGAAATGAAGAAACGAAAACGATACAGAAATATGAATATTATTTTAGCTACAACAAATTAGACTCTAATTTGCCGTTAAAACTTGATGACAGATATTGAGGAGCTTTGAAAACTTCTCAACCTTCGGATTAACAAATAATCAAAATTATACACGTATTCCTCCCCTTGGTCATTTGCCGAATTATCTAATATATAAAAGGCAATGTGTGTATGTTAGTATGTTTGTTTGTTTGTATGTTTGTATGTTCCGAATAGACTCAAAAACGGCTGAATAGATTTTCTTGAAAATTTCAGATAATGTACTGGGAACACCGGTGGTGAAAATAGGCTATATATTTTTTTGAATGGTCGTCGTGGAAGTGAAATATCGGGGTCATCCCAAATTATTCAAAAATGTATTATTTCAGATAATATACCTAATTTTAGTAAGCATGACTACAAAACCGCTAAAACACTGGCTTCAATATGTGGGATAACGCGGTCAACGCCATATTTTGGAATACAGTAAAATCCCGATGACTTGAGATGTCACTATATAGAAATTCCGAAAAATCGATTGGGAAATCTTATGAAATTTTGTATATGGAGTGTTTAGGTCTGAGAATAGATCGTAATCAATTTTTTTTATCCCGCTAAGTGTAGTGACCGGTGGTCCTCCCCACAATTTTTTTAAGAAAACCGCTAAATTCAAGATACTTTTTAATATATTGTTTACAAATTGTTTGCAATGCTATGGTAATTACAGTCTTGACGACCATTCGTCGCGGAAGTGAAAATCGCGGTCATCCCAAAATTTTCAAAAATGTATTATTTCAATTAATTAGAACTGTCGTAAGCTGTTTTTATAGTGACCGGTGGTCCTCCCCCACAATGTTCTTAAGAAAATCTGAAATCTTTGATATTTTTGAACGTATTGTTTACAAACTGTTTTCCCTGAATGATCGCGGTCATCACAAAGTTTTCAAAAATGTATTATTTCAATTAATATAAATAATTTTAGTAAGCGTGACACAAAAATGATATAAACACTAGCTTGAACAAGTGGGATAGCGCGGTCGTGAGCTATTTTAATACGGCTAAGTGTAGTGACCGGAGGTTCTCCTTCAAAATTTTTTTTTTTTTTAAATCTGAAGTCCATGATATTTTTGAACGTATTGTTTACAGATTGTTTGCAATACTACTGAATTTACTGTCTTGACCCTGAATGGTATTCGCGGAAGTGAAATATCGCGGTCATCACAAAATTTGCAAACATTTATTATTTCAGATAATATACATAATTTTGTAAGCGTGCCTAAAAAACGCTATAAACGCTGAACACTAAACAATAAGTGGGACAGCGCGATCAACCCCACATTTTGGAATAAAGTAAAATCCGGATAACTTAAGATGTCACATGATCGAAATTCCAGAAAGATCCATTGGAAATCGGACAAAGTTATTGATATACAATACAATATCATCATTGGAATCAGAATACCGCGATCGTGTTCGATTTTTATAATTATAATTATAATTACGGATAAAATCTCAAAATGTGGGAAGTGAAACTTCATGAGCATTGATTTCAGTCCTTGGAATAGCTAGGTAAAGATACATTTTTTAAATACAGCAAAATCTCGATAATAACAACTACAATTTATAGAAGTAATTTTTTTATGAATTATATAAATGTTGCCATACATATCCCGAAGGAACATACATTTCGCTGAGGGGTATTTTACCACTATTACATATAGAGCGCGAAGAAAAAAGCGTTACGTTCGATCGGCCTGAATGAGGTTAAATCCACCAAAAATAGCGAAAATCAGGCGCCACCGTTCTATGTGAGCTATATCAAAACGAGGACGTATACTGAACAGTGGCTATATCTCTGAACTATCGAAAATCGGGAGGTAATGTTTTATGGCAGCTATATCAAAACGTGAACCTATTACTGTTACATACCGAGCGCAAATAAAAAGGCGTGTCTTTCGATCGATACGAATATTTATGCTCTCCTCTTTAAAATATATTAAAACCAGATTTCAGCCATTTCTGTGTGATAATGATGTTAAATCCTCAAAAATAGCGAAAATCAGCCGGTACCGTTCTATGGCAGCTATATTAAAACGTGGACCTATACCAACAATTCTTTGCAGTAATAATTACGACCCCAACCGAGACCAACAATCCAATATATAGCAATGTTAATTGACGTGCACCGACCATGTGGGTCACAAAGTGCTTTAAACTGTCGATTTATGGTGAAGGGTATAATAAAAGAGATTTTATATCTTAAATTTGGGGGATACCATTATATGGAATTTATGTCAAAACATTGATTTATATTATGAAGTTTCTAGAGGGATGCCTAATTATGACTGTATCAATGCTGGATAGATAACTAAAGTTTACACGGAGAACCCAAACAACGGGCCAGCAACGCGGACCGGGTCAGCTAGTCTAATATATTAAAGGCAATGTGTGTATGTTAGTATGTTTATTTGTTTGTATGTTCCGAATAGACTCAAAAACGGCTGAATAGATTTTCTTGAAAATTTCAGATAATGTACTGGGAACACCGGTGGTGAAAATAGGCTATATATTTTTATACCCTACACCACACAGTGGTAAGGGGTATTATGTCTTTGTGCATTTGTATGTAACATACAAAAGAAAACGAAATAGACCCACAGTCCCTTTTGGGGATATACATATAATCACTTTCTGAGTCGATTTATGCGTGTCCGTCCGTCTGTCCATGTATTTTTGTTCGCAACATACAGGTCGCATTTTTTGTCCGATTCAGCTGAAAATTGGGCACTGCAACTTTTTTAGCCATAAGAAGAACGCTATTGCTTTTGGTGAAAATCGGTTCAGATTTGGATATAGCTCCCATATATATTTTCGCCCGATTTCACGTATTTGCTGCACCAAACACGCTATATACGTCCACTTTTGATGAAATTTTGAATGTGTGACTGAATTTTGTCTACAAATAAGTGTGCAAAATTATATTGAAATCGGTCCGGATTTGGATATAGCTCCCATATATATTTTCGGCCGATTTCACGTATTTCCTGTACCACACACGCTATATATGTCCGATTTCGATGAAATTTGAAATGTGTGACTGAATTCAGTCTAGAAATAAATGAGCCAAATTATATCGAAATCGCTTCAGATTTGGATATAGCTCCCATATATATGTTCGCCCGATTTCACGTATTTGCTGCACCAAACACGCTATATACGTCCGATTTTGATGAAATTTGGAATGTTTGACTGAATTCGGTCTAGAAATAAGTGTGCCAAATTATATCGAAATCGGTTCCGATTTGGATATAGATCCCATATATATTTTCGGTATTTTCGTGTATTTTCTGCTCCAAACACGATATATAATTCCGATTTCAATGATATTTGGAATGTGTGACTAAATTCGGTCTGGAAATAAATGTGCCAAATTATATCAAAATCGGTTAAGATCTGGATATAGCTCCGATTTATATTTTACATATTCACAGTGGTGTAGGGTCGGCCCCGCCCGACTTTGATCCTTTCCTTCCTGGTTTTGAATGGTCGTCGCGGAAGTGATATATCGCGGTCATCCCAAATTATTCAAAAATGTATTATTTCAGATAATATAACTAATTTTAGTAAGCGTGACTACAAAACCGCTATAACACTGGCTTCAATATGTGGGATAACGCGGTCAACGCCATAGTTTGGAATACAGTAAAATCCCGATAAGATGAGATGAAATTCCGAAAAATCGATTGGGAAATCTTACGAAATTTTGTATGTGGAGTTTTTAGGTCTGAGAATAGGTCGTAATCTATTTTTTTATCCCGCTAAGTGTAGTGACCGGTGGTCCTCCCCACAAATTGTTTAAGAAAACCGCGAAATTCAAGATACTTTTTAATATATTGTTTACAAATTGTTTGCATTGCTATGGTAATACTGTCTTGACCCTGAATGGTCGTTGCGGAAAAGTGAAATATCGCGTTCATCCCAAAATTTTCAAAAATGTATTATTTCAGTTAATTAGAACGGTCGTAAGCTGTTTTTTACTGCTAAGAATAGTGACCGGTGGTCCTCCCCACAATGTTTTTAAGAAAATCAGAAATCTTTGATATTTTTGAACGTATTGTTTACAGATTGTTTTCCCTGAATGATCGCGGTCATCACAAAGTTTTTAAAAATGTATTATTTCTATTAATATACATAATTTTAGTAAGCGTGACACAAAAATGATATGAACACTAGCTTGAACAAGTGGGATAGCGCGGTCGTGAGCTATTTTAATATGGCTAAGGGTAGTGACCGGAGGTTCTCCTTCAATTTTTTTAAAGTCAATGATATTTTTGAACGTTTTGTTTACAGATTGTTTGCAATACTACTGTAATTACCGTCTTGACCCTGAATGGTCTTCGCGGAAGTGAAATATCGCGGTCATCACAAAATGTTCAAACATTTATTATTTCAGATAATATACATCATTTTGCGTGCCTAAACAATGCTAAAAACGCTGAACACTAAACAATAAGTGGGAAAGCGCGATCAACTCCACATTTTGGAATACAGTAAAATCCCGATAACTTGAGATGTCACTATCCAGAGGTTAAATCCACCAAAAATAGCGAAAATCAGGCGCCACCCTTCTATGGGATTGATATAACGAGGACGTATACTGAAAATTCTCTGCAAGACTGTTTACGACCCCCAAAAGTGACTATATCTCCAAACTATCGAAAATCGGGAGGTACTGCTTTATGGGAGCTATATCGTGTCATTCGGTCGATACGAATATGTATGTTCTCCTCTTTAAATTACATTAAAACCAAATTTTAGCTATTTCGGTGTGATAATGATGTTAAATCCTCAAAAATAGCGAAAATCAGCCGGTACAGTTCTATGGGAGCTATATCAAAACGTGGACCTATACTGACAATTCTCTGCAGTAATAATTACGACCCCAACCGAGACCAACAATCCAATATATAGCAATGTTAATTGACGTGCACCGATCATTATATGTGGGTCACAAAGTGCTTTAAACTGTCAATTTATGGTGAAGGGTATAATAAGAGAGATTTTATATCTTAAATTTGGGGGATACCATTACATGGAATTTATGTCAAAACATTGATTTATATTATGAAGTTTCTAGAGGGATGCCTAATTATGGCTGTATCAATGCTGGATAGATAACTAAAGTTTACACGGAGAACCCAAACAACGGGCCAGCAACGCGGACCGGGTCAGCTAGTTATAATTATAAATAACACAATCATTATTCAAATAAATTCCAATACTTCATTGTGAAACAACAGAAAAAAACGTTATCCAATATTTATATTTTTCCTTTTTTTATTAGAATAAAATCATTAATATTACCCCTAAAGATTTAATCTTTCGACATTTCAAATCATTGTTAAATTATATAATATTAAGTTTGCTCATAACAAACTACTTCACTTAACAGGCGCGGTTAAGAGCTCCAGTAATTCTTGTAATCGTATAGCTAGAAAATTTCTGCCTAGTATCTTTATTACGATTCGCTCGCAGTGATGCTGTCAGTAGTTGCTGTCAATTCAAAACTAAAATTGATTTATTTAATATTTTTTATAACATGTCCTTCTCATACTTATACTGGAGAATCGCAATTTTTTGTTATAATTAATGATCTCTGCAAAATTTTGTGGTCGAGTTTGGGTTAAAAGATTTATTTTTGTTTTCTGTTTTTGTTTGGCAAAGGCATCGCTTAGGTCATGAACAAAAATATCGTATAAACACACAACATTACAGAAACTCGTCTCAATTTCATATATGTCATGTATGAGTGTGAAGGTAGTGGCTATTATGAACACTTTGCCGGGGAAAACAAGGCGGGCACTCCACACACAGATTCATAACTTGCACCACAAGAATAACAAACGTAACGGCTTTGAGAAGAGAGTAATGATTGTAACACCATCAAATTATTCAACATTCACCGAATTGCTCAATCATCAGCTACAGTATCTTACTTTAAGTTTGCAATATTGCGAACAGTGGATATGTGTGTGCAATTAATTGAAATTGACAAATGTTCTTAAATATATGTTTGAAATAATTCCACGAGGGGTCGGTTCCGCCAACGTCTTAACCAACAACAATTTTGTTTTTATACCCTACACCACTATGTGGTATTATAAGTTTGTTTTGGTAAAAATTCATGTAACACCGCGAAATATTCGTCGGAGACCCCCAATGTGGTATACCAATCTTAATATCTCGACGAGATAAAGCGTTTTTGAGATGTGTGTCCGTCCGTCCCTCCGTCCGTCTGTCTGTCCATTATAAATTGTAATCAAACTCCAGGCCGCAATTATGGACCGATCGTCACGAAATTTTGCATGGAGGTCGGGTTCAGACCAGAATAGATCCCTATTTTTGTTGGAGATGATCGTGAAATAGTTAGCGGGTGAAATGGATCAAAAACATAATTTTTATCAAATTTTTTAGCGGCTTCAACGCGAAATTTTAAATATGATAAGAGTATATGACAAAGAAGTAGCTCGCAATTTGAGATGCCGATCATAATATTTAGAGGGTTAAATGGACCAGAATTTTTGTGTGAAAATTGTGAAAAAATTTAATATACAGCTTATATCTTTGTTCCTGAAAGACACATTCTTCCCTTGTGAGTTATATTTGGAAGACGATCTCTTGACCTTTGCACTGCTTTGTTTGTAGTGTAGTAATTTACATTCTAGAGGTCGCAATTATAGCTCAATAGTCACGAAATTTTGCACGAGGTAAGAGTTTACGTTGAAGAAAATGCCTATAATTTTGCATGATGATCTGATATAATTTAATGGGTGACATAGACCATTACTTTTGTATGAAAAATATAAAAATTTTATTTTTGGTCCATATTTTAATTCTTGGAGGGCATATACCGGCAAAGTAGCCTACATATGGAATAATAACTACTGACCTTTCCGCTGATGCAAACTGCAATAATGTGTCCGCTAGATAACGGGCCTACTGCCTAATATATAATGGGTTTTGTGTACAGAACCACAATTTCCTCCCATGCTACAAATTGTCTCTACCATGACAGAGAAATTTTCAGATCAGTTGTCAAATTTGATTTTTTATACAAATATTGCAACATGGGGTCGCCTCGCCACCTATTTTATACCTCAGGATTTAGGGTAAAGGGGATACAAACAAAATACGACCAAAGATGTGTCTCATCGAAATATTGGTTTTAGATCCCAAGTATGTTTGGGCGAAAGTCCTTGGCTTTCCTTTTTCACTTGCAAATAATTTCAGATCATCAAGCTTAACTCTAAACGAGAATATTAACAAAAATCATTAAAAAATGATCTTCGCCCTAAAAAGGCAAAATTTCAAAAAATAAAAAAAAACAGGCTGAGCCCGGCTGGCATTTGAACCCACGTCCTTGAAAAACATGTCAAAAAAAATGTTGTCATGGCGTGTTAGCGTTCAAAGCCAACTCATAACTTCAAAGTCAGCGCAAAAAGCGTTTGTCATGAAGAAAATACATTTCTGTGGCCAAGTATCCGCGTTAATGTACAAAAACACATTTGCATTTGAAAAACGATAAGTTCTAGGACAGAGAAGCCATTACATAGTCGATACGTCCGAAGATTTGCTTTACCACCAATGAAACCAGGTAACGTAATTTGGTGACTATGTGGGTTCGAGTCCTTGGCTTTCCTTTTTCACTTGCAAATAATTTCAGATCATCAAGCTTAACTCTAAACGAGAAAATTAACAAAAATCATTAAAAAATGATCTTCGCCCTAAAAAGGCAAAATTTTAAAAAATAAAAAAAAAAACAGGCTGAGCCCGGCTGGGATTTGAACCCACGTCCTTGAAAAACATATCAAAAAAAATGTTGTCATGGCGTGTTAGCGTTCAAAGCCAACTCATAACTTCAAAGTCAGCGCAAAAAGCGTTTGTCATGAAGAAAATACATTTCTGTGGCCAAGTATCCGCGTTAATGTACAAAAACACATTTGCATTTGAAAAACGATAAGTTCTAGGACAGAGAAGCCATTACATAGTCGATACGTCCGAAGATTTGCTTTACCACCAATGAAACCAGGTAACGTAATTTGGTGACTATGTGGGTTCGAGTCCTTGGCTTTCCTTTTTCACTTGCAAATAATTTCAGATCATCAAGCTTAACTCTAAACGAGAATATTAACAAAAATCATTAAAAAATGATCTTCGCCCTAAAAAGGCAAAATTTCAAAAAATAAAAAAAACAGGCTGAGCCCGGCTGGCATTTGAACCCACGTCCTTGAAAAACATGTCAAAAAAAATGTTGTCATGGCGTGTTAGCGTTCAAAGCCAACTCATAACTTCAAAGTCAGCGCAAAAAGCGTTTGTCATGAAGAAAATACATTTCTGTGGCCAAGTATCCGCGTTAATGTACAAAAACACATTTGCATTTGAAAAACGATAAGTTCTAGGACAGAGAAGCCATTACATAGTCGATACGTCCGAAGATTTGCTTTACCACCAATGAAACCAGGTAACGTAATTTGGTGACTATGTGGGTTCGAGTCCTTGGCTTTCCTTTTTCACTTGCAAATAATTTCAGATCATCAAGCTTAACTCTAAACGAGAAAATTAACAAAAATCAATAAAAAATGATCTTCGCCCTAAAAAGGCAAAATTAAAAAAAAAAAAAACAAGTAAGCAAAGGCTATAGTCGGGCAGGGCCGACCATACGATACCCTACACCACTACAATGCGAGTTAGCTTTCAGCAAATCAAAGTTCATTTTGGACAAATAAGCTCATTGTTAGAAATAAATTTTTGGAGTCTGCAACCTTATCACATTAAGCTTAAATAACAATATAATAATTGTTCCACATACATCACAGAAGGGACAGGGCGTGCACCACGATTCATATTTCAGCAATAGTATGGGGCCTACTGTTTATCGCCGAGCCCGAAAGGCATGTCTTAAAACACCACCTGTAGAGAAGTTGTAAATGGTTGAAATACTCAGAGAATGTCGCCAAATTTACTGAGGGTTATATTGCCATCGTTGGAAATTTGATGTTTGCTGGCCGGGAATCGAACGCCCGACCTTCAGCGTGCAAGGCGGGTGTGCAAACAATTGTACTATGGTGGCACCAATAAGTATTTTTAGAACGAACATTTAGTCTGGACCTAATTTTTTGCATATTGTGACATATTTACTGAACCATATGCAAGACTTTGTGCCCTAAATATCCCATCGAATTGGCTGAAAGTTTGTATTAAGTATTCGTTCATCACAATTTTCGACCTGAAATTTATCGGTATAGGTCCAGGTCTTCATATAGCTCCCATAGAACCGTACCTCCCGATACCCGGTATTTTGAAGGTTGTGGCCTCAATATCAAACTGAAGTGGCTGACATTTTGTATTCAGTCTTCGTTGGAGGTAAAAAAACTTTCCACCTGAAATTTGTCGTTATATGTCCACGTCTTCATATAGCTCCCAAAACCAGAACCTACCGATTTTCTGTACTTTCAAGGTTATGGTATTAAGTCTTCATTGGGGGATATTAAACTTTCCATCTGAAATTTGTCGGTATAGGTCTAGGCGTTCATATAGCTCCCATACAACGAAAGCTCCCCATTTTCGACATTTTGAAGATTGTGGCTCTGGTTACAGATTTCTCTATTTTATTGACTTGTCTGAAGTGAATTTCAAACAGAAAAATGTACACATAAACATTTTAGAAGATATTATTGAAATATATGTAGCATACGAAAATATGTGAAATACAGAAATTTTTCATATGCAAAAATAATATTTGCATATGCATAATTTATACATTTCGCATATTTTTGCATATGTGATATATTTCGATTGGAATTTAATTAGAAGCCAATTGCCAATTGAATTTGTCTGTCATGATAGAGAATATTTGTAGCATGGGAGGAAGATGTGGTTCTCTTCACAAAACTCATTATATCTTTGGTAGTAGGTCCGTTACCAAGCACACATATTATTGCAATTTTCATCAGAGGAAAGATCGGTAGTTAATTTTCCATATATAGGCGACTTTGCCGGTATATGGCCTCCAGGGATTCAAATATGGACCAAAAATAAAATGTTTTTATTTAGCATACAAAAGTAATGGTCCATTGCACCCGCTAAATAATATCAGATCATCATCAAAAATTGTAGGCATCTTCTTCGACCTAAACCCCTACCTCGTGCAAAATTTCGTGACTATTGATCTATAATTGCGACCTCTAGTATGCTTTTGATTACATTACAAGCAAAACACTCGATATATTAGGCTGTAACTCTGTTATCTGACCACGTAAATCAACATAATTGGCATTAATTGAAAGGGCAAGAGTTGTCCTTCCAAATATTATTTATGTGGGCGGAATGTGTGGTCCAGGAATAAAGATATTACCAGTATATTAAAAATTTTCACAATTTTCACTCAAAAGTTGTGGTCCATTTAACCCTCTAAACATCATCCGATCACCATCTCAAATTGCAAGCTTCTTCTTTGTCATATAATCTTACATTATTTAAAATTTCGAGGCGATCGGACTATAATTGCGACATACAGAGCCGCTACAAAATCGGATAAAAATTTTGTTTTTGGTCCATTTCACCCGCTTAATATTTCTCGATCATCACCAATAAGAATAGGGATCTATTCTGATCTGAACCCGACCTCCATACAAAATTTCGTGACGATCGGTCCATAATTGCGGCCTGGAGCGTGTTTACAATTTATAATGGACAGACGGACGGACGGACGGACGGACGGACAGACACACATCTCAAAATCGCTTTATCTCGTCGAGACATGAAGATTGGTATACCACATTGGGGGTCTCCGACGAATATTTCGCGGTGTTACATGAATTTTTACCAAAACAAACTTATAATACCCTTTTCCACATTGTGGTATAGGGTATAAAAAGAAAGTCGTTTCAGACAATTTGGAGTCTATTTAGCCCTGCCCGTTCATCTGTCTCTCTTAATGTCTAGCTGGCTGGTGCGCACGACTCTCGAACGGATCTACCGATTAGGGCCAAATTTTGTACATCGTAATATTTTGCCCAAACTTTGTTTAAGTTCGAATGTAGGCTATGTCGATCCACACCTCCCCCAAAAATGTTCAAAATTGTTTTTGAAAAATTGTGTTAAAGATAACACCTTATGGTACCTCCCACTCAAAATTCGGAAAAGGAAAATTTAGGAGTCCTCTCCAATCCTTTTGAATTTTTTCAGCAGATTGTACTTGCGCCGCAAATCCGCAAGATAACTCTCAAGGGGATTTTCTGATTGGTCGAAACTTTACACATCGTATTATTTCATCCAGTAATGTGTCAGGTTGGAATATGGACAATATCGGTCCGTCCTTCAAGTACCTCCAACACAAAATTTGGGAAAAGTGCAGTTTGAGGACCCGTATCGGATATATTTAATTATTATTTTTTTTAAGAAAGTTCTTCTCACGGTCCCTATTCTGGTCCTTCAGAAGTTAGCTTACTAAAATTGATTTGGTATAGCCCCATATTACGATACCTACAGATTCCACGTATTTTGAGGCAAACTTGTGTTACAAAATAAATATATTTTTATACGGCAGAGGCTGAGGGTACATCACTGTTAGCGCAGCTGACTTATGCTATCTTCTTTGCTGTGTAATTGCATATGAATAATTTTGGGATTTATAAATTTGTTTGCATGCAAAATTTTTGAATTTCTGTTCATTGTTAGTTATTTCTACCGCTATAAAATATATTTTTGATATCACAATATATGCTCACAATGAACTATTTTCGAAGCATATGAGAGGTACAAGTGCACAATTTTTGGACGATAGATCTTCAATAAACTCGCAATTTTCCCAATCATCAAATATACCAAATTGCATGGTATATATTTATAGCATTTCCAAATTAAATGAAACCTTTTCCAAATTGAATGAAAATTTTTCCAAATTGAATGAAACCTTTTCCAAATTGAATGAAACTTTTTCCAAATTGAATGAAACCTTTTCCAAATTAAATGAAACCTTTTCCAAATTAAATGAAACCTTTTCCAAATCAAATGAAACCTTTTCCAAATCAAATGAAACCTTTTCCAAATTGAATGAAACCTTTATTTTTATTAAAAGAAAAAAGCCAGAATATTTTGAAAAGAGAAAGAAATAAAAAATTATATGGGTTTTCAACGATTTTTTACTTAAATTCTAATCTACATATAATTTGGTATATTTGATATTTAGGAAAATTGCGTGTTTATTGAAGATCTATTGTCCAAAATTGTGCATGGTATATACATATATTTATTTATTTCTTTTAGGTGTATTCCAAAAGGAACCTGATATCCAAAACAATTTAAAGATGTTGCAGGAGGGGCTAATCAATGTGAATTTTCCAATTTTCGAATATTTTTTAGAAATGTATAATTTATATATTTTTCCACAAACATCCCAGTAAAGACAAGGGAGGCTTCTCTTATACCAATGGATTCATATTAAGTTATTGATATGTGACCTAGTTTTTATCGTCGAGTCCGAACGGCGTGTCCTAAGTTGCCACTTGTAGAGACGTTTTTCATGGCTGAAATACTCAGGAAATATCGCCAACATTACTAAGGGGTATTTTGTCAATTTGATGGGAATCGAACCCGGACATTCAGCGTGCAAGGCGGTTGCACATAGCTAATTCCTACAGGTTGTGGTGTAGGGTATCACATGGTCGGCCCCGTCCGACTATAGCCTTTGCTTACTTGTTTTTCAATAACTTCAACAAAATTTTTTTTATACTCAACCATCAGCTCGTCAGCTCGAAGAAAAAACTTCAATGAAAAGATTTTCTTCGGCAACCTCACACAACCCCTACGAAAGTGTTTGCAAAACAAGACAAACCTTCTCCACTGTTATGTGTCGTTGAATTACATCGAAGGCAACATAATAAATGTTTTGGTATATAAACTTGGAGTGACAAATACTCACTCACATAAACAAAAGTTGATTCTACGATTTAAAATAAGTTGGGACTCCATTCATTTTCCGTTTTTATCTGTTTTTATTGATTTCATTTTGTTCTCACTTGGTTCTTGGTGTTGTTAGTTTGGTGCATTGTTGCTAGTTAAATGCTTCACACAAAGACACACTATATTGTGGCTAATTCAGGGAGTTCTTTTAACTTCTTTTCAGACATTTTAGTCTCGTAAGAAAAAAAATCATTCGGTTATTTCTCATTTGCGCGTTGTTGTGCATCCAAACAAGGGGGTTAAATAGAGTTTTGTTGGCTTTTTTAGGTGTTTCGGAACATTCCTGTAATAAAATTCAACTGCTTTATTTTGTAGTTCGTGGTGGTTGTAAATATTATGGTTTGTTTAAAAGTACATAAGAATTTAAGTTAATATTAAATTGTATAGCACATCTTGACCAACGATACTCAGGATACTCACACACACTCACCTGTTTGATTAACGGAATATTTATATATGGTAATAACAAAAACGAAAACAACGAAACACGAAATCCCTGTAAGCGCGTTGGTGATGAACACACTTACAAAATTTCAAACCATTACTCACTTCAATTTTAGTGACTATGGAATGCAAGAACGACACGGGAGGTTGTATAAAAAATTTGAGAATTTGCCTGACATCTAGACATTTTTAACATGGAAAAGTCCTGGATTTGTCTTGGTTCTTCTTTCATATATAGTGTGTACTGACTCCCCAATTTCCCCAACATGGCAACTGTCAGTGGTAGTGAGCTAAAATATGACACGCATTCACACATAGGAACACGTTAGTAATCCATCCGATGCACATTATAGGGAAGGTGCAGTTTAAGCACTGGTGGATGAATAGAAAAGACATCAAAACAGCAGCAACGGTGTCGCACTCTTTCATATCTGCCATAAAGCAGAGCACGAGTTTAGCTGTGGGTTTGTAGTTAACCGCATGTTATAATATCTGGTCTTTAATATCATTCCGCTGAATGAAACAATAGCAAAAAATACTTCAGCATTAGTTATTATCCATGCCTGTAGTCAAGGATGAACAAATCAAAACCACCAGTATTATGTTCGTAATATACAAATTATTAACCGAAATGTTAAAAAAGTCAGCATCTACAATAAACATCTGATAAACGAATTATCCTTATAGACTTCACATCGACAAATAAGGCGGTAAGTAGCAGCATTTTATATAGGTATCTCGACATACATAAGGCTACATGGCTGTCCCCAGAAAAATAAAAATTGATCCTATTGTGATCGATGGAAGGAAGATTTTCCTTTAGTTTTTTGGACGTTCGATCGTGCGTTGTATATACTGTAAAAGAAGAATTTTCCTGGTACCTAAAATTTGATGTTTGTACCTTTAAGTTTATGGTTCTTTTTATACCCTCCACCATAGTATGGGGGGTATAATTAAATTTGTCATTCCGTCTGTAACACATCGAAATATTCATCGGAGTCCCTATAAAATATATATATATATATATATTCTTGATCGGGGTAAAATTCTAAGTCGATATAACCATGTCCGTCCGTCTGTTGATATCAAGATACAGCTCGCAATTTTTAAGAGAGAGCTTTGTAATTTATTATAGAAGTTTCTCTTCCTCCTAGGATATTTGGTATTGCAAATGGGTTATATGGTACCTCCCGATTTTCGGTATTTTGAAGGTTTTAGCCCCATTATCACACCAAAATGGCTGAAATTTGTTATTTTCAGCGTGTTTTTGTAAAAAGTTTTTGCCCATTCGTTCGTCGATTTCATAAACGAAGACACAATTTGGTTTTCATAGCGGTTGACGTTTGTATTCGTGTGACAAACTAATGAGAGCTTTTTATTTTCGTATTTTTTTTTTTTTTTTTTGGTTTTCGTAACAAAATCTGACGAACGAATACGTCAAAAATAAACGAATGGAAAAGGCCCATCGTGTTGAATGGAAATTAAATAATTTGAGTAATAAATGGCACAAAACACACGAAAACTGGAAGGTAATGCAATTTTATTTATTTCCATAGAAGCACACGCGTATATGTACATCCGTTTCTTCATATTATCACAATTATTTTTGGACAAATTTACATTACATTTTTTTCTTATTTTTTGTTTGTCATCTGTTTATCGGGGTTGCCATCAAGTAACACATTTTACGTGCAGATGCCTATGCAAAATTCACAAAATAAGTATCATGGAAACCCTGAAATATAAAAGCTTTTATAAAATAGACGGAAGCTTTCAGATAAAAACGAATGGTTCGTAAAATTTTACAAGAACCAAATTTTGAACGTATACTTTATAGTACGAACGGTTCGTGTGACAGGCAAGCATATCTACAAAAACACGCTGTTAGTCTTTGTTGGGGGGTACAAAACCTTTCCCCCAAGAAATTTGTTGGTATAGGTCCATGCCTTCATATAGCCCCTATAGAATGGTACCTCCCGATTTTCGGTATTTTGAAGGTTGTGGCCACAATAATTCACCGAAATGGCTGAAATGTGGCATTTGGTCTTCATTTGGGGTATTTAATGTTCCATATCAAATTTGTTGATTTTCCGTATTTTTAAGGTTTTAACCTTATTATCACACCGAAATAGCTGAAATTTGGTACTTAGTCTTCGTTGGGGGTACAAAACTTTCTCCTAGAAATTTGTCGGTATAGGTCCACGTCTTCATATAGCCGACATAGAACAGTACATCCCGATTTTCGGTATTTTAAAGGTTGTGGCCACAGCAACCCACCGAAATGGCTGAAATTTGATATTAAGTCTTTGTTGGAGGTAAATGCCTTTCTGACTGAAAGTCCACGTTTCGATATGGCCCCCATAGAACGGTACCAACCGATTTTCGTAATTCTGAAGGTTGTGATGACAATATCCCATCGAAAGACTGAAATTTGTTATTTAGACTTTCATGGGGTTATCAAATATTCCAGAAGAGAATTGTCGTATATCCCCCATAAAAGCGCACCTCTTGATTTTCGTTATTTTGGAGGTTTTACCGAAATATCGAAAATTCGGTATTTAGTCTTCTTTGAGTCTAAAAACTTTCCGCGAGAAATTTGTATGAATAGATCGACGTTTTGATATAACCCCCAATGCGCTGTACCTCCCGAATTTCGGTATTTTCAAAGTAAGCCACATTGTTTTACCGAACTTGCTGAAATTTGGTATTTAGTCTTCTTCATAAACGAAAGGAAACTAGTTGTTCTATTTTACTTCAATAGAACTCGTGGTGGAGGGTATAACACGTTCGGCGTGACCGAAATTTTCGCCGTTTTTACATGTTTTTATTTCATAAAATTACTGAAAATGGTATGTTGGGAAACTAGTGGAAATATTTGTTTTTTCAAACAAACACAATCTCGAAATATGTATGTTTTTCTGTGCACAGGCCTGCTAAAAAGGGTAGTCTTTAAACCAACCTACAAACATTTATTGAAATTTTGAGGTCCTCAAATGAACAGTATAAAACTTCGAAATATCCTTCTTATAGTACGTTTATATATAACCGGATTTAACAGACCTAGTGGGTTTCAAATGTCAATTCTTTGCGTATACGTCAAATAAATCCTCATTAAGAAGGTTAACCCTTCAAAAGGCTACAATATAAACATGGCCTTACAATCGATAAATGAGTTTACTTAATCATTATACCTACACAATATTTAGCATTTATCCCCAGGCTATTCCGTGGCATTCAAAAGAAATATATTGCAAAAGGGAATGAACACCGTCATGATTACTTTTGCATGTTTGTGCAAGATATACAATAAGGGCCAGAGGATGTTACATTTGAAAAGGCACAAAAAAAACAGAAAAATGCAAAAATGAAAATATTACGCAAAATATATGCAATGAATAAACTGCGTTATTTGCAACGAATGACACAACGGAAATTAACCTTTGGTTATGCATGACTTGCGCTATGAATATTTGCAGTAATGTTAATGTATTCTTGGGCAACAATGAAAAATTCTTGTTGGGCACAGTAGAGTGGTGGAGCGAGATAAAATTTAAAAATATAAACAGTATAACTATTTTTATTGTTTTCTTCGACCTTTCTATTTATTTATAAACAGTATAGAAATGGGATCAGATATCCAAAAGAGCTATATGACCAAATCGCTGATGTTATCAGCTAATAAAAACTAACATTTAAGAAAATACCAACTTTAATTGCATAGGCGGAGAGAATACTAAATCCATTTATACAGAGTCTTCACGACAGAGTTGTACTTTTTACCGCTTTTAGCTGGTCGCTTTTTTTAGTTCTGCTCGTTTAAGCAAACTAGGATATTCTTTTAGTTCAGTGGTTAAATCGTTCGTCAAAAAGTTCTGTCAGTCAACTGTCTTTTCGTTCTATCGTTCTCCGGTTCTGAATCGTTCGCTTGCAATGTCGTCCATTTGTTCACAAATACATGTATACATATCAGTGTTGCCAATATTGGGGATTTGTCCCCAAAATGGGAATTTTTTTACAAAATGGGGATGAAAAATTTGAATTGGGGATCTGGGGATTTGATGGGGAAATAAGCTCAAAAATTGGGGATTTTTTCTGCTTTGAAATATCTGTTACATTACGCATTTTATGAATGAAGGTGATTTTACTGCAAAAAATCATCAATGAACAAATAGGTAATAAACAAATAAAACTTTATTTGGTCTTCTTGTCCCCTTAAAAAATGAATATTCTTAATATTACTTTCCAAAGTAATAAAATAAACTATGTATGTATATATGACGAATTGCTTATATGCATCTTCTCGTTGTGTACAAGAATTTTGAAACCGTATGTAGGGGTAAACCTCGAGGATGAGGATGACTTTGATGCAATAATAATGGAAACTATTAATAATGATTCATCGTTATCATTAAAATCAACTGATTTAGGGTATGATTTCGGAAATGAAGTAAAATACCTGCCAGAGCATTAATTAAAAAGGTTAAAGACACCTGCTTTGAATATATGAAGCATTTTCTGGCCCATAGCTTAAACGTTAACCAGAAATGTGCATATTTATAAAACATACAAAAAGTAATTCTCTGGAGCAAACAAATTTATGTTCCATAAGAGGATTTTTGGAACACTTTGTAAATACGAAAAACTCAATGAACCTTTATGAATCACAGCGAAAGAAACTTCAGTTAATAAAATAGAATGATATATTATTAGTTGTGTCCTTTTACTTTTTCAGTAATAATTATTCAGTAACTTCTTTTCAGAGAGTAAGAGAGATTTTACTCTTTGATACGAAAATAGAGAAAAAAGTAAAACGACAGGATTTAGTAAACTTTAGCCAGGGACCAGTTGATTACCAAAACAAAAACATTGGCGCCAATGTATGAAAGAAAAACTAACTCCAAAGCAATGAAAAGTTCTTCAATTTTAAGAAAAATAAATAAAAAATAATTAATATATTAACAAAATAATCAATAAATATAGCTGAATCGTAAAATCAGATGAACATTGAGCAGCTGACCATTAGCAGATGATTAAAAAACAGCTGATCGACCTTGCTAAATGTTGCTGGGAAAAATTCTTTCAGCAACTTTTAGGAATTTCTCAGCAAACAACTGTCAAAATTGTTCTCTCACTTCGCTCTCTTTTACTGAACTATTGTGTAAAAAGACAGCATTTAGTAACATTTCGTAATAATTATTACTAATTATCACGTAAAAAGACACACCTATTTTGAGAAGATACAACCAATAATTTAAACACATATTGGAGCAGGGTATATTCTTATCAAAAATGTAACATGATCAAAGCCTTCTGAACAACTTGCAGAGGTGGTTTTAAACTCGCTTTCGGTGTCAACCAGCAATGCTTGCGTATAATATGTCAGTTATGAATCCCCTAAAGAAATGTAAATACTGCTGATTCAAACAACTTCTAGTAGGCATTCTGAAAGTAAATATTGAGGCTACAAAAATCGTAGTTGGGTTATTTGTTGTTAGATTGGGTTTGGATTTTATAGCCTCATCTTTTTATGAGTAATGCGAAACATATACTTCTCTGTGAATTGAATTCCACTGTACAAATATTATTTGAAATAAATATATTCTCTTCGGTTTTCCATAATGCGTATGAGGGGATTTATTTTGGGGAAATTCGATACAATTTGGGGATTTTTGGGGAAAAAGTATTTTGAAATTGGGGATGAGAGACCGAAAAATACTGACAACACTGATACATATACCGAATAGCAATAAACAACAGATAATATTTTAAAGAGTTCCGCAACGAAAATAAGTATGGTGTGATTAAAAAGCAAATTTTGAATTTTTAAAACTTTAATTTTTTAATTTTTAAAGTTTAACAAATTTTTAAATATCGAAATTACAAAGAAAAAGTTTTGTATGCGTATGTATGGAAAATACAAAATATAAACGAAACTATGTATTACCTTAACAAAGGCATCAAATAACTGAACTAGATTGGTAATCGTTCGTTCTTTAATCGTTCCTTTGTTGATCGTTATTTTATCGTTCGGTGGGTGCTCAGTGAACGACTGACCTATACTGAAATAAATCGACTGATCTAGTTCATACGCTCTTTTCAATGAATCGTTCAATTGAACTAGTTCGTTCGTGAACTAAACAGCTAAGAAATCTAAGAAATACGATTTCATTTAACAACAAATTGCGTGGGATAGTTATTTTCCTCGCCCTTCTAGGTAACAAATAAATTAAAAATCTATGAAAGTAAAAATAATTTTGAATGATTTTTAAGACCTGTTTCACGGGTTTGCTTTATATTCTTTGAAAATATATAATAAAACATTAATGAAGAAAAATTTTAAGTTAAATAAAATTCATAAAGGAGAATATTTTTCATTTAAAATATTGTTACGAATGTAACTGATAGGTTTAAGTTAATTTAGTTTAATTTCCGTTAATTTAAAAATTTGAATTGTAACGTAAAGTTTTTATTACGCAGTTACTTTATTTAAGCAACAACAACTAACATGTAGAATTCTCTTCATCATTCTAGTTCTTACTTTACCTTTCATTAATGTGCTTTTGCTTGTTTTGCCATAATCATGTATTTATCGTTTAGTTTGCTAATTCTTTATTTCTTGCATTTGTTTGTTGTTGTAATTACGTCATTAGTGTGCTTGTCCACTTGTATTGATCTTCGCCCATGTATGTGAGTCTGGTTGTTCGCTTAGTGCGAATGTGCGTCTGTGTGTTCGTTGCACAGATTCGAGGTGTTGCCAGACGTGTTCTAGAGGATTCTTGAACGAGGGAATTTTGAGATAAATACAGGTGGGACCAAATAGCAAATTATTTAAGAATTTGTTCACAATATAGAAACCAATTATTATTAGAATTCAATCTGTAAAACACTTAAAACACTACCAATTAACCTTAATTGACGGACGACTCTATGTCATTGTCACTAAACAATACTAAAATTTATGTATTCTCTAAAACCCTTATCTATATCGCAATGTAAAATTTCGAAATTAAATAATAAAGAATACTACTTCTACAGGTGGGACCAGCAACGGCGAGTTAGTTGTGTTTTAAGCGTTGAACTGAACAGATCGGTTAAAGAAGAGTTGCGTGCTAACTAGAGACAAGCTGCGTGCTTAGTAATTAAAGTCGGTTCCGAATAAGTGTAATAAAGTAAATAAAGCATTGTAGGAACGTAATCTGAAACGAATCCTGTTTTATTTGGTACAAATCGTATCGGGGAATAAAACAACGTCTACACGTTATAAATTAATCCCTTATCCAATTTCTTTCAGCAAAAATGTACAATTGTAACAGAAAACAAATATTCTCAAAATTACTATGCTCATGTCCTTCTGTACACTTTACTATAAATTTATTTACAGAAAATACCTTCCCCAATGAAAGAGAATTCCTTTTTGGAATCGGTAGTACCGTTGACTATTTGTTTTGTTTGTGTACTATCCATGACACTTCATCATTATTATTCTGCAATTTCATGCTATGTGCCCGTTACTTACTTCTTCTACGCATTCCGTTCGGTTCGTGCTATTCTGTCAGCCAGTCCATTGCCACTTCAAATTTGCTAAAATTCATACACAAGAATTCCTTTATAAACAAAGGAATAGTTCATTTTAGGTTAACAGAGAAGGGATAATGAAAAGGGACACATAATACTGTGCAATAAAATGGAAGTGAAAGTCTGGGGTACGAAAAATTCCTCTTGTTGAAGAAAGACCTTGGTGAGTATATTAAGAACCTCGAAGGACAGATCCGCCATGAGTCGAACTTCCGCGTTATGGCGAGATGAAGTTTTTGCTAGAGACCCTATAATGCATCAGGAATTAGCGTTATATCTTTGTTCACTGTTGTTTTAGCTTATTTTTGAGATGACATGTCTTCAGTCAAATCGAATGAGGATTATTTTCGTAGAGCACTTTGACATTCTTACTCACTTCCTTCAATGTCCTTTTCGTCCTTTATTTTAAGAGCCGCTATAAAAGTACCACAAAGAACGTTTTTCAGCTTCGAAATGTTCTGCAAAACTATCGCTCAGAAAATTTTAGGTACGGCTCTCATTGACAACTAATCGATTTTGTCGCGTATTCGTGGTCCTTTTGAACACCCTGCAACCAGTAGCCACATGACGAGTCTGAAAATATCGGAAAAGAAGAAGAGCGCAGAAGTTTGTTTTCAATGAATAAAAGTAAAAAAGTATCAGTCTTCTCTGTCGACACATGTATACTCCTAACCTGTGTGAGTAGAGATTTTCTATCTACGGACTGACTGATCGTACACCGGTTAGACATCCGAAATCTTTCCCCAAAAAAAAAATATATAGATCAGATTGTTCTTCTTTTGTGTCTTCTTTTTGCAAGTAGGCTCTTTTCGGTTATATATTGATGATTTTGAACGTTCTGAATAAATGCGGACGTTTTGCAAATTAATTTGATTTGGATTAAAGAGCAAAAGTATTGATCTTTTGTGGAGGAGGTACCTGAAGTTCATCTTGGAAGTGGGCCTATTCCTGGGAGTCATTCGTTTCGATAGTTATGCCAACCAGCCAGTTTGGTCGGATAGAATAGAATAGAATTTTTATAGCTCTTGGGTCATAATATCAAGAAGCATGGATTTCTCCATTTGATGACAATTACAAAATTATCCTCGATGATCCCAGACACTGCACTTAAGCGACATTTTTGAACTTTTGTGAGAGAAGAACAAGAAACAGTTGTCTGATATAATATGTCTTCGTACTTCGTTTTAGTTTGAGAGAAATATTTCGACATGCAAATGCTCGATCAAGATCTGGCACTTCTTCCGGTTATCATGGCCACCAGTCATTCCAGTTGGTCACCATAGGATATTTATACCCTACTCCACAATGCGGGAAGGGTATTATAAGTTTGTTCTGCTAAAAATTCATGTAACACCGCGATATATTCGTCGTAGACCCCCAATGTTATATACCATTTTTCATATCTCGACGAGATAATGCGATGTGTGTCCGTCCGTCCGTGTGTCCGTCTGTCCATTATAAATTGTAATCAAACTCCAGGCCGCAATTATGGATCGATCGTCACGAAATTTGGTATGGAGGTCGGTTTCACATCAGAATAGATCGCTGTTATTGTTGAGGATCGTGAAATATTTAGGGGGTGAAATGTGTTATGTCACCCTTCGATACGACGAACGTGAAGGATCACCTTCACTTTACACCGCTGTATTTTAATCAGCTGTTCAACGCCGTCCAAATTTTTGTCGGCACCGCGCTGATCAAATTCGACATTTTGCTTGCAAAAAAATCGACACAAATTAGTGCAAGCAGTCGTCTACAAATTTTCAACCCAAAATTGGATTACAATAAGGCGGAATCCTGCACTTCTAAGTCGTGAACACACAACCTGATCGACCATTTGTCTGTCCATGCTGTTCTGGAAAAATCTAATAAATAGCATCGCTTCTACATCCCAGTGCAACAGCAGTTCATTTTGTTGCGTCACTAACTCGGATTATAACCACCTGTTGTGGCACACATCTGTGCACAACATAAACCCTGGTAAGAACACAGTGTTGACAATTTAAACTAATCAAGACGAGTTCCACGTGAAAATTAAGAACAACCCGATCGGTGTCATCATAAAATTCCAGTTGTTTAATAAAGTGATTTTCATTGGTTCTGTGCCGCAACATTATTACCATTGTGTAAAATTAACAACACTCTCAACTGGTAACCTAAGATTTTGTGAAACATTAACCAGCTTTGTTAAGTACACATCATCAAGAAGTTCGAGTAAACACCACCATTCTCTTGCATTTTACCTCCACCTCTCTATTTGCAACAACGTTCTGTTAGAACTTTCTGTCCTCCGTCACCACATTCATCTATAATGAACTGTCCCAATTGTAAGCCATAAAGGCAATAGTTAGCTGTTACTGTCTTCGAGAATAGTCAACAACGGCAGTGCTTTCAACGTATTCATTACAACAACAGTGGTAAATAGTCAACAACAACAGTGCTAAATATCATCAAAATTATTTTGGCCGCAACAGAATTCTACAGCAGCGATCGTCATCAACAAACAACAGCGCTCATTTTATTCATCACAAAGGCAACAGTCAACAAAAACCGTGTTAACTACCAGCAAAATTATCTCGTCGGAACTGAAGTCCACACTACGCAGTCAACAGCAACAGTAACTGCAAGAATCAACAACTATCCAACAACATCAAGTCCAGCCTACCAGCAAAGCAGTGGTAAATAACATCTATATCATCTGGCAGCAACAACAATTTAACAGCCGTGACGTTTATATCCTTCATCCAGCCTTATAAACACACAAGAGTTATAAGTATAGGAAGTTTGCGTAAGTCTTGAAATATTGAAATAAAAGTTATGGACAGTATAATTGGAAGCCATTGTATATCATTTTGCATGGTTTACCATACGTGGTCCAAAAGTTTTGTTAAATGATTATTGACTTTTAAATGATTCATATTTATATTTTGCAATTATACAATCCACCTGTTGTCTAGTTGTAAGATATATACCTTTTCGATTTCCTATTTATACCACCTATCCGTATATTCTTTCCTATACAATATTATACTATGATTTCTTGCCATCTATCTGATCTATAGTATTATTCTAATTTAAACTCCTGTTTCAATTTAACTAATATTTTTTTTTATCTGAAATATAAGGTGTGTTCGTTTACTCGACTATGGTATTTTGCATTGTACTGTAGAGTAAAAGAACAACATCCAGTAACAATTTGTACTAAATTTGAGTAAACGAACACACATATAATCTTTTGCAAAGTTGTATAATTACGCTTCCTCGAAGCATACTTTTAGGCTTATAGGAATTGTAATTATCTGATTTTCTTTTATAATAGCTTTGTTCCTTTACTTTTTTAATGGTAAAGGTGGTAAAAGAGAAAAGTGTCAAAATTGTTCAAAATTGCTCTCTCATGAACATTTTTACCAGAAAAGTAAAGGAACGGAAAAATGGTAGATCTGGCAGCAATGTCAAAAAGAAACATAAAGAATCAATTTTCGTCTTTTATTTCAGTTTTTAATTTAGTTTTGTCAGCGTTCGACTTTTTCTTCTGTTTTTCGTCCATTTTTTTTTTTTTCATTGTGAAATAATCGTCAAACAAAAGTCGAAAAATCAGTTCTGCCATTTTTTACCTGCAGAAATTTTGCTGGTAGCCTGTGGTAGAAGAAAAATCCATTTTCGATCTCTCTCCACTCTCACTCTCTTAAAAATTGCTTTCAGTTTTGCCACTTTTCGGGGTTAAGGAACGCTTTGCAGGTTAAAAATGGTAACTAATGGTAAAAATGGTAACCTCAGGTAAGTAAAGCAACACAGCTAATAACAACACCATCTATCTTTGAGATAGAAAAATCATTTCCTAATCCTTTCGAGAACGACTAGGCAGTGGAAATTTTAAATGTTACCATATCGCTTGTGCAAATTGGCACATATTGATGGGACGACCAAACCGGTTATTAATTTTTGCTTTATATTTAATTATATAGGTTTTAAATAACTTTAAAAGATATTTCATCCTAAGGATGAACAAGTTGTATAATGAAATACCTGTTATCATTAACATAAGCTTAATTTAGTTAGTAAGTTAAGATAAGTTATATGAAATTGTTTGAGCCCTACTTAGGCACAATAAATTGTTTAAATTCATGAATGAAATGAACATGTTTGAGTAGAATTTAATCATGAATCGGTAAGGTAAGAGGGTATAAGGGTCAGTGAAGGAAATATTTAGGGGGTCCTCATAATCCTGTGACCCATAAGGGGGTTCATGACAGGAACCCATAGGGAGGGCAAAGAGGGTACCCAACTCCAGCTAAAGGTACCCACAACAACAACCAAACAATAGTACAACAACTAATATTTCGTTTTTTCTAACGAATTGATGTGACACTTTTTTTGTATGTGGCCAAGTTCGCCTCATCGCCGAAAGAGCTTAGCCGGAGCCAACATAGTCAAACGTCATCGCCACCTTGGTAACCAAGAAAGGTCGTACTTGCATGTCACGTTACAAGTGGACCAAAAACAAAATATTTATCCGAGTTTGTAGGTCGCAATCATAATCCGATCAGGTTAAATAAGGTGTGAGCTTATGACAGAGAGGAAGCTTGCAATTTTATATGATGATCAGATAGTTTTTAGCGGGTGAAATGGACCGAAACTTTTGTGTGAAAATTGGAAAAAAATTTAATACATAAGTGTTTTTTTATTGTTGTTATTTTCTTGCATAGAACTACATTTGCATTCCATGTTACAAAATGTCGCAATCATGATAGAAAAGTTATCAAATCATGAAAGAAGGATTCCCAGGATTTTTAAATTGTTTCAAATTACAATGCTGTACGGGGTATTGAAGTTTTTGTGACACCTTTGGTAAAAAGTAATGTAATACTACCTCGAAATATTGGTCTTTTTTCATTGATCGATACGATAAAAATCACCGAAAACTATTTCTAAAATTCTTTTATTATTTGTTTATACCCTCAACATTTAGGCCAACGAGATTATCAGAATAATGATTTTAGACCCCAAGTATGTTTGGACAAAATCCATTTCAGACAATTGGGGTGTGAAAATATTACTTCCATGCATATATCAGGTTCGAATATGGAATATATAGGTACACTCTTTTGGGAAAGTATAGTTTAACAGCTCTTCTCGAACCGTTTTGAATTTGTTTGAAATGTTCGCCTTGCGGCCCCTTTTACGACGGTGCATTTTTTTGGACAAGTCCATACTTCCTGAGGCGATGCCAACTAAACTGACTAGTGCCTAAGATAAAGCACTATAAAAGTCAGCGATATCATGCCCCTTTGAGTTAAATTTGAATTACAATTTTCTACTTTATTGTCGTCGAAGAAACAATCTTCCATACCAATTTTCGAACATTTATGATACATGTGGGCAACTATGGTGGATTTGTGAGCATAATAATACATAAATTTGTACTGCAAGGATATTTAAAAAATGAAACTTGAACTAAAATACCTACTATTTTCAATGACCTTTTAATTTATGGATCCTAATAATATGGCTACACTTGGTATCTGCTTTCAGACATTTTGCGAAGCTCAGAAGAGATCTAACGAAATCAAAAAGTCATTTAAAGCAAGTTTATAAAACGTTTTTGTTTGAATATTTCTTGATTTTATCTGAAAGTTCTTGGTAACTTTTCCATGTTGAGAATTGAACCCACGTTCCAAATAAAGCGGGTCAAATTTGTTGTAGGATTTATCAGAATGTTCCATTTTACTAAACTAAACCAAAAAACTGCGCAATATTTGCTTTTGTAGAACAATTTTTCAATTTTATTTGATTCAAACCTATTCTAATGATCGCAAAAATTTGACACTTTTTTGTACATTTTTTATTATAATTGGGATATATTCCGAAAATATGGCAGCACCGTCAAGATTTTTCCTGGGAATATTGGCATAGTATAGGACTCTCAAAAACTAAATAGTATGGATCTGTAATACGAACACATCAGAAGATACCGTAACATATAAAAATAATAAAGTCAAACCTATTCAGATGACCGCTAGTGTATAAAAGGAATTCCTTGGAAAATAGTGCCCAGGTGTAATGGAGTAGGGTATCACATGGTCGGAGTTGTCCGACTATAACTCTCTCTCTTACTTGTCCATTCATAGATTCGTTATTCGAAGTCTTTGTATTTAATGAAAATTTCGTAAGTTTCTAGACTATTTAAAAACACTGCATTAAAAACTTCGTATCGTATGTCGCTAAAATTTATTTAAAATGTTTTATAAGTTTGCGCAAACTTTTTCCAAATACTTTTCAATTTACCTTGACTGGCATTCTCGACGAATCTACCGAAAACCTGCATACAACAACAAAAGGAATAACAATAAAACAGATTACCGCCATATGTGTATATCTATGTCGCTTATATATGTTTCAAGGTTTACTGGATGTATGTAAATCATATACACCCAACATTCCGGCAATTCTGGCTCAGTTTTATCAAGTGAAGATTGTTTTGTAAATGTTGCTCCAACTTGTAGACATAAAATGTTCGTTCTACGCAGGTTGAGAGGTTCTGGGTTCTTCAAGTAAACTATCATTGCCCATAACTTTATCTTGAGAGGTTATGGGTGGGGGTAAGTGGAAGCTTGGTTTGCAGACACGGAAAACTCTATTTGCCCCGCATTCATTGTCTGGATGAAAATGTTTGCTGCATATAAACTTTAAAGTGTCTTGCAGTAAACCATACCTATTAACTAATAAAGTAACCCAGTGTTGTAGAACCTTATGATATTTTATATTATTGTTGGGTGGTTCGTACATAGGGTTTGGTTTTTTTAATTTATTAATTTCTCTATTGTTGTAGAACCTTATGATATTTTATATTATTGTTGTGTGGCTCGTACATAGGGTTTTGTTTTTTTAATTTATTAATTTCTCTATTGCCTACTTGTCTATTCCCACATGTGGGAATACAAAATTTTTTCAAAGGAGCCATCTGAAAAATAAAAATTATTTTAAGTAATGCCGAACTAAGGAAAAAAGGACAAGAAGATGAGGTTTGCCTAAGGTGGATATAGATATAAATGTTAACGAAGTAACCAAGGCACTAGCAAAGTCATTTGAAGAAAGCTGTACACAGATAAAAAATTGTAACCTTTGATAAAAAAATTCAAAAATCTGATTAATTTTTAATTGATATTGACAATCGTCGATAAAAAAAATTTGATGTTTACATTAGAAATTATTTTGATAAAGCAATTCTCATATTAACTAAGAATTTTGTTGAATTTTATTTTTTTCAAGCGATAAAATATTTTTCATATTAACAAACTTGTTTACCGATTTTTTAATTTTTCTTTGATAAAAAAATTTTCACATATACATTAAGGTTTGTTAAATATCAAAGTAAATATCGATAAAAATATGTTCATATTTACAATTATTTTGTTGATTTTTTGTTAAATACAAATCCAAAAGCCACAAAAAGATAGATACATACACACACATTTGTAAATTGTGGTGGTTGATTCTTTTTTTTTTTTTTTTTTTTGAAATCACGGTTGCCACAGTAGGTAGAATGTTACCAAAATTGGTAACTTTTTTTGGGTTGGTAACTTGGTAACTTCGTTTTTGGTTTGGTAACTTTTTAAGGTTCGAACAAGCTATGAAATTTTTGCTTTTCTTTTATCATTTCCGCATTACTCAACACTCAGAAAAAACATGAAACAACTGTGTGAACGTGCGCCAAATTGTTCAACGGCGTGATAGGTTTCATTAAGGTTTTTACCGGGTAGTTCGATAATGTGGTAGAATCCTCCAGTGTACCGAAAATCGGCCAATACTCTTCAAATGTTGCAATATAGGAATGATAAAGAAAAGTTTTACACCTATATCTTATCTTTATCTTAGATATTGCGAGTTGTATCTTGGTTTCAACAGACAGACGGACATCGTTATTTCGACTTAGAATTTTATGCTGATCAAGAATGTACCTATATACTTCACAGGGTCTCCGATGAATATTTCGATGTGTTACAAACGTAATGACAAATTTAATTATACCCTCCATATTATGGTGGATTTTGTTTTTTTTTTTTTCAAACATTTTTTGGTAACTTTTTGGTAACATTTCAGAAATTTTTGGTAGAAAATTTTTTTACTTAGTGGCAACCGTGATTGAAATGTATGGAATGCCAAATGCAAAACAACAACAGACGCTAGGTACATACACAATTATAAATCATACAAGAAATAAATGAAAGAAAAACGTAATGAAAAAAATTATAACAAAAGTAATAATTTAGCATCACACTTGAATTTAAATGAAAGAAAACAAATAAAACACTTTTAAATATAAAGTACAGAAATCTCGTTGAACGATTCTCGTTAGTTGTGAAATAAAACAAATTCTCCTGTTAAATTAGAAATCATCAGCGGAAAATCGGCACCTGGAATAAAATGTAATACATAGGTGCATCATATTTCAAATATATAAAATAGTATTACCGTGCAATTGCTTTTTCGTCCAATAAAATATTTTTTGATTCTCCTTTTCCCGATTTTTGCATTACATTACAAAATTAGGTTCCTCATAAAATGTATAAGCACATTATTTACACACAAACACTGATTTATTTCCACACTTTTCGATCTGATCACAGCAAAAGTCTTAACCAAACTGCCACCAAACTGTTGGTTAAAAAATAAATGCGAACAAAATATTTTTTCTTTTCCTCTTCTTTTGTTAGGTTCATAAAAACAACAAACCAAAGTTTTAGTATACATACAAGCATTCGCCGTGGCAACAAGAAGATAGATAAACTAAACGCCACACAAACATAGCAACGACACACTCAAACACAACACATTGTTGTAGCAGAAAATCTCTCTGTGCCATAAAAAGATTTTTTTTCTCACTCTTGAGAGCGAGAACACGTGACAAACGTTGAAAACCATTATAACAACAAATATTGGTTAAAAAAACTTAAACAAATTTCAATGAATTATTTGTTTAAACTCGTTTATCGGTCACTTTTTGGTAACATTTTCATGTTTGATAAATATTTTCCCAATATATTTGAAATATTTTATCGACATTCAACAAAAATATGGTGATGAAGCTTTTAATCAAAATTTTCGGGGTGTCTTTTTTTCTGTGTACCCTTAGAGAAAGGAAGCCTGGCTACGAAAAACCCTGGATGGCAGAGAAAAACCCTGAATGGCAGGGCAAAGACGTCCTAAGCCTTTACAACAGGGTATAATGCAAGAAGGCAGCTGTATTCTGTCGGGAGGACTACCAACAAATTAAAGGAATACAACAAAATATCAAGAAACGCCGAACGCAACTCCTGGAAACTTTTGTGTGAACATGTAGATAGCGCAAATGACATCTGAAAAGCCATAAGTTTCTTTCCAAAAGCCAACAGTGCTTCGTATTCAACTTAAAGGTATTCTTCGAAATGTGTCTGAAATCAGTTTAAAAATGCAAAAAATAATATCCATTTATTAATTGTGTAAATAATATTAAGATTTTTATTACATTTACAGAATTCTTACAACTTTATACACTCTTTTTGGTCTTTGGAATAATAGCTGTCGCTGCTTGTAGGGAACAACAAACTGACTTGCTTGCAGGCATCTCTGATCAACTGCTTATAAAATCTATCGAACGGAGTGCATTTTGCATTAATCTGTTTAATGAAACATGTAGTGAAATCCCACATTACTTACTTACTTAGCTGGCCCATTACAGAACATTTGTTCCATAGGCCGAACTAAGAAAGATCTCCATTTCTCTCTATTGCTTAGCTTTCTGGAATACCGCCTTTTCATCTCTTCATCCACTTGTTTGCGCCATCTATTCTTTGGCCTGCCAATTCTGCGTCCATCGCCAAGCAGCCCGTATTTATACGCCTTTTTAGCGGGTTCATCATCGCTCATTCTTATGATGTGGCCTAACCAACGCAATTGTTGCATCTCGATACGTTTATCTATACGGATGTCGTTGTATAGCAGATACAGCGTCAACGCAGATTGGTCCATAGATCTTCCGAAGAATTTTTCTCTCAAACACTGCCGTGTCTGCAAGACTGCCAGACTTCGGAACCATACATCAGCACGGGTAGTATCAGTGTTTTGTAGAGCGTTTTTTTTTGTTTGACGAGTTGTGGCTTTGTTTTTATAGTGCTTACTTAAGCCAAAGTAGCATGTGTTGGCCAATTCTATTCTTCTTTTTATTTCACAACTGTAGTGCGATTATGTAACTCTTTAACGAGAGTATTGACGACAAATGTCGGTAGCTAACGATAATTTGCGGTATGTGCTATTCTGTATTTTAACGATTTTTGTCGTTAATTACAGAAAATTATTGTTAAGTTAACAACCAAAAAAAGTTGTCGTTAAGTCTTAACGACAGTACATTATTGCAATATTTTGCAGATCTCTTTTAAAAATGGCGTTTTTATATGAGCACATGTCATGTTGTTGAGGAGGGTACACAAGGTAAATTCTGCCTTATTGAGAAAAATCTTCTTAAAGCGTTTACATAAGGGTTAACTATGTATGATACCATGGGTCAGCTTCGCCACTGTTGTGATTTCGCCAGGGCAGATTTTATTGAAGCTGCATAAAGACCACCAAAGAGAAAGTTGTAGAACTTCGATTAACTCATAACATTCCCTTGGACGATCTTTATGTATCATCAATTAAGGCTGCGCTAACCTTTGTCTTATTTATTAAAGAGGAAAATCGTAAGCTAACGCTTCAAAAGACCTCAAGTGTGGTACTGTTATGTAAGGCTTATACCAATTCCCTTAACACTATATTTATAAGAGGCGTTCGTTGGCTTTAATGCCGTATTGAAGCCAAAATGTTATAAGTTCGGATTTCCGAACTATAGGTCACTAGAAATTCCATTTAATATGGGTGTGAAATGAATAAATGACTCAAATGGCGGTAACGTGGATCCACGAACGTTACCGAATGGGCTTAATTATGTGAAACTGCAAAGTAAAATTTTTACATAGCTCTTCTTTTTATTGCGCTGTTCAGAATTTTCGCACAAAGCGCCACAACCCAAAATATGACCCTACCTTTGTAGCTAGAACAAGTAAGAAAAGTCTATAGTCGGACGGAGCCGACCATGGGATACCCTATACCACTATCCCTGGACAATCGCTCTCCACGGAACTTCTTTTCAATGATTGTGAAAATTTAATTATCAAATATCAGATATGTAATGTATAGTACTTATGACCAAAACCAAAAAGTTATCTAGCATAACAAAGACATTTTTGTAGGAGGAAAGGAAAATTTAGTTCACACAAACTAAAATGTAATGAAACCCACTTATGTAGTACTACTACTTCCGTTGTTTAACCGCTACGTTATTGAAATTTTTACCAATTTCACACAAAAGTTTCAGTCCATTTAACCCGCTAAGTATTATCTGATCTTCACGTTGGTTTGTACGCTTCTTCTTCATCATAAACTCAAACCATGTTTAAAATTTTGCGGGTTTTTATTTTGACCTACAGAGCTGCTACATAATTGGTTAAACTTTTGTTTTTGGTCCATTTCATTCCCTGAACATTTCACGATCATCAGCAAAAACTAATCATTTCTATTCTGGCCCGAACCTAACCTCCTTAAACACTTCGTTACAATCGGTCCATAATTGCGGCCTTAAGCTTGTTTAAAATTTTTAATGGACGGACACACATCGCTTTATCTCGTCGAGATATGAATTTTGGCATACCAAATAAGGCGTCTAGGACGAATATTTCGTGGTGTTACATAAACTTTTGGAGAGACAATATATAGCATGGGATAAAAATGTGGTTCTCTACACAGAACCCATTATATATTAGGCAGTAGGCCCGTTATCTAGCAAACACTTTATTGCAATTTACATCAGAGAAAAGGTCAGTAGTTTTTTTCCATATGTAGGCTACTTTGCGAAATATATATGTCCTCAAGGAATTAAAATATCGACCAAAAATAAAATTTTTAAAATTTTCATACAAAAGTAATGGTCCATTTCACCAGCTAAAGAATATCAGATCATCATTCAAAATCATCTTTTTCGACCTATACTCTTACCCGGTGCAAAATTTCGTGACTACTGATGTATAATTGCGACTTCTAGCGAGTTTATTATTACACTACAAACAAAGAACGGAATATATTAGGCTGTAACTCTGTTATTTGATCATGCACACCAACATAATTAATTGGCATCAATTGAAAGGTCAAGCGTTCCACTTTCAAGTATATCTCACTTGCCCGGAATGTCACTTCCAGGAATTGAGATATAAGCTGTATATTAAAAATTTTCACAATTTTCACACAAAAGTTTTGGTCCAGTTGACCCTCTAAATATTTTCCGATCGCCATCTCAAATTGCAAGCTTCTCCTTTGTGATATACTCTCACCTTGTTTAAAATTACGCGTTGATCGGACTATTATTGAGACCTACAGAGCCGCTAGAAAATTGGATAAATATTATGTTTTTGGTCCATTTCACCCGCTAAATATTTCACGATCATCACCAATAAGAATAGGGATCTATTCTGATCTGAACCCGACCTCCATACAAAATTTCGTGACGATCGGTCCATAATTGCGGCCTGGAGCGTGTTTACAATTTATAATGGACATACGGACGGACGGACACACATCTCAAAATCGCTTTATCTCGTCGAGATATGAAGATTGGTATACCACATTGGGGGTCTCCGACGAATATTTCGCGGTGTTACATGAATTTTTACCAAAACAAACTTATAATACCCTTTTCCACATTGTGGTATAGGGTATAAAAAATAAAACAGCGCTTCACATACATATAGGAAGGATTTTACCAAATTTTTAATTTTTAAATCATGCATGTATAAAATACAGTTTACTACAATAGGAAGTGACCTTTTGACCAATGATCCTTACATACATCTATTAAATATTTTATGCCAGTAATACGTTAAAAATATGAATCTGTGGTAAACATAAATAATGCAGCTTCTGTTGCTTCATCTAAGACGATGTAGATGCACACATGCATGAATTGGGAATATTCTATACGGTGGAGGCTAATGATATATTTCTTCATATTCTGGAATAAAACCACCAAAATACATATATGAAAATCGTGTATTGTTTCTTTACCTTCTAGAAGTACTCACATACACACCTGACTCCTGGGTTTCGCATTGCAAGTATCTCAACTTGCAGCACTAATTGTAGGCACCTTCCTTCCAAAAGAAGTTATTTTTCCTCCTTTGCGCGTTTTACATTCGTAATTGCGAAAAAAATAATATTTTTAACTTAAAGAAATACATTAATAAATACTAAAATATATTATTTGACAATTTGTCTTTCCATCGATATTCGTCGGTATGTGCTAACGATTTCTACAATCGGTAACATAAAATTACAGAATAGCACATTCGTTAACTCAACCGAATATTTTCTCTAACTACCGATGTCGGTTCGTTATTAAAAAAGTTACAGAATCGTACTACTTATGCCGTTTGTTTTGTTTACGGCGTTGCCGAGGTATACAAAGTCTTTTACTACCTCAAAATTATAGGAACCAACTTCAACAGTTGATCCGATCTCAATGGACGCATTGCGCGTCGACACCATCAACTTGGTCTTCTCGCCGTTTCGCGACACTGAACATTTTAAATACGGTTCACATGCCTTTCATTACAATTACAAAAAAAAAACAAACAAGTAAGAGAGGGCTATAGCCGAACGGGGCCGACCATGCGATACCCTACTCCACTACACCTGGGCACTTTTTTCCCAAGGAGCCGTAGAGTACCAGAGATATACTGTACAACATTTTTAAGGTGATCTTGTGCAAACAATTCGAACTGAGGATTTTTTGAAAGTACAGACCCGAACGACAAAAAACCCTAGTTGGGTTTTGTTGTGTCAGATCCAGCTCGGATTTTATGGCCTCATCTAAACATGGTTAAATATTGAGTTTTTAAAGAAATTCGGGGCTATATCTCTGAAACCAATGCGAATCTTCTTCTGACCTCTGAAGCAAATTTGTAGGTACGGACAAGAATAAAATATTTGGAGAAATAATGAACTCGAAAAACTAAATTTTTTGCCTCAAATTTCAAAATACATGCAACATGCCACAATTTTTACACATTTCGCACCGTATCTCCAAAACCGTTAATTTTTTCTGAATATTTTCTTTTGGAAATATATTCCCTGGAATGTAATACACAACTCCTCAGAACATGTCATTGTTGTAAAATGCCTCTATCCCGTTGTTTTCAGTACATTTTTCAACAACGATTTAATAAAAATGTCAATAATGTAGTGAAATCCAAAATGCGAGAATAAACTGTTGGTGTGAACTGTGTTTGAAATACTTGTTATAAAAGATATGATGCAAAATACCCCTGAAAAACATGAAGTAACCATTTTAGAGTTTCAGAATGTTCTAAAGAATTGTTGAGAACTTTATTTGGAAGATTTTTGCAAGAAGTTACTTGGTTCAACTCCAATAGTTTAGCCGATACTGACTAGAATTTCAGCAATTATGTAAAATGTTCTATATTTTATAGATTTTGATGCCCTAGATGGAGTTTTCTTATGTGGTTTTTTCAAAAGATAAGTTCTACTAGCTTAGGGCTACAATACTACTAAAGACAGCAAGGACAAATTCCTATTCGTTTCTGAGATAAAGGAATGATAAATGCAAAAAAGTGTAGATTTAGCCCGGTTAGATGAGGCCATAAAATTCGAACTGGATCTGACAGGACAAAACCCTATTAGGGTTTTTGTAGTCTAAATATGTACTTTCAAAAAGTAGATAGTAAAAGTTGTTTGCATTTTCAGTGTTGCATAGTGTTATCAAATATCAGAGATGTAATGTATAAAACTTATGGCCAAAACCAAAAAGTTATTTAGCATGACAAAGGCATTTTTGTAGCAGGAAAGGAAAATTTAGTTCACACAAACTAAAATGTAATGAAACCCACTTATGAGTACTACTACTTCCGTTGTTTAACCGCTACGTTATTGAAATTTTTACCAATTTCACACAAAAGTTTCAATCCATTTAACGCGCTAAGTAAATATCTGTTCTTCACGTTGGTTTGTACGCTTCTTCTTCATCATAAACTCAAGCTTTGTTTAAAATTTTGCGGGTTATTATTTTGACCTACAGAGCCGCTACAAAAATTGGTTACAAATTTAGTTTTTTGGTCCATTTCATTCCCTGAACATTTCACGATCATCAGCAAAAAACTAATCATTTTCTATTCTGGCCCGAACCCAACCTCCTTAAAAAATTCCTTACAATCGGTCCATAATTGCGGCCTTAAGCTTGTTTACAATTTTTAATGGACGGACACACATCGCTTAATCGCTTATCTCGTCGAGATATGAATTTTGGCATACCAAATAAGGGGTCTAGGACGAATATTTCGTGGTGTTACATAAACTTTTGGAGAGACAATATGTAGCATGGGATAAAAATGTGGTTCTCTACACAGAACCCATTATATATTAGGCAGTAGGCCGTTATCTAGCAAAACTTTATTGCAATTTTACATCAGAGAAAAGGTCAGTAGTTTTTTCCATATGTAAGCTACTTTGCGAAATATATATGTCCACAAGGAAATAAAATATCGACCAAAAAATAAAATTTTTAAAATTTTCATACAAAAGTAATGGTCCATTTCACCAGCTAAAGAATATCAGATCATCATTCAAAATTGTAGGCATCTTTTTCGACCTATACTCTTACCCGGTGCAAAATTTCGTGACTATTGATGTATAATTGCGACTTCTAGCGAGTTTATTATTACACTACAAAACAAATAACGGAATATATTAAGCTGTAACTCTGTTATCTGATCATGCACACCAACATAATTGGCATCAATTGAAAGGTCAAGCGTTCCACTTTCAAGTATATCCCACTTGTCCGGAATGTCACTTCCAGGAATTGAGATATAAGCTGTATATTAAAAATTTTCACAATTTTCACACAAAAGTTTTTGTCCATTTAACCTTCTAAATATTATCCGATCGCCATCTCAAATTGCAAGCTTCTCCTTTGTGATATACTCTTACCTTCTTTAAAATTACGCGTTGATCGGACTATTATTGAGACCTACAGAGCCGCTAGAAAATTGGATAAATATTATGTTTTTGGTCCATTTCACCCGCTAAATATTTCACGATCATCACCAATAAGAATAGGGATCTATTCTGATCTGAACCCGACCTCTATACAAAATTTCGTGACGATCGGTCCATAATTGCGGCCTGGAGCGTGTTTACAATTTATAATGGACAGACGGACGGACGGACACACATCTCAAAATCGCTTTATCTCGTCGAGATCTCCGACGAATATTTCGCGGTGTTACATGAATTTTTACCAAAACAAACTTGTAATACCCTTTTCCACATGTGGTATAGGGTATAAAAACAAAAGCCAATATCCAATGAGTAACAGTTTTCGTTTATTAGAATGTTGTTAAGATATCGTAACAACAGAGGTTAACTCCACCTATTTTTTTCCCATCTTTGTATATTTACATCTTTGATTTCGATACATATTTCGTTTTATGAAGATTTACTTGGCTGAAAACACGTTTAGCACTTGCTGACGAATGTGGAAATACCTACCATTATCTTCTTTAAACTTTTTGCTCTTATTGGAAAAATATACGAACCATCAACACGTTTCAAATCAAATATTACAAATGCGAAATAAATCCGTTTCATTATTTTCAAACATTTCCTCAGCATCCAAAAGCTTTAGTTCACGAAATTCTGAATCCAATTTTTATACCTCCACCATAGTATGGAGGGTATAGTAAGTTTGTTTTTCCGTTTGTAACGCATTGAAATACTCATTTGCGACCCTATAAATATATATATATATATACTAGCTGACCCGGTTCCGCGTTGCTGGCCCGTCGTTTTGGATTTCGTGTAAGGCTTAGTAATCTATCTACAATGTATCTATCTAATATTGATACCTCCTAGATATTCGAACCGAATTGGCGATAAATCGACGTTTTGGTATAACCCTCATGCAATGGTATCTCCAGATGTAAAATAGAAAATTACTTTAATTATAGCCTCCACCATAATATGAAGAGCATAATTGACTTTATGATTCTGTTTGCAACACATTGGAATATTCGTCGGAGAACCTATAAAGTATATATTCGTGATCAATATAAAAAATAAGGGAATATAACGATGTCCGTCTATCTGTTGAAATCAAGACACAGCTCGCGATATTTAACAATTTAATCAATTTGGTACAGAAGTTTTCTTACTTTTTTCTCGTAGCATGTTTGGTATTGAAAATTGGTTATATCAGTCCACATTTTGATATAGCACCGGTCAGTCGGCCCGATTTTCGGAATCTTCAAGGTTTTAGCCGCATTATCCTACCGAAATGACGATACTTTGGTATTTAGTCTCCCTTAGAGGCATAATGCATTTTTGCAAAGGATTATCAGCATAGGTCCACGTTTTGATAGAACTACCCTGGAACGGTAAGGCTCGAGTGTCGATATTTTGGAGGTTTTAGTCTCATTATTCCACCGAAATGACTGTAATTTGGTATTCAGTGTGGGTATATTCGGAACAGGTCCAGATTTCTAAAAGTCTTCATTGCACGGTACCTCTCGATCTTCGGTATTTGCAAGTTTATAGCCACAATATTCATACGAAATGGCTATAATTAGTACTTAGTCTCCCTTGGGGGTATAAACCATTTCAGCAGAGAATTATCGGCATATAGGACGGTACCTCCCGAATTTCGATAATTTGCAGGTTTTAGTCTTATTATCCCACCGAAATGGCTATGGCAATTTGGTGTGTTGTCTTCATTGTAGGTATAAAACATTCCCGCATAGACCGAAATGGCTGTAATTTGGTATTCAGTGTGGGTATATTCGGAACAGGTCCAGATTTCTAAATAGTCTTCATTGCACGGTACCTCTCGATCTTCGGTATTTGCAAGTTTATAGCCACAATATTCATACGAAATGGCTATAATTAGTACTTAGTCTCCCTTGGGGGTATAAACCATTTCAGCAGAGAATTATCGGCATATAGGACGGGTACCTCCCGAATTTCGATAATTTGCAGGTTTTAGTCTTATTATCCCACCGAAATGGCTATGGCAATTTGGTGTGTTGTCTTCATTGTAGGTATAAAACATTCCGCATAGAATATTCGGTAGAAGTTTTTTATGTAGCCTTCATTGAACGATACCCTCCGAGTTTCAATATTTTCAAGGTTTTAGCGGTATTATTCAACAGAAATGGCTATATTTGGTATTTAGTCTTCCTTGAGGGTATCTAATATCTGAGCAGAGAATTGTCGGTATAAACCCATGTTTTCATTCATAAAACGCTACCAACCGATTTTTTAGGGATTTTGAATGTTTTAGTCACATTATTCAACCGGAATGGCTTAAACCTGATTTCAATATAATTTATGGTGGTGTGCATAAAAAGTTGGGGCCGGTCGAACATAACGTCGTTCTTACTTCTTGTTAGCAGAGAGATGTTTCATTGAACACGTTATTATTTTGCACTCCTAAACATGAAAACATCTGTGATTCATAAAAAATAACTTCAAAATGTTATTGGGTTTATCTTTGCTGTATTAAAAAACGTGGTGTTGATCGAGTTGTTCCAAGCCATGTTCATGTCATGTTCATGTTCATGAAAGCTATGTATATATATATATTCTTGATGAGGGTAAAATTCTGAGTCGATCTGTGCACGTCCGTCCGTCCGTCTGTGGTAATCACTCTAGCATCCACAAAAAATGGAGATAGAACGCTGAAATGTTGGGAAAATGCGTCTTTTGTTTGCAGGCAGGTCAAGTTCGATGATGGGCTATATCGGTCCACGTTTTTGTATAGCCCCCATATAACGGTACCCCACGATTTACGGTATTTTACCGTTTTTAGCTACATTTTCAGACCGATTTTGCTATAATTTGACATTTAGGGTTCTTAAGTGTCAATAAACTTATATAACAAAAGTTGTGGACATGGGTCCACGTTTTGGTATAGCCCCCATATAACGGTACCCCCGATTTACGGTATTTTGCCGCTTGTAGCTACATTTTCCGACCGATTTAGCTATAAATTGACATTTAGGGTTCTTAAATGTCAATAAACTTATATAACTAGTGGACATAGGTCCATGTTTTGGAATAGCCCCCATATAACGTTACAGTCCGATTTCAGGTATTTTGACGTTTAAATTCACATTTCTAGACCGAATTAGCTATAATTTGATATTAAGGGTTCTTAGTGGCCAAAAAACTTATATTCGGAATAATTATGAACGTAGGTCCATGTTTTGGTATAGCCCTATATAACGGTACCTCGGTATAACGGATTTCGGTATCCCCATATAACGGATTTTCGCTATTTTGAGAATTTTACCTACAAGTTTTAACCGAATTATCTGTAAAATGAACATTTGACAGTTGAAATTCTTAGTGGTCACCACACCTCTCCACCAAAAATTGTCAAGAAAGGTCGAGGTATTGATAAAGCTCCATATAAAAGTACCTCCCGATTTTCAGTAATTTGATGATTTTAGCTACAATATTAAACCGAACTAGCAGTAATTTGTCATTTGAAGTTCTTAGTGGTCACAACACCTCTCCATAAAAAATTGTCAACATAGGTCCATGTTCGGATATAGCTCCCATATAACGGTACCTCCCAATTTTCAGTAATTGGCAATTTTAGCTACAATTTTTAACCGAACTAACTGTAATTTGACATTTGAAGGTTGTAGTGTTCACCACACATCTGCATCAACAACTTTCAACATAGCGCCAATGTAACGATACTTCCCGAATTTCGGTACTTTGAGGATTTTACTTAAAATGTTTAACCACGTAGGTCCATGTTTTGGTATAGCCCCAAAACAAACCTCCCGATTTTCCGTACCTTAGCTTTATTTTTTGGACGAACTTTCTGTAATTTGAAATTTAAAAGCCAACAAAAATTGTTCATTTAAGTTCATATTTTCGTATAGCCCACATACCTCCGAACTAGCTGTTAATGACATTTGAACTTCCCACGTCATGTACCGATTTCGATATTTTAAGGATTCTAGCTACAATTTTTAACCGGCCCGGCCGAACTTAACGCTTTTTTACTTGTTACTTTTCCTTTTGTTGACAAAATGTGAAAATTCGTTAAGGAAGCCAACAAATCAATAAAACTGTTTCAAAAATCAAATCTATTAAACTTTAAAATGTCTGCACAAAGCTCAATATAAAAGTTAACGCAGTTAATTGCCCAAAACAGAACAAGAAAAATGTAAAAATAACGATAATTTAATTAAAAATTTTGCATGATTACAAAGTCGGACGAAAATCTGAAATACTTAAGAAAAATGTGATAGATGCGATTAAGTATGGTATTTTATTCTCAAATTTTGGACAAAAACAGCTAATAACATTCCTTCTGCAACAATATTTGAGGTCTCCTAGGAAAATAAATGTTGTCAGCGTTCGGAAATGCAACGAAACGTAATGCCGGCTAAGGTAACGTAAAGTCATTTTTGGTTTCTATGTCGTAAAAATCGAAAGTTCTGTTTTATATTTGGCATAAAATGTATTGAAGTATAAGAATAGGGTTTCGAAAGTCTTGTTATGTCAAGAGATAACGGAAATTACGAGAAAAGAATAGATAATTAAGGCCGAAAATTTCCCCGAAAATAAATCATTTCTTCAATAGGTTACCCCAAGTTCTTTCTTGGCAAATTTACTTAATTCTTTTGATATTTATGCATTAATATAGGACCGTTTGGTAAAGAAATATAATTTTCTACAAATGAAAATCATTGTTTTTGCAATTTTATCAATCGTGATAGTAAGCGTAATACATTTTGTGCCAAATATAAGACAGGAATTGCGATTTTTACGACATAGAAACCAAAATATGACTTTGCGTTGCCTTAACCCGGATTACGTTTCGTTGCATTTCCGAACGCTGACAACATATATTCTCATATAAGACATTGAATATTATTGCAGAAGGACTGCTATTAGCTATTTCCGTTCAAAATTCGAGAAAAAATTGCCATAGTTAATTGTTTCTATGACACCTTTCTTAAGTATTTCGGATGTTCATCCGACTTTTTATTCATGCAAAATGTTTAATTAAATTATCGTTATTTTTAAATTTTTCTACAGCAGATTCACTCTAAAAGAAGAAAACAACAAAAATTTGTGGTATTTTGCTTTAAAAATCCTTAAATACCACAAATATATAGTGCTTCTAGGTGTACGAATACGAACTTTGCCACCCACACAGTCGCCATCTATACCTAAATGACGGAATAAATTAAAAATTTATTTTCTTATTTTTAAATTTTTCTTCGTTATAGTAATCCCCATCAATTGTATCATATTTCCATATAAAATATGGAATTAATAACGATTTTATTCATTTTTGAAGTTTGTACGAATATGAACTTTGCATACTGTATATTTTTACATTAGGGTCTTAACTTAAATATAATAAAATAAAATTAACGAAATTCGGGTAAATTTATTTACAAAAATAAAAATTGTTAAACAACATCGATTTCTACCTCACAGTGAAAAGTATCCACTCCAAAAAGTTTTATGAAACAAAAAGGATTTCTAAGGGTTTTAGCACTTGGTATGACATCCTTTGTTATCGTTTATAGCTTTTAGCCTTTTTGGCAAAGATTTAACTGAATTTTCGGTGCAAGATATCTGAATTTTTCCCCATTCTCCTTGCATGGCATTTTTCAGGGTTCCTATACTTTACATGTTATGACTTCTTATATTTGTCTCCAAAATACTCCATAAATTGCCCATAGGATTCAAATCCATGGATCGGGGAGGTGTTTGAATCATGATAGGAAATGGTGTTGCCCGTGTTTATTAGCGTTTGGATTACTATGCTGTTGGTTTTGGTTGAAGGTGGTGGTTTTGTTGTCCACGTGGTTATATATGTACGTCATGCCAATAAAATATAATTAAATTATTATTGCGTATACGCAGCGCTACCCAATCTTGTGTATAAACGGAAATATGCAACCATGTAAAATTGAATGACCATGGTGTGATAAAACTTGAATTATGGTCTTCCATAAAAAAATTAGTAAGAAATTGTTATACCAATTCAAGGTCATAAAAAGGCTACTAAAATGTCTATACATTTGAATATTCCGTGAAGAGTTGAACTATATAATTTTATTCGTATGTTTTCGTATAACGACTATATGAGCATTAGGGTGGTTTTAAAAAATCTATGTCGGATTTTTTTTGCGGTACCCACTTAACGTGTTTACATTTGTTAGATTTCAAGATTGCCAAAGTTTGGGGACTATCGGAATATGTTAACACTTGTCGCTGGCCCTGAAAATTTCCTTAGTACTTTGTATGGGGCCAAAGTCGAATTTTCACTAATTTGCTCTACAGACCATATTTATTGCCCAATCGATGATGAAATTTTACCAGCTCACTGCTGTGACTAAAAAACGAATCCTGCAAAAATTTATGAAAATTGGGTAAAATGTTATTATTGCTCCAATAGCATATCTGGCCAACTTAAAGTAATTTGAGCCCTATATGTAGCTAATAATAAAATCCGAGTCGATTTTCACAATTTTTTGTGGGATTAGTTTTTAATCCACAACAATGAGCTGGTAAAACTTTTTCATCGATTAGACAAGACATATTCATATTCTAGCGACAGCAATGAACTGGTAAAATTTTCTCATCGGAAAATAATTGCGGCTTTAGATCAATTTCGTGAAAACTCACCCTAGGCCCCATAAAAATTACTACGGAAACTTTGAGGGCCCAGTGGCACGTTCCCCTTCCCTTTGAGTTAAAAACAGCTTAATGGTCATAGATTGAGGTGTAAGGGGTTTTATAGAAAGTCAGCCTTCGAATATATGTCAAATAAAATTGTCAATTATACTCTCACTGCTATCACTAAGGAATCAAATATGAAATTTGGATACAAATGTATAAAACAAGTGAGAAAAGCGTTTACTGAAGTGAACAGGAACAATTAGTTTAATTACTTTTTATTACAGGAGTAGTAAATACATATATCTCAACTGATAATACTCCTTTCAAAACAGCACATATGGGGCAACATTTTTGTTCTTTCCGAAACATGGACCAATATTTACAATTTTCCGAATTGAGCGAAATACACAAAATTGGGCAATACCGACTAGACCTAAACCTGGATATTCTGGATTTGGATGGTTAACAACATCGGGAGCACAGTTCTATGAAGACTGTATAAAACGTTAACCTGTACCGATAAATTTCTGGAGGAAAATGTCGTAACTCCAGCGAAGACTAAATACCAAATTTCAGTTATTCCCGTTGAATAATGTGGCTATAACTTTCAAAATTGGGAGGGACCTTTCTATGGGGGGCTATATAAAAGCATGGAACAACACGGGAAAATTGCAGGTGGAAAGCTTTATACCACCAACGGACTATTAAATATCATCCGTTTCGATGGGATATTGATGACACAAATACCGAAAATCGGGAAGTACGCTTCTATGGGGGTTATTTGAAGAAAAGGGCTTATGCTGATAATTTTCTTCTCCAATATTTTATATAGCCATGGCAGATTAAATACTAAATTTCAGTCATATCGGTAGTATATTGAGGCCACAACTATCAAAATACCTTAAATCGGGAGGTACGGTCCTAGGGTGGCAATTTGAGGACGTCGACATACACCGGCACATTTCGGGTGGAATGTTTCATACCCATATCAAAAACTTAATACCAAATATCAGCTATTTCGGTGGGGAACGAAGACTAACTACCAAATGTCAGTCATTTCGATGGGATATTGAGCAGAAAAATGCCAAAAATCGGGAGGTACCGTTCTATGGGGGCTATACGAAGACATGGACCTATACCGAAAAATTTCAGGCGGAAAATTTTATACCCTCAACATACAAGTACTAACTTGCAGCCATTTTGGTGTTATAATAGCCACATCAATCCTTCAATATACCGAAAATTCGGATAGACCGTTCTATGAGGGGTATGTAGGAGTATACTTTAGTCACGAATATACACTTTTATATATTTACATACTTTAGCCAAAACATACTTTACTACAAACATACAATAGAAATATAAAATAACATAGTAGGCTTTGATTTAATAATATAAGTTTTGTGAAAATAAAATAAAGTCAATTCAAATTCGTTTTTTCAAATTGTCGGTTGTGTGATAATTCTCTCTCCGCCTATAAATTGGTGACCCTCGACGCTGAACATTTTTCAAGCAGCCTAATTCGTGCCTCAAATCTCAACAATGACAAACAAATCAGGAACAGCGACTGGTGTATCTCAACAGAATGCAATCCCATCTGTTAGTTCGATGCAACATGCCATTAAAATTCCACGATTTTGGAGAGAAAATCCGTCTCTTTGGTTTGTCCAGGTGGAAGCGCAATTTGCTTTGAATGGAATTGATTCCGAGCAGAAAAAGTACTACATAATAATTGCCGAATTGGATACAGAATTGCTGACTCATGTAAGTGACATCGTTTTGAATCCGCCTGAAGACGTATACACACAATTGAAAAAACGTTTGATTGAACATTTTTCCGTGTCTGAGGAAAAACGCATAAAGCAACTTCTCAATAATTTGGAAATTGGCGATAAGAAGCCGAGTATCCTGCTCCGGGAAATGAAAAATCTTGCTAATGGTGGTGTCAACGACGATTTCCTGCGTACAATGTGGATGCAACGACTACCGGTACATACACAAGCAATCTTGTCTACATCGTCGGAATCCCTTGAAGCAATTGCAAAGATGGCTGACAAAATTGCAGACGTAACAACGCCCTCCGGCATTTCAAGTGTTGCAGTCGGAAACACATCATTCGATCTCTCAGCGATATCTAAACAAATTGAAGCCCTTACTGCAGCGGTTCAGCAGTTGCACGAAAACCGGTCAAGACAACCTTCTAGAAGTAGGTCTCGAAGCAGTAGACGTATCAAATCAAACACATCAGGTATATGTTATTATCATCGTCGTTTTGGTCAGAGAGCAAATAAATGCCTACAACCATGCACGTTCAAAAGCAACCAACAACCGGGAAACCAATAAGCCGGTCACTAGAGGCGAGCAGTGATCGGTCTAGCAAAACAAATCGCCTATTAATTTATGATAAATTTCTAGGAAAACATTTCCTTATCGACACAGGCGCTGACATTTCAGTTGTACCCGTGGATCATAAGAAAGGCAACAGTCGTCCCGACGAATATTCTCTTTTTGCTGCAAATGGTACATCAATAAAAACCTATGGATTTTTGTAGCCCAGAAAAAAGACTAAATACCAAATTTCAGCCATTTTGGTGTTATAATGCGGCTAAACACTTCAAAATACCGAAAATTTGGATGTACCTTTCCTTGGGTGTACATCAAAACGTGGACCGATACCGATAAATTTCTGGGAGAAAGTTTTGCATCCCAAAGGAGGACAAAATATCAAGTTTCAGCCATTTTGGTAAGACAATATAGCTAAAACCTTCAAAAATACCGAAAATTGGGAGATATCGTCCTATAGGGGCTATATGAGGACGTGGACTTATACCGACAAATTTCAGGTGGAAAGTTGTATACCCATAACGGAGACTTACTACCACATACTAGCGTTTTATGGGGGCCGTATGTGGACCTATACCGACACATTTCATATGCGTTTAATACCCCAAATGAAGACCAAATACCAATTTTCAGACATTTCGGTGGATTAATGTGGCCACAACCTTCAAAATACCGAAAATCGGGAGAAACCTTTCAATGGGGGCTAAATGAAGGCGTGGACCTATACCGAAAATTTCAGGTGGAAAGTTTTATACCCTCAACGAAGACTAAGTGCTAACTTGCAGCCATTTCGCTGTTATAATGAAGCTAAAACCGTCAATATACCGAAAATTCGGATATACCGTTCTATTGGGGGGTACATCAAAACGTGGACGTATACCAACAAATTTCTGAAGGAAATTTTTGTAGCCCACAAAAAGACAAAATACCAAATTTCAGCCATTTCGGTGTGATAATGAGGCTAAAACCTTCAAAATACCGAAAATCGGGAGATATCGTCATATGGGGGCTATATCAAAACGTGGACCTATATAAACATTTTATGGTAGAAATGTTTCTTATCCTCTGGAAACACAAAATACAAAGTTACAACCGATTCTGTGGTCAAATGAGACTAATACATTTAAAATATATTAAAGTAACGCGTACTATATATGGGGCGTTATATGGGGCTATACCAAAACGTGGACCTATATAAACAAACTTTGGTAGAAATGTTGTTTAGCCTCTGGAGACACAAAATACCAAAATACAACAAATTCGGTGGTAAAATGGGACATATATCTTAAAAATTCCTAAAAACGACGAAGCGTCACGGAGGCTATACGAAAACGGGGACCTACATAGCCCGCTTTCAATACCAAAAGTCCCACGTACATATGTATGTATAATAAATTATACCAAATTTCATCCACCTACTTCAATCCGTTCGGACGCTAGAGTGATTTCCACAGACGGGCAGACGGCCGGACATGGCTATATCGATGTAGAATTGCACGCTGATCAAGAATATATAGTTTGTGGGGTCCACAATGATTATTTGGAGTAGTTACAAACGGAATGACAATTTTAATATACCCCTATCTTATGTTGGAGGGTATAAAAATTTAGGAAACTAGCCTGGAATATGTACGAAGCATTAAACTAAAATAACCCATAAAATATAGTACATTTTGCACTCCTGTTGCCAAGGTTGATGCTATAGGTAGCAACTAAGAAGGCATACCCCATTAAAGACATGAGATATATGGAGATGGCTATCCCATCTTAATCGAACAGGGGGTGTCTACCTAGTTCGGTTAAAAATGTTAAAATTCCGAAAGTCTGGAGGTACGGTTAACTGGGGGTTATACCAGAACATGGGCAAATATAGCTTTCAATGCGCTACAAACGAAAAAACATACTTAATATGTATACTCTTCTTATTATGGTGGAGGGTTCAAAAAAGACTTGATACAACGTCCATCTACACTCCCACACGAAGGCAAGTTCTATAATATGTGTATGGACGTTAGATATGTACATGTATGTGCATCTATATTTATCTCAGATTACAGTCAGTCGTCACTCAGCCTGTCTGTTTCTGTATTCTGACGTGAGAAAATCCCTGTGGTGTTGACAGATTAAATTAAATTTGTATCAATTTAGCCTGTTAACGAAATTCCTATTCTGTTGTATTCGTATATTCTGTACCATAATTAATTCATTTCGATTTCTATCCATCATTGAACTTTTGACATAGAATTAAGCCAATTTCCATTATAATGAAATTAACAACAATAATGTTAGGTTGTCAGTTAGTCATATAATTGTGTTTTGTAATCAGTTGAAAGAACACATTAAAGTTGTTAGTTTGATTGAAATGTTCAAAGTTGTGAACGTTCCAATGAAAAGTTTATGTTGTTGGTAACCCCCCATACCATTGCTATCGCAAACGATTCGTTTTCGAATGTTTTTCGATAGTTTTGCGGATATTTTGTTCGAAAACGACACACGAGAACGAATTGAAAACGATTCATTCGTCGCTCAGTTTGTGGCAGGAAAACCTTCGAATTCGATAATCGTTAATAATATTATTAGCGAATGAAAGATGATAGCTTTTACGATAGTGCCGAAAAAACATTTTTGGCGGACATGGCATGTTTAACTTTATCTGACGTCTCTTAATAGTTCTGTTATGTACCTTTTTCTTCTTTGTAATGTTTGCGATTCAATGTATGTAACTGTTTATAAACATTGTTGTCTTGTATTTGTAACCTAGCCATATGTTGGGTTTATCATCAATTCTTGTTTATATTATACCTAGCATTTATATCGAAAATATTACAAAAAAGCAAATGGGAATTTTATACGAACTACATAAAATTATTTTTTAAAACTAACAAAAATTCTGAAGTAAAAAATGTTTCTCGTAACATTTTCTTGTGAAGAAAAAACATTCGCCAAATATTCGAAAACGATATCGTTTTTAAACTTTTGACGAACAAAAGAACAACGTGCTTGTGTATACCCGAAAAACATTTGCCAATTCTTCGAATCTGATATCGTTTTCGAAAGTTGTGCCGAACATTCGAATAATATCCGCAATTGGTATGAGGGGAATATTTTAATATATCACATTAAGTATTTTTATAAAATTGTTATTTTTATAGGTTGTTTGTACGTTTGAGATGCATATGCATTTTGTATACTTGTGGACAAAAGAATAGAAATAAGAATGGTGGGTTAAGATGCAAACACTAAGACAAATATCATTGAATTGAGGTTTTTTTTAAATTTAAAAATTTCACTCTCTCCATATTTCGGATATATGCCTATTCTAGTTGGAACTCAACCTCCATTCAGAATTTCCAAACGATTTGTCATTAATTGCAACCTGGAGCTAGATTGCCATATGTTATGGTCGGATGGACATAGCCACATACATATGTTCCCACAACTTCCCCGAGAGGACAAGGGAGACTACTCTCATATCAATGAATGCACTCCGATTCATATTGGCGAAATGATATGGGACCTATTTTTATCGCCGAGTCCAAAGGTATATACGATTTAATAAATAAGTACGGTAAAAGATTTCTCGACTACGTTTCAAGATTTCAAGGAGATGCCTAATTGAATTTTTCTCTGCTATTAATTTACCATCAAAAGTTTAATTATTTCAAACAACTTTCGTAGACAAAGAGGACCAAAGTTCACAGTATCTATTTATATAATGGATATCCTCAAAATATTATTTTACCTTAATATTCAGTCGGATTATACCGCAGACTACAGGAAAATGTGAAAAGACAGGCATACACACACCTATATGGCTTAGTAAATAATCATAAGATCATTTAAACCAGAATCCGGACACCATATTTAGTTTGTGCACACAGAGCATCGGAACTAAGGACACAGTGTGTTTGTTAATTACATTTTGTTTAGTTTTTGTTGCTTTGGTTTGAAGCTTTCGTTTAGATTACAAAATACACTAGCTAACATATAGTCAGTCGGCTCGTAGTTAAAACCTTTCGACATCTTAACACCCACACATAATATGGATAGACTTCGTGGTGGATGACAGTCAACACATACAAAGACATAAAACCACATTCACACACCTTTATTACACCTGAGATATATTATACAGTAAATGAATTTATACTTATGAATCTCCGTATGGACGAGTGAGCACATATGTTGAAGGCATCTGTAGTAGGCTTTTCATATATATGTACTTTTAAAAGTTTGTTTCGTAGATAGTACTTTAAAGCCTGTTACCTGCTTTCAAACTAAACAAATTATGGGCAAACTAAAAGCAAACAGATTTTCTGTTTTTGTTTGCCCATACGGACGTGGGCCGTCAGTTGGGCAAAATGTATCCATTTGCGTTTTGTTTTCTTAGCTGTACTAACTTATATTCTCGTTAGTTTGTTTATATACAAATATTTAAACTAGCGTATAAACACTCACCCTCATGCATGCACACAGTGTCACTCTACAGTTCTAATGATGATGAAGTCATGACACCCATGATATTCTATAGAAACTTGAGCATGTGTTTAGTGTGCGAGACTTACTGTTTGCTGGTAGAGGGTGAAATTCAGCGGATGGTTCTTAGAAATTAATTGAAGTATGTACTAGCAAAAATTACGTAACGCTTGAATGTGTGCTAAGTAAGAGTTATGTTCTTAGATACTATTTACGCTGAATATGAATTAATATAACATTGGCCTTTAATCCCAGCCAGCATTTGGAAGATTGTTTTTTCAAAAATCACATTGAGGGGTCATTTTAGAGTCGTTTTGGTGATCAAAAAATGATTAAGTCGCTTGTATGATCAGAAAGGGACTCGAAAGTGACTCCCTGCAACGATTGAAAAGAGTTCAAATTTAAATACAACAACAAATGTGTAGTAATCACAAATAAATCATTTAGGCGTTTAAAATGTGACTATTTTTTCGTTATTTACACATTTTGATCATCAGAAGATTGAAAAATGCTTAATCAAAAAATTGTCATCCAGGTGTTTGAAAAGTGATTATAATTATGTATCTTCTGATCATATTTTGAACAGATAGGTGATTAAATACTGATTGTTTTGTTGTATTTTTGTTTTGTTGAAAATAATTCTCATATACACTTTCTACAAAACTTTGATATACATAAATGTAACGTATAATATTAAGAGTATAGACAAACACAACACATGTTCAGGTAATGGGGATAATTAAAAGTCATAGCAAAGCAGAAAAGACAACACAACAAAGAAAAGAACAAAAAAAAAGAAGAAGAATAAAAGGAAAATTCTTTTAATTTATTTCGTCTAATAAAAAGACTCATAAATGACTCCCTTAAGACTCATAAACGATTATAAACATGACTCAAAAAAGACTCGAAAAAGAGTCCCAAATTAATCAACAAATCACCAATTAAGGATTGAAGTACGACTCGAAAAAGACTTTATATACCATCAGAAAATGGGCAAAAATGACTCGAAACTAATGCAGAGGAAGACTCATTTGTGATTTGTTTAGAAGAGTCGCCTGAGGTTACGTTTTCCTCCCGACAAAGGACTCATTTATGATCAGAAAATGAGCTCATATTCCAGCTTTTTAATCGTGCAGTCGGATCAAAAAAGACTCGAATTTGATTAAAATGTTCAAAAAATGCTGGCTGGGATGCAGTAAAATAAGTGTTCACAAACAACTATTAAAATTATAGGCCGTAGGAATCGCATTTATAAATAAAAATATATATGCCATTTAAAGAGATAATCGATGCAAATCACAAGTTTTAGGAAAAAACATCATGCAGTTGCGATTGTTGAATGCAAGTTGTCTGGGATACACCGGTTTAATATGAGAGACGTACACTTGGGTTGTGAAACCGCTTACTTACAAAATCTTCTAAAACTGCTTATGTTTCAAATGTATTTTCTCTGCGAAGCCTAGCTTTTGTGCTGGAGATATATTAAGTAGTGACACGAACATTTCAGGTTACATATTTCGAAAAGTATTGGATATTCGGTTGTAGTTATCGTCAAAAGGACAGCCATTTTCAACACGATCGTATAAGTGGCCTTAAACTGGTTTTATTGAACTTTTGGGTAGTAGATACTTAAAAGAATAGTTCGACAGTGTCCGCCTTAAAACGTAATATAACCTTAGGAGTCACTTCTTTCTTTCGATAGTTACTGTATTCATCAGCTATTTTATTTGGTCGCCCTACTATATATATGAATTTTTTAGCCGAAATATACGGAAGTATCTAGTTGTTCACAAAAACATATATATCATGTAAACTGAAATACAAGTACATCTTAGGTGGCACTAAGGCCACAATTGTAAAGGAACTACTCGAAAGATTCTTCTTATATATACTTTCTTGGAACAGGTTGTCGATTTGGAAGAAATATTAGCATTTGCAAAGTTTTGACCGAGTTGTATGCTCATTACTCAGTATAATTGGTACGAATTTACCCACGAAAGAAATTCAGATCAAAAAACCAACTGAAACCTTCTTGGAACTTTCCACGTTCAACTTGATGTACCTATGAAAGAAATGTTACGATTTGTAAATATTAGGCCAAATATGACAGTCAATTTGTCATTTACTCAGGAAGAATTGACTTGCCGAAGAAAATAAGTAAAACCATGAGAGCTAATTCGGTCTGAAAATATAGATAAAAACTTAAAAATGCCTCAGATGAGGTTGTAGACTTATATACGGGCTATTTCAAAACTTGAACCTATGTCCACAGTTTTTGGTGTGTAAGTTTATTGATCGCTAGAAACCCCCGATTCCAAATTATAGCAAATTCAGTCTGATATTGGTACCGACAGTCTCTGGTGTTACCGTTTTCTGGGGCTAAAATGATAGTTAATTCCAAAAAATAGCTAATTCAGTCTGTAAATGTCTATAAAAACATCAAAATATCTGAAATCGGGGGTACCGTCATATTGCAGGTATACCAAAACAAATAGCTATATTAACAATTTTCGCTTTAAGTTTTAACTAAAACCCTCATAAAACCCAAAATCTGGAGGTGCCGTTATATGGGGGCTATACCAAAACATTGACAATTTGACAATTTTTAGTGAAGAAGTTTTGTGATCTCAAATTTCAAATTACAGCTATTTCGGTAAGATGTAACTAAAATCCTCAAAAGAGCAAAAATGGGGAGGGCTATATATATAATATTCACCTATGTTGACTATTTTTGGAGGAGTTTTGTGACCACTGGGAACCTATAATGTCAAAATATATATCAAAAATCCTCCAAATACGCAAAAATCCGGAGGTAACGTTACATGGGGGCTATACCAAAATATGCACATATATTGGCCATGAGTTTCTGGAGAAGTTTTGTGACAAATGGGAAGTAAAAAAATGTCTGCAATTTGGTATTAAGTCTTCATTGAGGGTATAAAACTTTCCACCTGAAATTTGTGGGTACAGGTCCACGTCTTCATGTGGCCTCAATATCCCTCCGAAATGGATGAAATTTGGTATTAAGTCTTCCTTGAGGGTATAAAACCTTCCACATGAAATTTGTCGGTATAGATCCACGTCTTCATATAGCCCCCATAGAACGGTACCTCCCGATTTCCGGTATTTTGAAGGTTGTGGCTGTGGTTATACCTTTCTCTATTTTATTGGCTTGTCTGAAGAGAATTTTAAACAGAAAAATTTTACACACTAACATTTTTGTCCCTATTATTGAAATATTTGTTGCATAAAAATATGTAAAATGCATAAATTTTGCATATGCCATATGCACGTATCATGTGTTGATAGTTGTTCGCAAATATTTTTGTTCTGATGTTTTTTTGGGAAAGCCGAAAAGTGAGTGTGATTCTCGGTTTCATGTGATTCTGTCAGTTCGTTTTGAAAAACATTACTCTCTGTAACAAAAAGTAATGATGAAGATAAAGGCAATCAAAAAACAGTCAACAATTTTAAAGAAAATTCAAATAAATAACTGCATCACAAAACTTTTTTTGACGGTAGAGAAGTAGTAACAATGCGGTATTTTTGATATTTGCAAAAATACACAAAATTTATAACCTGAATGTACATATGTTTATTACATTAAATTTTGCCGTTAGCATATTTAGTAATCGTAAACTCTTCCATTCCTAATGAATATATTTTGTTGTGTTGATATACAAAATACGTATTCAAATTGATGTGAAAAAGTACTACTAAACAACGAAAGAACTAAAACACTCCACGTCAGTACAATAGATCACCTAAATATAGAATATGACACAGACAATATCGACGAATACAATCGAGTGCTTTGGATGCTGATAAGATGCAACATTTTCAACAAGATTATGAAAAATGTCGACATTTCTTATAGAAACCATGGTGTTTTGTCCAATAAAATGATTTTTTTCGTGAACATGTCTATCGTTTAAAGGTTTGACAATATGCTCTGTTGGAGCAGAATAAACCTTTTAATTTTATTATTTACTTTGATCTCCTTTTTTACGCATTTTTTATTTGAATTTTTCTTAATCCAAACGTAGTGTAATTTATTGCATTTCATAGTTGTAAATTTAAGTATATGAATAGTATGTAAGATTTAGTGAAGTTAACTGTAAAGAAAGAGAAAATTAATTATAAAATGGAACAATAAAATAAAGCTTCTTCCCTTCGAAAAATCCGAAAAATCCCTAAAATAAATAAAATAATATAATTTAAAATTATTGTTTCAGCCTGATGACCAAAAGTAAATGTCAATTTTTATACCCTACACCACAATGTGGAAAGGGTATTATAAGTTTGTTTTTCCGAAAATTCATGTAACACCGCGAAATATTCGTCGAAGACCCCCCATGTTGTATACCAAAATTCATATCTCGACGAGATAAAGCGATTTTGATATGTGTGTCCGTCCGTCCGTTAAAAATTGTAATCACACTCCATGCCGCAATTATGGACCAATCGTCACGAAATTTGGTATGGAGGTCGGGTTCCCACCAGAATTGAAACGATTAGTCTTTAATGATCGTGAAATATTAAGGGGGTGAAATAAACCAAAAACAAAAATGTTATCCTATTTTGTCTTTGCTCTGTAGGTCGCAATAATAGTCCGATCAGCGATAAATTTTAAATATGATTTAAGTTTTTGATAGAGAAGAAGCTTGCATTTTTTTTCGCATAATGATGGTGTTTAGGATTTATTTTACTATCGTCCATGTCCCTATCTTTATCCTAACACGATCTAAATATAAAAGTAAAAAATATAGGAACAGCCTGTTTTTGTAAAAATGCTTGCCTGTCAGACGAACCGTTCGTACTAAAACGTATACGTTAAAAGTTTGGTTCTTGTAAAATTTTACGAACCATTCGTTTTTATCTAAAAGTTTTCGTCTATTTCAGAAATGCTTTTATATTTCAGGGCTTCCATAATACTTATTTTGTGAATTTTGCATAGACATCTGTACGTAATATGTGTTACTTGATGGCAACCCCGATAAACAGATGACAAACAAAAAATAAGAAAAAATACAAACAAATTTGTCCAAAAACAAGTAAGAAAAGTCTATAGTCGGACGGAGCCGACCATGGGATACCCTATACCACTATCCCTGGACAATCGCTCTGCACGGAACTTCTTTCCAATGATTGTGAAAACTTAATTATCAAATATCAGAGATGTAATGTATAATACTTATGACCAAAACCATAAAGTTATCTAACATGACAAAGACATTTTTGTAGAAGGAAAGGAAAATTTAGTTCACACAAACTAAAATGTAATGAAACCAACTTATGTAGTACTACTACTTCCGTTGTTTAACCGCTACGTTATTTTAACTTTTACCAATTTCACACAAAAGTTTCAGTCCATTTAACCCTAAGTATTATCTGGTATTCACGTTGGTTTGTACGCTTCTTCTTCATCATAAACTCAAACTTTGTTTAAAATTTTGCGGGTTATTATTTTGACCTACAGAGCCGCTACAAAATTGGTTAAAGTTTTGTCTTTGGTCCATTTCATCCCCTGAACATTTCACGATCATCACCAAAAACTAATCATTTCTATTCTGGCCCGAAGCCAACCTCCTTAAAAAATTCGTTAAAATCGGTCCATAATTGCGGCCTTAAGCTTGTTTGCAATTTTTAATGGACGGACACACATCGCTAAATCGCTTTATCTCGTCGAGATATGAATTTTGGCATACCAAATAAGGGGTCTAGGACGAACTTTTGGAGAGACAATATGTAGCATGGGATAAAAATGTGGTTCTCTACACAGAACCCATTATATATTAGGCAGTAGGCCCGTTATCTAGCAAACACTTTATTGTAATTTACATCAGAGGAAAGGTCAGTATTTTTTCCATATGTAGGCTACTTTGCGAAATATATTTGTCCTCAAGGAATTAAAATATCGACCAAAAATAAAATGTTTATATTTTTCATACAAAAGTAATGGTCCATTTCACCCGCTAATGAATATCAGATCATCATTCAAAATTGTAGGCATCTTTTTCGACCTATACTCTTATCCGTTGCAAAATTTCGTGACTATTAATGTATAATTGCGACTTCTAGCGAGTTTATTATTGCACTACAAAACACAGCGTCTCAAAATTTTTATTTGTACAGACAGCCGATCGGTTTACACTTCCTGTACCAATTGCTGGAACAAGAATGAAATCATTACATCGATCCAACAAGAAATGTTTAACGCCAAATCAAAAATAAAGCTGATGTGGATACCCAGTCATGTTGGTATACCTGGAAACGAAGCCGCAGACTCGGTTGCCAAAAGCATTCCTCAGAGATTTCCTGCCTATACTTTTATTCCATCTACGAAAAAAATATTATAAAAGCTGCTAATCATCTAATTGAAACCGAAACCGAAAAACTTTGGGAGGAATACAGTCACATTTACAAAGAAATCAATCCCAACAGAAAACCACTGTTGTTGCCGTCAACCACGAATATTCATCAAAATAAATGCTATACACGATTGAGATTATCGCATAGCTGCTTAACGCATTCACACCTTTTCAAGAAAGATTCACCACCAATATGTAGTTATTGCAGAATTTCCCCTTATCGACCCATCATCTAATCGTCGAATGTTCAGCCCTTCATAACCTTCGATCAAGCTGCTTTTCACCTGTCAATGCATTGGAAACACTGAAAAATCCATCACACCAGAACATCACCAATATCTACAATTTCCTCAGTCTTTTAAATCTCCATTATAAAATCTAGTTTTTTATATATCATGATTGTGTATATTAAACGCCTAATTTAATCTACTTAATTTAAATCTACTTAAAGCCGATAGCCGTATTCGCTAGTGCATTTAGCTATAAGTTTATTATAATTTTTAATTGTAATAAATATTTAAATAAATAAATAAAAATAAAAAATTACACTACAAACAAATAACGGAATATATTGGGCTGTAACTCTGTTATCTGATCATGCACACCAACATAATTGGCATCAATTGAAAGGTCAAGCGTTCCACTTTCAAGTATATCTCACTTGTCCGGAATGTCACTTCCAGGAATTAAGATATAAGCTGTATATTAAAAATTTTCACAATTTTCACACAAAAGTTTTGGTCCATTTAACACTCTAAATATTATCCGATCGCCATCTCAAATTGCAAGCTTCTCCTTTGTGATATACTCTTACCTTATTTAAAATTACGCGTTGATCGGACTATTATTGAGACCTACAGAGCCGCAAGAAAATTGGATAAATATTATGTTTTTGGTCCATTTCACCCGCTAAATATTTCACGATCACCACCAATAAGAATAGGGATCTATTCTGATCTGAACCCGACCTCCATACAAAATTTCGTGACGATCGGTCCATAATTGCGGCCTGGAGCGTGTTTACAATTTATAATGGGCAGACGGACGGACGGACAGACACACATCTCAAAATCGCTTTATCTCGTCGAGATATAAAGATTGGTATACCACATTGGGGGTCTCCGACAAATATTTCGCGGTGTTACATGAATTTTTCCCAAAACAAACTTATAATACCCTTTTCCACATTGTGGTATAGGGTATAAAAATATAGGAACAGCCTGTTTTTGTAAAAATGCTTGCCTGTCAGACGAACCGTTCGTACTAAAACGTATACGTTAAAAGTTTGGTTCTTGTAAAATTTTACGAACCATTCGTTTTTATCTAAAAGTTTTCGTCTATTTCAGAAATGCTTTTATATTTCAGGGCTTCCATAATACTTATTTTGTGAATTTTGCATAGACATCTGTACGTAATATGTGTTACTTGATGGCAACCCCGATAAACAGATGACAAACAAAAAATAAGAAAAAATGCAAACAAATTTGTCCAAAAATAATTGTGATAATATAAAGAAACGGATGTGCATATACGCGTGTGCTTCTATGGAAATAAATAAAATTGCATTACCTTCCAGTTTTCGTGTGTTTTGTGCCTTTTATTACTCACATTATTTAAAACTTTTTTACAAAAACACGCTGTAAAGTCGACTGAAAGAATTTTCCGATATATCGATTTATGAGAGATATAGGAACCCGCGGACCTATACTGATAATTCTCTTCTGGAATATTCTATAACCCCATGGAAGACTAAATAACAAGTTTCAGTCTTTCGGTGGGATATTGACGTTACAACCTTCACAACTACTAAAATCAGGAGGTTTCGTCCTTGGGGGGCTATATCGAAACGTGGACTTATACCGACGAATTTCAGTCGGTAAGGCTTATACCTATAACAAAGACTAAATACCAAATGTCAGCCATTTTGGTGGGTTGCTGTGGCCACAACCTAAAAATACCGAAAATCGCGAGATACCGTCCTATGGGGGCGTGGTCCTATACCGACAAATTTCATATGGAAAGTTTAATACCCCAAATGAAGAAACAAATACCAAATTTCAGGCATTTCGGTGGATTATTGTGGCCACAACCTTCAAAATATCGAAAATCGGGAGCTACCGTTCTATGGGGGCTATATGAAGACGTGGACATATGTATACCGATAAATTTCTGGGAGAATGTTTTATGCACCCAACGAATACTTAGTACCAAATTTCAGCCATTTTGATGAGATAATGAGGCTAAAACCTTCAAAATACCGAAAATCGGGTGGTACCGTTCTATCGGTGCTATATCAAAACGTGGATTTCAGATATCTTGATTTCAGCAGACGGATGGACGGACAGACGGACATGGTTATATCGACTTAGTATTTAACCCTGATCAAGAATATATATACTTTATGGGGTCTCCGATGAATATTTCGATGTGTTACAAACGGAATGACGAATTTAGTTATACCCTCCATATTATGGTGGTGGGTATAAAAATATATATCAAAGCTCATTAACAGAGGATTGTTTAACCGTAATAGTACGGATCTGACTTTGTGGTTAGAGACTTAAGCCTATACATGGCAACAAAACTGTGAAGAATTGTCTTGTTTTCGTTGAAATCCTAGAAAACAGGACTCTATTTCATTTAGAATACAATTTGACACTAGTTTGGTTCTTCCTAAAGGATATGCACACTAATAAGCTGGGTTATAATCTGGAGAAAAGTCAAAGAAATTGTGATATATGTAGAAGTTCTGTGGCCATTCTCTAGGGTAGCGCGTTGTTCCTAGACTATGACAAATCAAAAAATTGTGAACTAAGGTCAATAAGACAACTACAGCATCAAACTCAATGCCCAGAAAATCATATTGGGGGTCCTTAGAGAAGAATCCTGCAACCAATACCAGAATCTGCTTGGTTCGATGCCAAGCCTATCCCCAAGCGCTACTAACGCCATCAAATGAAGACTAAATCATTGGACACTTGCTTCTATTGATCTACTTCTATTCTTGAGTGATAAAGTGTAGATTTTTGTCCAACTTCTATAATTTGGAAAGAATTTTTAATAATGGTGATATTATTTTTTCACCAAATTTTTGGAGTTTTTATGAAAATTGGTTTGAATTTTAAAAAAAGTTTCGAATTAAACTGTGTATTTTTAAATTCTTTAGAGTCGTTTAGTTATAAGCACGCAAGAAACGGTCAGCAAAGTTTGCACATGTTAATAAGAATGCCTACAAAATATTTTTGTGGAAGGTGGTGCTATTTTTTCGCAGCTTTTTGTATAATCGGACGAGCTAATATATGTGGCAATCGTATAAAATAAATTCTGTGTAAAATTATTTCCCAGGGGTAGTGGTGTAGTGTACCTCATGGTCGGCCCCGTCCGACTATAGCCATCTCTTACTTGTTTTTTTAACAAATAACATTCGAATAAATGATATTTATTATACCTATACTAAAAACTTTGAATATAATGTATTAATTAAAACATGTACGTGTGTATGTTAATTAATATGAAAACTTTATATTTTGCCATTAGCATATTTAGTAATCAAAAACTTTTCTATTTCTAATGAATATATTTTCTTGTGTTGTTGTGTTCTTTTGATAAGTTAAAAATTCAAAAAAGAAGAGTTGGTATGATGGATACAATTCCGAAGAAAATTAGAAATTTACATAAATCTGTGTTTATTTTTCATGATAACGAACGAATGCTACAGATTTTTAGTAAATGTACACATTATTTTCAACGAATGTATGTAGATTGATCATATCAGATCTCAGTTACGTAGGTGACTATAGCAGAAAGTGCCTGGGTTTTCATCAATACTTGAGGTTAGATAACATTAATTAGTGTTTGTAAGGGTTAAACGGCATAAATAATGAAAGCCTTATAGCCGAATATGAAATGACAACAACTTTCTGCTAACTTAGTGTTGAATGTGACATCGATATTTGAAGATGTATTTGGGTACAAGTAATTGTGCGAAATACTCTATGCAATATTTTAAAAGTTTTTCAGTTCAAATAACACTGTGCAACACGAAATTATTAATAATATTCTGACAACGCAGTGTGATACAACACCAAAAATGAGAAGACACGTGTCTCGCCGTTTTTCCCTATCTCATCAACTTTCGCAGTTATAGGCTTCAAAAGGTTTGAGGCTTTGATGTAGAAAGGGCCATTTAGTCAGGACTATATCTTCCAAACCGTTAGGAAATTTGAATTTATCTCGGATGCAAAGTGTTAGCTCTTGTCTTAAAGAACAAAAATTGTGAACACATATAATCCATCAAGCTTCATCTGCAAGGTCAAAATCGCCATGGTCAATTTTCTTTTAAAAATTTTTCTCAAGTTTTGTTATACAGCTTTCAACCCGATCAAAATTGAAGCAAACAACCAACTAGAAAAATATACCTTAGATCTCAGTAAACAACTTTCTTGAACATACGAACTCTGTAGAAACGGATCTTAATGGTCAAAATAGCAAAACAATTGCGATCCTCTTTTCTAGGATTTTGCTCCATAGATATAAAACCGTTCAAAATTCGAGGAAACAATCAACCACAATAGCGTAGCAAAGGCATCAATAAACAACTTTCTGGGACATGCGAAATGTCTATGAATGGCTTTTAATGGTAAAAATAGCAAAAATCTTTTGAAAATATCCAATTTTTATCCTTTTTTCTCCGACTTTTGTCAAAAGATACGCAACCGCCCAAAAATTAAAGTTACCGTTAACCACAAAAATGTGCCTAAGATTTCAATAAACAACTTTTTAGAACATATGAAGATTCTAGGAATGATTCTTAGGGCTGAAATTCACGAACAATTAAATTTTTTAACATTCCCCCTGCTCAGGTTTGGAAATAACAAACTGTTAAAAACTCAAGGAATTTTGAAAGGTTTGTTATTTACGGACCTGAACAGTAAAGAATGATCTAAAATAATCTAATTTTGAGCTTGAAGAATCGTTCCTAGAATCTTCATGTGTTCTAGAAACTTGTTTGTTGAAATCTAAGTACCGGTCCACACTAGAGCGATTTCAATGAAAATATTTCATGAAATTATGCGTCTCTAGATCGACTTCCATATTAGAGTAAAATCTTAAAATCGCTGCAGTGAGGAATTCGATTTAAGAACGCCTAATTTCATGAAATTTTGTAATGAAATCCACGCTAGTGTGGACTGGGACTAAGGTACATTTTTGTAGTTGACTGTATCCTTAATTTTTGGACCATAGTCGGAGAAAAAAGTATAAAAATTGGATATTTTCAAAAGATTTTTGCTATTTTTACCATTAAGAACCGTTCATAGACATTTCGCATATTCCAGAAAGTTGTTTATTGAAGCCTTTGCTATACTATAATGGTTGATTGTTTTCTTTAATTTTGAACGGTTTAATATCTATTGAGCAGAAGCCGAGAAAAAAGGATAAACATCGAAATAGTTTTGCTATTTTGACCATTAAGACCTGTTCCTTTAGGGTTCGTATATTCTAGAAAGATGTTTATTGAGATCAGAGGTACATTTTTGAAGTTGGTTGTTTGCTTCAAATTTGATCGGTTTGATAGCTGTATAAGAAAACTTGAGAAAAATTTAAAAAAAAAATTTGACCATGGCGATTTTGACCTTGCAGATGAAGTTTGATGGGTTATATGTGTTCACAATATTTGTTCCTTAACACAAGAGCTACAACTTTGCCTCTGAGATAAATTCAAATTTCCTAACGGTTTGGAAGATATAGTCCTGACTAAATTACCCTTTTTACATCAAAGCATCAAACCTTTGGAGGCCTATAACCGCGAAAGTTGATGAGATAGGGAAAAACGGCGAGACACGTGTCTTCTCATTTTTGGTGTTCTATCACACTGTGGAGTCAGAATATGGTTAATAAAACATGACACAAAAATTACACACAGTGTAAGTTTAACTTTTCTTTTTATACCCTCCACCATTATATGGAGTATACTAACTTTGTGTATCCGATTGTAACGCATTGATATAATAATTCGTGACCCAATTAAGCCGCAATGATAAAATAAAATTCAGAGTCGATCTAGCCATGTCTGTCTGCCCGTCTGTTTTATCATCCTAGCGTCAGCAATTGTCAAAACAGTTCCATGTCTTAGTACAGCCCTCATATAACGGTACCTCAAGATTTTCAGTATATTCAGAATTTTAGAAAAAAATTTAACCAAAATACCTTTAGTTTGACATTTGAGATTCCCAGTGGTCACAAAACTTCTCCACCAAAAATGTCAATATAAGTCCATGTTTTGCTACATCCCCCAAATAAGGGTACTTCCCGATTTTCAGTATTTTGAGAATTTTAGCCACATTTTTTGACCGAACTACCGGCAATTTGACATTTGAGGTTTCCAGTGGTCACAAAACTTCCTTAAACATTTTTCAATATAGGTCCAAGTTTTGCTTATAGACCATATACAACGGTGCCTCCCGATTTTGGTATTTTGAGAATTTCAGTCACTTTTTGACACAACAATCCTCCACTTAAATTGTGGAGAGAAAATGGAATTAACTATTCCATTTTCTTTCAGAATATTTTATGGTGGAGGGTATTAAAACGATTTTTTGCTTTTTCATGTTTCACCTGAAGTGTTAAAGTAAATGAAATAATTTCATCTGTTGGAAGATAAACAAGTAAGAAAAGCGTTAAGTTCGGTCGGGCCGAACTTTTTATAACCTCCACCACAAATTTCAGCCATTTCGGTGGATTAATGTGGCCACAACCTTCAAAATACCGAAATTCGGAAGGTACCGTTCTATGGGGGCTATATGATGGCGTGGACCTATACCTACAAATTTCTTGGAGAAAGTTTTATACGTCTAAAGAAGACTAAATACCAAATTTCAGCCATCTCGGTGTGATAATGAGGCTAAAACGTTCAAAATATCGAAAATCGGGAGATATTGTATTATGGGGGCTATCTATATAAACATTTTATGGTGGAAATGTTTCTTAGCCTCTGGAAACACAAAATACAAAGTTACAACCGATTCTTTAGTCAAATGGGTCTAATACATTCAAAATATATTAAAATGACGCGTACTTTATAAGGGGCCTTATGTGGGGGCTATACCAAAACGTAGACCTATATAACCCAACTTTGGTAGGAATGTTTTCTGGCCTCTGAAGACACAAAATACCAAATTACAACCAATTCTGTGGTCAAATGGGTCTAATACATTCAACATATATTAAAATGACGCGTACTTTATATGGGGCCTTATATGGGGGCTATACCAAAACGTGGACCTATATAACCCAACTTTGGTAGGAATATTTTTTGGCGTCTGGAGACACAAAGTACCAAATTACAACCAATTCGGTGGTAAAATGGGTCAAATATCTTAAAAATTCCTTAAAACGACGACGCGTCACGCGTCATTTTGTATGAGGGCTATACGAAAGCGTGGACCTACATAGCCCGCTTTTAATACCAAAAGTCCTACGTAAATATAGCATATTTTCCCAAAATTTCATCAACCTGCGTCAATCCGTTCGGACGCTAGAGTGATTTCCACAGACGGATAGACGGACGGACATGGCTATATCGATGTAGAATTGCACGCTGATCAAGAATATATATACTTTGTGGGGTCTACAATTATTATTTCGAGTAGTTACAAACGTAGTGACAAACTTAATATACCCCCATCCTATGGTGGAGGGTATAAAAATGCTCTCGTGACTACCTAAGAGCACAGCTTCTTTCAAACTGTATCCCAAAATATATCAGTGTTGCATTTCAAACATTTTCGTTTTTTTATTTTTTTGATTTCACTTTATTGTTGTAAGGTAAATAAGCTTAATCTCGACTTTGTTGTTTTTAAATTAAAAAAACAGCAAGTTTTTAAGTGGTATGCAGTTAACATTGATTTAATTTAGGGAAAGGCAGAGAAGACTAGTTTCGTCCAACGCCACTTGGACTCATCAGTTCTCTTAGTTCTTTCTATTGAAACAAAGAACTCTGCCCCAATTTTATGACGACTAGAGCACAATGTTTACAGCATCCCATTTAAAAACTTGTTGTTTTTAAATTAAAAAAAAAGCTGATAAAGCTGAGTTACCTTACAACAATAAAGTAAAACAAATCCCAACGAAAGTATCTAAAATGTTTGATTGAAAATGTTTGATTTTACTATATGACTTTATGAGGATTTATGCTGGCCACAAGATGTTGTCTCGGCAAGAAATAATGTTAAAGAGGTAACCCACATTGTAGGCGAGCAACAGGCAGATAATGACCGGAAAAAGGGATCTAAACACACGCACACTTACACAATGAACGATTATTTTGGGTTGTTATTTAATATAAAAGTTTGTATGTATGTATTTATGAGTGGCGGTCGACCCGACAACCCAAAAACATATGTATGTTCATCATCTAATGTGTCCATTGATAAGAAGCTTAGATGTGGTTGTAGTGTTAATGTGTACTCGTACATACATAAGTATATGTATGTGTTTTGGTTATGTATTAAATATTTAAGTTCTGTAGTGCGATTCTGTAACTCCTTAACGACAGAATTAACGACGAATGTCGTTAGTTAACGATAATTTTCGGCAAGTGCTATTCTGTATACCAATTTTAACGATTTTTGTCGGTAAATTTTGTCGTTAATTACCGAAAATTATTGTTAAGTTAACAACCAAAAACAAGTTGTTGTTAAGTCTTAACGACAGTACATTATTGCAATATTTTGCTGATTTCTTTTAAAAACGTTGGAGGAGGGCACACAAGGTAAATTCTGCCTTATTGAGAAAAACCTTATTAAAGCGTTTGCAAAAGGGTTAACTATGTAAGATAACATGGGTCAGCTTCGACACTGTTGTGCTTTCGCCAGACCAGATTTTATTGAAGCTGCATAAAGACCACCAAAGAGAAAGTTGTAGAACTTCGATTAACTCATAACTTTCCCTGTCTTATTTATTATAGAGGTAAATCGTAAGCTAACGCTTCAAAAGAACTCATGTGTGGTACTGTTATGTAAGATTTATATTATTTCCGTTAACACTATCTTTCTAAGATGCGTTTGTTGGCTTTAATGTCGTATTGAAGCCAAAATGCTATAAGTTCGGATTTCCGAACTATAGGTCACGAGAAGTTCCATTTAATATGGGCGTGAAATGAATAAATGACTCAAATGGCGATAACGTGGATCCACGAACGTCACCGAAGGGGCTTAATTATGTGAAACCTCAAAGTTCAATTTTTTTCCTTTTTTGCGCTGTTCAGAATTTTCGCACAAAGCACCACAACCCAAAATATGACCCTACCTTTGTAGTTAGAAAAAAATAAAACAGCGGTTCACATACATATAGGAGGGATTTTACCAAATTTATAATTTTTATATCATGCATGTATAAAATACAATTCACTATAATAGGAAGTGACCTTTTGACCAATGAGCCTTACATAAATCTTTTAAATATTTTTTGTCAGTAATACGTTTAATATATGAATGTGTGGTAGACATAAATAATGCAGCTTCTCTTGCTTCACCAAAGACGGTGTAGATGCACACGCATATTTTTTTGGTCTAAAAGACAAGTTCTTGTCCACTTCAAAACCATAAATTGGGGATATTCTATAATTTGTCTCGCCGAACTATTACGGTGGAGGCTAATGATATATTTCTTCATATCCTGGAATAAAACCAACAAAATCTATGAGAATCATGCATTGCTCCTCCTAGAAGTACTCACATACACACTTGACGTTTTTGAAGTTGAAGTTACTCCTGGCTTTCGCATTGTTGGGATACTTGTAGACACTTATTGTATGCACCTTCCTTCCAAAACAAGATATTTTTCCTCCTTTGCGCGTTTTATATTCTGTAGTTGCGAAGAAATAATGTTTGTAATTTAAAAATACATTAATAAATATTAAAATATATTATTTGACAATTTGTCTTTCCATCGATATTCGTCGGTATGTGCTAACGATTTCTACAATCGGTAACATAAAGTTACAGAATAGCACATTCGTTAACTCAACCGAATATTTTCGTTAACTACCGATGTCGGTTCGTTATTAAAAAAGTTACAGAATCGCACTACTGATACAGTTTAGAATGTTCATACAAATTTAGAGGTTAGTGTCGTATAACCTTAGACATAATACATTCCCTTGCTCCCTTTCCCATCAACTTCCGTGTAGTATCAATAGCATCCGCGTGTCTGTGATGGCATAACGTTTATAGGTTCATGTTAAGCTCAACAGATAAAATTCCATAACATATTTCTTGGCAGACACACAGCCCGGCTGGTATCGATATATACATTTTTACTGTCAATAATATCCTTATTCCGGTTAACTAACTGATCTCGTTTGATTTAAAGCTTTCCAAAATATTGATGGTTTTATGGTCTGTCTTCCACCCAAAGCGATCTTTAGTGGTCACTAATTTTCCCCGAAGGGATATTAAAATTGCAATTTGTGAAAAAGAAGAAAAACTCAATAAAACATTTATCGAAGATATTTGCTTATTGGCATTGTGGGCAGTGTGTGTTGTCCACCTGCTGTGTGATAATAATCCGAATAATTTGAAAGGAAGAATGCCACGGTGCCCTTGACTCAAATTTAAATGGAAGGTGCTTACACCTGGGAAGTTTTTGCAGATTCTGAAACTGCAATGTTCATAGATGAGAAAAATCGAAAACAAAAAAATCGCCGGAGCGCTTTTTATCCCAGCAAAATAAATTGGAAGTAGTGCAATGTGGACTAGATCTTTCACGGCATGTTTTGATGCAGTTCAAACGGAGTCGTGAAAAAAGCACTCCATTCCTCACATTTTAACTGCATTTGAATGCAATCCAAAGAATCACATCCACTTGTCACATTTTAACAACATCCGGATGCAGTTCAACGGATTCGTGAAAAAGGCACTCCAATTCCTCACAATTTAACAGCACCCGGATGCAGTCCAAACGGAGTCGTGAAAAAGGCACTTCGTTTGCTACATTTTATTAGCAGTTATTAGAGACCCTACAAGTACATAAATCAGTTTTTACATCTCTACAGGCAGCGGCATACATTTTCCAAAAAGAGATAAGCGTGTTAACATTTCCAAAAAATGTTCTATATAAAATAAAAAAATATTTAATTTGCGAACATTTTTTCGGTAAGAAAATTTCCCAATGGAGTGCTGTTGGAGTACATGTCGAAATCTTAACTGGTGATGGGAAGACAATATCAAACCCATTTAGCAGATGAAGCAAGAACAGTTCAGCTTGGATTAAAAGGAGAGCGGAGGAAACACGCATGGTTGCGATTGAATTCAATGGAGAATTTTCATAATTTGTGTTTATGTAATAAAGTTCTTAATATTTTTTTTACACAAATAATAAATGCATTTTATTTGTTCTGGGATATTTTGTAATGGCTTGCACACATTCCACAGAATGTATCAAAACACGTGCTTTGGACTGAATCCTATTCTACCCCCAAAGGGTTAGTTAAAATGCAATACCAAAGGGTCAGTTAAAATGCAGTGCCAAAGGGTCAGTTAAAATGCAGTGCAATGGAGTGCATCTTTCAGTAGTCACGCTCTTGTAAAAATCATAAGTGAAAATGCATAATTTGATGCACTTCCAAATCACGTGTACATATGATTTAACTGCCTCTTTGGAGGCAAACTTTTTGCTGGGATATAAATCGCGATTCAAGTTGACATTTTTAGGGGTTGTTTAGGTTTTCACGATTTTGCTTAGAAACCGAATGTCGCATCAAAATGAGACTGAAGAAAATGTTGTAGCTACAAAAATTTTCTACAAGATTGGCCTTTGCGGTATTTTCGTAGGTTTTACAATTTTTGAGATATTGAAGTTCAAAATGGGACAATGCACTGGCTGTATCGCCCTCTTATAAAACAATGTCATTAAGGGTGCGCCTTAACTAACTTTTAATGAAAACCACTTACATAGGGGAAGTTTTTGTGAATTCTGAAACAGCAATGTTCATAGATGAGAAAAATCCAAAAACAAGAAAAAATCGCTGTAGGGATTTTTCAATAAATCGCGGTCAAAATTCACATTTTTAGGTGTTTTTTAGGTTTTCACGAATTTGCTTGGAAACCGCAAGTCCAATCGAAATGGAGTTAAGGAAAATGTTGTAGCTGTGAAAATTCTCTACAGGATTGACGTTTATGATTTGTACTCAGGTTGTACCATTTTTGAGATAAAGAAGCTCATTTTACATTTTTAGGTTTTTTTGTTAGGGTTTCGCGATTTTGCTTGAATACGGCAAGTCTTATAGCTGGGAAATTTCTCTACAAGACTGTCTTATGTAATTTTTCCTAGGTTGTACCATTTTTTTAGATATATAAGTTTAAGTTGGGAAATTGTAGTCATGACATTGTTTTATAAGGAGACGATACAGAATTGAAATGATTTTGAATTGTTCCAATGTCAACTTCTATATCTCAAAAGTTGTAAAACCTACGAAAATATCATTAAAGTCAATCTTGTAGAGAATTTTGATAGCTACAACATTTTTTTATTCCCATTTCGATAGGACTTGCAGTTTCCAAGCAAAATCGCAGAAACATAAACAACCCCCAGATATCTCAACTTGAATCGCGATTTATTTAAAAAGCGCTCCGCCGATTTTTTTTTTGTTTTTTGATTTTTCTCATCTATGAACATTGTAGTTTCAGAATCCGCAAAAACTTCCCAGGTGTAAGCACCTTCCATTTAAATTTGATTCAAGAGCACCGTGATGTTATTTGTGAATTGTATGAATATACAAATAAATTTTCTTTATATCATTTCAGTTGGATATTATTAATATGTTGGTTTGTATGTAAGTGTATGTAATACATATATCGTGCTGTGGCCAGTTGCGAAAATCTTTTATTGTTAAATTAATTGGGTAATTTAGAGAAATAAATTACATTAAATCACTTCCCATGTACCATATACATATTTTGTCACTTTGTCACTCTGAGCCTAGATTCACAGATTCGTAGCCATTAGCAGTGGATCTAGATGTGGGCATGACAAAAATACCCATAGTTTTAGGTATTAACGCAATGTTGACATATAGGTGGTTGTCAACTACTTTTTCTGGGAGCTAAACTTAAAGAGACAATTAAATTTATGGTGGATCTGTCAGACTTATAACAGACACAACAATAGATCTAGATTGTCTTTAACGTGGAAAGTATTCCTAATAAATACATGTATTTGCTTTTCTCGGGCCTAAATTCCTTCCTGAAAAATAAAGCTATTCTTAAAAACATGTTGAAATACATAGCAAAATATGTATAATCTAGACTAGTTATTTTAGAAATCTTAAAATGTGGTTCTCAGGTAAATCTTGACTATCGAAAAAGTTATATACTGAAATTACACCATAAGCTTTGATCACCAAAAGTTCATCCTTCAGTGATAAAAAAAGATTTCTTCTACCACGCTGGCTTACAACAGTTGATGGCATAAAATAAAAGAATTAATAAGTAAAAAAGCGTAAAGTTCGGCCGGGCCGATCTTTTTATACCCTCCACCATAAAATATTCTGAACTAAAACGGAACAATTATTTTCTTTCCTGACCACAATTTTAGGCGGAGATATTTTGTGATCACTTATACCTAAATTAGATAAAAACAACTAAGAAAGTGATATAGTCGGACGGGGCCGACCATACACCACTTGCCCTGGGCAATAGTTTAGCACGGAATTTATATTATATTATTGCGACATGTTATATGTTGTTCTAAATTTTTTACTAAGAAAGAACCTAAAGAATTTAAAATAGAATTAGGTGACTTTTACCGAATCGACCAAAGAACAATAAGAATGCATTAGTCAGCTGTGCTGACGAAGATATAACCTCAGCCCCTGACCAACAAAAAAGAAAACACAATTATTTTACCGTGTATAAAATATGTTGATTTTGTATTACGAGTTTGCTTCAAAATTCGTGTGAAATTCTTAGAGAAAAATTTTGAGAGTTATCTTGCATATTAAACATTTTCGTATGTGCCGGCAGTGTTTTTTGCAGCTTTGGGCTATTTCAGAACGTATGGCCTTACTCCGGAAAAAATCGTATCTATGTATAGTAACCATGTAAACAACCTTCTCCAAAAATGTTCAAATAGATACGAGACTAGTCCTCACCCTGCTCTTTTTTCCAAGCTTTGTGTGAGAGTTACCCACAGGTTGGGACCGATATAGTACATATTCCAACCTGATGCATGACTGGATGAAATAATACAATGTGCAAAGTTTGTACATATCAGAAACTCCCTGCGAGCGTTATTTTGTATCGTCATGGTTTCGTGATGATTTTAAGCTATTTTCTCAGTAAGTATTGCCTTAATTTGCACCGTCGTAAAGAAGGCCGTAAGGACAACCCGCTAAAAATTCAAAACGATCCTCGTGGAGCTAGCAAACTTCATTTTGTCCGAATTTTATGTGGAAGGTACCCGACGTATGTCTGGAAGAAATAATATAATGTGACCAAATAGATTGCTCCTTTCAAGAGTTATCCTCGCACCATTTTACAAGAAATTTTTGAACTTTTGTGGAGGAAGGTGTTGGTCGTTATGGCCCATATTCCAACTTAAACTAATTTTGGAAAAAATATTACGAAGTTCAAAATTTGGTTGCCCCAGCCAGAAAGACGGACGAACAGGGATAAACCAACTCCAAATTGTCTAAAACGAATTTCCTCCAAAGATAAAACCGTTATTTCGATTGGTCGTATCAAAGTGTATAGTCTGTCGTCAGCCTAAAAGCCTCGCCACATAAGGGGATTTGTGGCTTAATTCATTAAGTTGCATGTTCTTCCGGCTTTAAATCAAAAGTCAAAGCATACGAAAATCGTGTTTTAGCACACATTCAGCCGCGTCTCTATATTTCGAGATATTGCATTGCTTTTTACCAAAGGAGGTACACAAACCCCAGTACAGAATTGTAATTTGCATCAATTTAAAAAAAAACTGGACTTTTCTCTTTCATGATTTTCAAACTTGTCTATAATGACTGCGACATTTTCAAGCATGAGGTAAAGGTAGTTATTTGCAAACAAAACAAACCGTAAAAGGAACCCACTTGTATGCTCGACAGTAGCTCTGTTATTTAACAGGTATATTGCAAAAATTGCGTCAAGTGATAGGTCAAGAGTTAGTTTTCAAGTTCCTATTTTGTCGAAATATGCCCCACAGAATTCAAAATATGAAAAAAAACTAAATTTTAATATTTTTGCCACAAAAATTAAGGTGATTGGTATACTCCTTGACCAAAACTCTTACCTCGTGCAATTTTTTTTTCAGTATTGACATATAACTGCGTCATCTACCGTGATTATGCTTAACTACACAATTAAAACAGTTTATAATGTTTTTTTGTTTTGTTCATCAATATTTTCAAAATTATGAGAAATTCAGTTATAGTTTTTTGTGGGGGTTTTCACTTAAACCACTATAACATAGCCATTTGTTAACCGATTTAAACAAATAATAACTTGTTCTAAAGATATTATTCATCCCTTTAAAAGGAAGAAGGGTCACTAGAAATCCGTTGTGAAGAAAAGGATATATGTCCGTTTAAATTTGAAAATGAAAGAAACCCAGATTTTCACTACTTTTACCGTTATAAAAAAATAAAACGAAGTGACCCAAACGAAATAAAGGCATTGTTGTTGTCCATGGATCCCAACACGATATAATTTTGCATCAGAACACTTGAATATTTTTCGGGTAAAATTTTGTAGCATAATGTCATTTATCGACATTTTGCGGAAAGTTTGTACATTCTTGAAGGAGCGTTCCAATGTATTAGAGAGTTTTCAATTACTGTCTTGGCTACAATGTTTGTCTTTGTGTTGGATCGAAAATCTCAATGGTTTGGCTGTTATATGCTAAAATATCCAAAAAAACGTCAATAAAAACCTTAAAGTCAAAATCGGGAGGCTCGATTTTCACGGTAGATATATGGTCCAGTGGACTTTTTTGCTCAGTTTAATCCCAGGAATCAGAAACGCGAAGGGCTCATTAAGGTTTTTTTCCTTCCACACAAATCGCCCCACCCTAATGTATATACTTTATATGAACGCAAGTGATTATTTCAATGTGCTACAAACAGAAAAACAAATTTAATATACCCTCCACTCAATGGTGGGGGGTATAACAAATTCAATATACTCTCCATACTATGTTGGAGGGTATAAAAACAAGTAAAAAAGTGTTAAGTTTGGCAGGGCCGAATTAGGCTATACCACAACATGGAAATACACTCCGTTTCATGTCAATAGCACATTTCAAATTGCTTTTTGTTACTTCAGTTTAGTCGATATCCGTGGAATAACCTCGGGAAAGTTTATATATCTTGGTTTGTAATTTTATGAAGTATCTTTCAACAAAAAGTTTGGCTTCGATAACGTACCGTTATTATACCCTATACCACAATGTGGAAAAGGTATTATAAGTTTGTTTTGGTAAAAATTCATGTAACATCGCGAAATATTCGTCGGAGACCCCCAATGTGGTATACCATTCTTCATATCTCGACGAGATAAAGCGATTTTGAGATGTGTGTCCGTCCGTCCGTCTGTCCATTATAAATTGTAAACATGCTCCAGGCCGCAATTATGGACCGATCGTCACGAAATTTTGTATGGAGGTCGGGTTCAGATCAGAATAGATCCCTATTCTTATTGGTGATGATCGTGAAATATTTAGAGGGTGAAATGGACCAAAAACATAATATTTATCCAATTTTCTAGCGGCTCTGTAGGTCTCAATAATAGTCCGATCAAAGCTTAATTTTAAATAAGGTAAGAGTAAATCACAAAGGAGATGCTTGCATTTTAAGATGGCGATCGGATAATATTTAGAGGGTTAAATGGACCAAAACTTTTGTGTGAAAATTGTGAAAATTTTTAATATACAGCTTATATCTTAATTCCTGGAAGTGACAATCCGGACAGAGAGATATACTTGAAAGTGGAACGCTTGACCTCTCAATTGATGCCAATTATGTTGGTGTGCATGATCAGATAACAGAGTTACAGCCTAATATATCCCGTTATTTGTATGTAGTGTAATAATAAACTCGCTAGAAGTCGCAATTATACATCAATAGTAACGAAATTTTGCACCGGGTAAGAGTATAGGTCGAAAAAGATGCCTACAATTTTGAATGATGATCTGATATTCTTTAGCGCGTGAAATGGACCATTACTTTTGTATGAAAAATATAAAAATTTTATTTTTGGTCGATATTTTAATTCCTTGAGGACATATATATTTCGCAAAGTAGCCAACATATGGAAAAAAACTACTGATCTTTCCTCTGATGTAAATTGCAATAAAGTGTTTGCTAGATAACGGGTCTATTGCCTAATATATAATGGGTTCTGTGTAGAGAACCACATTTTGATCCCATGCTACATATTGTCTCTCCAAAAGTTTATGTAACACCACGAAATATTCGTCCTAGACCCCTTATTTGGTATGCCAAAATTCATATCTCGACGAGATAAAGCGATTTAGCGATGTGTCTCCGTCCATTAAAAAATTGTAAACAAGCTTAAGGCCGCAATTATGGACCGATTGTAACAAATTTTTTAAGGAGATTGGGTTCGGGCCAGAATAGAAATGATTAGTTTTTGGTGATGATCGTTCCTCAGGGGAGGAAATGGACCAAAAACAAAATTTTAACCAATTTTGTAGCGGCTCTGTAGGTCAAAATAATAACCCGCAAAATTTTAAACAAAGTTTGAGTTTATGATGAAGGAGAAGCGTACAAACCAAAGTGAAGATCAGATATTACTTAAATGGACTGAAACTTTTGTGTGAAATTGGTAAAAATTTCAATAACGTAGCGGTTAAACAACGGAAGTAGTAGTACTACATAAGTGGGTTTCATTAAATTTTAGTTTGTGTGAACTAAATTTTCCTTTCTTGCTACAAAAATGTCTTTGTCATGCTAGATAACTTTTTTGTTTTGGTCATAAGTATTATACATTACATCTCTGATATTTGATAATTAAATTGTCACAATCATTGAAAAAAAGTTCCGTGGAGAGCGATTGTCCAGGGGTATTGGTATCGGGTATCCCATGGTCGGCTCCGTCCGACTATAGACTTTTCTTACTTGTTTTTTTTTTTTAATTTTCTTTCAAAAAGCCCAAAAGTTGTACGGTTCAAAGTGTTTCATCGGAATAGCACATTTTTTAGTAACTTGAGTAAAAATGCAAATTTTGAATGCTACTGTTACGATTCTTTAAAATTGGAATAAATAAAAGCTATTTCAAGTTAAACACGCTAAAATTGGTCGAACTATGACTTTAATACCGGGAAATAAGACCTTATGAAATCTGTGGACTTTAATTGTCTATAATACGTTCAAAATTTGGCGTAAATTGACAGTTTCTTGTTAGTTTTATAAAAACCTAAGAAAACGAAGGAATGAAGAGAGATGGTGCAAAATAAACTTGAAATTCTACTGAAAATTGGGTATTTTTGATCGAGGAACTTCAAATTCCTACGACTCCTATATACGGGTCAATGATGGCATTAAGATATGATAATCATCAGAAAGAAAAAACGAGATCGTTCCTATACACAGATAGAAAATAGGTGGAATTTCTGCGGCAGGTATAATAAATATTATAAAGATTATTATTAAATTATTTGCAGGTTCTCGATTGCAGAAACTTTCACTTCTTGGATCTCCTGGAAGAGAAGAACTTAATAGACCACCATTGCCGAGGTGACAGCCTCGTGGTATCGGAAAGTACAAAATCTTGCGGTACAAAATTTAGGGTTATCTCCAGTTTATGTCTGTGTCAGATATCTAAAATATTTTCTTTCTATGTATGGTAAGGATCTCGTTTTTTTATAGTATGTTGGCTCAGACTCAGAGCAATAACAATCACCTGATATTTTAATTATTAACTTATCTTAATGCCTTCACTGACCTGTATTATGGAATAGAAGTCGTAGGAATTTGAAGTTTCTCGATCAAAAATACCCAATTTTCAGTAGAATTTCAAGTTTATTTTGCACCATCTCTCTTCATTCCTTCGTTTTTCTTTAGTTTTTTATAAAACTAAGAAGTAACTGTCAATTTATGCCAATTTTTGAACGTATTATAGACAATTAAAGTCCACAGCTTTCATATGGTCTTATTTCCCCGGTATTAATCTCATAGTTAGAACAATTTTAGCGTTTTAAACTTGAAAAAGCTTTTATTTATTTCAATTTTAAAGCATCGTTTTGGGCTTTTTGAAAGAAAATTAAAAAAATTATAACGGTACGTTATCGAAGCCAAACTTTTTGTTGAAATATCTATATATATAAATGAGCTTGGTGATAAGTGATTGACTGACTGACTGACTGACTGACTGACTCATCATCAACGCCCAGCCAAAACGGCTAAAGCTAGGAGCTTGAAATTTTACCAGTGGGTCACTGTTGATGCAAATGTGCGAGATAAGGCCGGGTTTTAGAAAATTCGTCCTGGAACCACAAAAAATAACAACAACAAAAATCCTTATTTTTCATTACTATTACGTACTTATTTACTTAGTTGGCCCTCTGCAAGACATGTGTCAAATTAACAATGCTATAACTTCATGATACCGTAAACGATCACACATAATTTCAAATTTTGTAGTTTACTTCTAGGCGCACTTATTTTATCGTAAACCACCAAATAATGGAAAGACAAGACATTTGTTATCTTCCATTGCAACAGATGTCGCAGTTGGTGATAATGGTATAAACAGGTGTCGCACAAAACATTTTCATTCGTTAAAATACAGTTAGAAAAGATGATTACAAATGATGTATTTGTAAAAATTTTGATTTTCAATTTAAAATTAAAACAAAAATTCTTTCAATAAATGATGTTGGGTTTGTTAAACAAATGAGTTGCTGTTGAAGACAACATTAGGGGAATAAATTCAGAAATCGGACAGAAATAACAACAACTAAAAACTGTATGGACCTCACTTTTTGGTAATAACTAAATGTTTGCAAATCAATGAAAGTGCAATAAAATTGTGCATATTACCATGATTTATTTGCTATTAAGAATTTTATCGTATATGGAGATGTACAGTCATAACTATTCAATTTCAAAATCTGTAATTTGAAGAAATCGCTAAATAATTAATGAAATCAATAATAGGCCCCAGGAATATAGGAATATAGGAATTTGGTATGGAAATCAAGGTTAGGAAGTGGTGCTTCTAAAAGGAAATGGTTTGCAAAATTACCAATCATGTGTACGAAAAGTACTAAATGGTACTAAATTTAGTACAATTTAGATTTGGTTGAACGTAAAGAGCTGGAAACCTGAAATTTGGAATTAAGGTTACTGTTGTAGTGTAGGATTGAGATATGAGGGTAATTTTGGAAATTCGTGCTTTAGTGTACGAAAAGTACTAAATAGTACTAAATTTGGTACAATAGGGATTTGGGTGAACGGATAGAGCTGGAATCCTGATATTTGGAATTGAGATTACTGTTGGAGTGTAAGATTGAAGAACTTTTTCAAATTCGTACTTATGTGTATGAAAAGTACTAAATGGTACTAAATTTGATACAATGGGGATTTGGGTGAACGGATAATAGCTGGAATCTCGAAATTTGGAATTGAGATTACTGGTGGGGTGTAGGATTGAGGTAGTTTTGAAAATTCGTACTTATGGGTACGAAAAGTACTAAATGGTACTAAATTTAGTACAATTTGGATTTGAATGAACGGATAGAGCTGGAAACCTGAAATTTGGAATTAATATTACTGTTGAAGTGCAGGATTGAGATATGAGGGTGGTTTTGGAAATTAGTACTTATGTGTACGGAAAGTACTAAATGGAACTAAATTTTGTATAATGGGGATTTGGGTGAACGGATAGCGCTGGAATCTCGAAATTTGGAACTGAGATTACTGGTGGAGTTTAGAATTGTGGAAGTTTTGGATATTCGTACATAGGGTACGAAAAATACTAAATAGCACTAAATTTGGTACAGTTTCGATTTGGGTGAACGGATAGAGCTTGATTCCTCAAATTTGGACTGAGGATCACTGATTAAGAGTAAGAAAGATGCACCAAAGGGTTTTTGGAAACTTGAGTGTACGAAAAGTACTAAATGGTACTAAATTTAGTACAATTTGGATTTAGGTGAACGGATAGAGCTGGATTCCTGAAATTTGGAATTGATATTACTGTTGGAGTGTAGGACTGGGGAAGTTTTGGAAATTCTTACTTATGTGAATGAAAAGTACTAAATGGTACTAAATTTGGGACAATGGGGATTTGGGTGAACGGATATAGTTGGAATCTCAAAATTTGGAATTGAGATTACTGGTGGGGTGTAGAATTGAGGTAGTTTTGAAAATTCGTACTTATGGGTACGAAAAGTACTAAATGGTACTAAATTTAGTACAATTTGGATTTGGGTGAACGTATGTATGTAGCTGGAAACCTGAAATTTGGAATTAAGATTACTGTGAAGTGTAGGACTGAGATATGAGGGCGGTTTTGGAAATTCGTACTTATGTGTTCGAAAAGTACTAAATTTGGTACAATAGGGATTCGAGTGAACGGACAGAGCTGGAATCCTGAAATTTGAAATTGAGATTATTGTTGGAGCATAGGATTGGGGAAATTTTGGAAATTCGTATTTATGTGTACGAAAAGTACTAAATGGTACTAAATTTATTACAATTTGGATTTGGGTGAACGGATAAAACTGGAATCCTGAATTTTAAGTATTTTAATTTTATTTATTTTAATTTAAAGTATGAATTTTAGTAAACGGAAAGAGTTAGAATTTGCAACCCGTTCGCGGCAGGCTATAGATGTAGAATTTGGATTTGGGTGACGGATAGTGTTTGAGTCCTGAAATTTGAAATTAGGATTACTATTGGAGTGTAGGACTGAGGTAGTAAGGGTACGGAAATTACTAAGTGATACTACCTGTGGTACAATTTGGATTTGGGGGAACGGATAGAGCTGGAATCCTGGAATTTGGTCAGACTGCTGTTGGAGTATAGGATTGAGATGGAAGTAGTTTTTGAAATTCGTACTTATGGGTACGAAATGTACCAAATGGTACAACTTGGATTTGAGTGCACGGATAGTGCTGGAATCCTGTTATTTGGAATTATTGTTACTGTTGAAGTGAAGGATTAAGGTTGTTTTGGAAAATCGAATTTGGTACAATTTGTTTTTGTGTAAAGGGGTTTTTGGAAATTCGTCTTAGAAAGGTACGAAAAGTGCTAAAGTGTACTAAATATGGAATCCATTGTATTAGGCAAACGCGAAGAGCTAGAATTCTAGAATTTTGAACGAGTGGTCATTGATGGAGAGTTAGGAAGATGTACCAAAGGGTATTTAGAAACTCGACCTATAAGTGTACGAAAAGTACTAAAAGTTTCTAAATTTGGAGCCAATTGCATATTTTTAATGGATAAAGCTAGAATCTTCAAATTTGGTATGGGAATCAAGGTTGGGAAATGGCGTTGAAATAAGGAAATGGTTTTGGAAGTTCGTATTTATGATTACGAGCAGTAATAAATTTGGATTTGGGTGAACGGATAGAGCTGGAATTCTGAAATTTGGAACTAAGATTACTGCCGGACAGTAGAATTGAGGTAGTTTTGGAAATTCGTACTTATGGGTACAGAAAGCACTAAATTTGGTACAATTTGAATTTTAGTAAACGGATAGTGTTGGAATTAGGAATTAAGATTACTGTAGGAGTGTAGTATTGAGGAAATTTTGAAAAGTCGTACGCATGGGTACGAGAAGTACTAAATGGTACTAAATATGGTACAATATGGATTTGGGTGAACGGGTAGAGCTGGAATCCTGAAATTTTTGTTTGGGAAAGAAATGGTACTAAATTTTATACAATTTGGATTCGGGTGAATTAATAGAGCTGGAATCCTGAAATTTGGAATTACGATTACAGTCGAAGAGTAGGATTCAGGTTGTTTTGAAAAAGCAAACTTATGGTTACGAAAAGCACTAAATGGTACTAAATTTAGTACAATTTGTATGTAGGTGAACGGATAGCGGTGGAATCCTGCAATTTGAAAGTATGATTATTGTAGCCCTGTTGCGTTGAGGAAGTTTTGAAAATTGGTACAAAAATTCTAAATTGTTCTAAATTTAGTACAATTTTAATTTGGTTCGACTTGATACTAAGTTTGGTACAATTTGGAATTGGACGAACGGATACAGCTGGAATCTTGAGATTTGGAATTACTGTAATTATTATGGAATTTACTGTAATTATTTTATATTAATGTCCGTGTATGGCTGAGATATGTCGTCGAAATACGTACCATAAGTATACGAAAATTACTTAATGGTACTCAATTTGTTTTTGGGTGTAGGGACAGTGCTGGAATTTTTATTTTTTGGAGTTAGGGTGTGTATTGGTGTGCAACGTTGATCTCGCTGTTAATGTGTAAGGGTGAGATACGGCTGATCTTTTTGAAAATCGAACTTAAGGGGTACGTACAGTACTAAGTGCGACCAAATTTTCAGTGTTTGTCATTTCCATATTATATATTGTTTATTTGTTTTTTTTATATCCTTTCCGCATACGAAGTAGCGGGCATTTTGCTAGTACTTCATAAAATTACAAACCAAGAAATATAAACTTTCCCGAGGTTATTCCATCGATATCGACCAAACTGATGTAACAAAAAGCAATTTGAAATGAGCTATTAATATGAAACGGAGTGTATGTTGATTCAGAACTTTGAATGGCAACTTACAGCTAGTCTGATTAGAAATTGTAGCCAAAAATTTTGAAAATGCCGCAAATCGGCAAAGCATAGACTTACGTTGACATTTTTTTTTGATGGAGACGTTTCTTGACTGCCTGGAACATCAACTATCAAATTAGGGTAGTTCAGTCAAAAGATGTAGATAGAACCCTCAAAATACCAAAAATATGGGAATATCTTTAAAGTCCTTCTGTTCCTCACGTTATGTTTGGGATTTCCCTCCCCTTTGGCGAACACGTTTTGGTCTATGCAGAGTGAAGGTTACTTGCCTTTACTTACACTATCGATAAATTGCCGTATGTGTTCTATCGGTATCTACTTTTTTTCGCACATTTCTTTATTTAGTATTCATACACAGCCATTTTTTATGAACGGAAAACATACCAACGGATGTAATGTTACAATTAGAATGCCTTTAGGAATACAAATAATTTCATTTCCTGATACTTTTTCAAATGTCTGAATGTGTGATTTTTAATTATAAATTATTCTCTTTGACGATGGTAATTCAAAGTGTGAATGAGTAGTTGGTAGTGAGGGGATAGAAACATTCATTAACATATTATCAAAACTTCTCTTTCGTAATTACAAAGTAACATGCTATGGAAAAACGACCTTTAGCAACCCACTATAAGCAAGTGACGGGACAAACAAACCCACACACACACCAGTTCATTAGTTGCAAAATTAGCATAATTAAATATGTCAACAAATAGTTATCAGTGTTATTTTAATCACGACCCTAACCAATGACTTTAGGGGTCGTGTTCGAACTGAAACGATGTATGAATGAGTGAATGGACGATGATAATGACTGCTTCTCAAACCCAATGGTGTCCATTACCATTTCCATTGTCATTTAAAGACACTTACACACGCACACACACATTCGCCAGTAAAATTATTTTAATTGACATTTTGTCACAAAGTGTAGTTGTAAGAGAAGGACATCATTAAGGATTCCGCAAAATGACAATTAGTTGGAATTACATTTTGTCACAGTTCCACTTGAGGTCACCACCCAACCGTACATCTATCCATTAATGCATCTGTTGTTTCGCTTTTTATGGCCTCTGAACTCTGCACCTTATTGAAGGAGTGTCGGATACAATTTCCATTCTGTTTTTTCTTTTTTTCTTTTTTGTAAGAAAATATATTTTATTAACGACAATTATACTCTGAAGGACTACTATTTGTTGGCTCCACACAAAAGAAAATGAAACAAAATTGGAAAATAAAATGAAGTAATAATAAGAAGAAAACAACAAAAAACAAACGTATTCAAAATTTACGGAAACACAAATGGCCACAGAATATCCATCCATTGAACTCATGGCAGTTGTAAATACAATTTACTTAATTGCAGTACATTGGTGGAAATCACTTGTTTAATTGTCCATCACGTTCACAAGATTTCTCTTTCAAGGCTATGATATAAGGGTCCGTGGCATAAAGATGTTTCACATTGAGACGTATATTGTTTATAGTGTTTTGAGGGGAAATCGAGGATTTAAATGCAATAAAGATTGTCTTACCGTTTATGGTGATCAATTGTACTGTGGGCTAAAGTGCTCCCGAGGACGTTTGTTAGATCCCCACCGGCGGATAGGAATAGGTAGCCGGTCATACTACTCTGTTCTTAACGAGGGAAATCATTTTGTAACATGACCAGTCTTGAGTAAAGTAGTATGATCACCTACGTTTGGAAACATTAAAGTTTCCCGCGGGCAAAAACTGTGTATATAAAAATAGCCTAACACCAGCGGGGACCCGTGAGCTGCCAAACTCGTTGTCATCAAGCGATCATGTGCAACGATCTCTCACAGTTGTGGGTTCCTTGGCATCTGTGGTCAAAGGTACTAACACAAATACAACCAAAAAGAAAGGGAAGTAAAAGGAAGCTAAGATAGAGAGAGTTTAATCTGAAACCAACAATTAGAGACTGGGAGTGACCCTGACTATGAATTTGTCAGCAAAACCAAAACAGTTACAACCGTTCTAAAATTCCCTACTTAGTCCGGTCAAAATAGACATGCGTATAAGGGGGAAATAGCAAAAATTCCCACAAAGCTGAATTTTGGTGGAGAGCTAGGGTTAGCCATTAGAAGCAACGTCCTAAAAGTCCCCATCGATCCCATGTGTGCAAAACAAGTTATTCGGGGTCAAAGGTCATTTTTGGAGGCATTATTCAGTTTTTTTAATTTTTTTCAAAAACGGTAATACTTAGCAAAAGCCCGCTAAAGTAAAAGTTGTAGATTCAATAATTGTCTACAAGATTGGTCCTTATGATTCTTAAAAAAGACTAACCATTTTCGAGATATCTCGATCTAAAGGTCAAATAAAAAATTAGACGCGTAAGTACATTATGAGGCGAACCGGTTAAAGTAAGGACACTATGTGTTAGATACTTCCGTAAGCTTTCAATCGATATCCACTTTGCAGTAATCGGTTCAGTAGAACCGAGTCTAACCCGATTTTTAAATTTGGCCTTTCGGGTCTAATAACCGGCGAACCGGATCCGCAACCGTTGGAAGTTATACATTTCCGTAATCAGCGCAACAAACCCTACCTTCGGACAAAACTTGAAAAAAATCGGAGAGTTTTCGTTGGGGTCGTTCCCGTTGGGCTTTCGATTATACACGTGGGTTAAATGGGCTATTTTTGCATAAAATGACTCTAACATTGAATAACTATACTAAACACATTCCGATTTTGTTGGAATTTTTTTTAGAAGATAGCTATAATTTCGCTCTTCAAGAAAATATATATATTTTTGGGGGACCGACCCGATTACTTCGCTTATTTTAGCCGGTTCGTCTGAATATGTGCATATTTCCCTTATAAGTGCATAAAAATCATGTGTTTTTTGGAACAGCTATATCTCAAGAATGGTTCCTTCTAAGAAAAAAATTGTAAGGGTCAAACTTGTAGATAATTTTTCTGTCTACAATATTTACTTTAGTCACTTTTTGATTAGATCAACCGTTTTCAAAAAATAAATCCGAAAACTTAAAAACCCTTAAATTTTGACCTTTGACCCCGAATAATTTTTTTTGCACACATGGGATCGATGGGGACTTTTAGGACGTTGCTTCTAATGGCAAACCCTAGCTCTCCACCACAATTCAGCTTTGTGGGAATTTTTGCTATTTCAATGTCTATTTTGACCGGACTAACTAACGAGGATGTACACAAGATGATGGATGAGGTGAGCGAGAGTATCGCAAAGCTCACAACGAAAAGGCAACAGTTGTCAGGCGCTCAACGACGGAAGTTCAAGAAGGACAAGGCGCAGCAGGATGCCCTTAATGAGATTCACTTCCACCGAAGCGGCGAACAGGATTAAATCTTTCCAAAAAATTAACACACTTCTAAACCAAGGAGGAGCTATCGTATGTGGTAATTGACACTAAAGGGTCCGACAGACTCAAGCAAACATCAAACACCATCGAAAAATGGTCAACAACAAATTGTTGGAACACATCCTTCAGGGGCGTTGCAAATACAAAATCTACGCTGAATTTAAGGGAGGCATATTAATGTACCATGACCTCATGCGAACTCAGCCGCTCTTGGGGGAGCAGTATAGCAACGCCTTGTCAATATGGCAAAAAGAAGCTGATAAGAAAGGACGAAATCTATCTCTTACCAAAAGTAACGTTGTACGTCAAGGAGTTTGGCTGCAAACTCGAGACGGAGCGCATGCAAACAAAACGAGAGCACCCATCTTGTGGTGGAACTCGACGATCTCTCCTAGCCAGCTAAGAAAGACAAAGGGCACGGCGTACTACATCTTCAATGTCACCAACTTCAAAAATTAAAGGGCAAAAATCGTAGAGTAGAATTATGCCTTTCTAAACAGCCAGGAGATTAAAACTCCGACCAAGACACAAGAGGGAGCTGAGTAAATCAGCAACCACCGAGGAGTCCGCCTGTTGTAGGAACTGTGAACTAGGTCATCCAAATACAGGCATGTGAATCGATGGATCCCCAGCACAGATGCGCACTGGAAGCTGCGATTTTACAGATGGGGCTGTGCTAGGGGGAGGGCGGGACTGGGTCTCTATATCAAAGAACCGGAAAAAGAATCTCCATCCAACTGCCGGATTATAATACGAACTACCGGCAATTTGACATTTTAGATTCCCAGTGGTCACAAAATTTCTTCACTAAAAATTGCCCACATAGGCCCGGGCTTGAGGAACGTAGGACGGTGAATTCTAAGTGGTGCACTACAATTTGTTTGCCTGCAGTCTCCTGGGATATTCGAAAAACGAACAAGACGAATAATTACACCATGGCAATTTGAGCTCTCACACATTGATTCAAACCAGCGCCTATTTGACCGGACAAAACGTGGAATTTATTGGTCATCCGCGTGGAAAAAATGCTTCAACAATTGATTTGAGTGCATGAAAAATACTGGAAAATAGTTTGAAAAAAAAAAAATAAAACCAAATATTCACGTTTTCAATATTAGGACAGACATTTTTCAAGTTCCCCTCATAATTAGGATTTCCAGCGGAGAAAAAATGGTGAATGGTATGAAGGGTTCGGTCCGGACGAACTTATCACCGTTTTATACCCTCCGCCATAGTATAGAGGATATTTTATGTTTGGTTTTCCGTTTGTACGTATTGAAATTATCATTTGTGACCAGAAAAGTTTTTTTATTTACTTTGCACTTCTGTCGTTTATCTACATGCAGATTTCAATGGCATATAAGTGTGATTCGTATCTGTTCATATACAATGAGTCAACTAAATTATTGCAAAACCAACATTATTACAAAATTTTAAATAACTTTATTAATATATATCTTAAGAGTTTAAAAGAGGGCTATAGTAGGATGGGGCCGACCATGTGATGCCCTACACCACTTCCCCTGGCCACTAGTTTTCTGCGGAATGTATTTATATGATTGCGATAAACAAAATGTACCATTGTAAATGAGGCCGCTCCAACAATCCACTGAAAAAGAGTCAAAACGATGCGAGAGGAGCTCCTAAACTTTGCTTTGAAACCGCAAGCCCTATTGAAATGGGAGTAGAGCAAATGTTGTGGCTGTCAATATTATCTTCAAGATTAACCTTTATAACTTTTTCCTTGGTTTCACCATGCCCGGCCAGGCCACATGAAATTTTCAACGGTAGCAAAATACCCCTCTGTTATGATGGTGACATATTCTGAGTATTTCAGCCATGCGTTGTTCGGATTCGGCGATAAACAGTAGGTCCCTTATCACTGAGTTAGTATGAATCGGGGTGCACTCATTCATATGAGAGAAGCCTCCCTTGTCCCTACTGTGATGTTTGTGGAACAATTATCTATATATATAAAATTGAAATTTGTTTGTCTGTTTGTTTGTGCCTTATAGACTCGAAAACATTGCTACATGGCCTGGAATGAAAATAGGCTATATCATTTTTTGAAATTTCGCGTTGATCTGGAGATATAGCATTAAAACCGGAGGTACCTCCAAAAAATTTAGATTTTGTATGCAAATATCTTTAGAACTGTTACAGATACAATCTCCAAATTTTGTATGCGTGACGGGGTTTGATGTAGAAATAAATTTACCAAATTATATTCAAATCGGTTCAGATTTGGATATAGCTCCCACATACATATATTTTCGGCCGATTTCCTTATTTTATGTACCAAACATGCTATTTATGTCCAATTTCGATGCAATTTGGAATGTATGACGGAACTTGGTCTGGAAATAAACGTGCCAATTTATATCAAAATCGGTTCAGATTTGTATATAGCTCCCATACACATATATTTTCGGCCGACTTCCTTATTTTATGCACCAAACACGCTATATATGTCCAATTACGCTGAAATTTTGAATTTCTCACGGAATTTGTTCTAGAAATAAATGTGCCAGATTATATTGAGATTGATTCAGATTTGGATATAGCTCCCATACACATATATTTTCGGACGATTTCCTTATTTTATGCACCAAACACGCTATATATGTCCAATTTCGCTGAAAATTGGGAATGTGTAACGGAATTTGGTCTAGACATAAATGTGCCAAATTATATTGAAATCGGTTCAGATATTTTTATTGCTTCTATATATATTTTCGGCGGATTTTCTGTATTTGATGTATCAAACACGCTATATATGTCTAATTTCGCTAAAATTTGAAATGCCTGACGGAATTTGTTCTAGAAACAAATGTGTCAAACTATATCGAAATCAGTTCAAATTTGGATATAGCTCCCATATATATTTTCGGCCGATTTTCTGTATTTGATGCATCAAACACTTTATATATGTCCAATTTCGCTGAAATTTGGAATGTCTGACGGAATTTGTTCTATAAATAAATGTGCCAAATTATATCGAGATCGGTTCAGATTTGAATATAGCTCCCATATATTTTCGGCCGATTTCCCGTATTTGATGCACCAAACACGCTATATATGTCCAATTTCGCTGAAATTTGAAATGTGTTACAGAACTTGGTCTAGAAATAAATGTGTCAAATTATATCGAAATGGGTTCAAATTTGGATATAGCTCCCATATATATTTTCGGCCGATTTCCTGTATTTTATGCACCAAACACGCTATATATGTCCAATTTCGCTGAAATTTGGAATGTGTAACGGAATTTGGCCTAGACATAAATGTGCCAAATTATATCGAAACCGGTTCAGATTTGGATATTTCTCCTATATATATTTTCGGCCGATTTTCTGTATTTGATGCATCAAACACTTTATATATGTCCAATTTCGCTGAAATTTGGAATGTCTGAGGGAATTTGTTCTAAAAATAAATGTGCCAAATTATATCGAGATCGGTTCAGATTTGAATATAGCTCCCATATGGTAATATTCAAAAAAGTTTTTCAATCGTTGAAGTTGAGGTTCGCCATTTAATAAGTCGCGAACTGTTAATATATTTTATAAAATATGAATATATTTATATTAATTGAAGTGTTTTAGCCACGATCTCATAATATGGAACATAACAAATAATTTTCGTGGAAGCTGCGTTGTTGGTAATATTAAAAAATGGGTAAAAATGTGTTGAAGTTTACAAGTTTTTTTGTGTTCTTTCTTGACTTCTGGTCAAACCACGGAAAAATTAGACATAAGCTCAAAGAAAGAATTGAAGAATACCCCTTGGGCAACATGGTTCTAATGTATGACTTTTCGATATATACAGTGCATCCCACTGAAATCGATGCTGACATTTTGAAGTTTTGAAATCCGGGTTTTTCGAATTTTTCTTATAAATAGTGGGTGCAACTAGATAATAATCCAAACTAGTTTATAGGATTGTAGAACTCGCGATTCCACGTCGTTCGATGTATATCTCATGAGTGTGCTCCGTACAGCTTCCTAGTAATAGGAGTCCAAAGGCGAAAATTTGCTGCGTAAATTTTCTGAAAAAACCTATTTTTTGGCTTTAAAATTTACAACTGTCGTACAGGTACCCCTGAACCCCGCGTGATTTTAGTTTTTTATGTGCCGGATCTAATGAGCTCTTCCCCTGTCGAATCCATCCACTAAAACGCCGGATATAGATACCTTGAAAGTAGGAAAATCTGCAAAAATATATTTTGACAATTCCGCGAATTGAACCGCGATTTTCTTTGATTATTTTTGCACAAATGTAATCCTTTATACGCGATTATAATATTTGCCAAAAAGGTGTGTCACAAATTACAAAGATTCAGGAGTAATATCCCTATTTATCCCAAAATAGAACGCGGTGGCACATCCGCAGTTCTTGACGAATCGGTCTAAAATAATTTATATTGACGTATTTTTAATAGGGGGCCATTGAAATCGGATGCACCTTATAATCATATGCACATCGCGTAATTTTTGCCCACTTGAAGGTTTTTTGAATAGTAAGATGCAACTGATGGCACACTTTGGCCGCTGAATGGAACATGGGAAAATCCATGCATATTGATAGACATGGACTCCCTGTATCCGAAAAGCACATGCACCTCAACCGATTTAAACCAATTCGCGAATTATACGGTTTTTAACTTCTATGTTTTTTCTTTGATTGTAATTTCAATATTACTCTCTACTTTTTATTTCTATTGCTTATCACAGAAAGCAAATATACTTTCACGATGACTAATTACTTTTCTCGTAGAAGTTTAAGCAAAATACTTCAGGATTTGGATCGAAAATTAGCGAAATAATAGAATAACTCCCAACATTTATTTTTCAAATTTTTCGTATTTAACCAAAAATATATTTATACCCTATACCACAATGTGGAAAAGGGTATTATAAGTTTGTTTTGGTAAAAATTCATGTAACACCGCGAAATATTCGTCGTAGACCCCCAATGTGGTATACCAATCTTCATATCTCGACGAGATAAAGCGATTTTGAGATGTGTGTCTGTCCGTCCGTCCGTCCGTCTGTCCATTATAAATTGTAAACACGCTCCAGGCCGCAATTGTGGACCGATCGTCACGAAATTTTGTATGGAGGTCGGGTTCAGATCAGAATAGATCCCTATTCTTATTGGTGATGATCGTGAAATATTTAGCGGGTGAAATGGACCAAAAACATAATATTTATCCAATTTTCTAGCGGCTCTGTAGGTCTCAATAATAGTCCGATCAACGCGTGATTTTAAATAAGGTAAGAGTATATCACAAAGGAGAAGCTTGCAATTTGAGATGGCGATCGGATAATATTTAGAGGGTTAAATGGACCAAAACTTTTGTGTGAAAATTGTGAAAAATTTTAATATACAGCTTATATCTTAATTCCTGGAAGTGACATTCCGGACAAGTGAGATATACTTGAAAGTGGAACGCTTGACCTTTCAATTGATGCCAATTATGTTGGTGTGCATGATCAGATAACAGAGTTACAGCCTAATATATTCGATTATTTGGTTGTAGTGTAATAATAAACTCGCTAGAAGTCGCAATTATACATCAATAGTCACGAAATTTTGCACCGGGTAAGAGTATAGGTAGAAAAATATGCCTAGAATTTTGAATGATGATCTGATATTCTTTAGCGGGTGAAATGGACCATTACTTTTGTATGAAAAATAAAAACATTTTATTTTTGGTCGATATTTTAATTCCTTGAGGACATATATTTCGCAAAGTAGCCTACATATGGAAAAAAACTACTGACCTTTCCTCTGATGTAAATTGCAATAAAGTGTTTGCTAGATAACGGGCCTACTGACTAATATATAATGGGTTCTGTGTAGAGAACCACATTTTCATCCCATGCTACATATCGTCTCTCCAAAAGTTCGTCCTAGACCCCTTATTTGGTATGCCAAAATTCATATCCCGACGAGATAAAGCGATTTAGCGATGTGTGTCCGTCCATTAAAAATTGTAAACAAGCTTAAGGCCGCAATTATGGACCGATTGTAACGAATTTTTTAAGGAAGTTGGGTTCGGGCCAGAATAGAAATGATTAGTTTTTGGTGATGATCGTGAAATGTTCAGGGGATGAAATGGACCAAAAACAAAATTTTAACCAATTTGTAGGTCAAAATAATAACCCGCAAAATTTTAAACAAAGTTTGAGTTTATGATGAAGAAGAAGCGTACAAACCAACGTGAAGATCAAATAATACTTAGCGGGTTAAATGGACTGAGACTTTTGTATGAAATTGGTAAAAATTTTAATAACGTAGCGGTTAAACAACAGAAGTAGTAGTACTACATATGTGGGTTTCATTACATTTTAGTTTGTGTGAACTAAATTTTCCTTTCCTGCTACTGTCTTTGTCATGCTAGATAATTTTTGGTTTTGGTCATAAGTATTATACATTACATCTCTGATATTTGATAATTAAATTTTCACAATCATTGAAAAGAAGTTCCGTGGAGAGCGATTGTCCAGGGATAGTGGTATAGGGTATCCCATGGTCGGCTCCGTCCGACTATAGACTTTTCTTACTTGTTTTGAAATAATTTCCAACAATAAGTTTCCGTTCTTTGTTGTTGCTGTAATATGCAAGTTATAAACGCGATCTTTATAATTTTGGTCTCACATTTTTCTACGCGTTGTCTAGATTCTGTACGTATTCTTAAATTATTTTTTTAGAGATGGACTCTGATTTAGAATAAATAAAATTTATTCCAAGATTTCTTCAAAATTTTTTGATTTTCCGCGAAAATAAAAATAAATTTAGCAACTATTTTAGCATCTACAGATAGATATCAAATGCTGCTAACGATTCATATATATATACATGTTCATATTACAACACAATAGGAATTTTTAAATATTTTTTCTTTACAAGAGAGTAAAACCGCATATAACTTTTGAGTGTAGCATCCAATTTTGTGAACGCGAACAGATTTGAAACCACGATTTTTTTCGTAACCCATGTACCAAAAATGGAGGATGTGCTCGTTAAAAACGTTTTTAATTTGTTTTCTATGTAATTGTAAAGGAAATTTGAAATTTACCATATATATTTTCGGCCGATTTCCCGTATTTGATGCACCAAACACGCTATATATGTCAAATTTCGCTAAAATTTGGAATGTTTTACATAACTTGGTCTAGAAATAAATGTGCCAAATTATATCGAAATCGGTTCAAATTTGGATATAGCTCCCATATATATTTTCGGCCGATTTCCTGTATTTTATGCACCAAACACGCTATATATGTCCAATTTCGCTGACATTTGGAATGTGTAACGGAATTTGGCCCAGACATAAATGTGCCAAATTATATCGAAACCGGTTCAGATTTGGATATTGCTCCTATATATATTTTCGGCCGATTTTCTGTATTTGATGCATCAAACACTTTATATATGTCCAATTTCGCTGAAATTTGGAATGTCTGACGGAATTTGTTCTAAAAATAAATGTGCCAAATTATATCGAGATCGGTTCAGATTTGAATATAGCTGCCATATATATTTTCGGCCGATTTCCCGTATTTGATGCACCCAACACGCTATATATGTCCAATTTCACTAAAATTTGGAATGTTTTACAGAACTTGGTCTAGAAATAAATGTGTCAAATTATATCGAAATCGGTTCAAATTTGGATATAGCTCCCATATATATTTTCTGCCGATTTCCTGTATTTTATGCACCAAACACGCTATATATGTCCAATTTCGCTGAAATTTGGAATGTGTAACGGAATTTGGCCTAGACATAAATGTGCTAAATTATATCGAAACCGGTTCAGATTTGGATATTGCTCCTATATACATGGCCTAGAAATAAACGTGCCAAATTATATCGAAATCGGTTCAAATTTGGATATAGCGCCCATATATATTTTCGACCGATTTTCTGTATTTGATGCGTCAAACACGCTATATATGTCTAATTTCGCTAAAATTTAAAATACCTGACGGAATTTGTTCTAGAAATAAATGTGCCAAATAATATCGAGATCGGTTCAGATTTGAATATAGCTTCCATATATTTTCGGCCGATTTCCCGTATTTGATGCACCAAACACGCTATAAATGTCCAATTTCGCTGAAATTTGAAATGTGTTACAGAACTAGCTATATATAATTTCGCTGAAATTTGGAATGCGTGACGGAATTTGTTCTAGAAATATATGGGACAAATTATATTGAAATCGGTTCAGATTTGAATATAGCTCCCATATATATTCGACTGATTTCCTGTATTTTATGTTACGGACACGCCAAGTATGTCCAATTTCAATGAAATTTGATATGTGTAACGGAATTTGGTCTAAAAATAAATGTGCCAAATTATATTGAGATTGGTTCATATCGGAAAATTGCACCCAAATATATTTTTGGTCGACTTTATGTTTTTGTTACGTATGTCCAATTTCAATGATATTGTGAATTAGTCAGTAGAAGTCATCATTATATACACAAGTTCTTACATTTGGGAAGGAATTGACCAGGCTACAGCTATTAAATATCATATCTTTTAGAGATTTCTTAAGAGGGATATGTTATTATGATATATCTAAAGCATTATTGGATTAAAAAGTGTAAATACAAGTGTAATTTAAGGTATCACAATAGGTTAATATGTATATGACTTGGAAAAAAATTAGTCCCATGTATAAAATAAATTACAACTATCCTCAAATTTAAGGTTCTCAAAAGTGGTTCTATTCTTAATTTAATTCAATTAGGTAGATCTAAATCCAATCTGTCGAAATAAAGAGAAATTAATATAACCTAAGTAGGAATGCTTATAGTCGAAAAAGCTTTAGGAGGAGTATTACCTCCTGAAACATACAAAAATACCATAGTAGCTCCATAATAGCCCTGAATGGGTAGAGAACGCCGTCATATATTCTATATTTATGCGTTAAAATATTAAAAAGTTAATATAATTATATCATTCCATTATATTTTATTTTAGTCGGGGCAGCGACTAAAATAATCAGCTAGTATCATTATATATTTCTAATAAAAGTTCCAAAATTGGAAAATTGACATTGGTAGCTCCTTCTGATACATCTATAAATTTTCTTTGAATATCAGTTTACTTTTTGGAATACACCTACTATATAAATAAATATATAAGCCGCCGCAACTATACCCAATTACAATGTGTATAAGTTCGTTACATTGTCTACACCAATGTATATGTTCGATACATTGTTTCCCCTTCCGTGCATTCCAATTACCCACGCTAATTGGTCGCTCTTATGAGCCCTATGGGGATATCTTCTCTGCACTTCTTCCAGGAGCCGTATTCGCCTAGTTCGGATTGTAGAAGAGAGCTTGCTCTTTTCTACTCGCTCTCCTGGAAGCCGTATTCGCATAGTTCGGATGCAGAGGGCGCTTTCCAATGCTGCGGTCGTAGTTGATGTCACGGCCTTGTGAACGTTATTCTGCCCACCGGCAACTACACTTGCTACTTAACTTTCGAAGGAGTCACACTCGTATTGCAATCATTTCGTTGTCGAGTCATACAAAAGGTAATGTTTCTCGTTCGCAGAAACCCTATACCACCAATAAACATTGAAAATATTTGAAACTGATACACTTGTTTTTTTGTCTTTTATTTCTTCTTTTTCAACCTTGAGCTATCGACGATACATTGGTTACGCCAACACAATGGAAATGGAAAGGTCAAGAAATTTCCAAATGTTATTTACGTGGGCGGAATGTACCTTCCAGGAATACATATATAAGCTGTCTATTAATCATTTTCATCATTTTCACACAAAAGTTGTGGTCCATTTGTCATATACTCTTACCTTAGTTAAAATTTCGAGGCGATCGGACTATTATTGCGACCTACAGAGCAGCTACAGCTACAAGATAAAAATAATGCTTTTGGCCCATTTCACCAGCTAAATATTTCACGATCATCACCAATAACAATAGGCGTCTATTCTGGTCTGAACCCGACCTCCATGCAAAATTTCGTGACGATCGGTCCATAATTGCAGCCTGGAGTTTGATTCCAATTTATAATGGACAGACGGACGGACACACATCTCAAAATCGCTTTATCTTTATGTTTCGCCTTTGGTAGGAGAGATTTTAACCCAAATGAATTTATTATCAGTTGAGATTTAGTGAAGATGCCCCACCAGAAAGCAAGCACATTACACATAATGCGAAAATGATACCGCAAAACTCGTGTCCTTCCAAATGGACATCATTGGTGGATTACTTAAGAAAGCAAACGGATTTGGAGCTAATTTCAATGTGGGATAAATAGTTTTAAACCGTAAGTAAAACATCTTCAAAAGATGTATGTGCGGTATGAAATTTGTGTGTTTACCAGATATATACTGATATTACTGTAGAGCGCGAAGATACGTACTCCAATTTAACGAAAGAATGGCCAAAGACATAGAAAAAGTGTGGTATTCACAATTGGAAAAAGGCAGAAAGTATAGGGATTTAAAATCTTTTTCATTGGATTATGTGACAAATGTTCTGTATTGGGCCACCTATGCAAATAAGGAATTTGTCTTTTATGGGGTTGTAACTGATACCTTAAAATTTTATTTAGAGTGGATAAACGATCTACCGGAATGAATGGCAATATTATTTGTATGACAACTCCTTCATTGACATTGGACATTGAATTCACATTCCTTATATTTTGAAGATTAAAATCTTACTCATAATACAAGTATAATTCGGGAGATCACATTCCAAAGACCAAAAATAAAGTTAGTCACCTGACAACAATTAGATCCATCTGTTAAAATTGGGTATGTAGTTCTTGCATTATAATAGAAAAAAATAAATGATCACTATTTACATTTCCATTTTAATTTACGATGGAATTGCGTAATATTCTGTCACGATAAGGACTGCCAGGGATGTCACCAAATGACTTAAATTGGATAAAGCATTACAAATTATCATAAACTAAAGCAGACATTCAACTTAAAAAAAACATGATTTTAGTTCATTATCTCCTTTCGATTGTAAAAAATCATTGAAAATCAATTTTAAACAATTTCAATGACGCATTGAGTGCAACCGTATCGCTCATTCTACATTGAAATTACATATGTACGAGGGCGGTTCGGAAACTTCTTAGCCTATCAATGAAAGAGAATAGTTAGTTTTTCAAAAATATTTTTATTTTTCAATATAATCTCCTGAATCTTCAATACACTTAGTCCAACACTTTTCTAGCAATTCTATCCCTTGATTAAAATAGTTTTCCTCAAGGTCTTCAAAATAGTGGTTTACAACTGTAATTGCATCTTCATTTGAGGTAAAACGCTTGCCAGCAAGAATTTTTTTTAGATTTGGGAACAAGTAAAAGTAACTGGGAGCTAAATCAGGAGAATAAGGTGGATGGTCAAGCAACTCGTACTTTAATTCGTTGATTTTTAGCCATTGTTAAAACATTCTTGAGCGCTGGTGCGTTGTCTTGATGAAGGAATAAGGAGTTGCCAGATCGAAACAAAATTTAACATGTGTTCATAACAGAGATGGAAGTTTCCAAAACACTTAACTTTTTTCTGTTTATACCGCGCTTTTTGTGCTAGGCTAAGAAGTTTCCGAACTGCCCTCGTATTCAGCATCAAATTGAAAAAATTTAAAACTGCAGAGAACGTATTATTTCGACATAACAAATAGATACATTTCATTCCCGAAAAGTTATCACATCTCAACAGAAAACTACCCCATCTACGACGTTCCTATATTTATATCTACAATTGCATGAATGAAATTATTATGTGACGAAAAATAGAGATTTTTCAAAATCATCAATTGTGAAATAAATAAAAACGTGATGATATTATCATTGTTCGACTGTGTTACCGAATATTTTAATTTACTCTACAAAATGTATTACTTACTAAAATATACATTATCCATGATTTATTGCCCAACGTAAATCTGAACTTAGTGGTTCACGGATTCTAAACCATGTGATTAAGTCTGATATTATATTTTGTTTTTTGATATTATATTTTTGGCAAAAAGCGACCCCTTAAAATATCGAGTATACAAAAAAAAAAAAAAAAGAATCTAAATCACTATAAATAATTCAAATTGAAAATCTAAGTTTTTATAAATTCATCGTTTGCAATAATTTAGTTCACAAACTGTATGTAGATTTGTACAAGTATGTTTAATATAATGTTACTTTATTGAAGTTTTTCTGGTCGTTTTATATTAAATACACAAATAATTAACTTTCTCATACGAGTACCACAACGTCTAACTATCGAACCCACAACCTAACTAACTCTGTAGGCATTGAACAACTAACTAACGCACCATACTGCATCGCCCCTTATCGAACCCAAAACCAAATGAACTCAATTTAGAAATTGAAACCACATTTCCAAACAACAAATGCTCTAAACCCCGTATGTAAATTTTCCGCTCATGTTTACAGTGTATAGTACAGCGGTCATTGGACAAAAACCATATAACTAACTGGCCTTAAATGTTCGACAAATTATTATTTTCCACACAAAATTTCATCAACCATTACCATCGTCAGACATCAAAATTAAACTTTTATATGTATATTCTGGAGCAAATTTAGCACTGAATATATTTAATGTTTTATTAAATTTATTTAAAATTGGCTGTAGTAGCCAAAACAATGCAGCAACTTATAGTAAAAAAAAAAACAAGTAAGCAAAGGTTACAGTCTGACGGGACCGACCATGTGATACCCTATACCACTGCCCCTGGGAACTATTTTTCAGCAAATCAAAATCCCTTTGTGGAACAAATAAGCTTATTGTGGGAAATAACTTTGTCGATTCTGCCACATTATCACATTAAGCTTGGGACCTACAGTTTATCGCAGAGTTCGAACGGCGTGTCCTAAGAAACCGCTTTTAGAGAAGTTTTATATGACTGAAATACTTCAGAAAAAAATTCATTGTGGATAAATATTGTAATATGAAAAACATTTTTTAACCGGCAAAGAACAACTAATAATGAGTAGAAATTCAAATAATTTGCATGCAAACAAATTTATGACTCCCAAAAGTATTCATATTTAATTATACGCCAGCAGGGTTAGAGATGGACAGTGGGTAAATACCCAATGGGTAAATACCCGGTAAATTGGGTAAATTGGGTAAATACCGGGTAAATACCCATTTGTGGGTATTTATTTGGGTATTTACTATATTGATACGCTAATAAAACATCTTAGACCCTATTTCAGGGTTTAGGTTATGAAATCGATTCAAAATGGATAGTTTTACAATACTTTAAACAAGTGGGTAAATACCCGAGTATTTACCCAAGTGTTGGGTAAAAACTCATTAACTGGCGAACCACTTGACGTAGGCTGACAAAATTTGGCTCAAATCTTACTTATGTCAAAAGAACTTCTGGTACTGAACATGGGGTCTCTGGGTTCGTGTTTTGGTATAGCCCCCATATAGCCGTACCTCCCGATTTAAGGTATTTTTCATCTATTAGCCACATTTTACAACCAAATTGGCTGTAATTTGGCACAGTGAGTCCTCAATGAGTATAAAATATCCTTGCAAACATTTGTCAACGTAGGTCCACGTTTTCTTGTAGCCCAGGGACTCCAGGGACCTAGGGACTCCATTTTCAATACCTTTAATACTTTTAATATAAGAAAGTTTTGAGCCAAATTTTGTCGGCCAACGTCAAGTGGTTCGACAGTTAAAGAGTTTTTACCCAAAATTTGGGTAAATACTTGAAATCGGGGTACCCATATATGGGGGCTATAAGAAAGCGTGGACCTACGTCGACAAATGTTTCCAAGGATATTTTATACTCATTGAGGACTCACTGTGCTAAATTACAGCCAATTTGGTTGTAAAATGTGGCTAATAGATGAAAAAAAAACTTAAATTGGGAGGTACGGCTATATGGGGGCTATACCAAAACATGGACCCAGGGACTCCAGTTTCACTACGTTTAATACTATTGGTATAAGAAAGTTTTGAGCCAAATTTTGTCAGCCAACGTCAAGTGGTTCGGCAGATAAGGAGTTTTTACCCAATATTTGGGTAAATACTCGAAATCGGGGTACCCATATATGGGGGCTATAAGAAAGCGTGGAGCTACGTTGACAAATGTTTGCAAGGATATTTTATACTCATTGAGGACTCACTGTGCCAAATTACAGCCAATTTGGTTGTAAAATGTGGCTAATAGATGAAAAATACCTTAAATCGGGAGGTACGGCTATATGGGGGCTGTATCAAAACATGGACCCAGAGACCCCATGTTCAGTACCAGAAGTTCTTTTGACATAAGAAAGATTTATGCCAAGTTTTGTAAGCCTACGTCAAGTGGTTCGGCAGTTAAAGAGTTTTTACCCAAAATTTGGGTAAATACTCGAAATCGGGGTACCCTTATATGGGGGCTATTAGAAAACGTGGACCTATGTTGACAAGTTTTTGCAAGGGTATTTTCTACATATTGAGAACTCACTATGCCAAATTTCAGCCAATATGATTGTACAATGAGGCTAATAGGTAAAAAATACCTTAAATCGGGAGGTACGGATATATGGGGGCTATATCAAAACATGGACCCAGAGACACCATTTTCAATGCTGGATATTCTCTAGACATAAGTAAGATTTGAGCCAAATTTTGTCAGCCTACGTCAAGTGGTTCGGCAGTTAACGAGTTTTTACCCAACACTTGGGTAAATACTCGGGCATTTACCCAAGTATTTACCCACTCGTTTAAAGTATTGTAAAACTATCCATTTTGAATCGATTTCATAACCTAAACCCAGAAATAGGGTCTAAGATGCTGTATTAGCGATTCAGTATAGTAAATACCCAAATAAATACCCACAAATGGGTATTTACCCGGAATTTACCCACCGTGTGGGTATTTACCGGGTAAATACCCGGTAAATACCATCTCTAAGCAGGGTGAGGGTGCTGTCAGCAAAATTAATATTTATATATATATATTTCAATATATATATATATATTTCAAAAAACTTTAACGGTAGCGACACCGAGTGCATTTTGAAAAAAGATGGCGGAGCGACCCCATTCTGCAATATACATACATATGTATAAAAAATTCAATTGGACACTTAATATGCTAGGGCTCCACGTAATTTGCAATAATGCTGGGAATTTATTTATCATGATAGAGACAAATTGTAGCATGGGAGGAAGATGTTGTATTCTACACAAAACCTATTATATATAAGCAGTAGGCCGTTAGTTACCCAGGTGATACATTATTGCAATTTGCATGAGGGGAAAGGTCAGTAGTTCTTTGTTCATATGTAGACTACTTTGCTGGTATATGCCCTCCAGGATCTAAAATATGTACCAAATTTAAATTTTTTATATTTTTCATACAAAAGTAATGGTCCATTTAACCCAGAAGATAATATGAGATCATTATCCCAAATTGTAGGCATGTTCTTCGACCAAAACACTTTCATCGTGTAAAATCTCTTGACTATTGATCTATAATTGCGACCTCTAGCGTGCTTCTGATTACACTACAAACCAATAACTGGATATATTAGGATGTAACTCTGTTATCTGAGCACGTAAATCAACGTAATTGACATCAATGGAAAAGTCAAGCGTTCCTCTTCCAAGTATATCTTACTTGCCCGGAATGTCCCTTCCAGGAATAAAGATATAAGCTGTTTGTTTTGTTTATTGTTGAAGTTCAATCTCATTTTCGATTGTTTGAGTGGAGTATTCCCCCATTGGCTCAACTTCATTTATTACCCTCTATTACAGAGAGTAATGTTTTTCAAAACGAACTGACAGTGTTGCAAAATTTTACTGATCGCTACCAATATCATGATTTCATCCCGGCGAAGGGAATTATCAATTGGCTTCTCAGTTTTTGAAATGATGCCTTTTTAGCGAAAAACCGAACTCTTTAAGTGTCTAGTATTCTCATATGAATGAGAATCACACTCACTTTTCGGCTTTTCCAAAGAAACACCAAAATCAAAATATTTTGCAACATGTCAGCACGTATCAACTAAGAATTCTTCGAATTCTGTGAGTTGAAAAGAACACCAACACAGTTGCCTGTGAGGTTGTTATTGGAATTTTGTTTTTTTGTTTTTTTAACAAAGCTCCATTCATTCGCCCGTGCCTCGGCTGTTTTTTGTTTGTTTTGTTTATTGTTGAAGTTCAATCTCATTTTCGATTGTTTGAGTGGAGTATTCCCCCATTGGCTCAACTTCATTTATTACCCTCTATTACAGAGAGTAATGTTTTTCAAAACGAACTGACAGTGTTGCAAAATTTTACTGATCGCTACCAATATCATGATTTCATCCCGGCGAAGGGAATTATCAATTGGCTTCTCAGTTTTTGAAATGATGCCTTTTTAGCGAAAAACCGAACTCTTTAAGTGTCTAGTATTCTCATATGAATGAGAATCACACTCACTTTTCGGCTTTTCCAAAGAAACACCAAAATCAAAATATTTTGCAACATGTCAGCACGTATCAACTAAGAATTCTTCGAATTCTGTGAGTTGAAAAGAACACCAACACAGTTGCCTGTGAGGTTGTTATTGGAATTTTGTTTTTTTGTTTTTTTAACAAAGCTCCATTCATTCGCCCGTGCCTCGGCTGTTTTTTGTTTGTTTTGTTTATTGTTGAAGTTCAATCTCATTTTCGATTGTTTGAGTGGAGTATTCCCCCATTGGCTCAACTTCATTTATTACCCTCTATTACAGAGAGTAATGTTTTTCAAAACGAACTGACAGTGTTGCAAAATTTTACTGATCGCTACCAATATCATGATTTCATCCCGGCGAAGGGAATTATCAATTGGCTTCTCAGTTTTTGAAATGATGCCTTTTTAGCGAAAAACCGAACTCTTTAAGTGTCTAGTATTCTCATATGAATGAGAATCACACTCACTTTTCGGCTTTTCCAAAGAAACACCAAAATCAAAATATTTTGCAACATGTCAGCACGTATCAACTAAGAATTCTTCGAATTCTGTGAGTTGAAAAGAACACCAACACAGTTGCCTGTGAGGTTGTTATTGGAATTTTGTTTTTTTGTTTTTTTAACAAAGCTCCATTCATTCGCCCGTGCCTCGGCTGTCAGTCAGTTCGTTTTGAAAAACATTACTCTCTGTAATAGAGGGTAATAAATGAAGTTGAGCCAATGGGGGAATACTCCACTCAAACAATCGAAAATGAGATTGAACTTCAACAATAAACAAAACAAACAAAAAACAGCCGAGGCACGGGCGAATGAATGGAGCTTTGTTAAAAAACAAAAAAACAAAATTCCAATAACAACCTCACAGGCAACTGTGTTGGTGTTCTTTTCAACTCACAGAATTCGAAGAATTCTTAGTTGATACGTGCTGACATGTTGCAAAATATTTTGATTTTGGTGTTTCTTTGGAAAAGCCGAAAAGTGAGTGTGATTCTCATTCATATGAGAATACTAGACACTTAAAGAGTTCGGTTTTTCGCTAAAAAGGCATCATTTCAAAAACTGAGAAGCCAATTGATAATTCCCTTCGCCGGGATGAAATCATGATATTGGTAGCGATCAGTAAAATTTTGCAACACTGTCAGTTCGTTTTGAAAAACATTACTCTCTGTAATAGAGGGTAATAAATGAAGTTGAGCCAATGGGGGAATACTCCACTCAAACAATCGAAAATGAGATTGAACTTCAACAATAAACAAAACAAACAAAAAACAGCCGAGGCACGGGCGAATGAATGGAGCTTTGTTAAAAAAACAAAAAAACAAAATTCCAATAACAACCTCACAGGCAACTGTGTTGGTGTTCTTTTCAACTCACAGAATTCGAAGAATTCTTAGTTGATACGTGCTGACATGTTGCAAAATATTTTGATTTTGGTGTTTCTTTGGAAAAGCCGAAAAGTGAGTGTGATTCTCATTCATATGAGAATACTAGACACTTAAAGAGTTCGGTTTTTCGCTAAAAAGGCATCATTTCAAAAACTGAGAAGCCAATTGATAATTCCCTTCGCCGGGATGAAATCATGATATTGGTAGCGATCAGTAAAATTTTGCAACACTGTCAGTTCGTTTTGAAAAACATTACTCTCTGTAATAGAGGGTAATAAATGAAGTTGAGCCAATGGGGGAATACTCCACTCAAACAATCGAAAATGAGATTGAACTTCAACAATAAACAAAACAAACAAAAAACAGCCGAGGCACGGGCGAATGAATGGAGCTTTGTTAAAAAAACAAAAAAACAAAATTCCAATAACAACCTCACAGGCAACTGTGTTGGTGTTCTTTTCAACTCACAGAATTCGAAGAATTCTTAGTTGATACGTGCTGACATGTTGCAAAATATTTTGATTTTGGTGTTTCTTTGGAAAAGCCGAAAAGTGAGTGTGATTCTCATTCATATGAGAATACTAGACACTTAAAGAGTTCGGTTTTTCGCTAAAAAGGCATCATTTCAAAAACTGAGAAGCCAATTGATAATTCCCTTCGCCGGGATGAAATCATGATATTGGTAGCGATCAGTAAAATTTTGCAACACTGTCAGTTCGTTTTGAAAAACATTACTCTCTGTAATAGAGGGTAATAAATGAAGTTGAGCCAATGGGGGAATACTCCACTCAAACAATTAAAAAAAAAAAAAAAAAAAAAAAAAAAAAAAAAAAAGATATAAGCTGTATATTAAAAATTTTCTCAATTTTCACACAAAAGTTTTGGTTCATTTAACCCTCTAAATATTACCTTATCGCCATCTAAAATTGCAAGCTTGTTCTTCGTCATATACTCTTACCTTATTTAAAATTTCGCTTTGATCGGACTATTATTGCGACCTACAGAGCCGCTACAAAATTGGATAAATATTACGTTTTTGGTCCATTTCACCCGCTAAATATGTCCCGATCATCACCAATAAAATAGGGATCTATTCTGGTCTGAACCCGACCTCCATGCAAAATTTCGTGACGATCGGTTCATAATTGCGGCCTGGAGTTTGATTACAAATTATAATGGACAGACGGACAGACATCTCAAAATCGATTTATCTCGTCGAGATATGAAAATTGGTTTACCACATTGGGGGTTTGGGGGAGAGGCGGTTAGGGCCATAGTAAGGATCTACGCTTTAAATTGTTTTATTAGAACATTTTCTATTCAACAAATAGAAATTTTCAAGTCAAATTTGAGCAGTTTTTGCAGGACATCGTATAGTACCTAAAAAATCATAGTTACACCAGATGCTTTTAGGTGATAGACTCATTCGCAGAACCGTGAAATAAGATAAACATATCCTCAATCGAAACGTTCAGTTTGTAAAATGAATGTTATATCAATGACACTATACTAAAAATAAAAAAATCTCAAAAATATATTTTTTACATTTGTTTTTATACCCTACACCACCATGTGGAAAGGGTATTATAAGTTTGTTTTGGTAAAAATTCATGTAACACCGCGAAATATTCGTCGGAGACCCCCAATGTGGTATACCAATCTTCATATCTCGGCGTGATAAAGCGATTTTGAGATGTGTGTCCGTCCGTCCGTGTGTCCGTCTGTCCATTATAAATTGTAATCAAACCCCAGGCCGCAATTATGGACCGATCGTAACGAAATTTGGTATGGAGGTCGCATCAGAATAGAACGCTATTTTAATTGGTGATGATCGTGAAATATTTAGCGGGTGAAATGGACCAAAAACATAATTTTTATAATAGTCCGATTAACGCGAAATTTTAAATAACGTAAGAGTATATGACAAAGAAGAAGCTTGCGATCAGATAATATTTGGAGGGTTAAATGGACCACAACTTTTGTGTGAAAATTGTGAAAATTTTTAAAATACAGTTTATATCTTTGTTCCTGAAAGACACATTCCTTCCTTGTGAGTTATATTTGGAAGACGATCTCTTGACCTTTCCATTGATGTCAATTATGTTGATGTACGTGATCAGATAACAGAGTTAGAGCCTAATATATCCAGTTTTTTGGTTTGTAGTGTAGTCATAAACACGCTATTATAGTTTAATTGGTCGCAATTATAGCTCAATAGTCACGAAATTTTGCACGAGGTAAGAGTTTAGGTAGAAGAAAATTCCTATAATTTTGCATGATGATCAGATATTATTTAATGGGTGAAATAGACCATTACTTTTGTAAGAAAAATATACAAATTTTATTTTTGTTCCACATTTTAATTAATGGAGGGAATATACCGGAAAGTAGCCTACATAAGGAAAAATAACTACTGACCTTCCCCCCTGATGCAAATTGCAATAACGTGTCTGCTAGTTAATGGGCCTTCTGCCTAATATATAATGGGTTTTGTGTAGATAACCACAATTTCTTTCCATGATACATGACAGAGAAATTTTCAGTTCAATTGTCCAATGCGCACGATAACTCTCGAACTGATCTACCGATTCGAACCAAATTTTATACTTCGTAATTTTTTGCCCAAACTTAGTTTAAGTTCGAATATAGGGTATATATGTAGGTCCACAAATCCCCCACAAAAGTTCAACATTTTTTTTTTCGAAAAATTGTGTGAACGATAAATGGCGAAGTGAGCAATCGATTTTGTCCACACTTTCCATATATTATATCTGTCCACACATTCGGGTACCTCACACACAGAATTCGGAAAAGTGAAATTTAAGAGTCCTCTCGAACAGTTTTGAATTTCTTTTCGGCAGATTGTCCTTGCGGCCACCTCTACGATGGTACAATTGCAATGGCAATGTACTTATGAGATTATGGCCGAAAATGGCAAATCCGCAAGATAGCTCTCAAGAGGATTTTCTGATTGGTACAAACTTTGCACATCGTATTATTTCATCCAGTCATGTATCAGGTTGGAATATGGACTATATGGGTCCCCTACTTCGAGTATTCCCCCACAAAATTTGGGAAAAGTGCAGTTTGAGGACTCGTATCGTATCTATTTCAATTTTTTTTTGAAGAAGGGTCTTTTCATTGTCACTTTTGCCACGGTACAATTTTTCCGGGGTAAGTCCATACTTCCTGAGATAATGGTCCAAAAGTTCCAAAAACCCCTGCCGGCTCCAACTAAAATTACAAATCCGAAAAAGAATTCTCATTTTTTTTAAAAAATCAGGAGTTAGTTCTCTAAAATTGATTTGGTATAGCCCCACATTACGATACCTACAGATTCCGCGTATTTTGAAGAAAACTTGTGATAGAAAATCAATATATTTCTGTACGGCGTAATTATTGTGTTTGTTTCTTTTTTTGGTCAGAAGCTGAATGTATATCACCGTTAACGCATCTGATTACTACTACCTTCTTTAGTATGTAATTGAATATGAATAATTTTAGGATTTATAAATTTGTTTGAATTATTTGAATTTCTATTCAGTTTTAGTTATTTCTACCGGTATAAAATATATTTTTGATATTACAATATATACCCACAATGAACTATTTTCGAAATACCCTGAAAAGCACAAAACTGCATTATCAAGTATATTTGAGGTACAAGTGCACAATTTTCGGACGATAGATCTTCAATAAACTCACAATTTTCCCAAATATCAAATATCATAGATATGGCGAATTGCATTGTATATACATATATTTATCTATTTTAGGTGTATTGCAAAAAGGAACCTGATATTCAAAGACAATTTGAAGATGTAGCATATTAAGTTATTTATTCATATTCATATTAAGTTATTTATATGTCACCTAGTTTTTATCCGAAAGGCCTGTCCTAAGTTGCCACTTGTAGAGACGTTTTTGATGGCTGAAATACTCAGGAAATATCGCCAACATTACTAAGGGGTATTTTGCCACCGTTGAAAATTTGATGTGGCAAGGCTTGGAAATTAAATCCGGTCATTCAGCGTGCAAGGCGAATGCACGTAAAAAATTCCTAGAGGTTGTGGTGTAGGGTATCACATGGTCGGCCCTGTCCGACTATAGCCTTTTCTTACTTGTTTTTTTATACTGAGTAATTTTTTATTATACTGAGTTCTCTGAGGAAAAACTCCGTATAAATATAACTACAGAATAGATATCACTCTAATGTACAACTTTAATCCATTGACTCCATATATAATTATGATGTTATAATTATTAACGGTATAAGTAGAATTATCTCAAATAGAATATTTCCTGGTGAAATACTTCACGTATTCAATTCATGCTGGAACATGCAATTCATATCAAACGGACATGAGTTTATCATTCCCATTATACAGTTATGACTACACATTAAGCTTATATGTTATCACTTCAAATGCAATTATGTAATTTCTTTAACGGGATATGAAATTGGAACGTATCAATGGTAAAATTGTTTTAAAAATTTATTTTTATTTATGGTATAGTAGCGAAATATGAAGAATTTATTCGACTCCTGGCTTCTCTAAATCAACTCATCGATTGTTTTAACCTTACAAAGCATTTATTTTTATTATTCTTTCAATTTCAAAGCTATTGCATTTATCGACTGTCACCTCCCCTGAGAATGTCCCCATATATGTGCTTATGTATGGTCGTACATAACTTTCCAATATCCCTAACTTTTAATAATCACATAATCACTCAGTAAATGGTATGTCTTCATCATCTTTTGAGATAATTTGGATTATTTAGATGTGAATAATTTTCAAGTGTATTTGGAACGTGCCAATGTTCTTCACTGGAGCATGACTCAATTAAAATGTTAACGTCATTCGTCTTGTCGTACAAAATCCTCAAATAATTATGAGTAGAAAGAAGGAATTGCGTCAAATTAAATGTGTTAGATACTGAATCTTAAGAGGTGCAAGGTAACGTTTGTTATTTATCGAATGGGCGTGCGTGTGAAAAGATGTTTTGATGTAAAGAAATGCACAAAACAAACACAAATAATGATTAATTTGAAATGAGTTAAATAACTGCAAAGACTTTTCAAAGCAAACCGCTATTCGAAAAGTCACAGTCAGTCATTAGTTTCCCTTTCTTTAAAATACTTTAATATATAAATATAGCAGATTTGAAGGCTTTCTCTACACATTCAGTGCCGCGTATGGAGCTTATGTTATGGTATTTTTGTATGGTGCAGGTAGTAAGACTCCTGCTAAATCCTTTCCTACTATAACTACACCTAAGTGCTGACATTTGCAAATGTCATATAGTCACCATAAATGTCTCCTTTAAAGAAGAGAATTAAATTAGGAATAACGTTAAGATTGAGAACGTTTTTCCAAGGGCATATATCAAGCTGTTGTGACACCTTAAATTACTATTAGGGTAACTCCCACTTGCATTGACAATTTTTAATCCAATAATAATAAAAATGAGGATAAGGACATGTCGTAAGTAAATATAGGTAACTGCTTCCCCTTCCCCATCCTCATTCCCCATCCCACCTAAGAAGCCTCTCAGATATATGATATTTAATAATATTAGCCTTGATTTTCTCCAACTAAAAGTACACGCATACTATAATGATGACTTCTACTGACTTCAAAGACACTTCCTTAAATAATGAATCAGAGATTCAATATTTTATTATTATTCCTTATCTCTACTCATGTGATATTTTTTAACAAAAGGATGACCTTAAATCTGAACGGTTTTCAAAATATTTTTTCGAATATTTTTTTAGTCCAAATTCTGCACACAATTTACAAATCTCGACCGATTTCAATATAATTAATATATAGTCCCAATACCTTCACACTTAAAAACTTCATTTGAAATTCGACATTCATAGCGTGTTGGTGTGCATAAAATGCTAATTCGATGTGCCTCAGTCTGCCCGTCTGTAGAAAAGTAGACAAAGCTCTCAACATTTTTAATGAAATTTTTAATAAAATTACAGTTCCTAACACTTTGGACGGATCTGCAAGAGGAACGAAGTCTTTTGAAAGCTGCCAGAAACCGAAGGTTTTCGATAATTGAATAAAAATGTATTTAAATAATTTTAACAATTAGTTAAGTTAATTATAGTAACACGAAATTGTAATTGTATAATCGGGAACATCCGAATAAAACTTGGCAGATGAAGAAGAAGAGGTGATTTTGTTATTGAAGATGATTTTATCGGTCGTTGTTTTAAAATAGACTCCATAGAACAATACCATATTTTCGGTATTTTGAAGGTTCGGAAATTAGATGTATACCACTATGTTGTAGAAAATTGTTGGTATAGACCCATAGTGTCCGTAAAATAATACCTACATATTTTCGATATTTTGTTGGTGTTAGGCACATTGTACAATAAAAGCGTGTGCAATTTTTATCTTGGTCTTCGGTCGAGGTACAAACATTTCTTGCCGAAAATGTTCGGCGAAGCTCCACGTTTCGACATAGCACCCATAGAACGACACCGACCGAAAGCGGTATTTTTGGAGTTGAGCAGTGATTGTTCTGTGGGTATTCTTGATCATCTATTTACCATTAATTGCGGTAATTTCGAATTTTCAGACACGTGGTACCGGAATATGAACACAACCGCATAAAAGATGTTTTGTCGTTACTTACGGTTACAAAATTAACATCGGAATGTATTTGCTTTCCCAAATAATAAAAAAAACAAAAAAATTAAACTTGAATATAAACATTTTAAGACAATCACAAATAAAAAAACGGTTGTAAATTGTTCGAATTTTTGATCCACGTACGAACGACATTTCAGTTTTATATAATAGAAGTCGCGGCATTGAAATATGATAGATCATTTAGCAACCACATAATAAACGTTTGTCGTTACTTACAGTCACAAAATTAACACCGAAATATATTTTCTTTCGGAAATGTAGGTATTTTCTTACTAAACCAATAATAATAATAATAATTACCTCTCTCGAAACCACTAATAATAGTTGACAATTTGTATCTTTTTAATTCCCTTTAAATAATTTCAATGCAAATTAAATTGTCGTAATTGTCGTAAATAAAACATTTCAAATATTGATGAAACTAAAACATAAAATGTCACAATTTTTTGAATATTAGGAAAAGTCAGAATTTTTTCATATTCCATTTGAAAAAATATTAAAAAAATGTTTGACGCTACATGAACGATTTTTGGTACATGGATTGAGGAAAAATTTCCATTCTCAAATCTGTTCGAGATACTAATTTTGTACATTGCGCGCAAAAGTAATGGCGGCTACAATTCTGATTATTAGAAAAAAATCTTATAAAAACGCTGTTCATTATATCGAGAAACATTGTTAATTTTTGGCTTCCTACATACTATATGTTTACTGAGGTCCCATAACTTTAGTGAAAAAGTTGTAAATTTTCGCGGAAATTAGGAAATAATTCAAAACAATTGCAAGCTAGCAACTTGTTTTAATAAAATTCAAGTTGTTTTTGCATCCGAAAAATATATAAAATAATGTACGTAATCTAAACATCGCGAAAATTCAAATGAAAATGAAAACTTTACAAATCCGTTTAGTGGTTTGGATATTATAGCAAAAACAGAAACAATGAGGAAATTTATAAAATTTTTGTAAGAGAAAATATTTATTAAAATTTATTTTGTGAGTTAGTTGAAGAAAATGTAGTAAAAATAGGTCGGAGTTATTCTATTTTAGTAATATTTCACGCAAAAAATCACATTTTTTATTATATTCACTTCTTGAATACACGCTAACATCTAACGGAAGATCAAGTTCAAATATATTTTGGATTCCCTTAAATGGGGTTTGATCTTGAAATAAAACTCTATCGGGTAATGTTCATTTTGAAATGCGTGTGAATCGCGAAATCCTCAAAATAGCTTGTTGCGCATGTGGTTTGCCAATACACCGGATTCTTCCCTTTTAATTTGTACACATTTGCCAGAATTTACTTTGGCCGCTAAGATGTGGCACCGTATACAGTTTAGAGTGCAAAAAACTGTATAACGCTTATAATTTGCACAAAGTGCATACACTTTTTATGCGCATCCGATGTCACTATAATCCAAGAAAAAATACGTCCATCTAAACCTATTTCGATAAAATCCATCAAGAACCGTGGATGTAGCATCACCCACTATTTTCGCAAAAACGCGAGTGATGTGTCAGTTTCTTCATTGAAAGGAAACGATCTACTACTTTTACTTTGGACAGATATCCGTTATTTAAACGGTTTAACCGTCAATCGAATAACAACGTAAAAAACTCGTTTGCTTCAAAGCGTTACCATTTACGTGTTTTTATTCATTTACGCGGTCATAGCTTCCGCGAAAATTAACTTTTTAGCCACATTTTTGAGCATTGATTAAAAACACTTCGTTTGATGCAATTATAACAGTGCAAACCTTGGCTTCATCAATGTTAAATTTTTTTGACTTTCCGCCATATACACTTTTCGCTAAAAATTTGATAAAGGTGGAAATAAGCAAGTCGACAACAAAAGCCTCCAACAAAATGTGAGGAAACAATTAACTTTCTTCAAAATATATTTTTGCAACTTTAGCGGATTTTTCGCCCTAAAAAAAATTGAAAAAAGGTGGAAATAAGCAAGTCGGCAACAAAAGCCTGCAACGAAATGTGAGGAAACAATTAACTTTCTTCAAAATATATTTTTGCAAATTTTAGCGGATTTTTCGCCCTAAAAAAATTGAAAAAAGGTGGAAATAAGCAAGTCGGCAACAAAAGCCTGCAACGAAATGTGAGGAAACAATTAACTTTCTTCAAAATATATTTTTGCAAATTTTAGCGGATTTTTCGCCCTAAAAAAATTTAAAAAAGGTGGAAATAAGCAATTCGGCAACAAATGCCTGCAACGAAATATGAGGAAACAATTAACTTTCTTCAAAATATATTTTTGCAAATTTTCGCGGATTCTTCGCGATATCTCAAAAATAAAATACGTCAGATATTTCCTTGGATAAATACGAACATTTTAAGACAAACGCGAAACAAATCGGTTGTAAATTGGTCGAGTTTTTGATTCACGTACGAACGTCATTTGAGTTTTATATAATACTAGCTGAACCCGGTGCGCTTCGCTACCCCGACCAAGATAAAATATAATGGAATGCTATACTTATATTGAAATTATTCTTTAAAATACTTTAATACATAAATATAGCAGATTTGAAGGCTTTCTCTACACATTCAGTGCCGCGTATGGAGCTTATGTTATGGTATTTTTGTATGGCAGGTAGTAAGATTCCTGCTAAATCCTTCCATACTATAACTACACCTATGTGGGTGACATTTGGCAATGTCATATCGTCACCATAAATGTCCCCTTTAAAGAAGAGAATTAAATTAGGAATAACGTTAAGATTGAGAACGTTTTTCCAAGGGCATATATCAAGCTGTTGTGACACCTTAAATTACTATTAGGGTAACTCTCACGTGCATTGACATTTTTTAATCCAATAATAATAAAAATGAGGATAAGGACATGTCTTAAGTAAATATAGGTAACTGTTTCCCCTTCGCCCATCCCACCTAAGAAGCCTCTCAGTTATATGATATTTAATAATATTAGCCTTGATATTCTCCAACTAAAAGTACACGCATACTATAATGATGACTTCTACTGACTTCAAAGACACTTCCTTAAATAATGAATCAGAGATTCAATATTTTATTATTATTCCTTATCTCTACTCATGTGATATTTTTAACAAAGGAATGACCTTAAATCTGAACGGTTTTCAAAATATTTTTTCGAAAATTTTTTAGTCCAAATTCTGCTCACAATTTACAAATCTCGACCGATTTCGATATAATTAATATATAGTCCCAATACCTTCACACTTAAAAACTTCGTTTGAAATTGGACACTCATAGCGTGTTGGTGTGCATAAAATGCCAATTCAATGTGCCTCAGTCTGCCCGTCTGTAGAAAAGTAGACAAAGCTCTCAACATTTTTAATGACATTTTTAATAAAATTACGAAGTCTTTTGAAAGCTGCCAGAAACCGACAGCTTTCGATAATTGAATAAAAATGTATTTAAATAATTTTAACAATTAGTTAAGTTAATTATAGCAACACAAAATTGTAATTGTATAATCGGGAACATCCGAATACAAATTAACATATGAAGAAGAAGAGGTGATTTTGTTATTGAAGATGATTTTATCGGTCGTTGTTTTAAAATAGACTCCATAGAACAATACCATATTTTCGGTATTTTGAAGGTTCGGAAATTAGATGTATACCACTATGTTGTAGAAAATTGTTGGTATAGACCCATAGTGTCCGTAAAACAATACCTACATATTTTCGATATTTTGTTGGTGTTAGGCACATTGTACAATAAGAGCGTGTGCAATTTTTATCTTGGTCTTCGGTCGGCGAAGATCCACGTTTCGGCATAGCACCTATAGAACGACACCGACCGAAAGTGGTATTTTTGGAGTTGAGCATCAATCACTGCTCTGTGGGTATTCTTGATCACCTATATACCATTAACTGCTGTAATTTCGCATTTTCAGACTCGTGGTACCGGAATATGAACACAACCGCATAAAAGATGTTTTGTCGTTACTTACGGTTACAAAATTAACATCGGAATGTATTTGCTTTCCTAAATAATAAAAAAACAACCAAATTTAAACTTTAATATAAACATTATAAGACAATCACGAAACATAACAGTTGTAAATTGGTCGAATCCACGTACGAACGACATTTGAGTTTTATATAATAGAAGTCGCAGCATTGAAATATGATAGAACATGTAGCAACCACATAATAAGCTTTTGTTGTTACTTACGGTCACAAAATTAACACCGAAATACATATATTTACTTTCGGAGATGTAGGTATTTTCTTACTAAACCAATAATAAAAACTAATAATCGTTGACAATTTGTATCTTGTTAATTTCCTTTAAATAATTTCAATACAAATTAAATTGATTGTCGTAAATTAAACATTTTAGTACTTTGAAATATTGATAAAATTAAAACATAAAATGTGACAATTTGTGCATATTAGGAAAAGTCTGAATTTTATAATATTCCATTTGAAAAATTAAAAAAATTGTTTGACGCTACATGAACGATTTTTGGTACATGGATTGAGGAAAAATTCCCATTCTCAAATTTGTTCGAGATACTAATTTTGGATATTGCTCTCAAAAGTTATGGCGTTTACAATTCTGATTATTAGAACAAATCTTATAAAAACGCTATTCATTATATCGAGAAACATTGTTAATTTATGGCTTCCTACATACTATATGTTTACTGAGGTCCCATAACTTTAGTGATAAAGTTGTAAATTTTCGCGGAAATTAGGAAATAGTTCAAAACGATTGGTAGTTTACAACTTATTTTAATAAAATTCAAGCTGTTTATGCATCCGAAAAATATATAAAAATATACGTAATCGAAACATCGCGAAGATTAAAATGAAAACTATACAAATCCGTTTAGTGGTTTGAATATTATAGCAAAAACAACAAAATATATTGAGGAAATCTATAAAATTTTTGTAAGAGAAAATATTTATTAAAATTTATTTTGTAAGTTAGTTGAAGAATATGTAGTAAAAATAGGTCGGAGTTATTCTTCTATTTTAGTAAAATTTAACGTAAAAAATCACATTTTTTATTATATTCACTTCTCGAATACACGCTAACATCTAACGGAAGATCAAGTTCAAATAGATTTTCGATCTAAACCTATTCATTTTTATTCTTCTACTTTTACTTTGGACAGATATCCGTTATTTAAAATAACAACGTAAAAAAACTCGTTTGCTTCAACGTGTTTTTACCATTTACGTGTTTTTATTCATTTACGCGGTCATAGCTTCCGCGAAAATCGACTTTTTAACCATATTTTTGAGTGTTGATTAAAAACACTTAGTTTGATGCAACTATGGTCATATTTCGTGGTACACTGCAATATTTCGCGAATTGTAACAGTGCAAACCTTGAGTTCATCAATGTTAAATTTTCGTCATATACACTTTTCGCTAAAAATTTTAAAAAGGTGGAAATAAGCAAGTAGACAACAAAAGCCTCCAACAAAATGTGAAAAAACAGTTAACTTTCTTCAAAATATATTTTTGCGAATTTTAGCGGATTTTTCGACCTAAAAAATTTAAAAAAGGTGGAAATAAGCAAATCGGCAACGATAGCATCCAACGAAATGTGAGGAAACAATTAACTTTCTTCAAAATATATTTTTGCAATTTTTTGCGGATTCTTCGCGTTAAAAAATTGAAAAAGGAGGAAATAAGCAAGTCGACAACAAATGCCTGCAACGAAATGTTGGGAAACAATTAACTTTCTTCAACATATATTTTTGCAAATTTTAGCGGATTTTTCGCACAAAAAAATTTAAAAAAGGTGGAAATAAGCAAGTCGACCACAAAAGCCTCCAACGAAATGTGAGGAAACAATTAACTTTCTCCAAAATATATTTTTGCAAATTTTCGTGGATTCTTCGCGATATCTCAAAAATAAAATACGTCAGATCCTTCCTTGGATAAATACGAACATTTTACGACAAACGCGAAACAAATCGGTTGTAAATTGGTCGAGTTTTTGATTCACGTACGAACGTCATTTGAGTTTTATATAATAGAAGATGAAGAATATTTTTGTCTTTGACGTCATGTCTCTAAAATTATGTTTTGTGGGACAGTTTTGAATAAACTTAGATGAAGTTCGACTTTAACCCTAAAATGTGTGTTTAATTTTTAGAGGTTCCTGGCGATGCAGAACATTTGGATTTGATATGATAATTTTTTAAAGGAGATTTTGAAAAAATTCAAGGGTTAAAATTTTTACCACAGACACTAAATACGTAAAATTTAATGGTTCCAAGACATCCTAACTCTAATATTGCAAAAAAAAAAATAGAAATGGGCGGAACTTGCCCCGCCTACTTTGGTTACTTTCCGATGTAAACTTTAAAAATGCCGACACGTGTCTCATATTTTTAGCTCTATTATCATAATCTACAGTTTTCCTTGTATTTTTTTTTTTTTGTCGCTCAGTATTTTTACAATATATTAGAATTAGCTGCAACATGGCAGTTCTCTATGGAAATAAAATGTCGCTATAAAATATAGTAATAGTCGAAATTAATCCTTGTCTTAAAGGAATTGAGGTGGCTGCAAAAGAACAGTACAGTTCAAGAACAGTAGTAAAAGAACTGCAGAAGATCTTCAGCTGCGACGGTTGGGGATGTACCCCGGGGACCGTATTCACACGATAGTTGTTTATGTCATCTGCTCTTCTGCTTCCATGCTAAGATCCCTCCTGATATATCTGTATTGGGAGGGTCCTATTCACCATATGGTGATTAGGATGACTTTGATACTCGAGCAAGTGCTGCAACGAGAACATGGTATTGTGTTGCCGTTCTGTAAGAATCTTCGCTGCCTCATGCAGATGGTCTTGTTGAGTCCTCTAGTCCTTATATATGTGGAAAAAGCATACAGCGCTCTTGTAGTGATATGCTGCTGATGGAACCCGAACTGATGATCGACAACTGGAAAACCATTTCTGATGCTGAGGAAGTGTAAAGCTTCAAGATTATATGCTCCGGGCGGCAAAAGCGAAATCGGTCTGTAGGATACAGCTTTGATGGCATCTTTGCTTGGTTTCAGTAGCGGTACCTCTCTGTCCATCCAGGTGTTTCAGCATTACCATGGAGATCTTCGCAAATTCCAACACCTTAGCTTTCCTAATAGCATTTGCAACATCAGCCATTGTAAATTGTGATGGTTCCTCCTCGACAGGAAGACATCTTATGCGACGATTTAAATAACTAGCGCACCCCTTTTGATCAGTCGAATCTTTCTTAACCGTTGCCCACAATTCACTTTTTCCGGCTCCATTATTGCAACTCTTCAGATTTTTTAGTTGTATATTAAAATAGATTAAATAAAAAATTGTGCAATGAAAACAGAATTTCAAAAAAAAAAAACATTAATTGTATATCTTAACAACTCTTCAGACACTCTGGCCGGTTGTGCTCACGACCAATACGTTAACTTGCAGTATCAGCTCCCTGAATCTGGGGTGGCTCGACAAAGCTCATTATGTATACGGAATTCGACAGATCGAAGATTAAATTTGTAATTTTTGTAAAATCCATGCCACGAATTCCAAAACTTCTCCAACATTACCACCGTGCGCCTTAAGTAAATTTAAATGAAAGGTGCTTACACTGGGGAAGTTTTTGCGGTTTCTGAAACTGCAATGTTCATAGATGAAAAAAATAAAAAATAAAAAAATATCGGGGGTGGGATTTTCAAATAAATCGCAGTCGAAGTTCACATTTTTAGGGCTTTTTTAGTTTTTCACGATTTTGTTTGGAAACCGCAAGCTCTATCGAAATGGTTTTACGCTTTTTGAGATATAGATGTTCAAATTAAGACAATGTACTGACTGTATCGCCTCCTTATAAAACAATGTCATGCAGGGTGCACCTTAACTAAATTTAAAAAAAAAACCGCTTACACTTGTAAAGATTTCACGGATTCTGAAACAGCAATGTTCATAGGTGAGAAAAATCCAAAAACAAGAGAAAATCGCTGGAGGGATTTTTAAATAAATCGCGGTCAAAATTAACATTTTTAGGTTTATTTAGGTTTTCGCGATTTTGTATTTGATAAATTTTGTAGCTGTGAAAATTCTCGAGAGGATTGACTGTTATGATTTTTTCCTACATTTACCATTTTTGGAGATACATAAGTTCAGGTCACATTTTTAGGGTTTTTGTTAGATTTTCGCGATTTGCTTGAAAACGGTAAGTCTTACCAAAATGTGACTAGAGAAAATCTTATAGCTGTGAAAATTCTCTATAAGATTGGTTTTCGTAATTTCTTCCTAGGTTGTACCATTTTTTAAATATATAAGTTTAAGTTGGGAAATTGCAGTCATGATCTTGTTTTACAGGGGGACGATACAGTCACTAAATTGTCAAAATTTGAACTTTTATATCTCAAAAATGGCAATACCTACGAAAACATCATATAGAACAATCTTGTAGAGAATTTTCACTGCTACAACACTTTTTTTTAATCCAATTGCGATAGGGCTTGCGGTTTCCAAGCTAAATCGTGAAAACCTAAAATAGCCCTAAACATGTGAATTTTGGCAGCGATTTATTTGAAAATCTCTCCGGTGATTTTTTTCGTTTTTTTGATTTTTCTTACTTATGGACATTGTAGTTTCAGAAACCGCAAAAACTTCCCAGGTGTAAGCACCTTTCATTTAAGTTTAGTTAAGGCACACCGTGTTACATGTATGGTATCTCAATTTTTTTTAAAAAATAATTTTCATTTGGTGCTCCTAAGAAAATACGTTTAAATGTTCATATGTATGCACATAAATATGTACTCGTACATTCATTATATGTATAAATATTTGAGGAAAATCTGCATATGGAATTTAAAATCCTCTTAATATTCTTGAAAAATGTTTCTCATTAATTTAAAGATACTGACTTCTTTTCGTCTCTATATTAATCAAGCCACATGCGACGAAAAGACAAAAGAGCTAGCACAAAGCAAATAGAAGGAGAATAGAAAGTGTATATGGCGCAACTGTGCAACATTATTATCCTAAGAAAATTATTTTCATAAAACAAAAAATAAATAAAAACATTTGTAAAGTGGGTTTATAATAAGATCACATTTTATATTCTCCTAGTCTATTGACTAAAGAAAAACGTTTTTGTTTTCATTGTTAGCTTGTTTTTTGCTCTCATGTAATGTGTGAATGTACGCCATATGTTTGCAATCTCAAATAAACATAGATCCGCTTGACTTGTTGTCTATGAATCATTATGACTTTGATTCTCACGCATTTGTTGGAATGTATTAAGTGTGTGCTCTATGACAAATGAAATGCAAAGTTATAAAGAAAACAAATGCCAAATGAAAAAAAAAATAAAAATTTCATTTCATCTTTTCATGGAAGAAGAATAAAACCCCTGCAAAATTAATACAGTTAATGTACATGCATATGTATTTACATTAGAGTTATTATTTTTTACAATCTCGTATCCATTTATCATATTTATTATAAGGTGATTCGTTAAAAAAAACTCAAGCACAAAGTCATTTGAGCATTTTTCTATATAAGCTTTTTGACAAACTGTATAACTGTAAAAAAGTAAGAGAGCGTTATAGTCGGACAGGGCCGACCATGTGTTACCCTACACCACTACACCTGGGCACTATTTTCCAAGGAATTTATTTTATATGATTGGACATATTTTAGCCGTGATAACATACCAGGCAAAAAAAGACAAAAAAATGCAAAAACATTGAAACAATCCGAGACGAGTCCTTAAACGGCACTTTTTCCAAAATTTGTGTGGCGGTTTCTCCCTTCGCGGGTTATCTTTGGCCCTAGTAAGTTTAGTTGGCGTCGTCTCAGGAAGTATGGACTTGCCCCAAAAACATTGCACCGTCGTAAAAAGGGCACAAGGCTAACATGTTTCAAACAAACTCAAAACGGCTCGAGAAGAGCTGTCAAGCTATATTTTTCCAAAGGAGTGGGCCGCTATTGTCCATATTCGAACCTGATAAATGCATTGAAGTAATATTTCCACATCCCTAGTTCGGAACAATTCGGTTAGTCCTTTCTGAAACTATCGTGCGAATAATCTTAGCGAAACATTCTTAACTTTTGTGAGGGTAATTAACGGAAGGGGTAGACCTATATGGTCCATCTTCGAACTTAACTAAGTTTGGACAAAAATTACGAGACCTAACATTTGAACCAAATAGGTTGATTACACTGTGACACAAAATGGAACTCAAAGTCTGGGGGGTGGACAATTTCTTTTGTATATGAAAGCCCTTGTTGAATATATTAAGAAACCAAAAGGAATTTTTCGCCATAGGTCAAGATTCTGAGATATCGCGCGATGAAGTTTTTGATTTTTTCCGTATAATACTTGCGAAAATAGCTCAATATCTCTGTTTGGCGTTGTTGTAGCTTCGTTTTGGGGTGACATGTCGTTGGGTGACATCTTTTTGTAGAACATTTCATTCTTCTAACTCAATGCCTTTCATGTCCTTTTCGTCCTTTATTTCTTGAACCGTAGTGAAAGTACCACAAGATGAGATTTTCAGCATTCTACAAAAATGTTGCTCAGAAGATTTTAGGTACGGTTCTCTTTGACAACTATTCGATTTTGTCCCGTTTTCATTGTCCTTTTTGACATTTATTCGGTTTTGGTTCAGAAATAAACTATGTTTTGTTTTTCTGTATATTCGTCATTGGTTATTTATTGGTATGTAGACATAACAATTGGTTATTGCTTATGTAGACATCTGGGGTGCCTCTAAAATATTTACCACAAATAGCTCTTCTAATGATGAACACGTTAATAAGAAATTTTCTTGGAGGATAGATCCTGTTATCTCAATTTTTGATCCGGATATTCCGACATTAAAACCGATTTTTGGACCGGTTTTAAATAACCGATTAAACTTTTGTGTACACCATTAAAAAGCTTATAGAGCTGCCAATCAAATTAAATTAATTCGCTTATGAAAACTTTGTTAGTTGCAGTTCTAGAACAAAAACCCCGTTTTCTTAAACCGTTTTTAAGGAAAAATATCAGTACGCGCAAATAAACAAATATTAAAAGAATTTCAGAAATAGTTTTCGGTGATTTTTATCGAATCGATCAATGAAAAAAAGCCCAATATTTCGAGTACTCTTACCTTATTTTTACCAAATGTATCACAAAACAAGTAAGGACGGCGTTAAGTTCGGCCGGTCCGAACTTGTTATACCCTCCACCACAAGTTGTATTGAAGTACAATGGAATAATTAGTTTCCTTTCGTGTATGAAGAAGACTTAATACTAAATTTCAGCAATTTCGGTAAAACAATGTGAGGCACCATTTTATGGGGGTTATTTCAAAACGTCGATCTATACCGAAAAATTTCTGACGGAAAGTTTTTAGGCTCAAAGAAGACTAAATACCAAATTTCCTATATTTCGGTAAGAGAATGTGGCTAAAACTTAAAAAATAACGAAAATCAAGAAGTACGCTTCTATGGGGATATATAACGAATTTCAGCCATTTCGGTTGGATATTGACGTCACAATCTTCAGTATTACGAAAATCGGGAGGTACCGTTCTATGGGGGCTATATCGAAACGTGGACCTATACCGACGAATTTTAGTCAGAAATGGGGCAATATGAAAGCGTGGACCTGTAAAGACATATTTCTGGCGAACAGCATATATCACATTGAAGACTAAATACCAAATTTCAGCCATTTTGGTGGAATATTAAAGACACAACCTTCAAAATACGAAAGATCGGGAGGTACCTTTCCATGGGGGCTATATGAAGGCGTGGACCTATACCGACAAATTTAAAGGGGAAATTTGAGTACCCCCAACGAAGTCTAAATACCAAATTTCAGCCATTTCGGTGGAATATTGAGGCCACAACGTTCAAAATACCGAAAATCGGGAGGTACCGTTATATGGGGGCTATATAAAGGCATGGACCGATACCGACAAAGTTCAGGGGGAAATTTTTATACCACTAAAGAAGACTACGTACCAAATTTCAGCCAGTTTGGTAGGATATTGAAGCTAAAACCTTAAAAATACCGAAAATCGGGAGGTACCGTTCTACATCAACATAATTGGCATCTATGGAAAGGTGGAGAGATCATCTTTCAAACATAACTCAGGTGGTCGGAATGTGTCTACCAGGAATAAAGATATAAAATATATATTAATTTTTCCCCAATTTTCACACAAAGGTTTCGGTCCATTTCACGCGCTAAAACCTATCTGCTCATCATGTAAAATTGCAAGCTTCTTTCCTGTCATAAGCTCACACCTTATTTGAAATTTCGCTCTGATCGGACTATGATTGCGATCTGTAGGTCGCAGATTTGGTTTTTGGTCCATTTCCCCACTAAATATTTCACGATCATCACCCATAACAATAGCGATCTATTCCATACCAAATTTCGTGACGATTGGTCCATAATTGCGGCTTGGAATTTGATTACAATTTATAATGGACAGACGGACACACGGACGGACGAACGGACACACTGCACTATATCACTTTATCTCGTCGAGATATGAAAAATGGTATGTAACATTGGGGGTCTACGACGAATATTTGGCGGTGTTACATGAATTTTTAGCAAAACAAACTTATAATACCCTTCCCACATTGTGGAGAAGGGTATAAAAAGCTTTGGAGTCACACAACATGACTAGACCAAAATGGAATAACCTTTTGTTTTTCACTAAATTTATCATCATATCATTACATCTATCTTTCTTATATATAAAAGACAATGTGTGTATGTTAGTATGTTTGTATGTTCCGCATAGACTCCAAAACTGCTGAACAGATTTTCTGGAAAATTTCAGAGAATGTATAGGGAACACCCGTGGTGAAAATAGGCTACATATTTTTTTTGAATTTTGGGAGGGGCGTGGTACCTCCCCCATGCCATACTTTTTTAAAAACCCTAATTGAGCAAGCCCACTTTTTAAATATGTTGTATATCCAAAATTATCGAGTCGATTTTCCTGAAATTTTCAGAGAATGTACAGGGAGGATCCGTGGTGAAAACATATTTGTTGAATTTCGGAGGGGCTGGGTACCTTCGCCATGGCCCATATTTTAAACACGAAATCTTAGCAAAACTGAAACGAACGATTGAGTTAATTCTTCCGAACTTCCACCCTTAAACAAGTCTGCTCCGAAGTTCCACCCACCGAACAACCCCGCTCCGAACTACCACCTTCCGAACTACCCTATAAATTGACGTTACTCGATTTTACTCTTAGAATATACTCTATTTGAGAGTTTAATAAAATTACATCTTATATATAAAAGACAATGTGTGTATGTTAGTATGTTTCTAATGATTTTCTTGAAATTTTCAGAAAATATACTGGGAACACCCGTGGTGAAAATAGGCTATATATTTTTTTGAATTTCGGAGGGGGCGGGATATCCCTCATATGCCCTATTTTTTTAAAACTCTATTTTAGCACGCCCACTTTTTAAAACTACTGAACTGATTTTCCTGAAAATTTCAGAAAATGTACTGAGAGAAGCCACGGTGAAAATAGGTTATATATTTTGTTGAATTTCGGAGGGGGCAAGGTACCTCCCCTATTCCCTACTTTTTAAAAACGCTATTTTAGCCCACTTTTTTAAATACGTTATTTCTTCAAAAATACTGAACCGATTTGCCTGAAATTTTCATTGCATGAATTTCGGAAGGGCGGGGTACCTCCGCTATGCCCAATTTTTTAACAAGCTATTTTAGTGAAACTGATACGAACGTATGAATTAATTCATCCGAACTTTCACCATCCAAACCATCCTGTTCCGAACTCCCACCCTCCGATCTACCCCGCTCCGAACTTCCACCTTCCGAACCACTCTGCTCCGAACTTCCACCCTCCGAACCACCCTGCTCCGAACTTCTACCCTCCGAACCACCCCGCTCCGAACTTCCACCCTCACATCACCCTCCCGAACTCCCACCCTCCGATCTACCCCGCTCCGAACTTCCACCTTCCGAACCACTCTGCTCCGAACTTTCACCCTCCGAACTTCCACCTTCCGAACCACCCTGCTCCGAACTTTCACCTTCCGAACCACTCTGCTCCGAACCACCCTGCTCCGAATTTCTACCATCCGAACCACCCCGCTCCGAACTTCCACCCTCCGATCTACCCCGCTCCGAACTTCCACCTTCCGAACCACTCTGCTTCGAACTTTCACCCTCCTAAACATTCTGCTCCGAACCACCCTATACCGAACTTCCACTTTCCGAACCTCCCCCTCCGAACTATCACCCTACAAATTGATGTTACTCTTAGACTATACTCTTTTTGAGAGTTTAGTAAAATTACATCATCTTCTAATATATAAAAGGCAATGTGTGTATGTTTGTTTGTATGTTTGTATGTTCCGAATAGACTCAAAAACGGCTGAATAGATTTTCTTGAAAATTTCAGATAATGTACTGGGAACACCGGTGGTGAAAATAGGCTATATATTTTTTTGAATGGTCGTCGCGGAAGTGAAATATCGCGGTCATCCCAAATTATTCAAAAATGTATTATTTCAGATAATATACCTAATTTTAGTAAGCGTGACTACAAAACCGCTAAAACACTGGCTTCAATATGTGGGATAACGCGGTCAACGCCATATTTTTGGAATACCGTAAAATCCCGATGACTTGAGATGTCACTATATAGAAATTCCGATTTCTGTAAAAACACTTGAAATCGGGTGTAGCCGTAATATGGGGCTATACCAACACCTGAACCTATGTCACAATTTTTGGTGGAGAAATTTCTGTACCACTGGGATCTCCAAATGCCAACTTACACGCAATTAGGTATAAAAATGAAGATAAAATCCTTAAAACACTTGAAATCGGGCGGTACCGCTATATAGGGGCTATAACAAAACCTGGACCTCTGTCCATAATTTTTAATGGGTACGTTTCTGTACCATTGGAAACCCCAGTTGTCAAAAACCAGCCAATACGGGCTAAAAATGACGATAAAATACCTTAAATCGAGTGGTACCGCTGGATGGGAGCTACAGGAAAAAATGGACTCATATTGGTTTTGGTTTCGTATTCATGTATTGTCGTCCAGATCTGAAAAGTGTGCAAAGTTTTCGATTGGTCAACTACAACTGTGTGAAAAATGAGTTACCAGATTTGAAAAGCAAATTAGATAAAAAACTGTAAAACAGTGTAAAAATGGACCAATATTGGTTTTGATTTCATATTCATGTATTGTCATCCAAATCTGAAAAGTGTGCAAAGTTTTAGTTCGGAAGTTCGGAGCGGGGTGGTTCGGAGGGTGAAAGTTCGGAGCAGAGTGGTTCGGAAGGTGGAAGTTCGGAGCGGGGTAGATCGGAGGGTGGGAGTTCGGGAGGGTGATGGGAGGGTGGAAGTTCGGAGCGGGGTAGATCGGAGGGTGGGAGTTCGGAACAGGATGGTTTGGATGGTGAAAGTTCGGATGAATTAATTCATACGTTCGTATCAGTTTCACTAAAATAGCTTGTTAAAAAATTGGGCATAGTGGAGGTACCCCGCCCTTCCGAAATTCATGCAATGAAAATTTCAGGCAAATCGGTTCAGTATTTTTGAAGAAATAACGTATTTAAAAAAGTGGGCTAAAATTGCGTTTTTAAAAAAGTAGGGATCGGACTATTATTGCGACCTACAGAGCCGCTACAAATTTGGTAAAAAATTATGTTTTTGATCCATTTGACCCGCTAAATATTTCACGATCATCACCAATAAAAATAGGGTTCTATTCTGGTCTGAACCCGACCTCCATGCAAAATTTCGTGACGGTCGGTCCATAATTGCGGCCTGGAGTTTGATTACAATTTATAACGGACAGATGGACGGACAGACACACATCTACATTGGGGGTCTCCGAAGAATAACTGTCCTTCCGGGCTCGTAATATTATCTTCATCGACTTTCATCGCCAAAAAGAATTTTTCACCCCCAGCCTTTGATCTCCATATTTGCGCGTACTGATATTTATACCCTACACCACTATGTGGAAAGGGTATTATAAGTTTGTTTTGGGAAAAATTCATGTAACACCGCGAAATATTCGTCGGAGACCCCCAATGTGGTATACCAATCTTCATATCTCGGCGAGGTAAAGCGATTTTGAGATGTGTGTCCGTCCGTCCGTCCGTGTGTCCGTCTGTCCATTATAAATTGTAATCAAACTCCAGGCCGCAATTATGGACCGATCGTCACGAAATTTGGTATGGAGGTCGGTTTCACATCAGAATAGATCGCTATTTTAATTGGTGATGATCGTGAAATATTTAGCGGGTGAAATGGACCAAAAACATAATTTTTATCCGATTTTGTAGCTGCTCTGTAGGTCGCAATAATAGTCCGATCGCCTCGAATGACAAAGAAGAAGTTTGCAATTTGAGATGACGATCAGATAATATTTAGAGGGTTAAATGGATCACAACTTTTGTGTGAAAATTGTGAAAATTTTTAATAAACAGCTTATATCTTTGTTCCTGAAAGACACATTCCCCACTCGTGAGTTATATCCGGAAGACGATCTCTTGACCTTTCAATTGATGTCAATTATGTTGATGTACGTGATCAGATAACAGAGTTACAGCCTAATATATCCAGCCTTTTGTTTGTAGTGTAATCATAAACCCGCTAGAGGTCGCAATTATAGCTCAATAGTCACGAAATTTTGCACAAGGTAAGAGTTTAGGTTAAAGAAAATGCCTATAATTTTGCATGATGATCTGATATTATTTAGCGGTTGATATAGGCCATTACTTTTGTATAAAAAATATACAAATTTTATTTTTGGTTCATATTTTGATTCCTGGAGGGCATATACCGGCAAAGTAGCCTACATATGGAAAAATAACTACTGACCTTTCCCCTGATGCAAATTGCAATAATTTGTCTGCTAGATAACGCACCTACTGCCGGATATATAATGTGTTTTGTGCAGAGAACCACAATTTCCTCTCATGCTAGAAATTGTCTCTTTTATGACAGAGAAATTTTCAGTTCAGTTGTCAAATTGGATTTTTATACAAATATTGCAACATGGGGTCGCCTCGCCACCTATTTTATACCTCAGGATTTAGGGTAAAGGGGATACAAACAAAATACGACCAAAGATGTGTCTCATCGAAATATTGGTTTTAGACCCCAAGTATATTTGGACGAAATTCGTTTCAGACAATTTGGAGTCTATTTAGCGCTGTCCTTTCATCTGTCTCTTTTAATGCCTAGCTGGCTGGTGCGCACGATAACTCTCGTACGGATCTACCGATTAGAACCAAATTTTATACTTCGTAATATTTTGCCCAAACTTTGTTTAAGTTCGAATGTAGGCTATGTCGGTCCTCACCTCCCCCAAAAAATTTCAAAAATGTTTTCGATAAATTGTGTAAAGGATAACTGGCGGAGTGAGCAATCGATTTGCTCCAAACTTTTTTTTTTTTTTTTTTTAATATATATTTATTGTACATTCATATTAAATCAATATATATGTCCCGCACCAGAAGGCATAAATGGGACAAGTAGCAAGTCATAATTAACCAATAGTTAAAAATACAAACAATTTTCAATCATTTTACATGCTCATCTATAATTCAGAATCAAGTTTAAATTATTTTTAAGATTAAAAAGGTAAACAAAAAAACATTTTATAGCAGAAGTGATTCAAGATCATGCAATAAATATTGTTTGCAAGCATTTTTATATGCTGAAATGGGTTGAATTAACTTTAAATTCATAGGTAGATTATTATAAATCATACCCCCCATAAATTCAATGCGTTGTTTTGATTTTTCTAATCTGCATCTAGGCAATCGTAAATTAATCATATTCCTTGTATTAAAATGCACTTGATTTTGGCAGAATGATATAGTATGATACCCGATATTTGACAAGCACTTGAAAACATATTTTAAAATTCCATATTTATACAACCCAAAAACAGGAAGTATGTTTTTACACACATTCCCAAAGAGTTGCAATGTGGAATAGCTCAATGGTAAATTGTGCACCAACTTTAATGCTTTATTTTGTAAACATTGTAAGGATTTAAAAGAAGCGTTATTTCTATTATACCCATATGCAGTTACCAAATAATTTAGATGTGATTGCAACAAACAAGTATATATCATGGACTTCGATTTAACATCTAGTTTGTTTTTAAGTTTGTAGAGTATACCTAATGCAGGGGCTATTTTCATTTTTATCGAATTGATGTGCATATCCCATGATAAATTGTTCTGCAAAACAACCCTGAGATATTTAACAGAATCTGACTCCTGTATTAATTCGCCATTGATGAAAGCGCTAAAATCACTACAAGCAGTTGTTGGTCTAAATCGTACTACCTTTGTTTTATTAGGGTTTAATACAAGACGATTTAATCTACAGTATTCAAATATTAGGGCAGAATCTCGCTCAATGCTAGCTTTTAGATGTAAATCGTATTTGTAAGGATAAAATAGACAAATGTCATCCGCAAACATAAATAATTTTCCACTTAGCTGGAGGTTTTTAATATCGTTTAGGAATACAGAGAACAACAACGGACCAAGACAACTTCCTTGGGGTACACCACAACGAATAGATCCAGTATAACTTTGGTAACCCTTAACAGAAACATATTGCTTTCTATCAGACAGGTAGCTTTTAAAAAGCAATATATTTGTGTCACACATTCCATAGCAATTTAATTTTTTCAGCAATATCTCATGGTCAACAAGGTCAAAGGCCTTAGACAAATATATTTCCATATATTATTATTCCTTCCAGATATAGATCGGATAAGACTAATCGGTCCTTAGGGTACCTCCCACACAAAATTCGGAAACGGGAAATTTAAGAGTCCTCTCGAATCGTTTTGAATTTTTTTCAGCAGATTGTACTTGCTCCGCAAATCCGCAAGTTAACTCTCAAGCGGATTTTCTGATTGGTCGAAACTTTACACATCGTATTATTTCATCCATTCATGTGTCAGCTCGGAATATGGACTATATCGGTCCGTCCTTCGAGTACCTCCCACACAATATTTGGGAAAAGTGCAGTTATTTTTTTTTTTTTTGGAGAAGGTTCTTTTTACGGTCCCTATTCTGGTCCCTTTCCCTGGGTAAGTCATACCTCCTGAGATAATAGTCCAGAAGTTCCAAACACCCCTGCTAGCTCTAACTAAAATTACAAATCTGAAAAAATAATTCTCAAATATTTCCAAAACTCAGAATTTATCTTACTAAAATTGATTTGGTATAGTCCCATATTACGATACCTACAGAATCCACGTATTTTGAAGCAAATTCGTGTTACAAAATAAATATATTTTTATACGGCTGAGGGTATATCACCGTTAGCGCAGCTGACTTATACTATCTTCTTTGCTGTGTAATTGAATATGAATAATTTTGGGATTTATAAATTTGTTTGCATGCAAAATTTTTGAATTCCTATTCATTAGTTGGTTATTTTTACCGGTATAAAATATATTTTAGATATCACAATATATGCCCATAATGAACTATTTTCTAGGCATATGTGAGGTACAAGTGCACAATTTTGGACGATAGATCTTCAATAAACTCGCAATTTTCCCAATTAACAAATATACCAAATTGCGTGGTATATATATGTATTTATTTTAGGTGTATTCCAAAAAGGAACGTGATATTCAAAGACACTTTGAAGGTGTAGCAGGTGGGGCTAATCAATGTGAATTTTGCAATTTTCGAACATTTTTTAGAAATGATAAATTATACATATATTTTTCCACAAACATCCCAGTAAATATGTGACCTAGTTTTTATCGCCGAGTCCGAACGGCGTGTCCTAAGTTGCCACTTGTAGAGACGTTTTTCATGTCTAAAATACTCAGGAAATATCACCAACATTACTACGGGATATTTTGCCACCGTAGACAATTTGATGGGAATCGAACCCGGATATTCAGTGTGCAAGGCGGTTGCACATAGCTAATTCCTACAGGTTGTGGTCTAGGGTATCACATGGTCGGCCCCGTCCGACTATAGCCTTTGCTTACTTGTTATACCCTATACCACAATGTGGAAAAGGGTATTATAAGTTTGTTTTGGTAAAAATTCATGTAACACCGCGAAATATTCGTCGGAGACCCCCAATGTGGTATACCATTCTTCATATCTCGACGAGATAAAGCGATTTTGAGATGTGTGTCTGTCCGTCCGTCCGTCCGTCTGTCCATTATAAATTGTAAACAAGTTCCAGGCCGCAGTTATGGACCGATTGTCACGAAATTTTTTATGGAGGTCGGGTTCAGATCAGAATAGATCCCTATTCTTATTGGTGATGATCGTGAAATATTTAGCGGGTGAACATAATATTTATCCAATTTTCTAACGGCTCTGTAGGTCTCAATAATAGTCGGATCAACGCGTAATTTTAAATAAGGTAAGAGTATATCACAAAGGAGAAGCTTGCAATTTGAGATGGCGATCGGATAATATTTAGAGGGTTAAATGGACCAAAACTTTTGTGTGAAAATTGTGAAAATTTTTAATATACAGCTTATATCTTAATTCCTGGAAATGACATTCCGGACAAGTGAGATATACTTGAAAGTGGAACGCTTGACCTTTCAATTGATGCCAATTATGTTGGTGTGCATGATCAGATAACAGAGTTAAAGCCTTATATATTCTGTTATTTGTTTGCAGTGTTATAATAAACTCGCTAGATGTCGCAATTATACATCAATAGCCACGAAATTTTGCACCGGGTAAGAGTATAGGTCGAAAAAGATGCCTACAATTTTGAATGATGATCTGATATTCTTTAGCGGGTGAAATGGACCATTAATTTTGTACGAAAAATATAAAAATTTTATTTTTGGTCGATATTTTAATTCCTTGAGGACATATATATTTCGCAAAGTAGCCTACATATGGAAAAAAAACTACTGTCCTTTCCTCTGATGTCCTAATATATAATGGGTTCTGTGTGGAGAACCACATTTTTATCCCATGTTACATATTGTCTCTCCAAAAGTTTATATAACACCACGAAATATTCGTCCTAGACCCCTTATTTGGTATGCCAAAATTCATATCTCGACGAGATAAAGCGATTTAGCGACGTGTGTCCGTCCATTAAAAATTTTAAACAAGCTTAAGGCCGCAATTATGGACCGATTGTAACGAATTTTTTTAATGAGGTTGGGTTCGGGCCGGAATAGAAATGATTAGTTTTTGGTGATGATCGTGAAATGTTCAGGGGATGAAATGGACCAAAATTTTAACCAATGTTGTAGCGGCTCTGTAGGTCAAAATAATAACCCGCAAAATTTTAAACAAAATTTGAGTTTTTGATGAAAAAGAAGCGTACAAACCAACTTAAAGATCAAATAATACTAAGCGGGTTAAATGGACTGAAACTTTTGTGTGAAATTGGTAAAAATGTCAATACCGTAGCGGTTAAACAACGGAAGTAGTGGTACTACATAAGTGGGTTTCATTACATTTTAGTTTGTGTGAACTAAATTTTCCTTTCCTGCTACAAAAATGTCTTTGTCATGCTAGATAACTTTTTGGTTTTGGCCATAAGTATTATACATTACATCTCTGATATTTGATAATTAAATTTTCACAATCATTGAAAAGAAGTTTCGTGGAGAACGATTGTCCATGGATAGTGGTATAGGGTATCACATTGTCGGCCCCGTCCGACTATAGCCTTTGCTTACTTGTTTTTCCTTAAAAACGGTTTAAGAAAACGGTTTTTTTTCTAGAACTGCAACTAGCAAAGTTTTCATAAGCGAATTAATTCAATTTGATTGACAACTCTATAAGCTTTTTAATGGTATACATATATGTTTAATCGGTTACTTAAAACCGGTTCAAAAATCGGTTTTAATGTCGGCATATCCGGTTCAAAAATTGAGATAACCGGATCTATCCTCCAGGAAAATTTGTTATTAACGTGTTCATCATTACAAGAGCTATTTGTGGTAAATATTTCAGAAGCACCCCAGATGTCTACATAAGCAATAAACAATTGTTATGTCTATATACGTATACATAACCAATAACCAATAACGAATATACAGAAAAACAAAACATAATTTATTTCTGAACCAAGTCCGAATAAATGTCAAAAATAACAATGAAAACGGGACAAAATCGATTAGTTGTCAAAGAGAACCGTACTTAGAATCTTCTGAGTAACATTTTTGTAGAATATTTGGATGCTGAAAAATCGCGTCTTGTGGTACTTTCACTACGGTTCAAGAAATAAAGGACGAAAAGGACATGAAAGGCATTGAGTTAGAAGAATGAAATGTTCTACAAAAAGATTCGCCAATCGATTTGACTGAAAACATGTCACATCAAAACGAAGCTACAACAACGTCAAACAGAGATATGGAGCTATTTTCCCAAGTATTATGGGGAAAAACTTCATCGCGCGATATCCCAGAAACTTGACCTATGGCGAAAATTTCCTTCTGGGTTCTTAGTGTACTCATCAAGGGCTTTCATCTCCAAAAGAAATTTCCCACCCCCCAGACTTTGAGTTCCATTTTGTGTCACAGTGTTATTGATCAGGATAAAATTCTGAGTTTAGCGTCTGCAATAACTGAGCTAGAAGGCTTCGTTTTTGCAATCGAGTTTCCTTTTTCCATAGCCTGGTCAAATTCGAAGATGGCCTTTATCGGCCCAAATTTTGGTATAGCCCCCATTTGCGGATATTAGCTACATTTTTGGACTTAACTAGCTGTTATTTAACATTTGAGGTTCCAAGTAGTCACAATGCATCTCCGCTAAAAATCGTCAACATAGGTCCATAATTTAGTATAGCCCCCATATAACGGTACCTCCGGATTTTCGGTACTTTGAGATTTTAGCTACACAGAACACACAAAACATTTTTACCGAAAATTGTCAACATGCCTTGCTATAGCCCAGCGTCGCCCATAATATTTCCATCAATACTAAAGCATGTGTGTATGCATGAGTGATAAAAACAACCACATGATGTTCATCGTTTGTTTATGTACACGTACACTGTACGTGAGAGAGAAGTGGGCGCCCTCACTATACTGTCATGCAAAGAAGCTCGTCCCTGCTATAACCCCATATAACGGTACCTCCCGATTTTTGGTATTTTGCGGATTTTAGCTACATTTTTGGACCGAACTAGATGTTATTTAACATTTGAGGTTCCCAGTGGTCACAATACATCTTCATTAACAATTGTCAACATAGGTCTATGTTTTGGTATAGCCCCCATATAAAGGTGCCTCTTATTTTGCAGATTTTATCTACATTTTTGGACCGAACTACCTGTAATTTAACATTTGAGGTTCCCAGTGGTCACAAAACATCTCCACCAAAAACTGTCAACATAGGAACCGCGAAAAATGGAAAAAGTTGAGTTTCGAAAATTTTAGAATGTTTAGAAGCGGTTTGCATCTTGATGATGCGACGGCAAAAATACAAAATAATTTCAGTATGAGCCAGGCTGGGATTCGAACCTGGGTCTCCGACAAATGAGTGTCAAGGTTGCCGGCGTCTTAGCGTTCTGAGCCACCATCAACTTGTCAAAACTTTAGTAGACAATAATTGATGATCAAAAAAATCTTCTGATATAGGAGAACAATTACTAATGACGTAGGAATAAAACTTACCATAGTATTTGTGAACATTGAAAAATGGGATTACCAAGCAGGACTATAGGAAAAGTTTGGAGTTTCAATTAACTGATATAATTTCGCATATGCATTTATCTAATGAAGTGCGATATATATACTAGTTCCCAAGCTTTGCCTTCGTCTGCCACAAAAACAACATTCAATACGCCTGAAGATCGGCTTAACCACCCGTAAAACGTAGCGTAATGGTTGAATGTGTGGGACTTCGGTAGACTCCTAATTTTTCAATGTATATAATAGGTCTAGTAAGCTCAAGTCGAAAGATAATTAAAAATATTTTAAGTGTATGTACGCATAAGGATCTTTGACGAAGATTGAAAACATACTGCCAAAACCAACAGATGGCATATCAAAATAGAAGAGATGACTGAGGCGGAGAGGATGCCTTAAAGAAGAAAAAAAAGTATTTCATGTAAAAACACAGTCAGTAGCAGCAGAAGTGAGTGTTGACTTTGAGTTATGCTATAAACATGACAATGAAACTAAAGTGTCCTTCACCAAGCATTTTCTGATAGATGAAATTATAAACCTGTTCCTGTTCTCTGTTTTGATGATATTGCTCTTGGTAACGAATTTGAATGTCCCGTCAATGTATGGATGTTTGTTTGTATTTATCAAGCAATGCCTGCTTGTAACCTACAGAAGAAATAATGAACAGATGTACCCACCCACGAACATAAACAATGTACACGTACACAGGGGTTGATTACAAATGTCCTAATTTACATAATATTGAAATGGGTGCACGATTATTCATGAATAGCATGAAGATTGTTAAAAATAATAATACTTGTTCCACAAACATCCCAGATGGGACGGGGGAGACTTCTCTCATATCAATGAGTGCACCCCGATTCATATTAGCTCAATGATGTGGGACATACTGTTTATTGCCGAGTCCGAACGGCGTGTCCTAAGACACCACTTGTAGAGAAGTTTTACATGGCTGAAATACTCAAGAAATGTCGCCAACATCATTAAGGGTATTTTGTTAAAAATTACTATCAATAAATACATATGTACATATGCACGTATTGTGTGTTTGTTGTTTCAGCACTTTGTATCGTCTCTGTTTTGGTGCACTGACTAAGATGCATGGGTTCCAATCATCAGGCTGATTCAATCACCCTAAGAGGCAGTATGTTCCATTTGCTTTACTTCTATATTGATCTCATCCTGAACATAATATTAGCATTCAGTGCCATCTTCTAGGATGAGATAAAAACATCTTGATAGTGAACCCTACGGGATAACACAACAGTTTGTGTTTCAACTTATTTTTTCCATAATATATGGTAACCTTCGATTACCCATTCTATTAAATTCATTTAAATAAGAATTGCGATGTTATTTACTATGAGCTGTTCGTTGTTTCCCTTTGTAATTTTTAATGTAAATAATCCTACGTACATACATACTTTGTGTTCTGTGAATATTTATTTATCCTTTCTAGTTATACAATTTCCGTATGTCCTTTGTGCTCACTTGACTTTGTCCGTTGGCCTTGTTCTTTTTTTCCATTATTTTTACAATAAGGAAAAGATGTATAGGTTCATGGACAATTTCAAATAGATTTACATTTATTTGTTCTTTATAGATTTGAAATGACCCTGAAACTGACGAATTTCATCACACAAATCCGAGAAATTTTACCAATCACAGAATTGTGTTATGAATTGAATATTTACTTTTTTAACAACTTCTCTGAAGGGGAATGGATCAACAGCAAATACTAACAAGTAAGAAAAGGCTATAATCGGACGGGGCCGACCATGTGATACCCTCCAAAACAACCTCTAGGAATTAGCTATGTGCAACGACTTTGCACGCTGAATGTCCGGATATGATTCCCAGGCCTGGCCACATCAAATTTTCAACGGTGGCATAATAGCCCTTTGTAATGCTGCACATATTTCCTGAGTATTTCAGCCATGAAAAACTTCTCCACAAGTGGCAACTTAGGACACGCCTTCCGGATTCGGCGATAAAAAATACGTCACATATCAATGACATAACATTAATCCATTGTTATAAGATAAGCCTCCTTTGTCCCTACTGAGATAATTGTGGAACAATTATATAAATTATACATTTCTTAACAATATGAATAGAAATTCAAATAATTTGCATGCAAACATATTTATAAATCCCAAAATTATTCATATTCAATTACACACCAAGTAAGATAGTATAAGTCAGCTCCGCTAACGGTGATATACCCTCATCATCTGACCAAAAAAGAAACAAACACAATAATTATGCCGTATAAAAAATATGTATATTTCGTATTTTGTAGTTGTCGTAATGTAAGGCTATACCAAATCAATTGTAGTAACCTAACTTCTGATTTTTGAAAAAGTTTGAGAATTATTTTTTGGGAATTTTGGACCATTATCTCAGGAAGTATGGACTAACTCCGGAAAAATTGTAGCGTTGCAATAGGTACAATAAGTGAAAAGAACCTTCTTCAAAAATTTCAAATAGATCCGAGACCGGTCCTCAAACTGCACTTTTCACAAATTTTGTATAGGAGGTACTCGAAGGACGGGACCGATATAGTCCATAATATTCCAACCTGATACATTACTGGATGAAATAATAGGATGTGCAAAGTTTGGACCAATCAGAAAATCCCCTTGAGAGTTATCTTGTGGATTTGCCATTTTAGTTAGGTTTCTTGCTTCTTTTTCAGGGTTTCATGGAACTTTTCGGCCATAATCTCTGGAGGTATGGACTCGCCATTGCAATTTTACCATCGTAAAGGGCCGCAAGGACAATCTGCTGGAAAAAATCAAAATAATTCGATAGGACTCTTAAATTTTACTTTTCCAAATTTTGTGTGGTAGGTACTCAAAGGTGTGGACCGATATAGTCTTACCCGATCTATATCTGGAAGGACTAATAATATATGGAATCGATTTCGCACTTCGACAGTTATCGTTCACACAATTTTTCAGAAAAATGTTAAACCTTTGTGGGGGAGGTGTCCGAAGGATTGAACCGATATAGCCCATATTCGAAATTAAACTAAGTTTTGGGCAAAAAATTACGAAGAGCAAAATTTAGTTCGAATCGGTAGATCCGTTCGGGAGTTATCGTTCGCAACACCCAGCTAGACAGTAAGAGAGACAGATGAACGGCCAGGGCTAAATCGACTCCAAATTGTTTGAATCGAATTTCGTTCAAACATACTTGGGGTCTAAAACCATTTTTTCGATGGGCACATCTTTGGTAGTATTTTTTATTAAACTAAAGGCTGAGGGTATAAAATAGGTGGCGAAGCGACCCCATGCTACAATATTTGTATAAAAATTTAATTGGACAACTGAACTGAAAATTGCTCTGTCATGATTGAGACAATTTGTAGTATGAGAGGAAATTATGGTTCTGTTGTTTACACAAAACCCATTATATATTAGGCAATAGGCCCGTTATCTAGCAGACACATTATTGCAATTTGCATCAGCGGAAATATCAGTATTTATTTTTCCATATGTAGGCTACTTTGCCGGTATATGCCATCCAGGAATAAAAATATGGACCAAAAATAAAATTTGTATATTTATCATATAAAAGTAATGGTCCATTTCTCCCGCTAAATAATATCGGATCATCATACAAAATTGTAGGCATCTTCTTCGACCTAAACCCTTACCTCGTGCAAAATTTTGTGACTATTGAGCTATAATTGCGACCTCTAGTGTGCTTATGATTACACTTCAAGCAAAAAACTGGATATATTAGGCTGTAACTCTGTTATCTGACAGCGTAAATCAATATAATTGACATCAATGGAAAGGGCAAGAGTTGGTGTTCCAAATATTATTTACGTGGCGGAATGTGTCTTCCAGGAATAAAGATATAACCGGTATATTAAAAATTTTCACAATTTTCGCACAAAAGTTATGGTCCATTTAATCCTCTAAACATCATCCGATCACCATCTCAAATTGCAAGCATCTTCTTTGTCATATAATGTTACCTTGTTTGAATTTTCGAGGCCATTGGGCTATTATTGCGAACTACAGAGATGCTACAAAATCGGATAAAAATTAAAATTCACATTGGAAAATTGATTGTGGGTTTGTTGAAGATCTATCGTCCTCACATATGCTTGGTAATGCACGCAGTTTTGTGATTTTCAGGCCATTTCGAAAATAGTTCATTGTGGTTATATACATACATATTTTATACCGATAGAAATAACTAACAATGAATAGAAATTCAAATAATTTGCATGCAAACAAATTTATAAATACCAAAATTATTCAATCACACACCAAGTAAGATAGTATAAGTCTGCTCCGTTAACGGTGATATACCCTCAGCATCTGACCAAAAAAGAAACAAACACAATAATTATGCCGTATAAAAAATATATATATTTTGTATTTTGTAGGTATCGTAATGTAAGGCTATACTAAATCAATTGTAGTAAGCTAACTGCTGATTTTTGAAAAAAGTTTGAGAATTATTTTTTGGAAATGTGGACCATTATCTCAGGAAGTATGGACTTACTCCGGAAAAATTGTTCCGTTGCAATAGGTACCGTGAAAAGAACCTTCTTCAAAAACTTCAAATAGATCCGAGACTGGTCCTCAAACTGCACTTTTCCCATAGGAGTACTCGAAGAACGGGACCATATTCCAACCTATCCATATTCCAACCTGATACATTACAGGATGAAATAACAGGATGTGCAAAGTTTGGACCAATCAGAAAATCCCCTTGAGAGTTATCTTGCCGATTTGACATTTTAGTTAGTTTTCTTGTTTGTTTCAGGGTTTCTTGGAACTTTTCGGCCATAATCTCTGGAGGTATGGACCTGCCATTGCAATTGTACCATCGTAAAGAGGGCCGCAAGGACAATCTGCTGAAAAAATCAAAACGATGCGATGGGACTCTTAAATTTCACTTTTCCAAACATTGTGTGGGAGCTACTCGAAGCTGTGGACCGATATAGTCTTACCCGATCTATATCTGGAAGGAATAATAATAATATATGGAAAGTTTGGACCAAATCGATTTGGCGCTTCGAGAGTTATCGCTCACACAATTTTTCAGAAAAATGTTGAACTTTTGTGGGGGAGGTTCCCGAAGGAGTGAACCGATGTAGCTTATATTCGAAATTAAACTAAGTTTGGGAAAAAAATTCGAAGTGCAAAATTTGGTTCGGATCGGTAGATCCGTTCGGGAGTTATCGTGCGCACCAGCCAGCTAAACAGTAAGAGAGACAGATGAACGGACCGGGCTAAACCGACCCCCCGATGGGCACATCTTTGGTCGTATTTTGTATATTTTGTATTAACCTAAAGGCTGAGGGTATAAAATAGGTGGCGAAGCGACCCCATGCTGCAATATTTGTATAAAAGCTCAATTGGACAACTGAACTGAAAATTTCTTTGTCATGATTGAATCAATTTGTAACAATTTGTAGTATGAGATGAAATTATGGTTCTCTACACAAACCCCATTATATATTAGGCAATAGGCCCGTTATCTAGCAGACACATTATTGCAATTTGCATCAGCGGAAATATCAGTATTTATTTTTCCATATGTAGGCTACTTTGCCGGTATATGCCATCCAGGAATAAAAATATGGACCAAAAATAAATTTTGTATATTTTTCATACAAAAGAAATGGTCCATTTCACCCGCTAAATAATATCGGATCATCATCCAAAATTGTAGGCATCTTCTTCGACCTAAACCCTTACCTCGTGCAAAATTTTGTGACTATTAAGTTATAATTGCGACCTCTAGTGTGCTTATGATTGATTACACTTCAAGCAAAAAACTGGATATATTAGGCTGTAACTATGTTATCTGACAGCGTAAATCAATATAATTGACATCAATGGAAAGGGCAAGAGTTGGTCTTCCAAATATTATTTATGTGGGCGGAATGTGTCTTCCAGGAATAAAGATATAACCGGTATATTAAAAATTTTCACAATTTTCACACAAAAGTTATGGTCCATTTAACTCTCTAAACATCATCCGATCACCATCTCAAATTGCAAGCATCTGTTGTTGAGGCCATCGGGTTATTATTGCGACCAACAGAGCAGCTACAAAATCGGATAAAAATTATGTTTTTGGTCCATTTCACCCGCTAAATATTTCACGATCATCAAAAATAAGAATAGGTGTATATTCTGGTCTAAACCCGACCTCCATGCAATTTCGTGACGATCGATGATTACAATTTATAATGGGCAGGCGGACGGACGGACACACATCTCAAAATCGCTTTATCTCGCCGAGATATGAAGATTGGTATTACACATTGGGGGTCTCCGACGAATATTTCGCGGTGTTACATGAATTTTTTTCACAACAAACTTATACTACCCTTTCCACATAGTGGTGTAGGGTAGAATTGTGCCAAAGGAACTATATGGAACTATCTAGTTCACTTCGCATTTCCAATGGCCCACATTTTTTCTTTGAACAAACTGCGTATACTTACTATCACACGTTATATTTCATGATGTTACTCATACGTTTTGGAACTAGTACAAGGAACTAGGAACTAGATTACCCAACTCTAGTGTAGGGTACAGAAAGTGGAGATACTCGATTGAAACCCAGGATACCTATGCAATGGATGTGTATTTGTAAACATACGAATACAAATATTCATTAAGTAAATAAAGTATCTAACATTTAAATTTGACAAAAATTGCATTTGATTTGAAAAAGCCAAATTTCTTAAAAATTAAAAACAATCTCCTACTTCTGACATTTGATTTTTGGCGTTGGACTTGCAATGTTGCATTATTGAATTTAAATTGAAGCTTTTTTCTTTTTTTTTAATTGATCGAGCTATAAGGAGATTCTTTTCAAAAATTATATCCAGCGAAGTACGTACACATCAACCGCAATGCGACGATAGTTCCGTTAACTGGTTAGGTTAATATAATCAACATATTGTTACGGAATTAGGGTTTGAAATTAATCCCGTGTAGACGTGGTGTTATTCCCCAATACGATTTTTACCAAATAAAACAGGGTTCGTTTTAGATTACGATTCTACAATGCTTTATTGTAGGGCTGCTCATACAACTACAAACACATTTTGTTATTGTTGGTGTCTCCACCAACTGACAACGGGATGGTCACCACGGACACACTCCCTGACCAAACCGAATACCTCTATCAGCTCCTTGGTGCCCCTTGCAAGGTTGCAGCCCGCTCTGGCGCAGTATGCCTCTCGGGTGTCAGCAGTTTCTCTTATATTTGTGTTTTCCCCTGGGGAATACCTTCTTTTTCGCCTTGATGAATAAAGACAATTACACAGGCCTCGTTGCACTTCACAGATTTATTTATATTTCTTTTCTTTTAGATTATGCGTTCTTACAAATATAGAAATATTTTGCAAATAAACTATTAACTTCACTTGGTTGTATTACTAGTTGTACAATTCAAAGAAAGTACTGAAGTTCTTTTTCATGTGTTCTTTGACGAGCAAGTCTCGTCCTCTTTTGTTGACAATAGCAGAAAGACTAAAAAACTAATACGACAAGAGCTTCAAAAAAACAATAAGTAACAAAAAGAAACCACAACACAGACAGTCACTCGCTGCTCGTTATGGCCCTTGCCGTATTAGTCGAAGGGAGAGAGTTATGTTTGTACGAGTGGAATCTAATGTCATATTCAGTGTTGCTAATAAAGCGTTTTATGTTTTTCCACTCGCATAAACAGTTATTGTGTTGGTTTTGAAACACAAACATTTTGATAGTTTCCTAACATACCATTCAGTCTGATTTTATACAATTTACGAAAAAAAAAATTTCGCATAAATACATTCTACAATTACACGGATAAGCTAATAATTAGCATACACATTCATTATTTTCAAGAGAATCAAGTTTCGTTTATTCTCCAGTGGCTATACAAGAATTTATAATTCAAATATGATGTTTTGTTCGAGTAATGTTGGTTTGTTGGGTTGTCTTGTGTAATGGAAAAATGTGTGTATTGAAAATTTTAATTTCAAAAACAAAAGCTCTCTTTATACCCTACACCACTATGTGGGGAGGGTATTATAAGTTGGTTTTGGCCCAAAAGTTTGTAACGCAAATTTGTAACCCATACTTATATATACCAAAATGAATGTCTCGACGAGCTGAGTCGATCTGGCTATGTGTGTCCGTCTGTCCATCTAAACCTTGTAATCACGCTTCAGGTCGCAATTTTGATCGGATCGTCACGAAATTTTGGATGTTGATGGGGGTCCCGAAGCGGAAGAAGCCTATTGATTTTGGTGATGGTCGGATAATATTTAGGGGTCGGAATGGGCAAACAACTTATGTGGATAAAACGACAACGTTTTTTTCCAAAGCGAATATCTCAGCTTCTATACGGGGTATACCAAAAGCAAAACCTGACAATGAAAGTAAAAAATATAACCTTTCTAATGATGTAAATGATGTAGGTTCTCGTAGGTGATCAAACAACGCAGATATCACAATAGACGCAAATAAAACCCAAGTTTTCATTTTTGCGATTTTAACTATTATGACGAATATAACAGCTTTGGTTGGGGACTTTTCAAAGCAAAGCCTGACTATGAAAGTAGAAGATTCTATCTTTACAATGTTGCAAACTAGGTCGGCGTAGGTGACCAAATAACGGAGATATCGCAATAGTCGGTAATACATCCCATTTATCCATTTTTTTGGAAATCACGCTACAGGTAGCAATTTTGATCGGATCGGCACGAAATTTTGAGGGTTAATGGGGGTCTCACAGAGGAAGAAGCCTATCGATATTTGTGAAGGTCGGATAATATTTAGGGGTCGGAATGGGCAAAAAACTTACTTGGATAAAAAGACAACGTTTTTTCCAAAGCAAATATCTCAGCGTCTATAAGGGGTATACAAAAAGCAAAACCTGGCGAGGAAAGTAGAGAATATCACCTTTACAACGATGTAACGTAGGTGGTCACACAACGAAGATATCGCAATAGTCGCTAATAGAATCCAACTTTTCATTTTTGCGATTTTAATAATAATTAAAAGCAAAGCCTGACTAAGAAAGTAAAAATTCCTATTTTTAAAATTATGCATAGTAGGTTGGCGTAGGTGGTCAAATAATAGAGATATCGCAGTAGTCGGTAATACATTCTTTTTTCCACTTTTTCTGCAATCACACTACAGGTCGGAATTTTGATATGATCATCACGAAATTTTCTCACAGAGATAGAAGCATATTGATGTTGGTGATGTCGATAGTAGTCATAGATAAATAAAATATAGGTGAAAACTTTCGTATCTCACTAAACATTTTCTATCGCTTGCTTGACGCAAAAGTCACTCAAAACGGATTGTTGTGTCTACTGCGACAGTCGCATTTGTTTCCGAAAAGACAAAAATGACTAAAGAAACTGTTCCACTTATGCGGTCCAAACTCTATTTTCGATTCCGTCACTGTTGTATGTTTCTTATGCGATTCAGTTGGAGTGTCGGAAGCGGGGCACATTGAGTGTGCATTAGGTACTCATGCAGGTACCGTTTACGAAACTTTCAGTAGTGACGGAACCGTCAGTATTTGTAAAAGGCTATTTAGTTTTATATTGTTTATTCAAACATATTATTATTCATTTGAATTTAATGTTAATGCATTCTATTATAAAATTGATCAAAGAAGAAACAATTTTTATAATACAATGCACCTTTTATAACCGCATTAACATTGAATTCAAATGAATAATACGTTTGATTTACTTTTTTATAAAAGTTGTTAATATACAATAAATAATCTAAACAGCTTTATTTTCATTTAAATTTTTGTATCAAGTTTGTACCGATTGCTAACAGAACGTCACAAGAAGTGAAGAAATCACGTCAATCAACTCATGTTTTATTCTACTTATTAGCTTTCATTACAATTCGCTTAACTGTTTTCAAGATAAATTGTTTTTATAATGCTGCCACTATTGTTTTGAAAACATTAATCTCTATAATAAAGAGTAGTATCAATATTCCAGACTTTAAGAATTTGTTTTTGTACAACATAAAGTGTCGCTTTTGTCCACATACGGATAAAAAAGCGATAACAACATATTTGTTCTTGTAAATAGACAACATTCGCATTTTTAACCGAATGAAGGCACTTTACGGAGACGCATTTACTGAGAGAAGATATATTTAACATCCAAATGTTTGGAGGGGTCGGCCCCGTACCGACTATAGCCTTTTTTCACTTGTTTTCAATTGTGTGAGTGAGCAAATTGACACACTCCGACAGCAGAAGTGCGCCCTTTGAGCAGCCATACTTTATTGACTTCAATTCAGTTATTCACACAAGACTTCACTTCAGTCGGTTTTCACTTTACTTCTTACACTTACGGTTTAAATATCGCGTTCAGATCACAACTAAAACTCCCAGCTTTACACACGTACGCACATACAAACAGACCGGTGAGTGTTTACAACTAGTAATGGGACTGTTTAAGTAAGACCGTGTTTAGACATTCAAACTGGAAAGAAAATTTTTCGTCTCAGTTTCTTTTAAAATTTCCTTGTTGTTTAGACACGGAAATCATGTTTGTGTCAATTTGATAATTTTTCTTATTCCTCTTCACACTAATTTTCTCATTGCGCCGTTCAAAAACAAATCCAAGGAAAAATTGTAATGAAAATTAAAAATGGACGTGTGTGATAAACAATTAATTATTAAAAGAACTCTTGAATTGCATTTTAATTTTGTTATTTCCACATATTTCGAATTGTTTTTGCTTAAAAAAATAGTTTTTCCTCCAAATGGTTTTTTTCAATTGTCTCCGCTGTTGTTTGTTCCTCGACAGAGAAAATAAAATGAAAGAAAATGCAAAAACAAATCTGCAGCCAACTTCAGGTTGTATACGAAGAAAAACGAAACAAAACAGAATTTGCCAGTACAGAGGTGTGTGTACCCCCTCTTATTCCTCTCTACTCCCTCGCCCATAAACTCAATTTTATTTCTTATCAACTTTCCCTGTATAAACAGGGACCAAACAAGGGTGAGGAGAAGGGGTTACAATGCATAAGAATAATCGAAATAAAGAATACAACGACAATAGCTAAGTAAACAATGTAAATTGAGACTAGGCGATAATTTCATAACTGCAGTAAACTCCATACAGTTGTTGTTGCATAGTCGAAATAAATGAAAGAGGGAAATAAAGATCTTAAAGCGTACAAAAAGAACAATAACAAATCCAATAAAGTAAAGTAGTGATCGAATTCTTATACAGAGTAATTGTTGTTGTAAATTTGTTTTAAATGAACTAAATGTTAATAAAAATTTACGATACAATTCAAATTCTTAAATTAACAAAAATTACTCAAAATTAACTTAAATATACAAGTTACTTTCGTAACAATATTCTTCCTTATTTAAATTTCGTTGGGTGGCGCATTCATTTATTTTTATTTTGCTCTTAAAAAATTTCATTAATTATGTTCATTTTCTGGTTAATAAAACATTTTTTGTGGAATTTTACAGCCTTTATGATAAGTTACCATGTTAAGAAATGCGTTCATGTAAGCGAGCTTAATTTTATTTAAAACATGACCAGTAATAAAATTAAAAATTAATTTGCAACTGATTAAAGTGAGTCAACTGACCGACCGGCAGGCCATCATCCAAGCGCTGGATGGCTTCCCGAAAATGACACGGTGATGAAATCTGCAGGGAGTTACAGCCATCTATAAGCGGCAGTGCGTGGACAATGACAGAGGATGTCGATCTTTATCAGAAGATAAATTAATTGTGAACCTTGTGTTATTTTCATGATTATTGAAATTAATTAATTGAGGAGGATTTTTTATTTTCATATAAATGAGAGAGATACACATTTAATGACAGGTTGTTTAATCCTCTGAAAGATTTTCTTTTACAGAAAACATTTATATATATTGACAAGGCAATAAATTTACGGTTCATTTGCATCAATAATGTATGCTGCTACATGATTGCAATTTTTCAAAAGAAGAGATGTGACTAAGAAAAGATGAAGGCAAATTGCTTCTTTGAGATTGTTTAATGGTTTTATACTTAATTGTGTTCGTAAAAATTTCATTAATTTTTTTATACCCTCCATCATAGTAACGCATTGAAATAATCATTTGCAACCCTATAAAGTATATATATTCTTGATCAGGATAAAAAGTCGATATAGCCATATCCGTCTGTTGTAATCACTCTAGCATCCGCAATAATTAACCTAGAACGCTATATTTTTGCACCCGAGTTTCTTTTTTCCATAAGACCGAACTACTTGTAATTTAAAATCTGAGGTTCCTAGCGGTCACGAAACATCTCCAACAAAAATTATGATGGAGGATATAAAAAGTTCGTTCAGAAAGAATTTGTGTATTCTATGTATATTCCTTTTTATACCCTCAACCATAATATGGAGGGTATAATTAAATTTGTCATTCCATTTGTAACACATCGAAATATTCAACGGAGACCCCATAAAGATATATATTCCTGATCAGGGTAAAATTTTAAGTCGATATAACCATGTCCGTATGTTCGTCTGTTGAAATCAAGATACAGCTCGCAATTTTTAAGATAGAGCTTTGTAATTTGGTGTAGAAGTTTCTATTACTCTTAGGATGTTTGGTATTGCGAATAGGCTATATCGGTCCATATTTTGATATAGAGCCCGTAGAACAGAAACTCCCGATTTTCGGTATTTTTAAGGTTTTAGCGTCATTATCCCACCGAAATGGCTGAAATTTGGTACTTAGTTTTCATTTCCCCCAGAAATTTGTTGGTACATGTCCACGCCTTAATACAGCTCCCATAAAACGGTACCACCCGATTTTCGGTATTTTGAACGTTTTAGCTTCATTATCACACCGAAATAGCTTAAAATTTGGTACTTAGCCTTCGTTGGGGGTATAAAATTTCCTCCCAGAATTTTGTTGGTATAGGTCCACGCCTTCCTGTAGCCCCCAAAGAACGGTACCTCCCGAATTCCGGTATTTTGTAGGTTGCGGCCTCAATATTCCTCCGAAATTTTGTATTTAGTCCTCATTTGAGTTATAAAACTTTCCATATGAAATTTGTCGGTATAGGTCCACCCGATTTTCGTTTTTTTGAAGGTTGGTGCCACAATAATCCATCGAAATGGCTGAATTTAAAATATATTAAAACAAGAGAGCCAAGGCTATAGTCTGGTCGGGGCCGACTATGTGATACCCTACACCACTACCCCTGTTCATAAGCTTTTGACTAATAAAATTCAAAATATTAAAATTGGGATAGCTTAGCGCCTTTGTTCTGAATGTCTTCATTAACACAGGTCAATTTTTTTGAAACGCATTTAAGTGCATCGACAGTACAACCCAAATAAAAAATGGAAAAGTGGGATGTATGCCAACCATCAATAAGCTTCTTTCTCTGTTAGACCCCCATCAACCCCCAAAATTTCGTGAGTATCCGATCAAAATTTCGTAGTGTGATTGCACAAAAATGGAAAAAGGGATGCATTACCGACTATTGCGATATCTCTGTTGTTTGACCACCTATGACAACCTACTTCACATCGTTGTGAAGGTGATATTTTCTCCTTTCCTTGCCAGGTTTTGCTTTCGATATACCTCCTACAGAAGGGAGATATTAACTTTGAAATAAAACGTTGGTCTTTTTTTCCAAATATTTTTTTGTCACATTCCGACCCCTGAATATTATCCGACCATTATCAAAAATCAAAAGGTTTTTTCCTCTGTGGGACCCCCAATAACACCCAAGATTTCGTGACGATCCAATTAAAATTGCGACCTGTAGCGTGATTTCCAAAAAAGTGGAAAAATGGGATGTATTACCGACTATTGCGATATCTCCGTTATTTGGACACCTACGCCAACCTGCTTTACATCATTGTAATGATGGGATTTTTTACTTTCATTGTCAGACTTCGCTTTTGGAAGGTCCCGAACCAAAGCTATGATATTCGTCATTATTATTAAAATCGCAAAAATTAAAAGTTGCGTTCTATTAGCGGCTTTTGCGATATCTTCGTTGTTTGACCACCTACGACAACCTACGTAACATCGTTGCAAAGGTGATATTTCCTACTTTCATTGGCAGGTTTTGCTTTTGATATATCCCTTTTAGAAGCGGAGATATTCGCTTTGAAATAAAACGTTGACTTTTTCTCCAAATCAGTTTTTTGCCCATTCCGACCCCTGAATATTATCCGACTATCACCAAAATCAATAGGCTTCTTTCTCTGTAGGATCCCCATTATCCCCCGAAATTTCGTGACGATCCGATCAAAATTGCGACCTGTAGCGTGATTACAAGGTTTAGATGGACAGACGGACAGACGGACGGACGGACGGACCGACGGACGGACACACATAGCCAGATCGACTCAGCTCGTCGAGACATTCATTTTGGTATATATAAGTATGGGTCTACGACCATTATTTCGATGCGTTACAAACTTTTTGGCTAAAACCAACTTTAATACCCTCCCCACATAGTGGTGTAGGGTATAAAAATATTTTAAATACTAATTATTTCTAAGTTTGACCGATAAGGACACTTCGATCCAAATATATTACCCACATCATATCATTATTATGTGAGAAAATATATAACGAAAACTAATAAAGGAGACATTTCACAGAGGTTAAAATCGAAGTAAACCAATGTAATGAAACCTCAATCTTTACTATTTAACATTCCATAGGATGGATGACTTTTGGTTAGAAATCTTGACTATTATTCATGTGACATCGATTTTAAGAGATAAGTTGCATATTATAATTTACAGCGTGTGAAAACTAGTGCTTTCTTCTTTCAATAAAAGCCTTTCACGACTATAGCAAGAACATTCGCACGCTCTAATTCTTGGATCTTTACTGAAGTTAGGTGCTTGAAAACTTGACATAATATTTTAGCCACATGTCTGAGAATTCCTGATAGATAAAGTCCGCTATATAAAACGGAGTTGGTACACGCAGAAAAATTTATGTTAGAAATATGTTTGGATCCAAACAAAAATATGTGTGGGACCGGTTGCAAACAAATATATGTTTGGATCCAAACATAATATGTTTGGGTCCAAACAAATATATGTTTGCAACATTTTGTAACATATCTCAATTTGGTATGTTTGGGTAAAACATATTTTTTATGTTAGAACATTTTTTTCATGGGTGGAGAGAGGATGTTTGTCAACGAGAGTAATAACAGTGCTCTCGCGACTGTGGAATACTGTTTTATAATAAAGAGTTGTGTGTATTGTATAATACAATGGATGGCAAATTGCGAGAGACTCATGTATTTTTTACACTTTTGTGTATGAGCCCGAGCATTTCTACCCAACAGTGGTATAATAGAAGACGTAGAAGCGAAGAAGGGGCTTTGGTGGCATGTATGCGTCAAACTCGTGTGTTTCTTGTTTTGTTGTTGTTAACCAACTTAGCAGCAGACGAAGAAGAAAAGAAGAAATGATATGAATTATATTTTTTTCTTTCTTCAGTGTTTTAGTTGCCTTTGTAGAGTCAAGACGGTAAAGTGAGTGAATAAATCAGTGTTTTGTGTTTTCTTAAAGAAATTGTGCTGTTTAGTAAATTAAATGCCCAATACATTTTATAATTGAATCGGAAAGTTGAATGGAATTATTTTATTGGACAAGGAAGAAATCGCATTTAATATTGGTAATTACATACATACTTATGTATATTTGAAATATGGCATATCCATATTTATTTATTACATTACATAATCATTTGATTCTAGATGCCGATTCCCCGCTGATGATTTCAACTATGAGGACAATTTGTTTTATTTCACAACTAGGGAGAAGCGTTCATCTACGTTTCTATATATTTTTGCTTTTTAAAAGTGTGACTATTTACAAATTATTTCAATCAGTTTTTCTTTTATTAAAGTGTGTTATGTATTTCTTTGGAATTTTGTATGTACCTATGTGTTTGTTGTTCTTTTGGCTTTCAATAAAAAACCACATTTATGTGTATACTATAGAGATAGCCAGTGAGTTCTTACTGAGAGCAAGTGAGCACACATTTTAAAGTGTTTTACATGGAATTTTACGCTCCCTTGCTCTCAGTAAGCGCCCACTGGTGCATGTGTTTGTTTTTTTTTGTGCCTTTTGGGTTTGTATTTGTTTGCACCCAAACATATAAAATGTTTGCATCCAAACATAAAATTGTTTCCACCCAAACATATCTTTGTTTGCACCCAAACATATATATCTTTGCACCCAAACATAAATATGTTTGCACCCAAACATATATATGTTTCCACCCAAACATATACTTGTTTGCAGACCCAAACATATATTATGTTTGGGACTGTTGCAAACATATATATGTTTGCTGCAAAATATGTTTGGGACATATGTTAGAGAGGCCGTTTTTTTTTTTGCGTGTAGTATTTTTATTACATATACAAATCCTGACTGCAGGAAATGCTGCAAACAGTTCGTAGATGACGATCCGATCATTGCCGTAATGGTATAAAAATCAAAAACCTTGCTAGGGCATGTGCTTAAAATATTATGTAAAGTTTTCAGGCACCTAAAATTTTCAGCACCTTATTCCAAAAAGTAAGCCTTTCAATAAGGACCTGTAACATGTATAGTATAACAAGCGCCTCAAATATGCAACAGATTTTGTAATTGTTGTTGTTTCAGTTTGACTGTGTGTCCTTTATTAGATTTCGTTATATGTCCTCCAGCATAACATTGACATTATGTGAACAATTTGGATCAAAGTGTTGTCCTTACAGATCTAACTTAGAAGTATACAACATTTAAAATAAACATTTTAATATAATTGAAATTCAAAACATTTCGCGGAAAGTCAGTGTCCAGGAGTAGTGGTGTAGGATATCACATGATCATCACCTTCCTACTATTTCTCTTACATGTTTTGACTTATTTGTTTTTATACCCTCCACCATATGGAGGGTATAATTAAATTTGTCATTCCGTTTGTAACACATCGAAACATTCGTCGGAGACCCTATAAAGTATTTATATATTATTGATCAGCATAAAATTCTATCACACAGAAATGGCTGAAATTTGGTACTTAATCTACGTTAATGGTATAAAACCTTCCCCCAAAACTTTGTCGGTATCGGTCCATGCCTTCATATAGCCCCCATAGAGCGGTACCTCCCGATTTTCGGTATTCTGAACGCTATGGCCTCAATATTCCACCGAAATTACTTAAATTTGGTATTTAGACTTCGTTGGGGGTACTCAAACTTTCCCTTTAAATTTGTCGGTATAGCTCCACGCCTTCATATAGCCCCCATCAGGGACGTAGCCAGGATTTCATTTCGGGGGGGGCCCACCTGACCAAAATTTTGAAAGTTCATGTTAGCAAAAATTTCTTATTTAGCAATGATATAAACCTTATTTTATACTTATATTACTGATGAAATAATTTTTAATTCCAATTTTTTATTAAAATGACGTAAGACTTCTTGGCCAGTTTTCCCTTGTTTTCAGAACTTTTTTGACAACATATCAGAGTTAAGATATGTTCAAACAATAGATATATTAATAGTCGCATATACTTTCGGGTGTATCATTTATCAAATAACTCACAACTACAGTGAATGTTGTGTAATTCAGTGATATCTCTTCGGTAAGGCCAAAAGAAAGAGTATACAATCGGAAAACCTTAGAAATATCTTAACCTTTCCTTTGTTTCCACTCCAATTTTATTGAGTAATTTATGGAAGGAAAATGGGATTAGTAGAGAATTGATTTATGCAGAGGGAACGTTCGGATATCATGGCGTTATCCACTAGTATTTTTTTAAATATTTGCAGGATAATTTAGGAGTAAAATAAATATAGGAAAAAATGCCGAGACACGTGTCTTCTTTTTTTGTCTTTTATCACGCTGCAATGTCAGAATATGGTCAGTTTTTTCAATTCCGGAAATTCAGGTGTCCAATCGTTGTTACTGTTACTGTCATTGAAGTTATTCCCTCAAAATATGTTGGTGTCCGTCAATAAACTATTTTGGCTTCAAATCGTCGGACTTCTCTTATAGAAATTCTTGTTTCCTATCCAGGATTTTCTCATAAATTGATCACGCAACAAGAAAACTCCTGTCTTATCAGTCCTGAATACCTTTAAAATAGCAAAAGTCCATGAACACAATTGTCAATTCCCAATCTACATTTTTTATACTCTCAGCCTTTAGTCAAAATGTGCCTCATCGAAATAATGGTTTTAGGGCCAAAGTGTGTTTGGAAGAAATCTGTTTCAGAAAATTTAGAGTCGACTTAGCTATGTTCGTCCGTCTGGTTGGCTGCCTGGAGAACATGATAATTCTCGAACACATCAACCGATTCGATCCTCCTTTCGATAACCTTTCACAGAGTAAATTTTTCAGAGAAGTACAGTTTAAGACCTCTCTGGATAATTAGTAAATATACCTGTGTAAGCTTAAACCTCAGTAGTCATGGCTTAACTTCCTTTATGCTAATAATTTAGTTATAAGTAAGAATAAGAAATAAATTAATAAATAAGAAGACCTCTCTGGAAACGGTTTGCTTTTTTGCAACAATTGTTCTCGGGGCCCCTATTACTACAATACAAGTTTTTTCATGCCCATACTTCCAGAGAAAATGGCCCGAAAGCTGTAAGGAACACCTACGGTCATCATGTGTAGTGGCTGGTGTGCACGACAATTTTCGTTGCGTTGGTCCAAACGTTCTTTATAGCAATATTTCTGCGAGCCTTATATAAAGTTCGTAGATGGTGATTTTCGGTCTACTCCTTCTGGTATTTCCCCCTCAAAATTCAAGAATTTTAGCTACAGTGGTAAGTGCGACTTTTCTTGAACGGAGCACCAGATTTGTTCCAAACTTTGGTTTTAGTAATATTTTATCCAAACTTAGTTTTAGCTCGAAAATGGGTACATCCCAACAAACCTTCATAATAGTTGTTTAATGCAGTTTAAGGACGGTATTCTTTATGTTTAGAGCGGTATTGTGTTTTTCGTGGGTCTATATTTCTTCTTGAAAAAACTGAAAATTATACTGTGACGCACTGAAATGAATGACTCCCAAAATAAGGTATACTTCCAAAATGAACTATGCCGGTCCGGTCCATTTCTTCAGTTACCTCTTTCGTAACATTTGTGATCAATGATAAAATGTATATTTTGTTGGTAAGTTCATACGTTCGAAAATTGCTACACAATCCTAAAAATTTCCTAATACATAACTCTGGGTTAAAAGATTTTGGTTGTGTAGCCGCTATTCGATCTTCGGTTCGCATAGACTCAGGGTATATCCCTGTCCGCAAAGCGGACTGATACTTCTTGAGATTTTGACTAATCTGAATCTGTTTCCGACCATTTTTTTTTTATTTCGTTTGTCGTTATAAATCCTTTGCCGAAGAAAGAAAAAGGAAAATTTATAGAAATGTGCATCCATTGAAATTACTTCCCAAAATATAATTCAAAGAATAATCGACAAAAAAATCTCTGAAGATAAAATTCAATGTAATTTCGAAATATTTGAAATAATATGCATAAATAAAATATAAACACTCACCTCAATCTCAATAATCTTGATTTTATTAACACTCGAAAGATCGAATAAAACATAAAAATACGACAGAAAAATTATTTTTGTACAATAGATATTTACTAATTTGTAGGAAGAGACTAGTTTAAAATAATCTTAACGGACGACACTGCTGTGGAATAGTAATTATATCATAAAAAATGGTTGATATAGTTTTTTATTGCAAATTTCAAACATAATAAAGAATTTGTAATTGTTATGATGTTCGAAATAGTTCATTACAAAAACGTGTTAGAGACTATATACTTATTGATTTTATCAAAATTTGCAAAAACAGATGTTTCTAGATGTTGTTTATAAGCCCAAGTATTGGACGTAATATGCTACAAACGTTCAATAAATAAAAAAAACGTCTTGTTCTGAACTCAGTACAAGACAGTCAGCCTAAAGTTAGGATTAAACGCTTAAAATTGCTCGAAAAGCCGAAAGTGTTTATTATTTTTATACTTTCAAATATGTTGGACAATAAGTATACCAATGTAGTTAAATTATTCTCTGTAATACTTCCTCCAAATACTTTACATATTTCTTGAAAAATTTAAAACAGTTTAAAATTTTATTCAAAAATTAAAAAAATGTGTAACATAAGGTAATATCTTATGGGAACAAAAATGGTTTCCGGGGGCCCGGGCCCCCCCCCCCTGGCTACGTCGGTGGCCCCCATGGAAAGGTACCTCCTGATTTTCCGTATTTTGAAGGTTGTGGCTTCAATATTCCACCAAAATGGCTGAAATTTGGTATTCAGTCTTCAATGTGATATAAAACTGTTCGCCAGAAATTTGTCTGTACAGGTCCACGCTTTCATATTGCCCCATTTCCGACTAAAATTCGTCGGTATAGGTCCACGTTTCGATATAGCCCCCTTAGAACGGTAACTTCCGATTTTCGTAATACTGAATATTGTGACGTCAATATCCCACCGAAATGGCAGAAATTCGTTATTTGGTCTTCCAAGAGTTATAAAATATTCCAGAAGAGTATTATCAGGATAGGTCCACGTCTTCCTATATCCCCATAAAAGCGGTATTTTTTAAGTTTTAGCCACATTCTCTTACCGAAATATAGGAAATTGGGTATTTAGTCTTCTTTGAGTCTAAAAACTTTCCGTCAGAAATTTGTCGGTATAGATCGACGTTTTGAAATAGCCCCCATAGAACGGTGCCTCACATTGTTTTACCGAAATTGCTGAAATTTAATATTAAGTCTTCTTCATACACGAAAGGAAACTAATTATTCCATTTTACTTCAATACAACTTGTGATGGAGCGTATAACAAGTTCGGCAAGTCTTCTGCTAGAAGTCCACTGGATTTGTCTTCTTGTGGTCTTCTATGAGAAATCCTACTGATCATCAATATGAAGACCCACATGTTTTCTACATAAGCCCTAAGATCTTCTAAGAGGAAACATTCAAAGAAAAGATTAGAACAATTTCTATGAAAAGACCAATTGGTCTGCCTATGTTTTGGCTGGTGTTCACGATAAATCTGGAATATTTTTTGATAACATTTTTCATTTCACTCCTTCGGGTATAATTTCACAAATTTTTAAAATGTGTGGGTTTATGTTAAGTACAACAAACATTTGGATTCGATCCAGTTTAATGCCTGATCTTGAATTGCTTACTTCAATGTAGTACTTATGATCGGGATTACACTTACATAAATTTACAAGTTTTGTCATTTGCATTAAACAATCCGAAGATTTTGTTGTCATATCCCACATTTCAGAACAAAGTTTTTTTCAGAACTTCTTATACAAGCGTTAACATTTTGATGAAATGCGTATGCAGAGAAATGCTATTACATCATGGTGATCTCTTTTTGCATGTGAAATTATCGGCATTGCCTTCATTCGCCGTCCAGCATCTATCTGTGAAATTAGTATAGAGCTTTAAGGTAGGTTATTCAAATTTAAACGGAATTTTTATCCAACCGAATTTTAAAATGATGATCTGAGGGTATATACCCTTACATATATTTCGGCAAAACCGACTACAACTCTCTAACTGGTTTCTGTTGCTATTTTTCGATGTAAATGCAGCAGAATCAATATGGAAGATACATTACAAATACCTCAGTGAAAACAACATATAAGCATACATGGTCCAAGTGTAAGAAAAAGTTAAAAATGGTGCATGTTTTATTAATTTTCAGTGGTATATGAAATTACCCCGGAGTCGACTCCGGAGTCGGAGTCGTGAAAAAAACTGGCCTGGAATCGGAGTCGAAGTAAAATGGCTCGACTACACAGCCCTGGTGCCGACGGAGATATACCCTCAGCCTCGGACACAAAGAAAACAAGTAAGAAAAGTCTATAGTCGGACGGAGCCGACCATGGGATACCCTATACCACTATCCCTGGACAATTGCTCTCCACCGAACTTCTTTACAATGATTGTGAAAATTTAATTATCAAATATCAGAGATGTAATGTATAATACTTATGACCAAAACCAAAATGTTATCTAGCATGACAAGGACATTTTTGTAGCAGAAAAATTTAGTTCACACAAACTAAAATGTAATGAAACCCACTTATGTAGTACTACTACTTCCGTTGTTTAACCGCTACGTTATTGAAATTTTTACCAATTTCACACAAAAGTTTCAGTCCATTTAACCCGCTAAGTATTCTCTGATCTTCACGTTGGTTTGTACGCTTCTTCTTCATCATAAACTCAAACTTTGTTTAAAATTTTGCCGGTTACAATTTTTACATATAGAGCCGCTACAAAATTGATTAAAATTTTGTTTTTGGTCCATTTCATCCCCTGAACATTTCACGATCATCACCAGAAACTAATCATTTCTGTTCTGGCCCGAACCCAACCTCCTTAAAAAATTCGTTACAATCGGTCCATAATTGCGGCCTTGTAAGCTTGTTTACAATTTTCAATGGATGGACACACATCGCTAAATCGATTTACCTCGTCGAGATATGAATTTTGGCATACCAAATAGGTGGCATGTCATAACGTCCAGGGTCATAATGTCCATGGACGCTATGACACCAAAAAAAGTGTCATATCGTCCATGGACATTGTGACACTTTCTCAAATGTCATAATGTCCATGGACCTTAAGACACTTTAAAAATAAAAAAATATGGTATAAAAGTTTTATTCATAATTCATAATTCTATATATAAATTTTTAAATTTGTTTCAACAATTTGTCTGCTACCCTGCGTTTACAAATGACAGGCCAGTTGAGTTCATGTATTGATTGTCAAAAACCCAAAACTTGCCTGTATGACGTAGGCGTCCAGACAACTGCAAAAACAGTTGTAAAATTATGAATGAAAATCATCGATTTCTTTTCGTTTTCCGTTCACTTATTTTGTTTTTGTACACTTTCTTTTTTTCAGCACATTCGAATTATCATCTCACTTCTTTTTCACAAAAATGTCAAAAAATTGTTAACCCGACTGTCTTTGAAAAAATGATGGACAGCTTGGAGACAAACGACAAATATATGTATGTGTTAGTAAATCAGAGTTGTATTTGAAGACAAACTGTCTGGTGTAAACGCCTAGTAATAAGGGCAAAGCAAAGGCGATCGATTTGTTTTGGACTTTGCATCTAACTTTTGAAAACAATACGAACAAATCTTGAAATGTTTACATGGTTGTAGCAAAATATTTCTCGGTTCCTGCACACAAATAACACATTTAAGGACCTCTGTAGGTCGATGGTCAGACTAGCAAGGTTTCTTGAAACCAATTTCGTTAAAGTTTCTTTTCAAGTTTCGTTAGTGTCCACACACGTTAACGTGAAATTTCAGATTTTTGCGTCTCCTCTTTATTTTACCCTTCGCGTTTGTTTTGTTTCTCATACCAATAAAAACCAAACAAACATAAATGAACTAAAAAAAACAACACAAAATAATTAACATGAATAATTAAATTAATATTAATAGTTAAATGTTGACTCTTTCATTAATCAAATGTTTTTATTAAATCTTTTTATGTTTGTTTGTTGTTAACGTTTGCTTGAGAAAATAAAAATGAAAGAAAATGGAAGGAAAAAACTTGCAACGAATAGCAAGAAGAGGCAACACCACAAACACAGACGGGTTTCACTACTTCATACCCCTCGCCTATAAACTTGACGTCGCCATGTAGAAATCGTGCAAGTCTGACCATCGACTAGGTTGACTCGGAAATGTTTCTGCATCCTCCTGAGTCTCCGATTCAGAAATATCTTGGCTATCAGCATCCTCTATGATGTCATTATTAACAATGTTGTTTTCCTTGTTAATAATAAAGCTTTGAAGAACTCAGATAGAGTCATAACGCCTTTCTTGAGTTTTTCGGTAAGACAACTGATCTTACAGTTTTTACTATATTGAATTCGTCGTTTTTTCGGCAAAACTCTCAAATTACCCGCCCAAGCTTGCGCCAAAGAAACAGAATGTGAGAAACCTCATCGCGAATAATATCGAGGAATTTTAAAAATTGACCGTGTTTTTCCAATTTCCTTAATAATTTCGAGTTATAGCCTTCGAGCGCACTAGTAGTCCTCACATGCTCAAGACTGACAGAAAATCCATAAGGTGTAACCCAAATAATTTTCACACCATAGAGACAATATTGATAAACGATTGTTTAAACGATATGACGAATAAAGACGGACGACACTGTGAAGAAGTCGGTGCGGAAAACCGTAAATGCAAATGTAATGAAAAATCGGCCGCCGATCCATAAGGTGTAACCCAAATAATTTTCACACCATAGAGACAATATTGATAAACGATTGTTTAAAACGATATGACGAATAAAGACGGACGACACTGTGAAGAAGTCGCTAAAAAATCGGCGGCCGATTTTTCATTACATTTGCATTTACGGTTTTCCGCACCGACTTCTTCACGGTGTCGTCCGTCTTTATTCGTCAAAAACAAAGGGAATGGAAAATCGGCGGCCTTTATCCTGCTCACCACCACCGAGAATAATTTGTCATACCTTTCTCATCCACTGTTTTTCGAAGTATTTTAGAAATGTATTAAACATTTGCTTATCGTTTTGGGAAAAATTCTCTAATTCATTTTTAAGTGTTACACATTTTTTGCCCAAAAATGTGATTTTCGTCGGTTAGTACAAGTAATTTGGAATTCTTGTGAAATCCCGACATGAATTCGAACTTCAAATTTAATTTTTCAACTTCCATTTCTTTTTTTTATTTTTTTTTCCAATTTTCTACCGCAATTGACACTTTCAGAATGAATCTCCAATTCAATAGCACATCACAAAACAGCTTCTGAGTAAACTACTCACTAAATAACGTTTCTTTTCATCGAAATTTTAAGTTTTTGGACATTATGTCACTCCAAAAGTGTCATAATGTCCATGGACGTAGTGTCGCAAATTTTTAGACTTTATGACACTCCCAAATGTGTCATTTTGTCCATGGACGCTACGACACTTTTTTTGGTGTCATAGCGTCCATGGACGTTATGACCCTGGACGTTATGACATGCCACCACCAAATAAGGGGTCTAGGACGAATATTTCGTCATGTTACATACACTTTTGGAGATAAAATATGTAGCATGGGATAAAAATGTGGTTCTCTACACAGAACCCATTATATATTAGGCAGTAGGCCCGTTATCTAGCAAACACTTTATTGCAATTTACATCATAGGAAAGGTCAGTAGTTTTTTCCATATGTAGGCTACTTTGCGAAACATATATGTCCTCAAGGAATTAAAATATCGACCAAAAATAAAATTTTTATATTTTTCATACAAAACTAACGGTGCAAAATTTCGTGACTATTGATGTATAATTGCGACTTCTAGCGAGTTTATTATTACACTACAAACAAATAACGGAATATATTAGGCTGTAACTCTGTTATCTGATCATGAACACCAACATAATTGGCATCAATTGAAAGGTCAGGCGTTCCACTTTCAAGTATATCTCACTTGTCCGGAATGTCACTTCCAGGAATTAAGATATAAGCTGTATATTAAAAATTTTCAAAATTTTCACACAAAAGTTTTGGTCCATTTTACCATCTAAATATTATCCGATCGCCATCTCAAATTGCAGGCTTCTCCTTTGTGATATACTCTTACCTTATTTAAAATTACGCGTTGATCGGACTATTATTGAGACCTACAGAGCCGCTAGAAAATTGGATAAATATTATGTTTTTGGTCCATTTACCCGCTAAATATTTCACGATCATCACCAATAAGAATAGGGATCTATTCTGATCTAAACCCGACCTCCATACCAAATTTGGTGACGATCGGTCCATAATTGCGGCCTGGAGCTTGTTTACAATTTATAATGGACAGACGGACGGACGGACGGACAGACACACATCTCAAAATCGCTTTATCTCGTCGAGATATGAAGATTGGTATACCACATTGGGGGTCTCCGACGAATATTTCGCGGTGTTACATGAATTTTTACCAAAACAAACTTATAATACCCTTTTTCAGATTGTGGTATAGGGTATAATAAGTAAACTCAATACGTATAATGTCTATATGTTTCTTTTTTAATTTTAGGCGAATTTGGACTTTGAACCCCAAAATATTATACCGTCGTAACAAGGAACACAAAGACACAAAAAAAGCAAAAAAAAAATTAAACAATCCGAGACGAGTCGTTAAACGGCACTCTTTCCAAACTTGGTGTGGGAGGCACCCGAAGGAGTGTTCCGATATAGTCCATATTCGGACGTAATCCAAGTCTCTGAGAAATAAATACGATGTACAATACAAGTAAGAAAAGTCTGTAGTCGAACGGAGCCGACCATGGGATACCCTTTACCACTATCCTGGACAATCGCTCTCCACGGAACTTCTTTTCAATGATTGTGAAAATTTAATTATCAAATATCAGAGATGTAATGTATAATACTTATGACCAAAACCAAAAAGTTATCTAGCATGACAAAGACATTTTTGTAGCAGGAAAGGAAAATTTAGTTCACACAAACTAAAATGTAATGAAACCCACTTATGTAGTGCCACTACTTCCGTTGTTTACGCGGTTATTGAAATTTTTACCAACTTCACATAAAAGTTTCAGTCCATTTAACCCGCTAAGTATTATCTGATCTTCATGTTGGTTCGTACGCTTCTTCTTCATCATAAACTCAAACTTTGTTTAAAATTTTGCGGGTTATTCTTTTGACCTACAGAGCCGCTACAAAATTGGTTAAAATTTTGTTTTTGGTCCATTTTATCCCCTGAACATTTCACAATCATCACCAAAAACTAATCATTTCCATTCTGGCCCGAACCCAACCTCCTTAAAAAATTCGTTACAATCGGTCCATAATTGCGGCCTTAAGCTTGTTTACAATTTTTAATGGACGGACACACAGCGCTAAATCGCTTTATCTCGTCGAGATATGAATTTTGGCATACCAAATAAGGGGTCTAGGACGAATATTTCGTGGTGTTACATAAACTTTTGGAGAGACAATATTTAGCATGGGATAAAAACGTGGTTATCTAGCAAACACTTTATTGCAATTTAGATCAGAGGAAAGGTCAGTAGTTTTTTTCCATATGTAGGCTACTTTGCGAAATATATATGTCCTCAAGGAATTAAAATATCGAACAAAAATTTTTCATACAAAAGTAATGGTCCATTTCACCCGCTAAAGAATATCATATCATCATTCAAAATTGTAGGCATCTTTTTCTATGCAAAATTTCGTGACTATTGATGTATAATTGCGACTTCTAGCGAGTTTATTATTACACTACAAACAAATAACGGAATATATTAGGCTGTAACTCTGTTATCTGATCATGCGCACCAACATAATTGGCATCAATTGAAAGGTCAAGCGTTCCACTTTCAAGTATATCTCACTTCTACATTAAAAATTTTCACAATTTTCACACAAAAGTTTTGGTCCATTTAACCCTCTAAATATTATCCGATGGCCATCTCAAATTGCAAGCTTCTCCTTTGTGATATACTCTTACCTTATTTAAAATTACGCGTTGAACGGACTATATTTGAGACCTACAGAGCAGCTAGAAAATTGGATAAATATTATGTTTTTGGTCCATTTCACCCGCTAAATATTTCACGATCATCACCAATAAGAATAGGGATCTATTCTGATCTGAACCCGACCTCCATACAAAATGTCGTGACGATCGGTCCATAATTGCGGCCTGGAGCGTGTTTACAATTTATAATTGACAGACGGACGGACGGACACACATCTCAAAATCGCTTTATCTCGTCGAGATATGAAGATTGGTGTACCACATTGGGGGCTCCGAAGAACTTATAATACCCTTTTCCACATTGTGGTATAGGTTATATTAAGCCCAAAACGGTTTCTCCCTTCGAGGGTTATCTTAGGCACTAGTCAGTTTAGTTGGCGTCGAATCAGGATTATGGACTTGCCCCAAAAAACAAAAAAATTGCACCGAATTAAAAGGGGCCGCATGGAGAACATGTTTCAAACAAATTGAAACGGTTCGAGAAGAGCTATTAGACTATACTTTTTCCAAAAGAATGGACCGATATTGTCTATATTCGAACCTGATATATGCATTGAAGTAATATTTCCACATCCCTAGTTTGGAACAATTCGGTTATTCCCTTGTGGAACCATAGTGAGAATAATCTTAGACCGATATGTGACATCTTCGAACTTAAACTAAGTTTGGACAACGTTTACGAGACCTAAAATTTTAACCAAATAGGTTGATTGTTCGACAGTTATCGTGCGCACCAGCCAGCCAGACAGACGGACGGACATGGGTAATTCGACTGTAAATTGTCTGAAATGGATTTCGTCCAAACAAACTTGGGGTCTGAAATCATTATATCGATAATCTCGTTTGCCTAAATGTTGAGGGTGTAAACAAATATTAAAAAATTTTAGAAATAGTTTTCGGTTATTTTTATCAATCAATGAAAAAAGACCAATATTTCGAGGTACTATTACATTGTTTTTTACCAAAGGTACCACAAAAACTTCAAGACCCCGCACATAATTGTAATTTTTAACAATTTAAAAACCTGGGAATCTTTTTTATACCCTAACCACAATGTGGAAAAGGGTATTATAAGTTTGTTTTGGTAAAAATTTATGTAACACCGCGAAATATTCGTCGGAGACCCCCAATGTGGTATACCAATCTTCATATCTCGACGAGATAAAGCGATTTTGAGATGTGTGTCCGTCCGTCCGTCTGTCCATTATAAATTGTAAACATGCTCCAGGCCGCAATTATGGACCGATCGTCACGAAATTTTGTATGGAGGTCGGGTTCAGAATAGATCCCTATTCTTATTGGTGATGATCGTGAAATATTTAGCGGGTGAAATGGACCAAAAACATAATATTTATCCAATTTTCTAGCGGCTCTGTAGGTCTCAATAATAGTCCGATCAACGTGTAATTTTAAATAAGGTAAGAGTATATCACAAAGGAGAAGCTTGCAATTTGAGATGGCGATCGGATAATATTTAGAGGGTTAAATGGACCAAAACTTTTGTGTGAAAATTGTGAAAATGTTTAATATACAGCTTATATCTTAATTCCTGGAAGTGACATTCCGGACAAGTGAGATATACTTGAAAGTGGAACGCTTGATCTTTCAATTGATGCCAATTATGTTGGTGTGCATGATCAGATAACAGAGTTACAGTCTAATATATTCCGTTATTTGTTTGTAGTGTAATAATAAACTCGCTAGAAGTCGCAATTATACATCAATAGTCACGAAATTTTGCACCGGGTAAGAGTATATGTCGAAAAAGATGCCTACAATTTTGAATGATGATCTGATATTCTTTAGCGGGTGAAATGGACCATTACTTTTGTATGAAAAATATAAACATTTTATTTTTGGTCGATATTTTAATTCCTTGAGGACATATGGTAATATTCAAAAAAGTTTTTCAATCGTTGAAGTTGAGGTTCACCATTTATTAAGTCGCGAACTGTTAATATATTTTATAAAATATGAATATATTTATATTAATTGAAGTGTTTTAGCCACGATCTCATAATATGGACCATAACAAATAATTTTCGTGGAAGCTGCGTTGGTGGTAATATAAAAAAATGGGAAAAAATGTGTTGAAGTAAACAATTATTTTTGTGTTCTTTCTTGATTTCTGGCCAAACCACATAAAATTCAAACCTGTACTCAAAGAAAGAACTAAACAATACCTCTTGGGCAACATGGTTCTAGTGTATGACTTTTGGATATATACACTGCATCCCCCCTAAAATCGATGCTGACATTTTGAAGTTTTGATTTCAGTGTTTTTCGAATTTTTCTTATAATTAGAGGGTGCAACTAGATAATAATCCAAACTAGTTTATAGGATTGTAGAACTCGCGATTCCACGTCGTTCGAGGTATATCTCATGAGTGTGCTCCGTACAGCTTCCTAGTAATAGGAGTCCAAAGGCGAAAATTTGGTGCGTAAATTTTCTGAAAAAACCTATTTTTTGCTTTAAAATTTACAACTGTCGTACAGGTACCCCTGAACCCAGCGTGATTTTAGTTTTTTTACGTGCCGGATCTAATGAGCTCTTCCGCGGTCGAATCCATCCACTGAAACGCCGGATATAGATACCTTGAAAGTAGGAAAATCTGCAAAAATATATTTTGGCAATTCCGCGAATTGAACCGCGATTTTCTTTGATTATTTTTGCATAAATGTAATCCTTTATACGCGATTATAATATTTGCCAAAAAGGTGTGTCACAAATTACAAAGATTTAGGAGTAATATCCCTATTTATCCCATAATAGAATGCGGTGGCACATCCGCAGTTTTTGACGAATCTGTCTACAATAATTTATATTGACGTATTTTTAATAGGGGGCCATTGAAATCGGATGCACCTTAAAATCATATGCACATCGCGTAATTTTTGCCCACTTGAAGATTTTTTGAATAGTAAGATGCAACTGATGGCACACTTTGGCCGCTGAATGAAACATGGGAAAATCCATGCATATTGATAGACATGGACTCCCTGTATCCGAAAAGCACATGCACCTCAACTGATTTAAACCAATTCGCGAATTATACGGTTTTTAACTTCTATGTTTTTTCTTTGATTGTAATTTCAATATTACTCTCTACTTTTTATTTCTATTGCTTATCACAGAAAGCAAATATACTTTCACGATGACTAATTACTTTTCTCGTAGAAGTTTAAGCAAAATACTTCAGGATTTGGATCAAAATTTAGCGAAATAATAGAATAACTCCCAACATTTATATTTCAAATTTTTCATATTTAACCAAAAATATATTTTTCAAATAATTTCCAACAATAAGTTTCCGTTCTTTGTTGTTGCTGTAATATGCAAGTTATAAACGTGATCTTTATAATTTTGGTCTCACATTTTTCTACGCGTTGTCTAGATTCTGTACGTATTTTTAAATTATTTTTTTTTTAATTTTTTGGACTCTGATTTAGAATAAATAAAATTTATTCCAAGATTTCTTCAATATTTTTTGATTTTCCGCGAAAATAAAAATAAATTTAGCAACTATTTTAGCATCTACGGATAGATATCAAATGCTGCTAACGATTCATATATACATGTTCTTATTACAACACAATAGGAATTTTTAAATATTTTTTCTTTACAAGAGAGTAAAACCGCATATAACTTTTGAGTGCAGCATCCAATTTTGTGAACGCGAACAGATTTGAAACCACGATTTTTTTCGTAACCCATGTACCAAAAATGGCGGATGTGCTCGCCAAAAAAGTTTTTAATTTTTTTTCTATGTAATTGTAAAGGAAATTTGAAATTTACCATATATATTTCGCAAAGTAGCCTACATATGGAAAAAAAAACGACTGACCTTGCTTCTGATGTAAATTGCAATAAAGTGTTTGCTAGATAACGGGTCTACTGCATAATATATAATGGGTTCTGTTTAGAGAACCACATTTTTATCCCATGCTACTTATTGTCTCTCCAAAAGTTTATGTAACCCCACGAAATATTCGTCCTAGACCCCTTATTTGGTATGCCGAAATTCATATCTCGACGAGATAAAGCGATTTAGCGATGTGTGTCCGTCCATTAAAAATTGTAAACAAGCTTAAGGCCGCAATTATGGACTGATTGTAACGACTTTTTTAAGGGTTCTGGCCAGAATAGAAAAGATTAGCTTTTGGTGATGATCGTGAAATGTTCAGGGGATGAAATGGACCAAAAACAAATTTTTAACCAATTTTGTAGCGGCTCTGTAGGTCAAAATAATAACCCGCAAAATTTTAAACAAAGTTTGAGTTTAATATGAAGAAGAAGCGTACAAACCAACGTGAAGATCAGATAATACTTAGCGGGTTAAATGGACTGAAACTTTTGTGTAAAATTGGTAAAAATTTCAATAACGTTGCGGTTAAACAACGGAAGTAGTAGTACTACATAAGTGGGTTTCATTACATGTTAGATTGTGTGAACTAAATTTTCCTTTCCTGCTACAAAAATGTCTTTGTCATGCAAGATAACTTTTTGGTTTTGGTCATAAATATTATACATTACATCTCTGATATTTGATAATTAAATTTTCACAATCATTGAAAAGAAGTTCGGTGGAGAGCGATTGTCCAAGGATAGTGGTATAGGGTATCCCATGGTCGGCTCCGTCCGACTATAGACTTTTCTTACTTGTATTTGTAATGATTGCGACATTTTGTGACATGGAATGTAAATGTAGTTCTATGTAAGAAAAGCACAGCATTAAAAAAAAACATATATATGTTAGACAGTAGTTCAGTTATCTAACCGCTATATTCATGTTGGTTTTCAAGTTTATTTTCGAAAATATGTCTTCTAGAAATAAAATATTGACCAAAAATTTAATTTGGATATTGTTCTCACAAAAGTTCACCCGGTAAGAACTATCCGCTCATTATACAAAATTGTTGGCATCTTTTTTGACCAAAATTCTTTCCCCGTGTAAAAATGCGTCAGTGTTAAACTATAACTGCGAACTCTAGCGTGGTTTTGGTTCCTACGAGGGCTGCACGAAAAATACCTGGCCTATGCAACACCGCTTATTGCCAGGCGCCATTTGAAAAATTTGTTGAAAACATTAACAGTTTTTAGCCTAGACTTACTCAGAACAGTTTGTCGTACGACCATGTTATGTGTTGTTTACAGTGACTTGAAAAAATAACTTTGCAAATACAAAATGGCATTTACTTGTGAACATTTTCGTCCAAGAATTTTTTACAAGTTTCGCCGTGAAAAATCACCGCAAGGGTGTATCGATCAAATTAAATCTTTGTATGTCGATAAAGGACCATCCTATAGGACTAAAAACTGGTTTAATGAATTCAAACGTGGTCGGCCCTCGCCAAAAAACGAAGGTCGTGAGGGTCGAACAAAATCGGTCGTTGTGCCAGAAACAATATACGCCGTGCATGAACAGGTAATGCGAGATCGCCATGTTAAATACCATGAGATAGAGGCATCCTTGGACAATTCTTCTACCAACTAACATTTGATATTGCATAAACATCTGGCCGTAAAAGTTTATTTTTCTCGCTAGATCCAGCAATATTGGACAATCGCTCAAAAAAGACTCCTGTGAATTGGTTCAAAGAAAGTGTGCGTAAAATAAGATCGTCGCAGACAACGAATCTAGGATCTACGCTTAGAAAGAAGCCGGAAACAAAGCAGGAATCCGCCGTTTGGGTCTTCGAAAGCGTGCCAAATCAAACGAAAGTTGTTCGTGTAAGAAGCACTACGAAGCAAAAGGTTGCCTGTTTCTTCAGAAAAACTGAACGTGTGGCGAATATAGCGCTTGAGAAATATAGGAAAGTTAATTCTGAGTGGTACACTAAGGAAGACAAATCATTCTGCATCATGACAATATGGGCTCTCACACATCGATTCAAACCAGCGCCTGTTTGACACAACAAAACTTGGAATTGATGAGTCACACGCCGTACAGCCTGTCTGGGGATCCAATGACTTCATTTGATTCCAGCACATCAAGAGAAAAAGCGTGGTCAATGATTTTGTTGACTGAGGATCCTGTAAAAGCGTTCAAATACCATGTTTTGGAGGTGTCTCAATCGGAGTGAAAATAGTGCTTAGCCAATAGGTTTGACCGCACGAAAACGTTTATAAATCATGCTGGATACAACTTAAGAAAACAATAAAACAGTTCTTGATGGTAAATATTAGCGTTTTCATTGTTAGGCCAGATAGTTATCGTTCAGCCCTCGTATACACACAATTAACACTGAAATTTCTGTATATTCTAGGATGTAACTCTGTTATCTGAGCACGTACATCAACAGAATTGGAATCTATGGAAACGTCGAGAGATCGTCTTTCCAAAATAATTCACGTGGCCGGAATGTGTCTCCCAGAAATAAAGATATTATATGTAGTTGTTGGCGTTTTTTATACCCTACACCACTATGTGGGGAGGGTATTATAAGTTGGTTTTGGCCAAAAAGTTTGTAACGCGTCGAAATAATGGTCGTAGACCCATACTTATATATACCAAAATTAATGTCTCGACGAGCTGAGTCGATCTGGCTATGTGTGTCCGTCCGTCAGTCCGTCCGTCCGTCTGTCCGTCTGTCCATCTAAACCTTGTAATCACGCTACAGGTCGCAATTTTGATCGGATCGTCACGAAATTTTGCATGTTGATGGGGGTCCCGGAGGGGAAGAAGCCTATTGATTTTGGTGATGGTCGGATAATATTTAGGGGTCGGAAAGGGCAAAAAACTTAGGTGGATAAAAAGACAACGTTTTTTTCCAAAGCGAATATCTCAGCTTCTATATAGGGTATACCAAAAGCAAAATATGTCAATTAAAGTAGAAAATATCACCCTTCTAATGATGTAAAGTAGATGCTCGTAGGTGATCAAACAACGAATATATCACAATAGTAGCAATTAAAACCCCAATTTGAATTTTTGCGATTTTAATTATATTGACGAATATCACAGCTTTAGTTGTAATCTTTCCAAAAGCAAAGCCTGACTATGAAAGTAGAAGATCCCGTCTTTACAATAATGCAAACTTTTTTTGGAAATCACGCTACAGGTCGCAATTTTGATCGGATCGTCACGAATTTTTTGGGAGTGGATGCGGGTCCCACAGAGGAAGAAGCCTATTTAGTTTTTTTCTTATGCGAATATCTCCGCTTCTGGTTGGAGTATTCCAAAAGCAATACCCGTCAATGGAAGAAGAAATGATCTCCTTTATATTGATGCAAAGAATGTTGGCGTAAGTGAGCAAACCGAGATATTGCAAAATTCAGTAATAAACCAAATTTTTCCATTTTTTGTAATCACGGTACAAGTTGGAATTCTGATCGGATAGTGACGAAATTTTGGGGGTAGATGGGGGACCCACCGAGGAAGAAGCCTATTGATTTTGGTGATAGTCGGATAATATTTAGGGGTCGGAATGGGGAAAACTCATTTGGAGACAAATTCAAAGTTTTATTCTTTGTCAATATATCGGCTTTTAGTAGTGGTATTCCAACGGCAAAACCTGTCAATGGAAGAAGAAAATATTACCTTTACATTGGTGTAAAGCAGGTTGGCGAAGGTGGTCAAACAAGGGAGATACCACAATATTCGGAAATGCATCCAATTCTTCCATTTTTTGCAATCAAGCTACAGGTCGTAATTTTGATCGGATGGTCACGAAATTTTGGTTGCTTATGGGAGTCCCAGAGAAAAAGAGGCATATTATTTTTGGTGGTAGTCGGATTATATTCCCTAAAAGAAATGTTTACCAGTGAAAAGCTTATGCACAGGGGTAGTGGTGTAGGGTATGACATGGTCGGCCCAATCCCGACTATAGCCTTTGCTCACTTGTTTATTGTTGGACTGCAGAATTTTACATCGTATATTAAATTTTGTATATGTATATTAAATTTTTTCCAATTTTCACACAAAAGTTTCAGTCTATTTCACCCACTAAAAACTATCTGATCATCAGGTAAAATTGCAAGCTTCTTGTCTGTCATAAGCTCACACCTTATTTAAAATTTCGCGCTGATTGTGACCTTTTGTGAAAAAGAAGACCTGTAGTGCGATTCTGTAACTTTTTTAAATAACGAACCGACATAGGTAGTTAACAAACATATTCGGTTGAGTTAACGATTGTGCTATTCTGTAACTTTATGTTACCGATTGTAGAAATCGTTAACTCATACCGACGAATATCGATGGAATGAAAAACGTCAATTATTATATTTATACCCTATACCACAATGTGGAAAAGGGTATTATAAGTTTGTTTTGGTAAAAATTCATGTAACACCGCGAAATATTCATCGGAGACCCCCAATGTGGTATACCAATCTTCATATCTCGACGAGATAAAGCGATTTTGAGATGTGTGTCTGTCCGTCCGTCCGTCCGTCCGTCCGTCCGTCTGTCCATTATAAATTGTAAACATGCTCCAGGCCGCAATTATGGACCGGTCGTCACGAAATTTTGTATGGAGGTCGGGTTCAGATCAGAATAGATCCCTATTCTTATTGGTGATGATCGTGAAATATTTAGCGGGAGAAATGGACCAAAAACATAATATTTATCCAATTTTCTAGCGGCTCTGTAGGTCTCAAATATAGTCCGTTCAACGCGTAATTTTAAATAAGGTAAGAGTATATCACAAAGGAGAAGCTTGCAATTTGAGATGGCGATCGGATAACATTTAGAGGGTTAAATGGACCAAAACGTTTGTGTGAAAATTGTGAAAATTTTTAATATACAGCTTATATCTTAATTCCTGGAAGTGACATTCCGGACAAGTGAGATATACTTGAAAGTGGAACGCTTGACCTTTCAATTGATGCCAATTATATTGGTGTGCATGATCAGATAACAGAGTTACAGCCTAATATATTCCGTTATTTGTTTGTAGTGTAATAATAAACTCGCTAGAAGTCGCAATTATACATCAATAGTCACGAAATTTTGCACCGGGTAAGAGTATAGGTCGAAAAAGATGCCTACAATTTTGAATGACGATCTGATATTTTTTAGCGGGTGAAATGGAAAATTACTTTTGTATGAAAAATATAAAAATTTTATTTTTGGTCGAAATTTTTTTATTCCTTGAGGACATATATATTTCGCAAAGTAGCCTACATATGGAAAAAAACTACTGACCTTGCTTCTGATGTAAATTGCAATAAAGTGTTTGCTAGATAACGGGTCTACTGCCTAATATATAATGGGTTCTGTGTAGAGAACCACATTTTTATCCCATGCTACTTATTGTCTCTCCAAAAGTTTATGTAACACCACGAAATATTCGTTCTAGACCCCTTATTTGGTATGCCGAAATTCATATCTCGACGAGATAAAGCGATTTAGCGATGTGTGTCCGTCCATTAAAAATTGTAAACAAGCTTAAGGCCGCAATTATGGACTGATTGTAACGACTTTTTTAAGGGTTCGGGCCAGAATAGAAATGATTAGCTTTTGGTGATGATCGTGAAATGTTCAGGGGATGAAATGGACCAAAAACAAAATTTTAACCAATTTAGTAGCGGCTCTGTAGGTCAAAAGAATAACCCGCAAAATTTTAAACAAAGTTTGAGTTTATGATGAAGAAGAAGCGTACAAACCAACATGAAGATCAGATAATACTTAGCGGGTTAAATGGACTGAAACTTTTGTGTGAAATTGGTAAAAATTTCAATAACGTAGCAGTTAAACAACGGAAGTAGTAGTACTACATAAGTGGGTTTCATTACATTTTAGTTTGTGTGAACTAAATTTTCCTTTCCTGCTACAAAAATGTCTTTGTCATGCAAGATAACTTTTTGGTTTTGGTCATAAGTATTATACATTACATCTCTGATATTTGATAATTAAATTTTCACAATCATTGAAAAGAAGTTCCGTGGAGAGTGATTGTCCAAGGATAGTGGTATAGGGTATCCCATGGTCGGCTCCGTCCGACTATAGACTTTTCTTACTTGTTTTTTTAATGATTGCGACATTTTGTGACATGGAATGTAAATGTAGTTCTATGTAAGAAAAGCACAGCAATAAAAAACCATATATATGTTAGGCAGTAGTTCAGTTATCTAACCGCTATATTCATGTTGGTTTTCAAGTTTATTTTCGAAAATATGTCTTCTAGAAATAAAATATTGACCAAAAATTTAATTTGGATATTGTTGTCTCTCCGCTCATTATACAAAATTGTTGGCATCTTTTTTGACCAAAATTCTTTCTCCGTGTAAAAATGCTTCAGTGTAAAACTATAACTGCGAACTCTAGCGTGGTTATGGTTCCTACGAGGGCTGCACGAAAAATACCTGGCCTGAAAACATTAACAGTTTTTAGCCTAGACTTACTCAGAACAGTTTGTCCTACGACCATGTTATGTGTTGTTTACAGTGACTTTAAAAAATAACTTTGCAAATACAAAATGGCATTTACTTGTGTACATTTTCGTCCAAGAATTTTTTACAAGTTTCGCCGTGGAAAATCACCGCAAAGGTGTATCGATCAAATTAAATCTTTGTATGTCGATAAAGGACCATCCTATAGGACTATGAAAAACTGGTTTAATGGATTCAAACGTGGTCGGCTCTCGCGAAGGTCGTGAGGGTCGAACAAAATCGGTCGTTGTGCCAGAAACAATATACGCCGTGCATGAACAGGTAATGCGAGATCGCCATGTTAAATACCATGAGATAGAGGCATCCTTGGACAATTCTTCTACCAACTAACATTTGATATTGCATAAACATCTGGCCGTAAAAGTTTATTTTTCTCGCTAGATCCAGCAATATTGGACAATCGCTCAAAAAAGACTCCTGTGAATTGGTTCAAAGAAAGTGTGCGTAAAATAAGATCGTCGCAGACAACGAATCTAGGATCTACGCTTAGAAAGAAGCCGGAAACAAAGCAGGAGTCCGCCGTTTGGGTCTTCGAAAGCGTGCCAAATCAAACGAAAGTTGTTCGTGTAAGAAGCACTACGAAGCAAAAGGTTGCCTGTTTCTTCAGAAAAACTGAACGTGTGGCGAATATAGCGCTTGAGAAATATAGGAAAGTTAATTCTGAGTGGTACACTAAGGAAGACAAATCATTCTGCATCATGACAATATGGGCTCTCACACATCGATTCAAACCAGCGCCTGTTTGACACAACAAAACTTGGAATTGATGAGTCACACGCCGTACAGCCTGTCTGGGGATCCAATGACTTCATTTGATTCCAGCACATCAAGAAAAAAAGCGTGGTCAATGATTTTGTTGACTGAGGATCCTGTAAAAGCGTTCAAATGCCATGTTTTGGAGGTGTCTCAATCGGAGTGAAAATAGTGCTTAGCCAATAGGTTTGACCGCACGAAAAAGTTTATAAATCATGCTGGATACAACTTAAGAAAACAATAAAAGAGTTCTTGATGGTAAATATTAGCGTTTTCATTGTTAGGCCAGATAGTTATCGTTCAGCCCTCGTATACACACAATTAACACTGAAATTTCTGTATATTCTAGGATGTAACTCTGTTATCTGAGTACGTACATCAACAGAATTGGAATCTATGGAAACGTCGAGAGATCGTCTTTCCAAAATAATTCACGTGGCCGGAATGTGTCTCCCAGAAATAAAGATATTATATGTAGTTGTTGGCGTTTTTTTATTGTTGGACTGCAGAATTGTACATCGTATATTAAATTTTTTCCAATTTTCACACAAAAGTTTCAGTCCATTTCACCCACTAAAAACTATCTGATCATCAGGTAAAATTGCAAGCTTCTTGTCTGTCATAAGCTCACACCTTATTTAAAATTTCGCGCTGATTGTGACCTTTTGTGAAAAAGAAGACCTGTAGTGCGATTCTGTAACTTTTTTAAATAACGAACCGACATAGGTAGTTAACAAACATATTCGGTTGAGTTAACGATTGTGCTATTCTGTAACTTTATGTTACCGATTGTAGAAATCGTTAACTCATACCGACGAATATCGATGGAATGAAAAACGTCAATTATTATATCTTAATATTTATAAATGTATTTATAAATTGAAAACATAATTCCTTCGCGACTTTAAAACAAAAAGTGCTTAAAGGAGGAACAAATGACTGCTTATTAACGGAATGAGCCTTAGATAAGAGTCTGCAAGTATCAAGGGTATCGTCAATCCCTAAAGCGTCAAGTATGTATGTGTGTATTTCTAGATTTTGGTGGTTTTGTTTCAGGATATATGTACATATGTACAATGTACATTGTACATATGTTATTACATTCCACGTAATATCGCTGCAACGCAAAATACCCAGCAACATGTTTGTAGCCAGAACAGTAGTTGAATCGTGAGTGCAAGTGAAACGGGACTACGTGAAAGAAGTCATAATTTTTACGAGGGCATGGTGCCGCGAAGTTGGCTCTACAGATGACAGTAAAGAAGGTTTTCTTAAGATGTTTTCAATATTTTTAAACAATAAAAGCTAATATTTTACGATAAATAGTAAAAATAATCATTCCGGATCATTAGGTCACTCCTTATTGTGCGTGTGATTTAAAAATAACAAGTAAAAAGTCGTTAAGTTCGGCCGGGCCGAACTTTTTATACCCTCCACCATAAAATAGTCTTAATTAAAATGGAATAATTAGGGTCCTTTCACAATTTTAGGTGGAACAACTTTTCGACAATGGATAGACTCCTACTGCCTCCCAATATTGCTAAAATTACACTGTGAACACAAATGATGGGGCAGAGATAAAAACCCCGAAGGACAGATGCGCCGTGAGCCGAACTTCCGCGTTATGGCGTGATGAAGTTTTTGCAAGAGACCCTGTAAGCCATCATGAATTAGCATTATATCTTTGTTTGTTGTTTTTGTAGAGCACTTAAGCAACAGTGAAAAAAGATATAACGCTAATTCCTGATGGCCCACACGATCTCTAACAAAAATTTCATCACGCCATAACGCGGAAGTTCGACTCACGCCGCATCTGTCCTTCGGGGTTTATAATATACTCACCAAGGCCTTTCTTCCCCAAGAGGAATTTTCCGTGCCCCAGACTTTCACCTCAATTTTGTTGCACAGTGTTATCTAATCTAATCCAAACAAGTAAGCAAAGGCTATAGTCGGAAATTCCCTTACGAAAAATATTATTGTAAGAAATAACTTTGTGGAGTCTGCCACCTTATCACATATAATAATTGTTCCACTAACAACCCAGAAGGGACACCACGATTCATATTACATCAATCATATGGGGCCAACAGTTTATCGCCGAGTCCGAAAGAGTCCGAGTTCTGTAGAGAAGTTTTACATGCCTGAAATACTCAAAAAATGTCGCCAACTTTACTGAAAATACATCAACATATAGCTCCCACAGAAAGATACCTCTCGATTTTCGGCATTTTCCTGTAGAGAAGTTTTACATGCCTGATATACTCAAAAAATGTCGCCAACTTCAATGAAAATACTTCAACATATAGCTCCCAGAGAAAGATACCTCTCGATTTTCGGCATTTTGAAGGGTGTGGCCTCAATATCGCACACAAATGGCTGACATGTTCTATTACTTGTTCGTTGCGGGTATACAACTTTCAACCTGAAATTTGCAGGTTTTCTGTATTTTGTAGGTTATGGTCTCAATATCCCTTCGAAATGGCTGGAATTTTGTATTAAGTCTTCGTCGGGGGTATAAGATTTTCCACTTGAAATTTGTCGGTATAGATCTAAGTCTTAATATACCTCCCATAGAACGATATCTCCCCATTTTCGATATTTTGAAGGTTGTGGCTGAGGTTACAGATTTCCCTATTTTATTGACTTGTCTGAGGAGAATTTTAACAGAAAAAATGTGCACGCAAACATTTTAGAAGATATTATTGAAATATTTATTGCATACGAAAATTTGTAAAATACACGAATTTTTCTGTGATATATTTCGATTGCAATTTAATCAGAAGCCAAAAATATGCCCTGTCCCAAAATTTGACAAAAGTAGAGGTTTTATAAAATTCCGCTGTCTACATATCACTGAGCTAATATTAATTGGGGTACACTCACTGATATGAGTGGAACAGTTATATATATATGATCTTAAATTTGAAAATTGGCGTTCTTTAGTCCCTTCTGCTACATTTTTTACTTTTGGACAATTGGACAAGTAATACGCTAGGGCTCCACGCAATAAAAAAGCTGGGAATTTCTCTGTCATGATAGAGACAATTTGTAGCATGGGAGGAAGATGTGGCCTTCTTCAGAAAACTCATTATATATTAGGCAGTAGGCCCGTTATCAAACACACATATTATTGCAATTTTCATCAGAGGAAAGGTCAGTAGTTATTTTTCCACATATAGGCGACTTTGCCGGTGTATGCCCTCCAGGAATTCAAATATCGACCAAAAATATTTTTTTCGTACAAAAGTAATGGTCCATTTCACCAGCTAAACAATATCAGATATTCATCCAAAATTTTAAACATCTTCTTCGACCTAAACCCTTACCTTGTGCAAAATTTCGTGACTATTGACCTATAATTGCGAACTCTAGCGTGCTTATGATTACACTACAAGCAAAAAACTGGGTATATTAGGCTGTAACTCTGTTATCTGACCACGTAAATCAACATAATTGGTATCAATGGAAAGAGCAAGAGTTGGCCTTCCAAATATTAGTTACGTGGCCGGAATGTGTCTTCCAGGAATAAAGATATAACCGGTATATAAAAAATTTTCACAATTTTGACACAAAAGTTGTGGTCCATTTAACCCTCTAAACATCATCCGATCACCATCTCAAATTGCAAGCATTTTCTTTGTCATATATTGTTATCTCGTTCGAATTTTCGACTCGAGCGGGCTATTATTGTGACAGAGCACCTACAAAATCCAATAAAAATTATGTTTTTAGTCCATTTCACCCGCTAAATATCTCACGATCATCACCAATTAAAATAGCGATCTATTCTGATGTGAAACCGACCTCCATACCAAATTTCGTGATGATCGTTCCATAATTGCGGCCTGGAGTTTGATTACAATTTATAATGGACAGACGGACACACGGACGGACGGACGGACACACATCTCAAAATCGCTTTATCTCGCCGAGATATGAAGATTGGTATACCACATTGGGGGTCTCCGACGAATATTTCGCGGCAGGGACGTACGCAGGATTTCATTTCGGGGGGGGCCCAACTTGACCAAAAATCATGAAATTAAAAAATGCTGTGTAGCGTTACATAAAGCTATTTTAAATGGTTTTTAGTTTATTATACCCTATACCACAATGTGGAAAAGGGTATAATAAGTTTGTTTTCCCAAAAATTCATGTAACGCCGCGAAATATTCGTCGTAGACCCCTCATGTGGTATACCAAACTTCATATCTCGACGAGATAAAGCGATTTAGCGATGTGTGTCCGTCCGTCCGTCCGTCCGTCTGTCCGTCCATTAAAAATTGTAATCAAGCTAGAGGCCGCAATTATGGACCGATTGTCACGAAATTTAGTATGGAGGTCGGGTTTGGACCAGAATAGAACTGATTAGTTTTTGGCGATGATCGTGAAATGTTAAAGGGATGAAATGGACCAAAAACAAAATTTTTGCTCGATTTTGTAGCCGCTCTGTAGGTCGCAATAATAGTCCGATCGGCGCGAAATTTTAAACGTAGTTTTGGTTTGAGATGAAGAAGTAGCGTGCAAGTCAACGGTATGATCGGATAATATTTAGCGGGTTAAATTGATCAAAACTTTTGTGTGAAAATTGGTAAAATTTCTAATGCACATCTTATAACAGCTAGCCCGGAAAGCTAGTGCACAGGGATAGTGGTATAGGGTATCACATGGTCGGCCCCGTCCGACTATAGTCTGTTCTTACTTGTTTTATATGAAATATTGACACAAATATATTATTTCAATAGAGAGAGTTTACAATATTATAGATATAAGTTTAAAATTTGGAACAGAGTAGAATGCAGCATATCATAATACGTTCAGTATAAACCCCATACAAAAGTTCCGCCTGGTATTTTGAAGTTTTTAACCAAATTCTCCAACAGAATTGACACAATAACTAAAAAATCTTTCAAATGAATATTACACATGTAGGTTTACGTTTTGGTGTATCCCAGAATTTTTAACCACAGCACTATAGGTAATTTGCCCTGTTTTTGAGGCAAAAAGTCGATTTTACAACTTTTAAAAATAATATTTTTTTTTAGTTGGCATTGAAAAAAGAACATGTCAAAATTTATTAATATGAATGATATTTTTCAAAATAGCGTCAATATCGCGGTTTAAATTGCAGTCAAAGTGAGAATTTCGCAGAAGAACTAAAATATATATATATATATATATTGTAAGGCATATTTCAATGTATTTAAAACCGCGGAAAAATAAACCAAACATAAATATATGTAAAATGGAATAGATTGGCAATTGCTATAGGAATTTATTTAATATATAATATAGCTTAAACATTTTGGGTAGCGACCAAAAAACACAAAAAGTCAGAAATAAATATTTTATTTTTCTTAAACTCACTTCATATAAACTTATACTAAATTGGCCGTGTTTGGCCGTGATTTTGCCAACTAGAACACATTACTGAAAGTCTTCTGCATTGGTATTACTAGGTTTCAAAACCCGATTTTGCCCGTTTTTTGATATTTATGAGATTTTATTAGGTTACTTCTCAATAAAAAGTTTTAAAATTGTGGAAGTTTGGTTTGAGGAAATAAATAATAAATGTAAAAAATATTGTTGTTTACAATTTTATTGCAAGTAAAATAAGTAATTGCGACAAAATGTTCGGTATATCCGTGGTTTTCTATATCTCCCCATTACATATTAATCATTGATACGGTTTAAAGGAGTACTAAACTCGTCTTTATTAAAGTATATTCGAAAAATATACAAAACTGTAGTAACAATTCGTTGGAAAATCTACTCGCGGGGACAACATTTGTGTTACTTACTACCGTGATCATTTTCATCAGTTTGTTGTGTGTAGGAAAACTAATGAAAATGACATTGGAAAAAATAGCTTTGTTCGTTATATATGTAGTTGCTTATAACCGTTGTTCCTTATATCCGAATTTATCTGTAGAAATCTTTGTTTTACCTCACTTTTTCACAAAAATAATTTAAAAAGTTAAAAAATCCTTTAATTCCGCTGTTATTAATTTTTGTCTCAAAAACAGGGTAAATTACCTATAGTGCACAGTAGCTCTTATTTGGCATTTTCGAAAAAAACTCTATCTGATATCCCAATGGTTGTTCCGCCTTATTTCTACGTTATTTATGAACTCGATGACATTTAAAGCTTTCCAAGGACTATGACCAAAGATTATGCACTTCAAGTAAAAAAAGAATCAGTCTTAAAAGTATAGACTTTAATCTATTGACAGATCGAATACGGGCTTCATAACCAATATCTCTGTCCTAAAAATTGTGTAGTCAGGGAGTTTCAGAATTTCGTTGTCTTTTTAGGACGTATACACTTTCCGACAAAAATATCGAAATATTTGGGTATAAAACTTCACGATTGTAAGCGTTGCGATTAAATGTTTATGTTGTGATCATAAATTTGACTTCGATAAGAGCGCAAAAGTTTTGCACTTTTGTGGAGAAGATACCTGCAAGAATGGTCCATTTTGGAAGTGGACCCAACTTTGGAAGTCATTCCTTGATAGTTATCGTGTCAATCCGTCATTTTAGTTGGTCATGGTAAGATTTAGAGCTTTTGAACCGTTATGTCAGGAAGCATCGAATTACCCACGAAAAATAGAATATCGCTGTAAACAAGACCGCAAGGAGTTGCATTGGCAAACATGTCCAACGGATTCTCGAATTGTTGTCCCATATAGACTCTCTCGGTACTTGATATACATATGTGCGTCCGGAAGTAATTTTAGGATGTTTAAAGTTTCGGTGAAATCGGATATTGAAATTTTGTATGGGAGGTAACGGAAGGAGTGAACCGATATAATCCATATTCGAACTTAATCTATGTCTCGAAGAAATCAATTTGGACCTTCGACATAGGTAGACTTGTGAGAAAAAAGGACTGGACCGATATGAGTTAAAGTTTGGTTGATCCGTTCGAGAGTTATCATGCGCTCGAGCCAGACAGACGAAAGAATTGGGCTAAATCGACACCAAATTATTTGAAGCGGATTTTGTCGAAACATATTGCCCCATTTCTGACTAAAATTCGTCGGTATAGGTCCACGTTCGATATAGCCCCCATAGAACGGTACCTCCCAATTTTCGTAATACTGAAGATTGTGACGTCAATATCCCACCGAAATGGCTGAAATTCGTTATTTCGTCTTCCAAGAGTTATAAAATATTCCAGAAGAGTATTATCAGTATAGATCTACGTCTTCCTATATCCCCATAGAAGTGTACTTCTTGATTTTCGGTATTTTTTTAAGTTTTAGCCACATTCTCTTACCGAAATATAGGAAATTTGGCATTTAGTCTTCTTTGAGCCTAAAAACATTCCGTCAGAAAATTGTCGGTATAGATCGACGTTTTGAAATAGCCCCCATAGAATGGTGACTCACATTGTTTTACCGAAATTGCTGAAATTTAATATTAAGTCTTCTTCATACACGAAAGGAAACTAATTATTCCATTTTACTTCAATACAACTTGTGGTGGTGGTAACGCCGTTCTTACTTTTTTTGAATACATAATGAGTTTAAAGCCTCAAGACCTTTATATTTATTATAGAATTCCTCGACCCTTTATTATTTGATAATGAAATTACATGAGAAAAAGAAGTAATACAGATTTCACTGGAAGTTTTCTCAAAAAGAGTATTCAAACAAAAATTTTTAAATATTTCTTCGACAACTTGTTCATAAAGTAAATTGTTAGTACATAACATTCAGAACAATCTAAGTTTTCATTTGAAAATTCCAAAAGTAAAAAATTATTTCAGTGAAAAAACGCATGGTAGAATAAGAAAAGGTAGCAGCAATACACAGCTGACTGAACTGGGTTGTAAAGTTAGTGTCAAATTTCATATGACATTTTATATATTTATTTCTATTTCGATGTACATTAGGGACATATATTTTTTGAGAAAAAAATATATCATTCGGAAAAAACCATTTCCCAGAAAGACTTCTTCATATCAATGATATGTAACCTCCTACAAGTTCGAACGATAAGCCGCGCAGAAAATCACCGCTTGTAGAGGCGATACAACGTTTGTTAATATGTGAGGTATTTTGTTAAAATTTAAAAAAAAGCCCTAATAAACATGTGCTTCTTTGATTTCTAAAACAAAACATTGAAACAGCTTCTCCTTTTTCTATGAATTTCCAGCGACCCCAAACTTTTCTGCAAGAATTTTACTTTCTGCGAGAATTTATGCATTTAGTGGAATGATGTGGAAACATAAAAATTGAAAATGTAACGAATTTTCATTCGTGTTTTCCAAAATATTCAACCAAATGTAAAAAATTATTAGTTTTTTAAATTCCAATAATTTATAGACATTTCATTGTTTTTTTACAAATACATTTGGCAGTAACGTTACAAACAAAGACAAATTCCTTTGTGGTTGTTGTTCGAGTTGTATTTGTTGTAGTATTAACTTTACCTTATATTTGTTCTACCATGGAAAAAACGTAATAATTCCTTAAAGTAGCTCAAAAAATTGTAGTCGACCAGACCATTTCGGGGGGGGCCCGGGCCCCCAGTGCCCCCCCCCCCCCCCCCCTGCGTACGTCCCTGTTTCGCGGTGTTACATGAATTTTTACCAAAACAAACTTATAATACCCTTTCCACATAGTGGTGTAGGGTATAAAAAATGGGTTCAGCTAGGTGAAAGGTACCACCTACGGGGCTATATCAAAGAGTCAACCGATCTTTAAATTTTTTGGCGGAAAAGTTTTATAGCTGCAGGGAACTTCAAGAGTCAAATTGAGGGTAGTTTCATCAAAACAATGTAGACCCTCAAAAATGGACCCATGTTGACGAATTTTAGTGAAAATTCCCGAAAATCGGGAGGTACAGTTATATGGGGGGATATACCAACACATGGACCTATGTATATTGACGATTATTTTTGAATAGACAAAATTGTAGCTAAAATTCTCAAAATACTGATCATTACAGCTAGTTCGGTTAAAAATTGCAGCTAAAATTCTCAAAATACCGAAAATCGGGAGATACCGTTATATGGGGGCTATACCAAAACATGGACCTATGTTGACGATGTTTGGTGGAGATATTTCATGACCACTGAGAACCTCAAATGGCAAATTACAGCTAGCTCGGTTAAAAATTGTAGCTAAAATTCTCAAAATACCGAAAATCGGGAGGTACCGTTATATGGGGACTATACCAAAACATGGACCTATGTTGACGATGTTTGGTGGAGATATTTCATGACCACTGAGAACCTCAAATGTCAAATTGCAGATAGTTCGGTTAAAAATTGTGGCTAAAATTCTCAAAATACCGAAAATCGGGAGGTACCGTTATATGGGGACTATACCAAAACATGGACCTATGCCCATATCCTTTATGATATAGGTTTGTTGATCACCAGGGACCCTAAGTGCCAAATTTAGCTAGTTCGGTCTGCAAATGTGGCGAATAACGTCAAAATACCTCAAATCCGGAGGTACCGTTATATGGGGGCTATACCAAATAGTGGACCGATATAGCCCATCTTCGAACTTGACCTGCCTATGGAAAAAAGACCCTCGGGTGCAAAATTTCAGCGCTCTATCTCAATTATTGCGGATGCTAGAGTGATTACAACAGACGGACATGGCTAGATCGTCTTAGAATTTTATCCTGATCAAGAATATATGGTAATATTCAAAAAAGTTTTACAATCGTTGAAGTTGAGGTTCACTATTTAATAAGTCGCGAACTGTTAATATATTTTATAAAATATGAATATATTTATATTAATTGAAGTGTTTTAGCCACGATCTCATAATATGGACCATAACAAATAATTTTCATGGAAGCTGGGTTGGTGGTAATATAAAAATATGGGAAAAATGTGTTGAAGTAAACAAGTTTTTTTGTGTTCTTTCTTGATTTCTGGCCAAACCGCGCAAAACTCAAACCTGTTATCAAAGAGAGAACTAAAGAATACCCCTTGGGCAACATGGTTCTAGTGTATGACTTTTCGATATATACACTGCATCCCCCTAAAATCGATGCTGACATTTTGAAGTTTTGATTTCAGTGTTTTTCGAATTTTTCTTTTAATTTGATGGTGCAACTAGATAATAATCGAAACTAGTATATAAGATTGTAGAACTCGCGATTCCTCGTCGTTCGATGTATATCTCATGAGTGTGCTCCGTACAGATTCCTAGTAATATGAGTCCAAAGTCGAAAATTTGGTGCGTAAATTTTTTGAAAAAACCTATTTTTTAGCTTTAAAATTTACAACTGTCGTACAGGTACCCATGAACCCCGCGTGATTTTAGTTTTTTTACGTGCCGGATCTAATAACCCCTTCCGCGTTCGAATCCATCCACTAAAACCTGAAAGTAGGAAAATCTGCAAAAATATATTTTGACAATTCCGCGAATTGAACCGCGATTTTCTTTGATTATTTTTACAGAAATGTAATCCTTTATACGCGATTATAATATTTGCCAAAAAGGTGTGTCACAAATTACAAAGATTCAGGAGTAATATCCCTATTTATCCCAAAATAGAATGTGGTGGCACATCCGCAGTTCTTGGCGAATCTGCCTAAAATAATTTATAATGACGTATTTTTAATAGGCGGCCATTGAAATCGGATGCACCTTATAATCATATGCACATCGCGTAATTTTTGCCCACTTGAAGGTTTTTTGAATAGTAAGATGCAACTGATGGCACACTTTGGCCGCTGAATGAAACATGGGAAAATCCATGCATATTGATAGACATGGACTCCCTGTATCCGAAAATCACGTGCACCTCAACCTATGTCCATCATTTTTAGTGAGTGTGTTTCTGTACCAACGGGGGCTCCCATTGCCAAGTTAGAGCCAATTCGGCTTAAAAATGAAGATGAAATCCTCATAATACTTGAAATCGGGTGGTACCGCTATAAGGGGGCTATACCAAAACCTGGACCTATGTCCATCATTTTTAGTGAGTGTGTTTCTGTACCAACGGGGGCTCCCATTGCCAAGTTAGAGCCAATTCGGCTTAAAAATGAAGATAAAATCCTCATAATACTTGAAATCGGGTGGTACCGCTATAAGGGGGCTATACCAAAACCTGGACCTTTGTTCACAATTTTTGGTGGGGAAATGTCTGTACCATTGGGAACTCCAAATGCCAAGTTACAGCCAATTCGGCCTAAAAATGAAGATAAAATCCTTAAAATACTTGAAATCGGGCCGTAATGCTATATGGGGGCTATACCAAAACCTGTACCTATGTCCATCATTTTTAGTGAGTGTGTTTCTGTACCAACGGGGGCTCCCATTGCCAAGTTAGAGCCAATTCGGCCTAAAAATGAAGATAAAATCCTCATAATACTTGAAATCGGGTGGTACCGCTATAAGGGGCTATACCAAAACCTGGACTTATTTTCACAATTTTTGGTGGGGAAATGTCTGTATCATTGGAATCGCATAAAAATATATAAAAAATATAAAAAATGTAAAAAATAATTAAAAAAATTAAGTCACAGTGTTTTATTTTTAATTGCACTAAAATCTAGAAAATAATTATTCTTCATGATGGAATCTCTCTAATAAAACGCTTGCATTAACATTACAAATGGCGACCATATTAAATGGCAAGCGTATTATTTGAGAGATTCCATCATGAAGAATAATTATTTTCTAGATTTTAGTGCAATTAAAAATAAAACACTGTAACTTAATTTTTTAATTATTTTTTATTTTTAACTTTTTAGTAAATAGATTTTTTGGCCACTGAGAACCCCAAATGCCAAATTACAGTCCATTTGAGCAGAAAATGTAGATAAAATCATAAAAATGCTTGATATCGGGTGGTACCGTTATATGGTCTATGTTCACAATTTTTAGGGGGAAGTTCCTGGACCATTGTGAACTTCAAATGCCAAATTACAGCTAAAAATGAAGACAAAATCTTCAAATTACTTGAAATCGGTTGGTACCGTTATATGGGGGCTATAGGAAAAAATGGACCCATATTAGTTTTGGTTTCATATTCATGTATTGTCATCCAAATCCGAAAAGTGTGGACAGTTTTAGTTCGATTGGTCAACTGCAACTATGTGAAAAATGAGTTACCAGATTTAAAAATCATATTAGATAAAACACTGTAAAACAGTGTAAAAATTGACCAATATTTGTTTTGATTGCATATTCATTTATCGTCATCCAAATCTGAAAAGAGTGCAAAGTTTCAGTTCGATTGGTCAACTGCAACTGTGTGAAAAATGAGTTACCAGATTTGAAAAGCAAATTAGATAAAACACTGTAAAACAGTGTAAAAATGGACCAATATTGGTTTTGATTTCATATTCATGTATTGTCATCCAAATCTGAAAATTGTGCAAAGCTTTAGTTCGATTGGTCAACTGCAACTGTGTGAAAAATGAGTTACCACATTTGAAAATCAAATTAGATAAAACACTGTAAAACCGTGTAAAAACGGACCCATACTGGTTTTGATTTCATATTCATGTATTGTCATCTAAATCTGAAGAGTGTGCAAAGTTTTAGTTCGATTCGTCAACTGCAACTTTGTTAAAAATGAGTTACCAGATTTAAACTAAACGAACACCAAAGCAAGTTAAATAAAACTCTGTAAAAACACTGTAATTATATTATGGTTAATGTTTCCTCCTACTCTCCTCAGGGAAATTTGAGAGGTTTGATATTTACGGACCTGAACAGGAAAAAACGGGTAAAATTAATGGAATTTTGAACTTAAAGGACCGTTTCATGTTCTAGAAAGTTGTTTACTGAGATCTTAGGTACATTTTCGTAGTTGTTTGTATGGGTAGACAGCAAAAAATTATCAAATTTTTTGTAAAACATGTACAAACGGCGGTAAGTTCACCAGGCCGAACTTGTTATACCGTTCACCACGAGTTGTATTGAATTAAAAGAACAATTAGTTTCCTTTCGTTTATGAAGAAGACTAAATACCAAATTTCAGCGGATTCGGTAAAACAATGTGGCTAACTTTCAAAAAACCGAAATTCGGGTGGTACCGTTCCATGGGGGCTATATCGAATCGACGATCTATACCTACAAATTTCAGGCGGAAAGTTTTTAAACTGAAAGAAGACTAAACACTAATTTTCCGATATTTTGGTAAAACTTACAAAATACCGAAAATCAAGAGGTACGCTTCTATGGGAGGTATATGAACCCGAGGACCTATACTGATAATTCTCTTTTATAACCCCATGGAAGACTAAATAACAAATTTCAGTTTTTCGGTGGGATATTGACGTCACAATCTTTACAATTACGAAAATCGGGAGGTATCGTTCCACGGGGTCTATACGAAATGTGGACCTATGCCGACGAATTACAGTCAGAAAGGCATATACCTACAACAAAGACTAAATACCAAATTTTAGCCATTTTTTACCCCCAACGAAGACTAAGTACAAAATTTCAGCTATTTCGGTGTGAAAATGAGGCTAAAACCTTCAAAGTACCGAAAATAGGGTGGTATCGTTCTAACGCTAGGGCACCGTTTAATTTGCAATATTGCCAAAACTGGGCATGGGAAAATGTGGTTCTCTACACAAAACCCATTATATATGCACTCCAGGAAATAGCTGTATATTAAAAATTTTCATAATTTTCACACAAAAGTTGTGGTCATTTAACCCTCTAAATATTATCTGGTCGCCACCACAAATTGCAAGCTTTTTCTTTGTCATATGGTAATATTCAAAAAAGTTTTTCAATCGTTGAAGTTGAGGTTCACCATTTAATAAGTCGCGAACTGTTAATATATTTTATAAAATATGAATATATTTATATTAATTAAAGTGTTTTAGCCACGATATCATTATATGGACCATAACAAATAATTTTCGTGGAAGCTGCGTTGGTGGTAATATTAAAAAATGGTTAAAAATGTGTTGAAGTTTACAAGTTCTTTTTGTGTTCTTTCTTGATTTCTGGTCAAACCACGGAAAATTCAGACATAAGCGCAAAGAAAGAATTGAAGAATACACCTTGGGCAACATGGTTCTAATGTATGACTTTTCGATATATACACTGCATCTCCCTAAAATCGATGCTGACATTTTGAAGTTTTGAAAACTGGGTTTTTCGAATTTTTCTTATAATTAGAGGGTGCAACTAGATAATAATCCAAACTAGTTTATAGGATTGTAGAACTCGCGATTCCACGTCGTTCGATGTATATCTCATGAGTGTGCTCCGTACAGCTTCCTAGTAATAGGAGTCCAAAGGCGAAAATTTGGTGCGTAAATTTTCTGAAAAAACCTATTTTTTGGCTTTAAACTTTAAAACTGTCGTACAGGTATCCCTGAACCCCGCGTGATTTTAGTTTTTTACGTGCCGGATCTAATGAGCTCTTCCGCGGTCGAATCCATCCACTAAAACGCCGGATATAGATACCTTGAAAGTAGGAAAATCTGCAAAAATATATTTTGACATTTCCGCGAATTGAACCGCGATTTTCTTTGATTATTTTTGCATAAATGTAATCCTTTATACGCGATTATAATATTTGCCAAAAAGGTGTGTCACAAATTACAAAGATTCAGGAGTAATATCCCTATTTATCCCAAAATAGAATGTGGTGGCACATCCGCAGTTCTTGGCGAATCTGCCTAAAATAATTTATAATGACGTATTTTTAATAGGCGGCCATTGAAATCGGATGCACCTTATAATCATATGCACATCGCGTAATTTTTGCCCACTTGAAGGTTTTTTGAATAGTAAGATGCAACTGATGGCACACTTTGGCCGCTGAATGAAACATGGGAAAATCCATGCATATTGATAGACATGGACTCCCTGTATCCGAAAATCACGTGCACCTCAACTGATTTAAACGGATTCGCGAATTATACGGTTTTTAACTTCTATGTTTTTTCCTTGATTGTAATTTCAATATTACTCTCTACTTCTTATTTCTATTGCTTATCACTGAAAGCAAATATACTTTCACGATGACTAATTACTTTTCTTGTAGAAGTTTAAGCAAAATACTTCAGGATTTGTACGGAAATTTAGCGAAATAATAGAATAACTCCCAACATTTTTTTTCAAATTTTTCGTATTTAACCCAAAAATATATTTTTGAAATAATTCCCAACAATAAAGTTTCCGTTCTCTGTTGTTGCTGTAATATGCAAGTTATAAACAAGGTCTTTATAATTTTGGTCTCACATTTTTTCTACGCGTTGTCTAGATTATGGAACGTATTTTAATTATTTGTTTAGAGATTTTTATGGACTCTGAGTTAGAATAAATAAAATTTACTCCATGATTTGTTCATTATTTGTTGATTTTCCGCGAAAATAAAAATAAATTTAACAACTATTTAAGCATCTAGCATAGATATCAAACGCTGTTAACGATTCATATATACATGTTCTTATTACAACACAATAGGAATTTTCAAATATTTTTTCTTTATAAGAGATTAAAAACCTCCATAACTTTGAGTGCAGCATCCAATTTGTGAACGCGAACAGATTTGAAACCACAATTTTTTTCGTAACCCATGTACCAAAAATGGCGGATGTGCTCGCAAAAAAATATTTAATTTTTTCTATGGAATTTAAAAGAAATTTGAAAAATGACCATATATACTTTATAGGGTCGCCAAATGATTAGTTCAATGTGTTACAAACGGAATGGACAAACTTAATATACCCTCCATACTATGGTGGAGGGTATATAAAAATGGTGAAATATGATTGGTATTTAAATAACAATTTTTTTTCTAATTACAAAGTTAAGGTCATATTTTGGGTGTGTCAGGAAATTGGAACAGCGAAAAAAAGAAGAGCTAGTTTCATAATATGAAGATTGAGCTATGAAATTTTACATGACTTAAGCTCCTTCAGTGATGTTCGGGGATCCACGTTACCGTCATTTGACTTTACTTATTTAAAGATAGTTAAAACAATACTATACACGTTTTTGTCCTCAATACGACATTAATGTCAACGGAAGCCTTCTAGAAAGCACTGTGCATTTCTTTGAGTAGGTCCTTTGTCCACCCTTGAGTCCTTTTGAAGCTTTAGCTATGTTTTTATTCTTTAAGAAAATGGTGTACTTTTTAGCTTAGCCTTCATATGTATAATGTTACCCTCATCTATATGCCTTAGGAAAATTTGTCCTGAATAAGCGGAGTTTACCTTCTATACCCGCCATATTAATATCAATCAGCTAAGAATCTGCTAAATATTGCCATAAGGGACTGTCGTTAAGTCTTAACGACTACCTTTTTTTGGTTGTTAACTTAACAACAATTTTCGGTAATTAACGACATATTTTACCGACAAAATCGTTAAAATTGGTATACAGAATAGCACTTACCGACAACTATCGTTAACTACCGACATTCGTCGTTAATTCAGTCGTTAAGGAGTTACGGAATCGCACTACTGTAGTGCGATTCTGTAACTTTTTTTATAAACGAACCGACATCGATAGTTAACGAAAATATTCGGTTGAGTTAACGAATGTGCTATTCTGTAACTTTATGTTACCGATTGTAGAAATCGTTAGCACATACCGACGAATATCGATGGGAAGACAAATTGTCAAATAATATATTTTAGTATTTATTAATGTATTTTTAAGTTAAAAATATTATTTCTTCGAAATTACGAATATAAAACGCGCAAAGGAGTACAAATATCTTCTCTTGGAAGAAGGTGCCTACAATTAGTGTCTGCAAGTTGGGATACTTGCCATGCGAAACCCAGGAGTAACTACAACTTCAAAAACGTCAAGTGGGTATGTGAGTACTTCTAGGAGGTAAAGGAACAATACACGATTTTCATATATTTGGTGTTTTATTCCAGGATATGAAGAAATATATCATTAGCCCCCACCTTAATAGCTCGGCGAAACAAAAATATAGAATATCCCCAATTTATCAATTTATGGTTTTGAAGTGGACAAGAACTTGTCTTTTAGACAAATAAATATGCATGTGTGCATCTACACCGTCTTAGGTGAATCAACAGAAGCTGCATTATTATGTTTACAACAGATTCATATTTTTAACGTATTACTGGCATAAAATAGATGTATGTAAGGATCATTGGTCAAAAGGTCACTTCCTATTGTAGTGAATTGTATTTTATAAATGCATGATTTTAAAAATTATAAATTTGGTAAAATCCTTCCTATCGGTATGTGAAGCGCTGTTTTATTTTTTCTAACTACAAAGATAGGGTCAGATTTTGGGTTGTGACGCTTTGTGCGAAAATTCTGAACAGCGCAATAAAAAAAGAGCTATGTAAAAATTGAACATTGAATTTTCACATAATTAAGCTCCTTCGGTGACGTTCGTGGATCCACGTTCCCGCCATTTGAGTCATTTATTCATTGCACGCCCATATTAAATGGAATTTCTCATGACCTATAGTTCGGAAATCCGAACTATAGCATTTTGGCTTCAATACGGCATAAAAGCCAACGAACGCCTCTTAGAAAGATAGTGTTAAGGAATTGGTATAAGCCTTACATAACAGTACCACACTTGAGTTCTTTTGAAGCGTTAGCTTACGATTTTCCTCTTTAATAAGTAAGACAAAGGTAGAGCAGCCTGCAAGGGAAAGTATTGAGTTAATCGAAGTTCTACAACTTTCTCTTTGGTGGTCCTTTAACAGCTTCAATAAATCTGCGCTGGCGAAAGCACAACAGTGGCCAAGCGACCCATGTTATCATACATAGTTAACCCTTATGTAAACGCTTTAAGAAGATTTTTCTCAATAAGGCAGAATTTACCTTGGTGTACACTCCCTCATTAACATAACATATGCTCATATAAAAACGCCGTTTCTAAAAGAAATCAGCAAAATATTGCAATAATGTACTGTCGTTAAGACTTAACAACAACTTTTTTTTGGTTGTTAACTTAACAATAATTTTCGGTAATTAACGACAAATTTTACGACAAAAATCGTTAAAATTGGTACACAGAATAGCACTTACCGAAAACTATCGTTAACGACCGACATTCGACGTTAATTCTGTCGTTAAGGAGTTACAGAATCGCACTACAGGTCCGTAAATAATAAAGCTTTCAAATTTTCATGAGTTTTTAACTGTTTGTTATTTCCAAACCTGTAGTGCGATTCTGTAACTTTTTTAATAACGAACCGACATCGGTAGTTAACGAAAATATTCGGTTGAGTTAACGAATGTCCTATTCTGTAACTTTATGTTACCGATTGTAAAAATCGTTAACTCATTACCGACGAATATCGATTGGAAGGAAATGTCAAATATATATTTAATATAATTAAAATATATTTTGAAGCTGAAAACATTATTTTCGGTCGCGAATACAAAACATGAAGCGTTTAAGAAGGAAACAATTCAGACTTTTGAAGGAATGTGGCTCAATGTGTGTCTTTTGGATGGCTTCGGATGCCAATAATGAAGCATTTCTTAAGATGTTTTTATTGTGTGTGTTTTTTAAAGTAATAAAAGTGATAAAACCACCATTAATCTTTTTAAAGCGCAGTTGTATTTTTTATTTAAAATTGGGATCATATTTTGGGTTGTGGCGGCTCCGTATCAAAATTCAGCTGTGATATTTGACATGACCTAACCCCCTTCAGTGATCGTGGATCCACGTTACCGTCATTTGAGTTTAATATTCACATATTCAATTCACGCCACATTAAAATAATTTCTCATAGCGGAGAGTATAAAAGTTCGAAAATCTAAGCTTATACGCCATTTTTAGCATTCTGATTGTTAGTGATGCTGAGTTTAAATCTATGAGATTATCACAGAACAAAGTAGGTTATAGTAATACTATTCACGTGTCACGTACTATTTTATTCAGTCACGTGCCTCCTAGAAAGATAGTGTTAAGGACTTGTATAGTCTTACATAGCACTACCACACTGAGTTCTTTTGAAGCATTAGCTAACGTTTTTCCTCTTTAATAAGTAAAACAAAGGTTAGCGCAGTCTTCCTACGTAGGGTGTAGCATGGGGCAGCTTCGCCAATGTTGCGCCTTCGTCAGCGCCGATTTAATTGATGCTACATAAATGTGTTCTAAAGGAAAGTTTTGAGTTAACCGAAGATCTACAAGCTCTCTTTGATGATCTTTACGCAGTTTCAATAAAATCGGCGCTGTCGAAAGCACAATAGGTGGGGAAGCTGTCCCATGTTATTCTACACAGTTAACACTTATGTAAATGCATTAAGAAGATTTTTCTCAATAAGGCGGAATTTACCTTGTGTACCCTCCTTATTAACATTAATATATGTTCATATAAAAACGCCGTTGTTAAAAGAAATCAGCGAAATATTGTAATAATGTACTGTCGTTAAGACATAACAACTACTTTTTTTGGTTGTTAACTTAACAATAATTTTCGGTAATTAACGACAAAATTTACCGACAAAAATTGTTAAAATTGATTACAGAATAGCACTTACCGAAAATTGTCGTTAACTACCGACATTCGTCGTTAATTCTGTCGTTAAGGAGTTACAGAATCGCACTACTGATAAGCATAAACAATTTCGATTTAAATTTAAGCATTCAACTATTCATGCAATAAATTCACTTATGTAGTTATTCAAATATGATAAACAAACAAATCTTTTATATTCTGCAATAAAAAATTAAATAGTAAAAATAAGTATGGTAACATGGGGCGCCTTCGCCACTGGGGCGGCCAGACCAGTGCCGATTTTCTTGCAAACTACAAGTGCTAGTTGGGCAGTTTTTTCATAGGTATGATAGCGGACGCACGCGGTTTTGTGTTTTCAGGGTATTAGGAAAAATAGTTATGGTAGGTATGTTTTGTGATATCTTCTTTACCTTATGTGATATCAAAAACAGATTTTATACCGTTAGAAGACAACTACTGAAGAATATAAATCCAAATAATTCGTATGAAAAAAGCAATTACAAACGTCAATATATTAATATATGAAATATGTAAGGGGTGAGGCGCCTACGCCATGATAGGGATGTGGTGTAGAGTTGGGCAATCTAGTTCCCGGAGCGGTTCGATCTTTCTACTTCATTTTCCTTCGTTCCAAATAGTTCCGAAAGCGATATAGTTCCATGATCTTTATCTTTCATCGTTCTTTCTGTTTCCTTCATTCTAAATAGTTTCGAGATCGAAATAGTTTAACAAATATTTCTCTTTCATCGCTCTTTTTGTTCTCATCGTTGGTGAATGAATTGACGTTAAAAGTAAAATGCAGCGATGTAGGTGCATTTGTTGTAGGTTTATTTAACAATGTGGCCGCATCTGAATAATGATCGAAACGAACGAGAATATCGAAGTGAGTGTATAATAAAGGAAGAAAGGAATTATGTGCACAAGAGGAACTATATCTACTAACTACTAACCTCTATGCCAAAAATGTAGATGTGCTCGCAAAAAAAATTTTTATTTTTTTCAATGGAATTGCATATATGTATGTATATTCTCGATTTTCGGTTTTGAGGGTTTTAGCTACAATTTGTAGTCGGACTAGCTTTACCATTTGACAGCATAGGGCAATGTTTTGGAATAATCCCCCATATAACAGTACCTCCCGACCTACCAATTTTTGAGTAATTTCAGTATTTTAGCTACATTTGAGATTCACAGTAGTCACAAAACTAAAAATTTTTAATATAGTTCCACTTTTTGGTATAGATCCCCATTAAGCGTACCTCCGATTTTCGAAATATAATTTTTGTTTTCTTTCTTTGCTGTAATTTTACATTGGAAGCTTCTATTGCGCACTAACTTCTCCCTACAAAAGTTGTCACTTTTAGCCGTCATTTTTGGTTATGTCGTGTGACTTTAAAGCTTGTCTTGAGTTATATATGTGCTTAAAGTGACTCCAAAAAATTTTCAAAAAATCCCACAAATATTAACTTTTACTATGATACAGGGATATGAGGTTGTTAACAAGTCATAACACTAATAGCCACTATACAACGGTACCACCCGATTTAAGGTATTGCGGATTTTAGCTACATTTACCTCCCAATTTGGCACTTGGTGTTTCAAGAGATCAAAATGGTGAAGATAGGTCCATGTTTTGGTATAGGTCCCATATAACGGTACCTCCTGACTTAAGGTATTTTAAGGCTTTTTAGCTCCTTTTTTACCGAATTAGCTGAAATTTGACATTTGAGGTTCGCAATGACCAAAAGGCTTCTCCACTAAAATTGTCAAGGTCCGTCCACGTTTTGGTATTGGCCGCATATAGCGGTACCTCCCGATTTAAAGTATTTTGAGACTTTTAGCTACATTTTCTGACCAAAGTAGCTGAAATTTGACATTTGAGGTTCCCAATGACCAGAAAACATCTCCACTAAAAATTTCCAATATAGGTCCACGGTTTGATAAAGCCCCCACATAACTAGAGATGGACAGTGGGTACATACCCACTTCACTATATTGAATCGCCAATACAACATCTTACACCCTATTTCTGGGTTTGGGTTGTGAAATCGTATCAAAATGGATAGTTTTACAAAACTTTAAACAAGTGATTCAGCTTAAGGCCTCAGTAGCCAGAGCTGTTAAGTCCATTATATTTCTAATTGTTCACTTATAAATATAATTGTTAATAAATAAATAAATTAAACAAGTGGGTCAATACTTGGGTAAATACCAAAAAATATTGGGTAAAAACTCTTTAACTGCCGAACCACTTATATAGGCTGACAAAATTTGGCTCAAATCTTACTTATATCAACAGAACATCTGGTACTGCAAATGGGGTCTCTGGGTCCATGTTTTGATATAGCCCCCATATAATCGTACCTCCCGATGTAAGGTATTTTTGAACTATTAGCCACATTTTATAATAATGTTGGCTGTAATTTGGCACAGTGAGTTCTCAATGTGTCTAAAATATCCTTGTAAAATTATTCAACACCGGTTAGGCAGTTACATAGTAATAATAGAAGATTTGGGTAAATACTCGAAATCAGGGTTGAGAGTGGGATACCTCCAAATTTTTGTAAGGATATTTTCTACACATTGAGAACTCACTTTGCCAAATTTCAGCCAATATGATTGTAAAATGTGGCTAGTAGGTAAAAACTACCTTAAATCGGGAGGTACGGTTATATGGGGGCTATATCAAAACATGGACCCAGAGACCCCATTTTCAATACCAGAGTTCTCTTGATATAAGTAAGATTTGAGCCAAATTTCGTCAGCCCACGTCAAGTGGTTCGGCAGTTAAAGAGTTTTTACCCAACATTTGGGTAAACACTCGGGTATTTACCCAAGTATTTACCCACTTGTTTAAAGTATTGAAAACTATCCATTTTGAAACGATTTCACAGCCTAAACCCAGAAATAGGGTGTAAGTTGTTGTATTGGCGATTTAATATAGTAAATACACAAATAAATACCCACAAATGGTTATTTACCCGGCATTTACCCACCGTGTTGGTATTTACCGGGCAAATATCCGGTAAATACCATCTCTACACATAACGGTACCGTCCGATTTGAAGTATTTTTACGTGTTTAGCTACATTTGCAGACCGAGTTAGCTATAATTTGTCATTTAGGGTCCCAGTGATTAAGAAACTTCTCCAACAAAAATTATGGACATAGGTCCACGTTTTATTGTAGCCCCATAAAACGGTACCGACCGACCGATCAGAGTATTTCATGGTGGAGGATATAAACAGTCGGCCCGGCCGAACTTACCGCTTTTTTAACTGTTTAGATTAGATTAGATATTTAGGCATTTCGGTCATCAATCATCGCCAAAAACTATATATGTTTAAATTCAGTCTGATTACAATTTATAATGAACGGACGGATGGATAAAATCGCTTTATGTTATCGAGATATGTAGATCGACAATTTGAACTTCTATATCTCAAAAACGGTAAAACCTACGAAAATATCATAAAGGTCAATCTTGTGGACAATTTTCACAGCTACAACGGTTTCCAAGCAAAATCGTGAAAACTTAAAGAACCCCTAAAAAATGTGAACTTAAATCGCGATTTATTTGAAAATCCCTCCGGCGATTTTTTTCGTTTCTTGATATTCTCATCTATGAGTATTCTAGTTTCAGAATCTGCAAAACTTCCCTGGTGTAAGCACCTTCTATTTAAAATTAGTTAAGGCGCACCGTATTGTATGAAACTATGGTGATAGGTTGTGGTAATGTAAAACTGTTTTCTTAGAAAAGTTTTAACTTTGAATTTTTATACCCTATATCACAATGTGGAAAAGGGTATTATAAGTTTGTTTTGGTAAAAATTCATGTAACACCCCAATGTGGTATACCAATCTTCATATCTCGACGATAAAGCGATTTTGAGATGTGTGTCCGTCCGTTCGTCTGTCCATTATAAATTATAAACACGCTCCAGGCCGCAATTATGGACCTATCGTCACGAAATTTTGTATGGAGGTCGGGTTCATATCAGAATAGATCGCTATTTTAATTGGTGATGATCGTGAAATATTTAGCGGGTGAAGTGGACCAAAAACATAATATTTATCCAATTTTATAGCGGTAGGTCGCAATAATAGTCCGATCAACGCGTAATTTTAAATAAGGTAAGAGTATATCACAAAGGAGAAGCTTCCAATTTGAGATGGCGATCGGATAATATTTAGAGGGTTAAATGGACCAAAACTTTTGTGTGAAAATTGTGGAAATTTTTAATATACAGCTTATATCTTAATTCCTGGAAGTGACATTCCGAACAAGTGATATATACTTGAAAGTGGAACGCTTGACCTTTCAATTGATGCCAATTATGTTGGTGCGCATGATCAGATAACAGAGTTACAGTCTAATATATTCCGTTATTTGTTTGTAGTGTAATAATAAACTCGATAGAAGTCGCAATTATACATCAATTGTCAGGAAATTTTGCACCGGGTAAGAGTATAGGTCGAAAAAGATGCATACAATTTTGAATGATGATCTGATATTTTTAAGCGGTTGAAATGGACCATTACTATGAAAAATATAACAATTTTATTTTTGGTCGATATTTTAATTCCGTGAGGACATATATTTCGCAAAGTAGCCTACATATGAAAAAAAAAACTACTGACCTTTCCTCTGATGTAAATTGCAATAAAGTGTTTGCTAGATAACGGGTCTACTGCCTAATATATAATGGGTTCTGTGTAGAGAACAACAATTTTATTCCATGCTACATATTGTCTCTCCAAAAGTTTATGTAACACCACGAAATATTCGTCCTAGACCCCTTATTTCAGGGACGTACGCAGGGGGGGGCACAGGGGGCCCGGGCCCCCCCCGAAATGGTTTGGTCGAACAAAATTTCTTAAGCTACTGTAAAAATTATTACATATTTTCTTTCTCATAAACATTTCTTAATGATTGGACATTTAAAATAAAATGAAAACTTTTACGAAAACTTATATTTTTCTGAAGTTTCTGTTCAGAAAATGAGCATCATTAATAAGTTTTTTTAAGAAAAATTTTCAATTTTTTTGTTTGGACCTATGTATACTCTTTTTGAGAGAAACTTCTAATGGTTTCTGAATTACTTCTTCATGTCATATCAATCCACTATTATATACGACTTCCGTAATGAATATACTCCATGTTTGTTATGTCATATTCGAGCTATATAGAGGTCTCGAGGCATCACACTCAATGGAAGTGCATGAAAAAATGTATATTGGACAAAATTTATTAAGGGTTTTCCGTATCTTAAAAGCTAATTAGAAATTTGTCTCAGAGGCTTGACCAAAATTTTGTCATGCAATTTTTGACAAATTGTTTGCCAGAAAGTAGGGGAAAAATTACGTCAAATGAATTTGTTTACGTCAACAACTGCTAAAATCTGCTGTATTTAGCAAATCCACTTGAATGTTTTCCCGATCATCAACTAACCCTGTCCAACATTTTTAAGGTAGTCGTGTGCAAACAACTTCTACCGAGGATTTTATGAAAGTACAGACCCAAACGACAAAAACACTATTTGGATATTGTTCTGTCAGATCTAGCAAAGATTTTATGTTCTCATCCTAAAATGGCTAAATATTGAATCGGGGCTATATCTCGGAAACCAATTCGAAATTAGTTTTGAACTTTTTAGCAAACTTATAGATAAGGGAACAAAGAAAATAGAAAATATAAAAAAATCGACTCGAAAAACTGCATTAGCGCTATAAGATGTATGCAATATCTAAAAATACCACAGATTTGATATAGTTTGCACCACATCTCCCAAACATTCAATTTTGTCGTAATGATACCTTTGAAAAAAAATATTCGCTTGAATGTGATACACAATTCATCTAAACATGCCTTTGTCTAATGTCTCTATCACGGTGTATCTTGAATATTTTTCTACGATCATGTAATAAATATATCAATAATTCACCACGAATTGCCAAATATGAGAAAAATCTATTCGTGTCAACGGTGTTCACGGTGTGCCTTAACAAATTGAAATGGAAGGTGCTTACACCTCGGAAGTTTTTGCTGATTCTGAAACTACAATGTTCATGGATGAGAAATATCAAGAAACAAAAAAAATCGCCGGAGGGATTTTAAAATAAATCGTGATTTAAGTTCACATTTTTAGGGGTTCTTAAGGTTTTCACGATTTTGCTTGGAAACCGCGAGTTCTATGTAAATGGGTCTAAAAAAAATGTTGTAGCAGAGAAAATTCTCCACGTGATTGACCTTTATGATATTTTCGTAGGTTTCACCGTTTTTGAAATATAGAAGTTCAAATTGAGACAATGCCCGGACTTTATCGCCTACTTATAAAACAATGCCATTACTGCAATTTCCCAAATTTAACTTATATATCTCAAAAATGTTACAACCTAGCAAAAAAAAAATCTTGTAGAGAATTTTTTCAGCTTCAACATTTTCTTTAGTCCCATTTTGATATGACTTGCGGTTTTCAAGAAAAATCGTTAAGATTTAAGATAAAAACCTAAAAATTTGAATATCTCAAAAACGGTAAAACCTACGAAAATATCATGAAGGCCAATCCTGTGGAGCTACAACTTTTTCTTTAGACTCATTTCGACACGACTTGCGGTTTCCAAGCAAAATCGTGAAAACCTAAAAAAACCCTAAAATTGTGAACTTAAATCGCGATTTATTTTAAAATCCCTCCGGCGATTTTTTTGTTTCTTGATATTTCTCATCTATGAGGATTGTAGTTTCAGAATCTGCAAAGCACCTTCCATTTAAATTTGTTAAGGCACACCGTGTGTTTGATATACATGATGTAAAAAGAGTGACATAAAATACTGCTGAAACAACATGAAGGAAGCATTTTACATCTTCAGAATGTTGCAAGGAATTGGAAGATTTTCTGTAAAGGTAACATGGTTCAACTCACAATGGTTTAGCAGCTATTGACTAGAATTTCAGAAATATGTAAAATTTTCTATATTTAGTCGATTTTTTGTATGACATATAAGTTCTGCTGCCTGAGGGCGGGCTACAATATTGCTAAAGACTGGAAAACAAATAATGCGAAAGGGGTCGTTCTAGACTGGTTTAGATGAAGCCATAAAATTCGAACCGGATATGAAAAGTCGAAACGAAAAACGTCTATTAGAAGTTGTTTGCATTTTTAGTGTTGCACAGTATAATTGTACCCTCAGCCTTTAGGGCCTTTACCACGATCTGTCTGTCTGTATCTCTATTTGTCTGGCAGGATCAACTGATTTTGTCAAAGTTTCGGACCTCGTAATATTTTAAGTTTAAATCATATCGGTACCTCCGCCATAAAAGTTAAAAAATTTTCGCTAAAATGGTGCATACTATATCTCTCGAAGAGAGTAATCGATTCTATCTAAACTTTGCACATACCAATATTTCTTCCTTGACATACCGAACCTAATATGGGTTATATCCGTCTACTCCTTCAAATATCGTAAAATTACTTTCAAATGTACATCAAGTTCCAAGAGAATATGTTTGGACAACATCTTCAGTTATATCCCTCACAAAAGTTCAACATAAGTGCAGTTTAAAGAATGTTCGAGGATCCTTTGGACATTTCTTTTTGTTTACACTTGTAGTCTTGTTTACTGCGTTATCCTACTTTTCGTGGGCAAGTCCAAGCTTCCTGACAAAGCTCAAAATACTACGGTGATCAACTAAAATGGCTTGTGATGGGGTAACTATTGACAGGATAAGATCAATTTTCAAAATTGACTTTGTCGCTCCATTTCTACAGGTATTTCTCCGCAAAATTTTAACACTTCTGCGCTTTGATCTAAATTAATTTTTTTTAGCAAAACGTATGCGTGTATTCCGAACTTCCACAATCGTTAAGATAAATATCCCAAAAGTTTCGATATTTTTATTAGCAAATCTTCGTCCAGATAGACCATAACATTCTAAAAGCTCCAGAATACATATTTGTTGGGGAAAATATTTGGGATTGTGTATTCACACAGGCTGAGAGCACATACCCTTTGGCCAATTTTTTCAGAAATCAAAATTAACGATTTTTTTGTTCGTTTCCACCCGATTACAGGTTATGATAAATATAAAACTCTTTTGTACAAGAGTGTTCCTTCTTGATTAATTTGCTTAATATTAGCGAATAATTATGTGGGGTTATCTTATGTGGGGGTTCTTTAAGGATCGATTGTTATTTGTCATAACTATATAACATTTTAAAAAATACATTTAATTTAAGAAATATTTAAATTCTAGTTCCAATAAGTTGCAAGAACTGAGTCCAGCAAAGTGTTTAATGTCATCGAGTCCAAAAAAGTCAACTCGTAAAATGAAAAAATAATGCTTCTTCTATAACAGCAGGAACAACAATCATGGAATTTTGTCCACTTAAAGGGTTTTGTCACGAGTTAGCTAAGGGGTAGTTTACACTATATGTAAATGTCATATGACATGAAATTTTCCATCGTTAAATATTCACTAATATGTGGAATATTGGAGATTTTCCTAACACCACTTATTCTGTGCATCCACCCAAACAAAAATATAATAAAATTACGTCTCAAAATTGCCTCCGTGGGTAGATATGGGATGTTTTTATTTCGTGTCATATGACATTAATAGATAGTGTAAACTACCTCTAAGAGTTTGACATAGCCCAAACATGAGTTTTGTAGTATCAAACAGTACTGTGAGAAGGATTCGGAGTCTATGAGTCGTTGTCGGTATCGTCAGTACAGACTCTATCACTTCTAGTAAAGAAGCAATTTTGGCGTTTTTATGACAAAAAATAATATTTTATTCTTATCGACACAATATCTAGATATAGAAGTCCAAGCTGCACTTGCGGATTCGGGTATACCTTCCAACACATTTAACCCGTGTATAAATTAATTTTTCCTACTCGCAAATAGAGTTATATAGGGATCGGATTAAAAGGATACCCAAAATCTAATCTAAGATCTTCGAAATACCGAAAATCTTGCGATACCAAAAACAATTGCAATCCTCTGCGGTTGTAAAATTAAAAACTTTGATGTGGTTTTTTCAATTCTATATATCCGAGAACTTACGTATATTTTATACTCTGTACAAAAATAAAATTGTACCCTAAATACTACTGAATTTATGTACTTTGTATCAATATATCGTATAAATCAACTTACAAACCCTTTAAAATAGAATTACGTAACGCTAAATAACATTTAAAATTTTCATGATTTTTGGTCAAGTTGGGCCCCCCCCGAAATGAAATCCTGCGTACGTCCCTGCCTTATTTGGTATGCCAAAATTCATATCTCGACGAGATAAAGCGATTTAGCGATGTGTGTCCGTCCATTAAAAATTGTAAACAAGCTTAAGGCCGCAATTATGGACCGATTGTAACGAATTTTTTAAGGAGGTTGGGTTCGGGCCAGAATAGAAATGATTAGTTTTTGCTGATGATCGTGAAATGTTCAGGGGATGAATTGGACCCAAAACAAAATTTTAACTAATTTTGTAGCGGCTCTGTATGTCAAAATAATAACCCGCAAAATTTTAAACAAAGTTTGAGTTTATGATGAAGAAGAAGCGTACAAACCAACGTGAAGATCAGATAATACTTAGCGGGTTAAATGGACTGAAACTTTTGTGTGAAATTGGTAAAAATTTCAATAACGTAGCGGTTAAACAACGGAAGTAGTAGTACTATATAAGTGGGTTTCATTACATTTTAGTTTGTGTGAACTAAATTTTCCTTTCCTGCTACAAAAATGTCTTTGTAATGCTAGATAACTTTTTGGTTTTGGTCATAAGTATTATACATTACATCTCTGATATTTTATAATGAAATTTTCACAATCATTGAAAAGAAGTTCCGTGGAGAGTGATTGTCCAAGGATAGTGGTATAGGGTATCCCATGGTCGGCTCCGTCCGACTATAGACTTTTCTTACTTGTTTTTCTATTAAAGACCTTGATGGTGCATTGTGCTGGGAGAAGCAATGTCTCTCGGGAAGAGGAGCTGGTGGTGGTGGCTTGAAGCCAAAGCCAATGTTGTTGATTTTGAATATGCAATAATCGACATACCTAGATATCTAGTGGCATCAATTTAATCGATATTATGTTATTATGTTTTCAATATTTGTTGTTTTTCTTTTTTATGGATGATTGGAAATGTGCGAATTTCCAATAATATTAATTAAAACTGATAATAATTGTAATTTAAAAGTTATACACATAAATTAATTTGAACCACATTATATCGCTAATTTTGTAGCCAATTTAATTTCAAATTGATTAGTTATTAAACTGTAAGTTTATTATTGATAAATAAAATGAAAAACAAATTCAGATCCATTTGAAACCAACACAAGTAATAACGGCGTTAAATACGGCTGGGCCAAATTTTGATAGTTGTATCGATGTAAAATGGACCAATTAGTTTTCTTGAAGATAGTAAACTCATCTGTCACGCTTACATCACTTTCTTTTAAACAAGGTTTAATACCAACAAGAAATTTATGTTTTCTACCTATTCAGAATCCGAACTACCATGTTGCAGTCACTCGAGTAAACTAATCCTTTAAAGACTTCATATCTAGCGGCTTTGTAGAACCTTCCAATCTCAAAACCCACAATACCTCTTCTCTTCCTTTAAAACGTGCAAAATGTTGTATATCCCTAACGAAGATTATATACCTAATTTTACCCATTTCTGGCTAAAAACTTGGAAGGTATCTTATTCGCGGGCTATATCCACATGTGGGCCCATTCTGACAAATTTCTCAGGGGTAATTTTGTAACCCCAAATAAGACCAAATACCGAATTTTAGCCATTCTAGTAAGATAATGTGGCTAAAACCTTCCAAACAGCCAAAATATGGAAGTACCGATCTATGGGGCTATATCAAAACATCGACCTATGCTGAAAAATGTGTGGGAGAAAGTTTACCAAATTTAAGCTATTTTGGTGAGTTAATGTGGCTAAAACCTTCAAAATACCTAAAATCGACGGACGAACAGACGGGGGACGGTATCGTAGTGAAAGTATCTATATCGTATCTACCAAAGAGTCCGCGTCTTCTTGTGTATAACAATGGACACCTTCAAAGTGGATGTTCGACCGCCTCTAAGTTTGTCCTGCATTCGGGTTCCATTATCCATCTCCGAGTAGAACTCACGAAGTTTGCCGTGGTTGTAGCACATTGGTGGATTAACTGACTCACCAGTTGGTAGATCGATTGACTTAGAGCTACCTTGATCTGGTTCATCTGCATCAATAATATCATTAGAAGTGCATGAAATTACATGTCTATTGAACAAAATCTACGATATATCAAGATTTTTCCGTGGAGTTTATCTCGAAAACCAATTAGAAAACCGTTTTACTGTCTTAATCAAAAATGGATATTTATATTTTAGATAAATTTCTTTCTAGTAGGAGAAAATAATGGAGAAAAAAGTATTGTTGTGTGTCATAAAGTGCTAATATCTGCTATAAGTAGCATACCCACATGCATTCTTTTCCTATCACTAACAAAGTTGTAGCTGAAAGCAACCTTAACGAAATTAATGCTCAAACATTGGTTATATGGTATTAAAATCTGCTGTAATTTTTATTGGATATTGTACCCTCAGCCTTTAAGCTAACGATAAAACTGTACCTAATCGAAATAATGGTTTTAGACTTCTCATCAGTTTTGAGAAACCCGCTTCAAACAATTTGGAGTCGATTTAGTCCAGTTCGTCCGTCTGTCTGGCTCGAGCGCATGGTAACTCTCAAACAGATTTGGTCCAAATTTTAGATCTCGCAATATTTTATCCAAACCTTATGTCATATCGATCCACCCCTTCGGGCACTCCCTCCACAAGACTTCAACATGTTTCGGTAAAATGGTGTTCAGAAAAACTCTCGAAGGTTCAAATCGGTTCACACCATCAGGTTCCTCCCACACAAAATTTCAAATATCCGATTTCACTGAAACAAGCTAAAATTACTTCCAGACGTATATACATATGTTAAGAGGATTGGACAACATCTTCGGATATCTCCCTCACAAAAGTTCAACATAAGTTCAGTTTAAGGGCTGTTCGAGGATCCATTGTACATTTTGACCAATGATACTGTTTTCCGTCTTGTTTACAGCGACATTATATTTTTCGTGGGTAAGTCCATGATTTCTGACCCAAAAGCTCTAAATCTTACGGTGGCCAACTAAATAACGGCTTGACATGATAACTATCAAAAGGAATGACTTTTATCATTAGCTCCACTTTCCAAATGGACTATATATATAGCATTTATTCGCAAGACCCCCAATCGTAAAGTTATATACCCCAAATGTTTCGATATTTTGTCGGTTCAAAAAAGTCACTGAAACTCCCAGACTAAACAATTTTAGGAAAAAGATTTGGTTATGTGTATATCTTTGTCGGCAAACTCGACTGATACATTTTAACTTGTTTTCCCAAAAACAAAAGTTATGATTTTTTATTTTGATAATCAAGCTCAACAACCACTAGAAAATTAATAAAAATTAATATTATCTTCGCCCTAACAGGCAAAATTTCAAAATAAAAAACCAGATGAGCCTGGCCACGTCGTCGAAAAACACAAGAAAAATGTTATCACGACGTGTTAGCGTTATAATCCAAACTCATAACTTCCAAAAGCTGTGCTATAAAGCGTTTGTCATGGAAAACATACAGATTGACAAATATCCGTCTCAATTGCAAGGAGAAAATTAATAAAAATGATAAATTTTTATATGTTTGCCTTCGCTGTACCGACAAAAGTGATTAATCATTGGGCATATTCCTTGCAAAGGTTTTTAATGTCATCGTACCTTGCAAGGTTTTGAACAATGCTCTTTCAGATTTTTTGGTCGGTTTTTCTCTATCTCTTATAGTTTCTGAGATATTCAGATGGCAGTATGTTCCATATCCGCTTTGTGACCCAAAAAATCTTGTCGTTTTGTTCCATATCCATAAAGCCTGGCGTATGGAACAAAACAACTTTGAACTTTTTAGTTCCATATCCATGTCGTTTGGTGTATGGAACAAAAAGAGACAAAAACGAATTGTTCCGCACCAAAAATGATGCGTTTGGAACAAAAAATTGCCCATTTTTGCCAAGTTACGGAAAAGTGTGGCGTTTGGAAAAAATTGGTTTAAAGGACTTGGTTTAAAAACTGAAGAATACTAGTTTCTAAATCCAAATATTTTTGAATATTGTATTGTTATATGAAAACGAAAATTTATCAATCGTTTAAATAAAAAATCCATAGTTTAAAGACAAAATTTTGATGTAAGTCTACAAAAATATACGCAAAAACCATTCCATTTCCATTCCAGTCCATTCGACTTGAAGCTAACCGACTTCAAAAATGGTATTATTAGAAAATCGCGCTTAAATGTTTTATGTTACCTTAGAAATGCAAAATATCAATCCGTTTTGTCCGATCGAAATTTTTACCACAAAAAAATAGCGATAAGTGGAGGAAATCCCTTAAATAAATGTTAAGGAAACCTATAATAATGGTCCTTATTGTATTTATATGAGAAAAATAAATATTTCATTTAAAGTCCTGATTTTTAAACTCCACAGTAAGGGAAGTGGAACACGTATGATAAAAAGTGTTTTGGTTGAAATATGACAAAACGTGTTCCATGTGACACAAACTGCCAAAAACATGAAAAAAAGATTCCATGGAACAATTCAGCAACTTTTTGCATTTATAAAAATTTGCCATAACTTCTAGACTATCACAGATATTTGACTAAAATAAACTACTGATATATTCTATGAGTTTAGTTAACTCGAACTGAGCTCTTAAAGTATTGAATTATTGCACCATTTTTATTCTGTATGGCCTTAAACATTAACTTGAGGTTTTCTCGAATCAGGCAAATGGCGCATGGAACACTTAAGCATGACACCGACGGTTTGTATCGCCCGACTCCTGATAAAAATGTTTTCTTTTTTTCTTAATGTAATTTTCTGAATTTTTTTAGTTGGCTTGCACGAACTCTATCACATCTTTTAAAATATAATGATTTGGTGTTTTTCTAACATAAAATATTATTTAAATTAATTCTCTTTAATAAGGTAAAAAGAATTAAAGAATATTATTTTCTTACAATATCTAGTTTTGAAAAAGGATGCCGTAGATAATTTTTGATTGGATCGATACAAGTCTAATCTCGTATTCTAGTTATTCCTCTTTTTGGAGGTACTTATTTCAATTAATTAAATGATGGTATACAAATAACATTAAACATTTTTTTGAAACAGATATTTTTGTCATATTTTTGTCGTGGTAAAAAATTATTTCAATTGAAAATTTAATAATACAAAACTTTTTACATGGGACTGAAGTTAGTGTCAGATATCTGTATAAGTACTTTAAAGAAGAAGCAAAGGCGTTATGTCCGGGCCGAACTGTTTATAGCCTCCACTACATTAAAACACTGTATATATCTGCTCGACATATTCGCGAATGCAATCCCTACATTCAAGCGTGGATCTATTTTGACCACTTTCTGCATGGATGTTCTCCCACCAAAAGGATTCCCTAAATCCACACTACAGACGATATTTTTAAAAATTCGAAATATTAAAAATCTTTAGATACCGAAAACGTGGACTTATACGAGTATATTAGCAATTCTTTGAGGAAATTAGAACCCAAATTTCCAAATTTCGCGTTGATCTGGAGATATAGCATCAAAACCGGAGGTACCTCCAAAAAATTTAGATTTTGTATGCAAATATCTTTAGAACTGTTACAGATAGAATCTCCAAACTTTGTATGCGTGACGGAGTTTGATGTAGAAATAAATTTACCAAATTATATTCAAATCGGTTCAGATTTGGATATAGCTCCCACATACATATATTTTCGGCCGATTTCCTTATGTTATGTACCAAACATGCTATTTATGTCCAATTTCGATGAAATTTGGAATGTATGACGGAACTTGGTCTGGAAATAAACGTGCCAATTTATATCAAAATCGGTTCAGATTTGGATATAGCTCCCATACACTTATATTTTCGGCCGACTTCCTTATTTTATGCACCAAACACGCTATATATGTCCAATTACGCTGAAATTTTGAATTTCTCACGGAATTTGTTCTAGAAATAAATATGCCAGATTATATTGAGATTGATTCTGATTTGGATATAGCTCCCATACATATATATTTTCGGCCGATTTCCTTATTTTATGCACCAAACACGCTATATATGTCCAATTTCGCTGAAATTTGGAGGGTCTGACGGAATTTGTTCTAGAAATAAACGTGCTAAATTATATAGATATCGGTTCAGATTTGAATATAGCTCCCATATATATTTTCGCCGATTTCCTGTATTTTATGCACCAAGCACGCTATATATGTCCAATTTCGCTGAAATTTGAAATGTGTAACGGAATTTGGTCTAGACATAAATGTGCCGAATTTTATCGAAATCGGTTCTGATTTGGATATAGCTCCCATATATATTTTCGGCCGATTTTCCGCATTTGATGCACCAAACACGCTATATACGTCCAATTTCGCTGAAATTTGGAATGTGTAACGGAATTTGGTCTAGGCATAAATGTGCCGAATTATATCGAATTATATATTTTCGGCCGATTTTCCACATTTTATGCACCAAACACGCTGTATTTTCAAGTTCGCTGAAATTTGGAGGGTCTGACGGAATTTGTTCCAGAAATAAATGTGCTAACTTATATAGAGATCGGTTCAGATTTGAATATAGCTCCTGTAAATATTTTCGGCCGATTTCCTGTATTTTATGAACCAAACTCGCTATTTATGTTCAATTTCTGTGAAATTTGGAATGCGTAACGGGATTTGGTCTAGACATAAATGTGCCAAATCATATCGAAATCGGTTCAGATTTGGATATTGCTCCTATCTATATTTTAGGCCGATTTTCTGTATTTGATGCTCTAAACACGCTATATGTGTCCAATGTCGCTGAAATTTGGGATGTCTGACGGAATTTGTTCTAAATATAAATGTGCCAAATTCTATCGAGACCGGTTCAGATTTGGACACACTACATATGTCCAATTTCACTGAAATTTGGAAAGCGTGGCGCAATTCGTTCTAGAAATAAATGGGACAAATTATACCGAAATCGGTTCAGATTAGAATAAAGCTCCTATATATATTTTCGGCTGATTTTCCGTATTTTATGCACAAAATGTGAATGTAAGACGGGATTTGGTCTAAAAATAAATATGACAAATTATATCGAGAGCGGTTCATATAGGAATTTAGCTAGCCATATATATTTTCGGTCGATTTAATCTATATATATAAAAATTGTGTAAAAAATGTATAGTAATTCATAAAATGAGAACGACTAGGCCGATTTCTGTAAAATTTTTTGTCAGTTATTCGTATTTTCGAGGAGAAGTCTTTACGGAAGAAAATTTTGGAAAATCTCTCTGGAAAAGTCGGAAAATTGGAAAAATCGAAAATTGAGTTTTTGTATGAAATGTTATTCCTTAATAGCGAGACGAAGTTCGCCGGGTCCGCTAGTGTTAATATAATTATGGTATTCCATTATATTTTATCGTAGTCGGGGCAGCAAAGCGCGCCGGGTTCAGCTAGTTGCATATAAAATCAACTAAAAAGCTTTTAAAATACCTTTATGTAACGCTACACAACATTTGTAACTTTCATGAGTATTGAGGTCGAATTCAGATCAGAATAGAATAGTTTTTGGTGATTATCACAAAACATTAAGGGGGTGAAATGGACTAAAAACTAAACTAAAAACTAGTGTAGCGGATCTGAGGTCCCAATAATAGTCTGATCGGCGTAAAATTTTAAGTAAAGTTTGAGTTTACGGCAAAGAAGAAGCTTGCAATTTACCACGAATAACAGATAATATTTAGAGGGTTAAATGGACCACAACTTTTGTGTGAAAATTTTTAAAATACAGCATATATCTTTACTCCTGGAAGACACATTCTATGTAAGTAAGCTATAATTGGAAAAGAAACTTTTGACCTTTCTATTGTTGCCAATTGTCTTGGTGTACATGATCAGTTAACAGAGTTACACCCTAATATATCAAGTTATTTGTTTGTAGTGTAATCATAAACACGCAATCGTAGCGCAATAGACACGAAATTTAGGTAAGAGTTTATGTAGAAGAGGTAAGAGTTTATGTAGAAGAGGTAAGAGTTTATGTAGAAGAAGATGCCTACCATTTTGGATGATGGTATGATATTATGTAGCGGGTGCAATGGACCATAACTTTTGTATGAAAAATAAAAACATTTTATTTTTCCTCCATATTTGAATTCTTGGAGGGCATAGAACCCCAAAGTAGCCTACATATGGAAAAAAACTATTGACTTTTCCCGTGATGCAAATTGAAATAATATGTCTGCTAGATAACGGGCCAGCTGCCTAATATATATGGTTTTGTGTAGAGAACCACGTTTTCCTCCTATGCTACATGTTGTCTCTATCATGATAGAGAAAGTCCACTTTTGCATTATTTCAAATTACGTGGAGCCATAGCTTATATTGCAGCATAGGGTCGCTTCGACACCTTTTTTAAAATTGTTTTTTTTTTTTTGAATTATTAATTTTAGTGGAGGCAAAGGCAACCAGATTTAAGGAAATAATCTTAAGAAAATCTGTCAAGAACCATGGATGTACACTGACAACCAATTTTTAGGATACATCGGATACCGCTTCCATACCGCTAAATTTTTTGAAACTCTGTTTTCGCACAAACGCCAGTGGTGTGTCGGGTTTTAACTGAAAAATAAACGATCAACAGAAAACGCAAATTAATCCGCGATATTTTCAAAAACTTTTTGCGAAATTTTTTAATTTTTGCATTAACCGTTTCCGCCGTTCTAGTGGATGGATTTTTATTATGAAACAATATGCTACGATCGTTTTGCTGGAGGTTTAAGTCAGCTCATCAGGCATATTTGAATGTGAATGGCTAAAAGACAAAGGCTGATTTTAATTACTTCTATTTATACAATCATTTTTACAAATTTGTAGATATGAAGTATTTTTTGAAGTATTTTTCTTTATCAAGTCACCCTAGTGTCTTGTCAAGGAATCATTTTCTCAATACATACACATGTCGTTAAGACAATAGTAGGCAATGGGGCTCCCATTTGTAATTGTGTGTTTATAAATTTCTCACACACACACAATTCTACTAATTCAGGGTAAGCGGAAGTCACAATTTCCGTGAGCGTAAATTTACTCTCGCTCACCACCAGTTACTAGGCGTTTACACACAGACAATATTGGCAAGACAATAGCAAAGTTACAAGACAATAGCAAAGTTTTACCGAACTGCCTGTTTTTTGACATTTGAAATTCCCACTGGCAAGAAAGCTTCTTCACCAAAAATTGTCATCATAGGTCCACGTTTTGGTATAGCCCCCATATAACGATACCTCCTGGGTTATCTTGAGCACTAACCAGATTTTTACACCATAATAATCGCAAGATTTCATGAAACAATTTCTTTATTGCCACTGAATTTATTTATTTATTTTTGTTACAAAAACGGTTTTTCTAACTACATTTATCCATTGCACAACACTTGGTACTGCTGAAGATTGGCGGTGGTTTCGTTTAAAAATATCAAAAAATCCAAAAATTGTCACATAAACAAACAAACAGACTACATTATTTGAGTTCTACCGAGGGTAAAATTAACCAAGAATGACAACCGGATTCCTTGCCACAAAAAAAAGAACAGAAACAAACTAGACATTATGACATTTTTGTCTTGGCCACTTTCACTGAAAATCGTGTGAAGAGGAAACTGGAGCATTAAAGATTCAAAGCAAAACAAAAAATGAACAAATACCTTGTATTGTTAAACATTCAAAAAGGGTCACACACACCCTCAGTTTTTGTTTTGTGAAATAAACTTTAAACTCAATGCCAAGTTTTATTTTTTTTTTTTTTGTATCGTTCATTGTTCTTTCCCCTCGGTCTGTGTAAATTTAGCTGTCTGTTATAATAACAATCAATTTCAGGGACTGTTTTTTTTTTCTGGTTGCACATCATAGTATGGAGGGTATATTAAGTTTGTTTTTCCGTTCGTAACGCATTGAAATATTCATTTGCGACCCTATTAAGTATATATACCCAGCAAAAATACTCATTACAAATTGGCCTACTTTCTCATTATTTTAACACGGGCATGTCATAGGGAGTAAGTAATTATTTTTTGGCACTTAAAAGTAAATAAATAAGTACTTAAATAAGTAGTTACGACTTGCAGTAAGCAGGGAGTAACTACTTATTTATCTACTTTTTAGAGGCCAAAAATAAGTACTTACTCCCTATGACATGACCGTGTTAAAATAATGAGAAAGTAGGCCAATTTGTAATGAGTATTTTTGCTGGGTGTTCTTGATCAGGGTAAAATTCTGAGTCGACCTATGCATGTCCGTCCATCCGTCCGTCTGTGGTAATCACTCTAGCATCCACAAAAATGCGTCTTATGTGTGCAGACAGGTCAAGTTCGATGATAGGCTATATCGGTCCACGTTTTGGTATAGCCCCCATATAACGGTACCCCCCGATTTCCGGTATTTTGACGTTTTTAGTCACATTTTTAGACCAAATTAGCTATAATTTGACATTTAAGCTTCCTAGTGACCACAAAACTTATATTCAAGAAATTATGGACATACATACAGTATGCAAAGTTCATATTCGTACACCTCTAAAAAATGAATAAAATCATTATTAATTCCATATTTTATGTGCAAATATGAACTAATTGATGGGAATTACCATAACGAAGAAAGATTTGAGAATAACAAAACAAATTTTTAATTTATTCCGTCATTTAGGTATAGATGGCGCTTGTGTGGGTGGCAAAGTTCGTATTCGTACACCTATAAGCACTATATATTTGGAGTTTTTAAGGATTTTCAAAGCAAAATACCGCAGATTTTTGTTATTTTCTTCTTTTGGAATGCCTCTGCTATAGAAATATGTACAAATAACGGTAATTTTATTAAAAATTTTGCATGAATAAAAAGTCGGACGAATATTTGAAATAATTAAGAAAAATGTGCTAGATATGATTAACTATTGCAATTTATTCCCGAATTTTGGACGAAAATAGCTAATAGCAGTCCTTCTGTACAAATATTCGAGGTCTAATATGAAAATAAATGTTGTCAGCGTTTGTAAATTCAAAGAAACGTAATCCGAGCTTAGGTAAAGTGAACACATTTTTGGTTTTTACTTGGTGAAAATCGCACGTTTAGTTTTATATTTGACATTAAATGTATTGAAGTTTTAGAATACGGTTTCGAACATCATTTCATGTCAAGACATATCGGAAATTACGAGGAATAATAATTTTTTAAGGATGAAAATTTCCCCGAAAATAATGCATTTCTCCAAAAGGTTACTCCACGTTCTTTCCTGGACAATTTACTCCATTCTTTTGACATTTTTCCACTAATTTTGGATCCTTCGCTAACGAAATATAATTTTCAAGAAATAAAAACCATTAGTTTCCCAATTTTCATAGTAAGCGTAGAATTTCAGTCGTACGCGGACAGTATGAAAACTTGTACAGTTTCATTTTTCTTCATAATTTCTCACAGTTTTTGACATAAAATGATTTTCGAAACCGTATTCTAAAACTTCAATACATTTAATGTCAAATATGTAACGAAACTTGCAATTTTAACCAAGTAAAAACAAAAAATGTGTTTACTTTGCCTAAGCCCGGATTACGTTTCTTTCCATTTCCAAACGCTGGCAACATTTATTTTCATATTAGGCCTCGAATATTGTTACAGAAGGACTGCTATTAGCTATTTTCGTCCAAAATTCGGGAATAAATTGCAATAGTTAATCATATCTAGCACATTTTTCTTAATTATTTCAAATATTCGTCCGACTTTTTATTCATGCAAAATTTTTAATAAAGTTACCGTTATTTGTACATATTTCTATAGCAGAGGCATTCCAAAAGAAGAAAAGAACAAAAATCTGCGGTATTTTGCTTTGAAAATCCTTAAAAACTCCAAATATATAGTGCTTATAGGTGTACGAATACGAACTTTGCCACCCACACAGGCGCCATCTATACCTAAATGACGGAATAAATTAAAAATTTGTTTTGTTATTCTCGAATCTTTCTTCGTTATGGTAATTCCCATCAATTCTTTCATATTTGCACATAAAATATTGAGTTAATAACGATTTTATTCATTTTTTAGGGGTGTACGAATATGAACTTTGCATGCTGTAGCTCCATGTTTGAATAACGGTACCTTCCGAGTTTCGGTATTTTGAGGAGTTTACCTACAGTTTTTAACCGAACTAGCTGTTATTTGACATTTGAAGTTCTTAGTGGTCAGCACAACTCTCCACCAAAAATTGTCAACATAGGTTTATGTTTGGATATAGCCCCATATAACGGTACCTCCTGATTTTCGGTATTTTTAGTATTTAACACGTTCGCGGACGCAAAAAAACTCAGAGAGGTGCAAAAAATGACACCCAATTTTTTCGAAATTAATTTTTGTGTAGTTATTAACTAATTATTAATATTATTATAATTTTCTATTTATTATATTATGGATATATGTGAAATGAGTAGTATCATGTACATAAATCACAAAAACATGCGATTGTATACAAGTAAATGACTAAAGATTGACTTTGCATGTGAATGCTATAGAATTCACGTCATCCTACGTCACCATAAAAATGAATGCTATAGCATTCACGTCCGCGAATGTGTTAAGCTAAATTTTTTGTCTGAACTATACGTAATTTGACATGTGAGGTTCCCTGCAGCCACGAAACTTCTAAATAAATAAATAATAGACATAGGCCCATGTTTTGGTATAGCATCCGTATAACGGTGCCTACCAATATTCAGTATTTTGAAGGTTTCGGCTACATCTTTTTGACTGAACTACCCGTAATTAGACATTTGAGGTTCCCTACATTCACGAAACTTCTTCACAAATTATCAACATAGGTCCATGTTTAGGTATGGCCACCATATAACGGTACCCACCTCCCGATTTTCGGTATTTTAATGGTTTTATCTATTTATACCCTATACCACAATGTGGAAAAGGGTATTATACAGTGCTGCTCAAAACATTTGCAACTGGAATGACTAGTTCATATTTTATATAGTTCTGAGGTAGATTGTGGATTTGAAATGCCAATATTTTTGTAGATTGATTGTTTATTGAATCCTTTTTAAAGATTTAAAAATAAATTTGCAAAAATTTCACTTATTTTACAAAAAATATACAAAACAAAGCTCGTACTCACTTTTGGTTCTGCTCAAAACATTTGCAACTGAGAAAATTTGATAAAAAATTTGAAGAAATTATTTTTGTTTTGATAATATATTGTGAATTAAACATTTTATTTATTATCTGGAGACATCGTAAAAGAAACAGTTAATTAAATAAAATAATATATCCTTTGGAATCCTGTGCTCTAAGGATAATTGTCAAATACCAAGGTTTTATACGATTTTTAATAGTCTAGAGTCCAGATTGGAGTCCCGGAACCTCCTATATGAATTTAGATTACTATACCTGATTGGGTTCGATAAGAACTCAAGCATATTTTCAAAAAATTACTAGTTTTACGTGATTATATACACGTTTAGATGCGGTATTATGCCAAAACATTCTGTTATACGACATTTCTGGCGTGTACATGGTGAGATTTTGACATGCTACCTGTCAGGTTATTTCTTGGATCTGATAAATATTAAGTCCTAATGTATCCTATAACATTCCTGTCCATAAAAATACCTCCTGGGCAATATAAAACACCTTCTACATTTTGGGTCAACTTTTTCGTATAAGGGGACAAATTCTATTATCTTTCGTTCTGGTGATCAATCAAATTTTTTCAAGTAATATAACTTAAATATTGATTTATATCGAGGAGAAGTACTAGGTTTTACTACTCCAAAAACATAACCACACATTTTTTGCATAATTTCTATGAAAAATCCACTTTTCCTGGAAATTACTGTTTTCCCAAAATTTGCCTATTTTGGTATACCGGTGTCCTTGGCATGTATCGGAGGTGTTTGCATAGATTTATCGGTGTCAAATCTTTTTTTAACATCTTTTGCTGTCCTCTGAGAGATCTGCTTAATAATTCGTATAATTATTTGATCATCCCCTGCAGTAGATGTTGTTGTCCTTGCATCTCCTTCCCATCTTATGGCGATTTTAGATCTTTTTACGCGGTATCCAGCTCTGTTTTACATATTGTGATATTCCTATGTTTATTTTTGGACCTCGTCGGATCCACAATTTTCAAAAATTACCATTTTAGCAAATCGTAGATAAAAATTTCTGGCCATAATTTAAGTTTTTCTTAAAAAATTAGACATGTCTTGTTTTCGGCATACTTGTCTATCAAAAGTAAACATATGTGGTATAAAATGTACTCCTCATGAAAGCTTTTTGTCCCCTTCTTATGATTAAAAACAATTGGATCCCAATCAACACAAAAAATCGTCAAAAATTAACTAATAGATATTCGTACCACGGAGTTGCAAATGTTTTGAGCAGGCTAAAACATGTGTTCCTCCGATATTTCACACATTTTTTAAACATAAGTGTTCATAACTGAATAATCCTTTTTAAATCTGGAAAATATGGTGAACAAAAAATCAAATAACAAAAACAAACAAATTTCAAAACTCAAAATGTCCCTAAAAATAGACTGAATGTGATATAGGCATCTGAGTTGCAAATGTTTTGAGCAGCACTGTAAGTTTGTTTTGGTAAAAATTCATGTAACACCTCGAAATATTCGTCGGAGACCCCCAATGTGGTATACCAATCTTCATATCTCGACGAGATAAAGCGATTTTGAGATGTGTGTCCGTCCGTCAGTCCGTCCGTCCGTCTGTCTGTCCATTATAAATTGTAAACACGCTCCAGGCCGCAATTATGGACCGATCGTCACGAAATTTTGTATGGAGGTCGGGTTTAGATCAGAATAGATCCCTATTCTTATTGGTGATGATCGTGAAATATTTAGCGGGTGAAATGGACCAAAAACATAATATTTATCCAATTTTCTAGCGGCTCTGTAGGTCTCAATAATAGTCCGATCAACGCGTAATTTTAAATAAGGTAAGAGTATATCACAGAGGAGTAGCTTGCAATTTGAGATGGCGATCGGATAATATTTAGAGGGTTAAATGGACCAAAACTTTTGTGTGAAAATTGTGAAAATTTTTAATATACAGCTTATATCTTAATTCCTGGAAGTGTCATTCCGAACAAGTGAGATATACTTGAATGTGGAACGCTTGACCTTTCAATTGATGCCAATTATGTTGGTGTACATGACCAGATAACAGAGTTACAGCCTAATATATTCCGTTGTTTGTTTGTAGTGTAATAATAAACTCGCTAGAAGTCGCAATTATACATCAATAGTCACGAAATTTTGCACCGAGTAAGAGTATAGGTCGAAAAAAATGCCTACAATTTTTAATGATGATCTTATATTCTTTAGCGGGTGAAATGGACCACTACTTTTGTATGAAAAATATAAAAATTTTATTTTTGGTCGATATTTTAATTCCTTGAGGACATATATATTTCGCAAAGTAGCCTACATATGGAAAAAAAACTACTGACCTTTCCTCTGATGTAAATTGCGATAAAGTGTTTGCTTGATAACGGGCCTACTGCCTATATATATAAAGGGTTCTGTGTAGAGAACCACATTTTTATCCCATGCTACATACTGTCTCTCCAAAAGTTTATGTAACACCACGAAATATTCGTCCTAGACCCCTTATTTGGTATGCCAAAATTCATATCTCGACGAGATAAAGCGATTTAGCGATGTGTGTCCGTCCATTAAAAATTGTAAACAAGCTTAAGGCCGCAATTATGGACCGATTGTAACGAATTTTTTAAGGAGGTTGGGTTCGGGCCAGAATAGAAATGATTAGTTTTTGGTGATGATCGTGAAATGTTCAGGGGATGAAATAGACCAGAAACAAAATTTTAACCAATTTTGTAGCGGCTCTGTATGTCAAATTAATAACCCGAAAAATTTTAAACAAAGTTTGAGTTTATGATGAAGAAAAAGCGTACAAACCAACGTTTGTGTGAATTAATTTTCCTTTCCTGCTACAAAAATGCCTTTGTCATGCTAGATAACTTTTTGGTTTTGGTCATAAGTATTATACATTACATCTCTGATATTTGATAATTAAATTTTCACAATCATTGGAAAGAAGTTCCGTGGAGAGCGATTGTCCAGGGATAGTGGTATAGGGTATCCCATGGTCGGCTCCGTCCGACTATAGAATTTTCTTACTTGTTTTTTACTGAACAACCCGTAACCTCAATTTTGAGGTTCCCTGCATACACGAAACTTCTTTACAAAAAAACTTCAACATAGTTCCATGTTTTGGGATAGCCTCCACGTAACAGTACCTCCCGATTTTCGGTATTTTAAAAGTTTCGCCTTAATTTTTTTACTGAACTACCCGTTAAGGTTCCCTGCAGTCACGAAACTTCTTAACCAAAAATTGTCGACATAGGTCCACGTATCGGTATAGCCTCAATTATCTCTGTAAAGGTTCTAGTTTCGGTACAGCCCCTTAAAAGATAACTTCCTATTTTCGGTATTTTGAGAACTGTATCTACATTTTTTACCTATATAGCGGTAATTCGATATTTGAGGTTCCCAGTTGTTGCAAAACTTCTACACCAAAAATTGTCAACGTAGGTCCATGTTTTGGTATATCCCCCATATAACGGTACCTTCCGAGTTTCGGTATTTTGAGTAATGTAGCTAAAATTTTAACCAAACCAGCAATTTGACATTTGAGATTCCCAGTTGTCACTTCTCCATCAAAAACTGTAAACATAGGTCCATGTTTTGTTATAACCTCTATATACCGGTACCTCCCGATTTCTCGTGTTTTGAGGGTTTTAGCTACAATTTTTAGCTGAACTAGATTTAATTTATCATTTGCGGTTCCTAGGTGTCACAAAGCTCCTCCACCATAGGCTCATCCAAAGATAGGCACCATATATGAGTGCATTTTAGGTACATTATCTGACATTTTTAGGTACCCACTTAAAGTTGTGGACAGGAATGAAAACTAATTATTCCCTTTTAGTTCACAATATTTTATGGTGGAGGGTATGAAAAGTTCGGCCCGGCCGAACTTAACACTTTTTTACTTGTTATCAATTCTATTCTTTTATTGTTTTCAGCTGATATGAGTGTTGCTCCTGTTGTTTTTGCTTTTATCGTTGGAAACATTGCTATTAGTACTTCCTTTATATGGAGTTTTAATTTTTTATACCCTATACCACAATGTGGAAAAGGGTATTATAAGTTTGTTTTGGTAAAAATTCATGTGACACCGCGAAATATTCGTCGGAGACCCCCAATGTGGTATACCAATCTTCATATCTCGACGAGATAAATCGATTTTGAGATGAGTGTCCGTCCGTCAGTCCGTCCGTCCGTCTGTCCATTATAAATTGTAAACACGCTCCAGGCCGCAATTATGGACCGATCATCACGAAATTTTGTATGGAGGTCGGGTTCAGATCAGAATAGATCCCTATTCTTATTGGTGATGATCGTGAAATATTTAGCGGGTGAAATGGACCAAAAACATAATATTTATCCAATTTTCTAGCGGCTCTGTAGGTCTCAATAATAGTCCGATCAACGCGTAATTTTAAATAAGGTAAGAGTATATCACAAAGGGGAAGCTTGCAATTTGAGATGGCGATAGGATAATATTTAGAGGGTTAAATGGACCAAAACTTTTGTGTGAAAATTGTGACAATTTTTAATATACAGCTGATATCTTAATTCCTGGAAGTGACATTCCGGACAAGTGAGATATACTTGAAAGTGGAACGCTTGACCTTTCAATTGATGCCAATTATGTTGGTGTACATGTCCAGATAACAGAGTTACAGCCTAATATATTCCGTTGTTTGTTTGTAGTGTAATAATAAACTCGCTAGAAGTCGCAATTATACATCAATAGTCACGAAATTTTACATCGGGTAAGAGTATAGGTCGAAAAATATGCCTACAATTTTGAATGATGATCTGATATTCTTTAGCGGGTGAAATGGACCAATACTTTTGTATGAAAAATATAAAAATGTTATTTTTGGTCGATATTTTAATTCCTTGAGGACATATATATTTCGCAAAGTAGCCTACATATGGAAAAAAACTACTGACCTTTGCTCTGATGTAAATTGCAATAAAGTGTTTGCTAGATTACGGGCCTACTGCCTAATATATAATGGGTTCTGTGTAGCTACTTATTATCTCTCCAAAAGTTTATGTAACAACACAAAATATTCGTCCTAGACCCCACATTTGGTATGCCAAAATTCATATCTCGGCGAGATAAAGCGATTTAGCGATGTGTGTCCGTCCATTCAAAATTGTAAACAAACTTAAGGCCGCAATTATGGACCGATTGTAACGATTTTTTTTAAGAAGGTTGGGTTCGGGCCAGAATAGAAATGATTATTTTCTGATGATCGTGAAATGTTCAGGGGATGAAATGGACCAAAACAAAATTTTAACCAATTTTGTAGGCTCTGTAGGTCAAAATAATAACCCGCAAAATTTTTAACAAAGTTTGAGTTTATGATGAAGAAGAAGCGTACAAACCAACGTGAAGATCAGATAATACTTAGCGGGTTAAATGGACTGAAAGTTTTTTGTGAAATTGGTAAAAATTTCAATAACGTAGCGGTTAAACAACGGAAGTAGTAGCACTACATATGTAGGTTTCATTACATTTTAGTTTGTGTGAACTACATTTTCCTTTCCTGCTACAAAAATGTCTTTGTCATGCTAGATAACTTTTTGGTTTTGGTCATAAGTATTATACATTACATCTGTGATATTTGATAATTAAATTTTCACAATCATTGAAAATAAGTTCCGTGGAGAGCGATTGTCCAGGGATAGTGGTATAGGGTATCCCATGGTCGGCTCCGTCCGACTATAGACTTTTCTTACTTGTTTTTTTTTTTTTGTATTTTGTTCGAAAATTTCGCACATACAAAGCATGTCGAAGAATTAGACATTGTGTGGCGTCTTTAAGACGCCAAAGCTTGCTCTTGCGCTGGCGTTTAAATACCATTAATAGTAGCTTTAATGCCAGTAACAAAACGCCTCGAAGCTTATAGTTCAACTCACAGATACTAGGGGTAAGAATACAACCAGTATTGAGTACCAATGTATTTCAAATAGAATAATGAAATTAATATGAAGTAACATTTTAAGTCATTTTACTACATTGTATTATAAAACCTGCAAAATCATATATATATAACATATACCACTATGTGGAAATGGTATTATAAGTTAGTTTTTCCGAAAATTCATGTAACACCGCGAAATATTCTTTATAGTATATGTATTGTATTGTATTACATGTGGTATACTAAAATTCTTATCTGGACGAGATAAAGCGATTTTGAGATGTGTGTCCGTCCGTCCATTAAAAATTGTAATCAAACTCTAGCCCGCAATTATGGACCAATCGTCACAAAATGTTGTATGGAGGTAGGGTTCAGACCAGAATAGAACCCTATAGATTTTGCTGATGGTCGCAAAATATTAAGGGAATGAAATGTACCAAAAACTAAATTTTTATCCGATTTTGTAGCGGCTGTGTAGGTCACAATAATAGTCTTATCGGCGTAAAATTTTAAGTAAGGTTTGAGTTTACGACAAGAAAAAAGCTTACAATTTGCCACAAAGATCATATAATATTTAGCGTGTTGAGTGGACCAAAACGTTTGTGTGAAATTTGGTAAAATTGTTAATAAAATGGCTATATATTTATTCCTGGAAGACACATTTTACCGACTTAAGTTATATTTGGAAGAGGAACTCTCGAACTTTCCATTAGTGTCCACTATGTTGATGTACGTGGTCAGATAACAGAGTTACAGCCTAGTATATATAGGGATCCCACAATTTTAATTCTGTGTAATGTAACCATAATCACGTAAAGATCGCAGTTATAGTTCATGTAACACCGCGAAATATTCGTCGGAGACCCGCAATGTGGTATACCAATCTTCATATCTCGACGAGATAAAGCGATTTTGTGATGTGTGTCCGTCCGTCCGTCCGTCGGTGTGTCCGTCTGTCCATTATAAATTGTAATCAAACTCCAGGCCGCAATTATGGACCAATCGTCACGAAATTTTTAATTGAGGTCGGGTTCAGACCAGAATAGATCCCTATTTTTATTGGTGATGATCGTGAAATATTTAGCGGGTGAAATGGGCCAAAAACATATTTTTTTTTTCTAATTTTGTAGCGGCACTGTAGGTCACAATAATAGTCCGACCAACGCGAAATTTTATACAAGGTAAGGGTATATGGCGGAGAAGGAGCTTGCAATTTTAAATGATGATCAGATAATATTTAGAAGGTTAAATTAAATGGACCACAACTTTTGTGTGAAAATTGTGAACATTTTTAATATACAGCTTGTTTTGTTTCAAACTGTTTTGGGTAAAATCCCAACAACAACAAAAAAGAAAATCACCGGCGGAGCACAACTGGAGCCAACGAAAGCTAAAATCAGGCAATTTTTAAAGAAATAAAAAAACACTTTTATTTCCGCACTTGCGATTTCAAAGCAAACACTTTTTTATTTAAATTAAAACAAACGAAAAATTTCGATTTCGATTTAATTTACAAATATTCCAAATTTATTTCGATTTAAATACTCGGACGTATGTTCCGTTCAACAAAAAGACAACGAGTGATTATTTAATCCAAAAAATGCTTAAATTCGCTAAATCTAAACTAGCGAGTGCGCCATTTCAGCAACCATATGAAAAAATGTCCCAAGCTTCGCACAGAGTGGCCAGATCCATCCATGATGTGATGGTTTCACATAACTAACAGGGAGTCCCAAACTTTGACCCTTCACGAACGTGAACATCCCGGCCACCTTTCAGTCTTTCGGAGTCAGAAAGTCCCGAAAAGAACTCGAAAACCATGGAAAGATAAAGATAAAGAAAAAAACGAAATAAAAATCATTAGTGTGTTGCTAAAACACAGTGCATAGTATGCACATTGATTTCAATTTTAATTCAGTTTTGAAACCATAAATTCAATTCAAAAAAATAATGATAAATTCAATCATCAACATATATAAATAAATCCATTCCAATAATTCAATATTCAATTCAAAAAAATCCAAGTAAGGAGAGGCTACAAAAAAGAATTATATAAAAACGTGTCATGGTTAAAGCAAAAATCCATGCTGCCTTACGAAAATTCAGGGAATGTAAGTCCCGGAGATAACGTATCCGAATATCGTAAACTGGGCCAGGGGTTTTCCAAAAGTACCTCCGCTAACCCCATTTCGGATAATTTTAGCATACAAATCTCCACCCAACGTTATATGTACTGGTGCCGATGTATGGAAGTATTCGTCAGCCAGCTGTAGACCTGGGAACTCCTCTACAATCCGAATATCTACAGATTTCTTCGGAGTTACCACTGTATGGTTACGACGAACTTCTGCATATGTCTCCACTGTTGTCGACATCCCATGATTGCCTCTGAGCTGAAGTAAGCATCTGGTCTTGTCTCCAACTCGAACCACCTTCTGGCCCATTCGTGTGACCAAAGACTCAGCGACAATTGAGCTCTCGCTACTGGGATCAATCAGGGCTCGCTCGTGAATATATCGATCGCCACAGATAATTTTCACCACGGCTGTCGCTTTCAATAATACAGTCTCCTGAAGGCTATATGTTGGGATCACTTCCGTAGATGTTTCCTTCTTCCAGTGAGATTTCCCTTTTCGACCCTTGTACGGCACCATTTCATTAGAAGACTCCTTTGAGGATGCATGTTGGGACGAACGAGGTCCCTTATGCTTTGAAGTTTGGGACGAACTGGGTCCCTTCTTAAATGCATTTTTGGACGAACTAGGTCCGTTATGCGATGGTTCTGGCTTATCTGAAGAATTAGACGAACGAGGTCCTTTCTTCGGTTGAGATTTGGACGAACTAGGTCCTTTCTCATCAGAGCCTTTCCTCACTAACTCTTTAGACGAACGAGGTCCAGGTTTGTGAAGTAAAGTGTGGTGCGTATCTCCGCATTTTTTGCACTCCCCTTTACTCGTGCATGTGCGCCAGGTGTGGTCGTGTCCCAGACAACCCGCACAATGTTGGTAAATGGACACCATCTTCATCCTCTCAGCGTATTCCATGCTCAAAAATTTTTTACAAAACCGAAGCGGATGATCGTTGAGGCAAACGCGACAAACAATACGTTTCTTGCTCACACGATTTTCGGCATTGTACTTTTTAGCTTTAACCATGATTCTAAAACAAACAAAATATCTTTAGTTAGAGGGTAGCACGACCAATTTAACCACTGGTCTGACAATTAGACCGCGTTCGGTCTTGACCTCTGCAACCCGCACCAGCTGATCGGCGCCTGGCAATACGCTAGTGACACGACCTAATCTCCATTCATTAGGTGGAATGTTATCTTCTTTGATAACCACCATGTCATTAACTTTAACATTTTCGTCTGGATTTTTCCATTTGTTCCGTTTTGTGAGCTCCTTTAAATATTCATTCTTCCAACGTATACATAAGCGTTGATTCAAAGCTTTAACCCTTTGCCAACGATTTATAATTGACTCCGGTGCCTCGTAGATTTCGGGTTCCGGCGGCGACAAAATAGGCCCACCCACCAAGAAATGTCCCGGAGTTAGGACGTCAAGGGAAGATATGTCATCTGATAAAGGACAAAGAGGTCTTGAATTCAAACATGCCTCTACCCGAGCCAAAAGCGTGGAAAACTCTTCGAAAGTATACTTCAGATTTGCTGCTATTCTTCTGAAGTGGTGCTTAAACGATTTCACACCAGCCTCCCATAAGCCACCCATATGTGGTGCGCCGGCTGGATTAAAATTCCAATTTAGACCTCTGGTGGAATAAGTCTTCAGAAGTTCAGGACCAACTGAATGAATAAATGTTAAAAATTCCGTTCTCAAAGCCTTTGATGCACCTGTGAAATTCGTTCCGTTGTCCGAATACATTTCCTTTGGACAACCACGACGAGAAACAAAGCGGGAAAAAGCAGCCAAGAAAGTAGTTGACGATAAGTCGCTTACCGCTTCCAAATGAATGGCACGTGTGGCAAAACACACAAAAAGGCATACATACCCTTTGGTAATCAAACACGCTCGACCTGTATAATTCTTGATATCATAGGGGCCCGCAAAATCAACCCCAGTTCGAGTAAAAGGTCTGTCCAATATAGTTCTAGAAAGCGGCAATGAGGCCATCAATTGACTTCGAGTCTGTTTGGCCATTATGGTACAAATTCGGCACCGACCAATAGACCATCGAATTAAATTCTTTGCTCTGGGTATCCAAAATTCTGTTCTTAGAACCCGCAGCATCAGTTGATTACTGCCATGCAAAGTCACCTGATGAATGAAATTAATAAGCAGCCGTGACATTTTGCAATTATAGGGCAAAATCAGTGGATGCCTTTCGCTAAGAGCTAACTCTGTAGCATTTGACAGCCGGCCACCAACGCGCATTAAACCCTTCGAGTCAATAAATGGATGTAGACTAAGCAAATTACTTTTCGAAGAAAGTTCTTTGCCATTCAATAAGCAATGATACTCATCAATGTAGTAAACCTTTTGAGCAATAATTACTAAACGTTCCTTTGTCCTTTGAAGCTCTTCGGAACCAATCAATTTATTGGAAAAACTTTTTTGTCCCTTGAGACGGTCAACGAAGCGGAACACATATGACATAAGACGCAAAGCTTTCGCATACGATGAAAATTCGCCCAAGACATCATCATAATCTTTGATAAAAGTAGAGAATACTTTAACTTTTCTCCCTTCTTCCTGCGTATCAAAATCAACAATGTCCTTTTCCCACTGACTACTCGAATCTTTAAGCCATGAGGGTCCAGACCACCAGAGCGGCTCATCAACAAGATTTTGAGGTCGAATACCTCTACTGATCAGGTCTGCAGGATTAAATTCTGATCTAACATGCCTCCAATTGTGTTTTCCAACCTTATCAACAATTTTCGACACTCTATTAGCAACAAAGGTGTTCCACGAACTTGGTGGTTTTTGTAGCCACGCGAGGACGATCATGGAATCAGACCAACAATAAAATTTTGTGTTCTTCTCATCAAGACACAAATCGGTTCTTATAGATCCCATTAAATCTGACAGTAAAAGAGCTCCGCATAACTCCAATCTGGGCAACGAAACAACTTTCATAGGAGCCACTCTTGACTTTGCCAACAACAAATGAGTTTGCACTGAACCATCATCAGATGCTACCCGTACATAAACGCAAGCCCCATAAGCTTTCTCAGAAGCATCTGAGAACCCATGAATTTCAACTTGGGCGCTCGGCCGAAAACCAACCCATCTAGGGATTTTAATATTATTTAGTGAAACATAGTCGGCAACGAATTGTTGCCACTTATGACATATTTTCTCGGGCATTATGTCATCCCATCCAATCCCTTCACTCCAAATCTCTTGCATTAACATTTTAGCAACGACGATCACAGGGCCTAACCAACCTGCGGGATCAAACAAACTGGCAATGATGGACAAAACTTCCCTCTTCGTAAAATTCGACTTCATTTGGATGGGCTTGACCGAAAAATAGAAAAAATCATTCTTGGCATTCCATCTAATGCCTAAGGTTTTGGCGTTACTTTCATCCTCAATCTCAAGAAACTTTTCCGACAGAAGATGATCTGGTGGTAACCCTTGCAAAATTTTTTCTTCGTTAGAGGTCCACTTCCTCATAGAAAAACCAGCCGAAGACAGAGCGCAAACCAATTGATCCCTAGCTTCTATTGCTAATGCTAATTCATGAGCGCCTGCTAGGGCATCATCCACGTACATCATTCTGCGCAAAATTTTCGCCGCTAAAGGCAAGTCCTTTTCAACATCTGACGCCAACTGGAGCAAAGTCCTAATGGCCAAAAAAGGTGCACAATTTACACCAAATGTGACTGTCTTCAATTCAAAACTTTTTAAGGAAGCTTTAGGGTCCTTACGAAACACCAATCTTTGGAACCTTGTGTGATCCTCATTCAACCAAATCTGGCGATACATTTTTTCAACATCACCATTGAAAACATAACGATAAAAACGCCAACGAATTATCAACAACATCAAGTCGTTTTGCAAAATCGGACCAGGATATAGAGTATCATTCAAACTCAAACCTGTAGTGGACTTACTGGAGGCATTAAAAACCACTCTAACCTTGGTTGAAGAACTTTCAGGTTTAATGACAGCGTGATGGGGCAGATAAAAACACCTGAAGTCTTCCTCATCTTGTACCACTTCTGTCATATGACCCAATGTCTCATATTCCTCCAATACTGAATCATATACCGACTTAAATTCAGGTTTCTTAGACAAGGATGCTTCATTTCGCAAAAATTGTCTACAAGCTCTAGTTCTTGACAGGCCTAGACCCTTTCCATCCTCATACTGAGGCTTAAAAGGCAACGAAACCACATAACGACCATCAGATAATCTTTTCTTGGTCTTTTGATAAACTTCCTCACAATATACTTCTTCAGGACTGTATTCTGAAATTTTCGGTGGTTCCTCTAACTTCCAAAATTTTTCTAACAATTTGTCCATTTCGACTGCCGTACAAAAAGAGACACTGGTCGTAAATGACCCTGAGTTCGGGCTAGCAATCGGACCTGTGAGAACCCAACCGAAAATAGTTTCTTGTGCCAAAAGAGAACCCAGCACATTCCGTTGCACACCACCCAACAATATCTGTGGATAAATATCTCCACCTAGCAAAATGTCAACTTGGTCACTCTTAGCAAATTTGGGATCAGCTAAAGGCGCAATGCCCAACGAATAAATATCTGGAATGTCCAAAGTGTAACTAGGCAACTTTCCAGTTAATCTTGGCAAAACCAAACTAGAAACTTGGACTTCAAAACTATCGCTATGAGGCGATTTCAACCAAAACGTACATTGTTTCTCAGTAGATCCCGCTAAAGCATCATTGAGGCCTGATATTCGTGCGTTGACTTTCTTAATTGGAAGGTTAAGTCGTCGCTGAAGCTTCTCAGAAATAAATGTTGCCTGAGATCCCGAATCAATCAAAGCTCTGGCAGCAAAAATTACACCATTGACGTCAATTTGAACAATGGCTGTTCCCAATAAAACCTGTTTTCGAGTAGCAACAAAACAATTTTGAACTCTGGACTCAGTATTAGTTACTGTCTGTGCAGCCTGTCGGCTAGTACTAGGATGATCACCAGAATCGATAATCACATCAGAACCACTCTGTTTAGAGTCTCTATGCAAAAGAGTGTGGTGCTTTAAACTACATTTTGAACAACTCATCCTTTTTGTGCATTGGTTCAACTTATGGTTGCTACTGAAACAGTTTATGCAGAGATTATTCCTCTTTACTGCAACAAATCTTTGCTCTTGCGTCATTTTCAAAAACTTCGGACACGATTTCAACCAATGATCTTGTGAACAAACAAAACAGACATTTTTGTTTATATTTGCCTGGTATGTCTTTACTTTCTTGCTTGAACGAGAAGTATCATGATCCCTTTTTCCTCCAGTAGACTTAAAATCCTGGGAATGCGTTAAGTCATACACTGTCTCTAATGATTGAAATCTGGCTGTCAAAAACTCATCAAGATCAGACCACTTAGAAACTTCTGTTTTCTTACTCACCGTCTGCTCCCAAAGCGATAAAGTATTTGTGGGTAGTTTGGTCGAGCATAAAAACACAAAAATTGGATCCCAACTATCTATGTTAATTTGATGCAACTTCAGGGCCGTGATACAATTGTTAACATCCCTTTGGAGTCGCTTAATCTTTCCAGCGGATTCATTTTTGACAGACCCTAGATTAAAAAGAATCTTCAATTGGCTGTTCACTAAGATTCGCTTGTTCTCATATCTATCTTTTAGATTGGACCATGCGTTTGCAAACCCATCGTTTGTCAGAGGTGATTTTTTAACAATCTCCAAAGCCTCACCTTGAGTACTTTGGCGTAAATAAAATAATTTTTCCACCGGCGTAATAGATTTACACTCAATATATACCGCGGTGAACATGTCTCTAAAAGACGGCCACGACAAATAATCACCATGAAAAATTTCCGTCGTACACGGAGGCAAACGCAAACGATGATCGGCAACATTATTCTCTGAGAACCGTTTTCTTTGGCTTGGGCTAGTCATTGTGGACGACAAAGTCGAATTGTCCATAAAGGTTTGGGATAATTCACCCATTTGCGCAGAACAACTCATATAAGCTTCTCTACACTGCCTATAGAGAATTGCTACTTCGTCCTTGGACCCACTACACTCAATACATACATGTTCATATGTAGAATTAATTCTAGCCCATAGCCTTTTCAATTCAGCCTTGCGAGGCTCAACATCAAACAACGTGACACTACTCTTTGTAGCATTAAAATCTGTCTCAAATTCTAACAGCAACCCCGCAAGTGCTTTAAATTTCAATAAAACTTTCGACTCTGCCATAATTTCCAAAAAAAATCACAAACTTTCAATATAAATTTAAGAAACTGCCTTTGAATTTTATAAAAACCACAACAACTTCACTTAATTTTGTGCAGAAAATAAATCACTCGCAGCAAAATATCTTAACGGTGTCAACAAACCGCTTAAAACAGGAAATAACCACAAAAAATATCCTTTTTTAAATAATCTAACACCAATAATCTGTTATTGTTAAGTGAAGGACGACTCACCTTGTTATTACAAGTCTCCTTGTACCATAAACTGCACCTGTCACTGGCAATAAGCGATGGGCAACAACAACCCATAAAATTTTTAAGAGAAACACAAAAAAATATTGCTATTGCAATTAAAAGAAAATAAAGCACAAACGAAATTGTCCTTTATAGTTAGGTAGCAGTCACGCACTTTTTATAATGTCGATAAAATATTTGGCCACAATTTATTAGAAACAGATATTGACAAATGTCCGTCCGTCTGTTTCGATTCCAAATATTCGTTTATTTCTTAACAACAACACTGGCGATCACTGGCACAATTATTTATATATGTATGTATTCATAAATTATTTTTATATTTTTTCCTTAATTTAGCCTTTTCACTTTTTAAGAAATATTTTAATTTATTAAAATAATAAAAATGATCTTGCAAATAAAAAAGGAAAATGAAAAAACCAAAACAAACAACTAAATAACTAACAAGAAGAAGACCAACGAGTAATCCACTGTTAGTTGTTAGTGTTTTCTGCCAATACGGCGATCAGCTGTGACGGCGTTGCCAGATCAACACCTTTTGGTCAAAAACTGGGGTAATTAAATATTTTTTGGGAATTTTCCAAATAATTTTTATTTGCAAAAAATGTTAATTTTATGCACAAATTAGATAAATTATATCAAAAAATTGACAGTATTACCTGATTTTCGCCAATATCCAACAAAAGGAAAAAAAATGATCCTCGTACTCACGATCCGGCTCGAAGGACTATGTTTTGTTTCAAACTGTTTTGGGTAAAATCCCAACAACAACAAAAAAGAAAATCACCGGCGGAGCACAACTGGAGCCAACGAAAGCTAAAATCAGGCAATTTTTAAAGAAATAAAAAAACACTTTTATTTCCGCACTTGCGATTTCAAAGCAAACACTTTTTTATTTAAATTAAAACAAACGAAAAATTTCGATTTCGATTTAATTTACAAATATTCCGTTCAACAAAAAGACAACGAGTGATTATTTAATCCAAAAAATGCTTAAATTCGCTAAATCTAAACTAGCGAGTGCGCCATTTCAGCAACCATATGAAAAAATGTCCCAAGCTTCGCACAGAGTGGCCAGATCCATCCATGATGTGATGGTTTCACATAACTAACAGGGAGTCCCAAACTTTGACCCTTCACGAACGTGAACACAGCTTATACCTTTATTCTTGGAAGACATATTCCGGCTAAGTAAGCTATACTTGGAAAACAAAATTTTGACCTTTCTATTGATGCCAATTGTGTTGGTGTACATTATAAGATAACAGAGTTACAGCCTTATATATCAAATTATTTGTTTGTAGTGTAATAATACACACGCTAGAGGTCGCAATTATAACTCAATAGTCACGAAATTTGCACGACGTAAGACTTTAGGTCGAAGAAGATGCATACAATTTTGGATGATGATCTGATATTACTTAGCGGATGAAATGGACCATTACTTTTATATGAACAATATAAACATTTTATATTATATTATTTTAATTTCTGGAGGGCATATACCGCCAAAGTAGCCTACATATGAAAAAAACGACTGACCTTTCCACTGATACAAATTGCAATAATGAGTTTTGTAGATAACGGGGCTACTGCCTAATATAAAGTGGGTTTTCTGTAGAGAACCACATTTTCCTCCCATGCTATAATTGTCTCTATCATGACAGAGAAATTCCCAGTTTGTGTATTATTTCGAATTACGTGCAGCCCAAGCGTATTAATTGTCCAATTGGATTTTTGATGCATATCGCACCTGTTCAACAGAAGGGTAGTAACTAAAAATTTTAAATTTTTTGTAGAAAAGTTGTTCATGGCTGAAATACTCAGGAAATGTCGTCGGAAACGGTGGGAAAATACCCCTCAGTAATGTTGGCGATATTTTCTGAGTATTTCAGTCATGTAAAACTTCTCTACAAGTGGTGGCTTAGGTCACGCCGTTCGGACTCGGCGATAAACTGTAGGTCCCCATATCAGGAAATATGAATCGGGGTGTACTCATTGATATGAGAGAAATGTCCTTTGTCCCTTATGGGATGTTTGTGGAACAATTATTATGTTATTATTTAAGCTTGATGTGATAAGGTGGCAGAATCCACAAAGTTATTTCTTACAATAAGTTTATTCGTTCCATAAATGAATTTAGATTTGCTCAAAGCTAATTTCCAGGGGTAGTGGTGTAGGGTATCACATGGTCGGCCCCGTCCGACTATAGCCTTTGCATACTTGTTTCTTATATGTTTTCCATTATAATATCATTGTTAAACAAGTAAGAAAAGTTTATAGTCGGACGGAGCCGACCATGGGATACCCTATACCACTATCCTGGACAATCGCCTTCCACGGAACTTCTTTTCAATGATTGTGAAAATTTAATTATCAAATATCAGATATGTAATGTATAATATTTATGACCAAAACCAAAAAGTTATCTAGCATGACAAAGACATTTGTGTAGCAGGAAAGGAAAATTTAGTTCACACAAACTAAAATGTAATGAAACCCACTTATGTAGTACTACTACTTCCGTTGTTTAACCGCTACGTTATTGAAATTTTTACCAATTTCACACAAAAGTTTCAGTCCATTTAACCCGCTAAGTATTATCTGATCTTCACGTTTAAAGTTTTGCGGGTTATTATTGAGGCCTATAGAGCCGCTAGAAAATTGGATAAATATTATGTTTTTGGTCCATTTCACCCGCTAAATATTTCACAATCATCACCAATAAGAATAGGGATCTATTCTGATCTGAACCCGACCTCCATACAAAATTTCGTGACGATCGGTCCATAATTGCGGCCTGGAGCGTGTTTACAATTTATAATGGACAGACGGACGAACGGACGGACACACATCTCAAAATCGCTTTATCTCGTCGAGATATGAAGATTGGTATACCACATTGGGGGTCTCCGACGAATATTTTGCGATGTTACATGAATTTTTACCAAAACAAACTTATAATACCCTTTTCCACATTGTGGTATAGGGTATAAAAAGCTATTTGAATATAATCTTAAATACCGGAAAATTCTACATGCGTCCAATACATAAGTTTCGTCAAATCGCTGTATTTAAGGCGCTTATTTTAACATATATTAAGCATATGTATACAAATAAATATTTGTACAAAAAAAATAAAATCAAAAATTTTCTTCATAAAAATGTTCAAGGGTATTTAGAAATCTTAGTCGGTGCGAAAACTTTTTTCACCGAATCGAACTAAAACACGCGTTTTCGTTATCAGGACAATATTCCGCACATGTTAGTGGTGTGGCATTTGTTTGGTTATAGCTCAAATGTATATGCATCCAAAACTGTCTGACTGTTCATTATAATGTATTGGAAAACGTCGTATGTTTTCAGCAATGACGGTGTATGTGTGTTCTATATCTCTGTTATGTTATCGTGTATATCAACTCATGTATGTATTGCAGGCTGTGTGAAGATGAAGGACAGATAGACACAATCGAGCACGTATTATGTCGCTGTCCAAACTTACGTCTAGAAAATTACGCACCATGGGTGAACACTCGATGCAATATCTAGCAGCCTGGGATGGGTCTAACGGGAAGGAAACATGGCAAATTCCCACTCTATGTAAACCTACATACTTTAGTAACTCTAATCTAATTTCTAACCTTTATATATACTCTGTCTGACCACAACGACTATCTTTTCGGCAATGGACCATAAGGTCTCCGAGTGGAGCGGCTGTAGGTTTTACCTAACCTAACCTATCTTATGTATGCTAAAATATGTATGTAGCAAAAATTACGGGAACACAATAATGGCTGAATGTTTCTGTACCCGTTGCCAGATTGCCACAACCAATTGATATATTGGATTGATGCGAATAAAATACGCTAGTGGTAAAGAGCAAATAGACAGGTGCCTGGAATCCCTGGATCGATGAGGCGAATCCCTGGATCGATGAGGCGACCTGTTCACTTGCTCTTTAGAATATGGCATTTTGTTGAATGGCTTTACACAACATTTTTTTCAGTGGACTGTAAGTACGTTTGTACATTTGGTAAACATATTTCTTTTTCTGAGCAATTTACAAATTCTATTATTTTAACATACATATGTACATATTTTATTGTTTCATATCTCACCATCATCATTGTCTACGATGGCGTATGCAAAATATTGTTAAAAAAATAAATCATACGGCACCATACGCTTTAATACTTTCATATCATTTATCACCACACCTCGTATGTGAAGAATACAAACATATTACTAGAATCTCCAGCATACATATAAGATAAATAGGTAGCAAAGCAAATGCGTGTAAATGAATATTCATCCATTAGAGTGGCGTACGTACATTAAGAAGTGCCCGCATTTGTTATTTTCCGTTTTTCTTTTCAGAGACTAGAGTGTCTGTAGGTTATGTAAAAACTTGATACCTTTTTTGTTTAGGAAAATAAAACGACGACATCAAACAAACAACTTTGGGCGACTGTCTGAAGATATATATTTTTATACCCTACACCACAATGTGAAAAGAGAATTATATGTTTGCTTATTCTAAAATTTGTGTAACACCGCGAAATATTCATCGTAGTCCCCACATGTGGTCTACCAAAATTTATATCTCGAAGAGATAAAGCGATTTTGAGATGTGTGTCCTTCCGTCCGTCCATTAGAAATTGTAATCAAAGTCCAGGCCGCAATTATGTCCCAATCGTCAACCAATTTTGTATGGAGGTCGGGTCCAGAATAGACCCCTATAGATTTTGGTGATGATCGCAAAATATTAAAGGGATGAAATGGACCGGGTCTGTAGGTCGCAATAACAGCCTGATCGGCGTAAAATTTTGAGTAAGGTTTAAGTATACGACAAGGAAGATGCTTGCAATTTACCACGAAAATCAGATAATATTTAGAAGGTTAAATAGACCAACACTTTTGTGTAAAATTTGATAAAATTGTTAATATAATGACTATACCTTTATTCCTGGAAGACACATTTACCCACGTAAGTTATATAAATTGGTGTCCATTATGTAGATGTACATGGTCAGATAACAAAGTTACCGCCTAGTATATATAAGGATCCCACTATTTTAATTCTGTGTAATGTAACCATAATCACGTAAAAGATGGCAGTTATAGTTCAGTACTGACACAATTTCGCACGAGGTAAAATTTCGGTCAAGGATAGTGTCAATAATTTTGAATAATGATCGGATAGTATTTAGCTGCTGAAAGTGACCATAACATTTGTGGAAGAATTTTACAAATTTAATTTTTGATCCATAATTTAAATTCTGTGAAACATTTCTAATATACCCAGCAAAATAAATTGGAAGTAGTGCAATGTGGACTAGTTCTGTCACGGCATGTTTTGATGCAGTTCAAACGGAGTCGTGAAAGAGGCACTCCAGTCCTCACATTTTAACTGCATTTGGATGCAATCTAAAGAATCACATCCACTTGTCACATTTTAACAACATCCGGATGCAGTTCAACGGAGTCGTGAAAAAGGCACTCCAATTCCTCACAATTTAACAGCATCCGGATGCAGTCCAAACGGAGTCGTGAAAAAGGCACTCCGTTCGCTTTTTTTATTAGCAGTTGTTAGAGATCCCTACATGTACATAAATCAGTTTGTACATCTCTACAGGCAGCGGTATACATTTTACAAAAAGAGATAAGCGTGTTAACATTTCCAAACATTTGTTAATACAAACTAAATAATATTTAATTTGTGAACATTTTTCCGGTAACTCACGAGAAGAAAATTTCCGAATGAAATGCTGTTGGAGTACATGTCGAAAACTTAACTGATGATGGGAAGACAACCCATTCAGCAGATGAAACAAAAACAGTTCAGTAATGGCTTGCACCATTTCTGCAGAATGCCTGTATCAAAACACGTGCTTTGGACTGCCTCCTATTCTACCCCAAAGGGTTAGTTAAAATGCCATGCCAAAGGGTCAGTTAAAATGCAGTGCCAGAGGGTCAGTTTAAATGCATTGCTAAAGGGTCAGTTTTCAATTCAATCAATTCAATAAACTTTATTTTTAAATTAATAATAATATGTACATTTAGTGATATCTACAAAGTTGTGTGTTTTTACATACATAAAGTTTTACAGCATGGTTTAAATTAAAACCGTCTGCCGGAATAATGAGTGTTATAAACATATTAGTGATTGTATTCGCTTATTAACATTTGTCTATATTTTAACGCTTCTTTTATGTAATAATATAAATTTGACCAGCTATAATTTTCACCACCGTTTAAAACATTTACAATTTCACTTTCTGATAATACAGATTTATTATAATAATGTTTTCTAATGTTTTTAAATATGGGACACCTTCCCATGAAATGTTGTGTAGTTTCTATCTCATTAAGATTGCATATAGATACGGTGACCAACCGTACTCTATTATAGAGGACAGTACTCTATTTTCATCCTCTGTACTCTATTTTTTTCGCGTACTCTATTTGTCCTCTTTTTTTTTCGTGCGTCCTCTATGTACTCTATTTTTCATATTTCATATTAGACATGCTTTAAATTTTATGTCACTGACACAAAATTACACTTTTTAATTTAAATTACGGGTTTTATTAAAACTGTTTGATGTAAATGCAGCTTACGCCAATATGCAATGTGTAAACTCCACTTAACATAAACTATTGCAAAAATCTCAGATCTGGCAACATTATTTCGCATGAGAAAGAGAGAAAATTTGATAACGTCTCCTTGTAGTTTGTTTTGATTAATGCATTCGTGGATTGACTGTTTGTCTATGTGCGTAAAAAAATCTTTTGAAATAAAAAACAGTGTTTCTTTCACAGCTACATACCTATGCAAATATTAAATTTTGCCTGTTTAAAAAAAGTAAAAAATAAAGATCAAGAAAAAGTGGTATAACTTGGTGAGAATAGTGTGTAATTATTACATTAAGAAGGCAATTTGTGAAAGGGTTTTCCTGAATTTTCAGAAATGGCATCAAGACGAAAATGTACATTCAATAATGATCTGCAAAAAGAATTTCCATTCATAAGAAAGGGAGAATCTGAGAGCATTGTAAATTGTTCAATATGTACTGCTACCTTTTCGATAGCCAACAGCGGACGCAATAACATACAACAGCATATTCAAACAAAAAAGCACAAAGATGCTGTAACAGCTAAGATTTCTAATAAGAAAATTACTACATTTGCAAGATTGTCCAGCTTTGGTTCAAAGGAACAACAATTGTCTCTTGTGGAAGGGCTCTTCACGTATCATTCAGTTATTCATAACTTTTCATTTCGCTCAAATGATTGCACTTCTAAGATAATTGTTTTGAAAGTAAATATTCCTGTGCAAGAACAAAATCCAGAGCAATTGTTAATAATGTATTTGCGCCTCTCTCAATAGAGATGTTGAGGGAGGATCTAGATCATGCATATAATATTACCATGTATTTAGATTGCTCAAATCATGGATCTATGAAGCTTTGTCCAATTTTAGTGCGTTATTTTTTGCCAGAAAAAGGAATTTCAGTTAAAATGCTAAAAATCAATGAACTTGTTGGTGAAACATCGGACATTATTATAGAAAGTGTGAAGCAAACAATAGATGCATTTTCAGTTTCAAATAAAATTATTGCTTTTTGTGGAGATAATACAAATTGTAATTTTGGTGGTGCTGCGAAAAAAGGCAAGAATAATGTTTTCTACAAAATAAAAGAGTTTCTGGGTAGAGAAATCATTGGAGTTAACTGTGTTGCACATATTTTAAATAATTGTATTCAAACAAGTGTAGAAACTTTACCTATCGATATTGAACTAATACTTGTGAAAATATACTCATATTTTTATATTTACACTGTCAGAGTTGAGGCCTTTAAAACAATTTGTGATAGCATTGATGTTGAATACAAGAAACTTCTAGGTTACAGTAAAACACGATGGTTAACTTTGAGACCCGCTTTAGATAGAGTCTTGGAACTATTTCAGCCTTTAAAAGATTATTTTCTCGATCAAAGTAAATGCCCAACAGTGTTATTAAATTTTTTTAATGATCCTTGTGCTATATTTTGGTTACATTTTATTCAAAGTCAAGCATCCCTCTTTCATAAGTATATATTGCGTTTAGAATCACAACACATTTCAATGCCAGAGGCAGCTATCCTTTTAAATGACTTAAAGTTAAAGCTTATACAACGAAAAAATGAATTATTTTTGCCATTAACAGCCCAAAATGTGTTTTTGGAGTTGAAGGAAGCAGGACATAATATCAGAACGTTGGAAAAAGAAATGGTCAAGTTTTATAGTACCTGCATTGATTACATTAATCAATGGGATGAATCATTCAAAGAAATTGAAGATTTCAGCTGGATTCTATTAAATAGCCTCCCAACCTGGAAATCGGTCTAACTCTCTTTTCGAAAAATAAGTACAATTAGAAGTGACTTAAATATAAATAATAACGACCTCTTTGATGAATTTTCGTCCGTTAAAACCTATGTTAATGAAGACAAATTGAAAGAATGGAAAAAATCTGAAGTTAGTGCTGATAAGAAATGGGTTGAAATTTTTAATTAATTTAAAAATGAAGATATTCCCTTTGAAAATATATTAAAACTAGTAGATTTTTCATTTGCGTTGCCTGCATCGAATGCCCCACCTGAAAGAGTTTTTTCTATTAGCAATAATATTTGGACTGCAGAAAAATCACAATTAAAATTGCAAACATTAGAATCACTTGTAAGAATAAAATGTAACTTTGATATGGATTGTATGGAGTTCAAAACCTATTTAGAAACAAATTTAGTTATTTTACAAAAAATACACTCTGTCGAGAAATATTAATAAAAATTTATGTATGTATATTTATTTAAAGTAAAAATATCTCTATTTATTTATTTATTTTTTCGTATACATATGTACAAATGTGTTGAAGTATTGTTTATGTTGATTTATGGTTAAGTTATTCCTTAGATTTTTATGTGCATGTTTTTCAAAGAAAATAAAATCTGAATTAAAAAAATTTCCTCTATTTTTTTGGAAATAAATGGTCACCGTACATATAGAGCATAGATTGTATGGTTCTGATCTGAAGTTCTTGCCGTTTAGTACGAGCATTCCCGCTCTTGCTTTCATTATAAATGATATTTGGTCTTGTCTATATCTGTTGTTGCAATATGTTGTACCCATCTGAGGATTTAGATGTCTGTAGATTCGATGCTGACTTTCTTGAGAACGTTGAATGTGTTGTATAAAGCTCGTATTGTTTAATTCCCATACTAATCTTTGGCATGTACTATACCACCTTTCTTTATCCATACCAACACTTCGATAATCAATATTGTGGTAATTCAAACGATCTATATAATCCTTGTACCAAGACGCATTTCTTTCAATAGCTTTTTTGGCAAGTATGTGTGGTAATCTGTTAACATGGTATTCAAAAAGTACTTTATATATATATATATATATATATATATATATATATATATATATATATATATATATATATATATATATTTTAGATGGAGTGTATACGTATACATATAACCAGGTTCATATCCGGTCTCTAAGGCTAATACGTAATTTGGAGTATTATCTGGTAGCCTTAATATGCGTTTGATAAAATACCTGTAGAGTTTTTCTACGTCTTCAAAATAGTTGCTACCCCATATTTGGGCACCATAACTCTGTATGGAACGGCAAACTGCTAGAAACATTTTCCACTTTGCGCTAAGAGAAATGTTAGGTTTTCCAATAAAATTTTTCCACGTGACATTTAGACAAGATTTAGCTGATTCGGTTTTGATCGTTATGTGTTTTGTGAAGGACAGTTTGGGAGTTAATATGATTCCGAGATATTTATATTCATTTACTATTCGAAGGGTTTCTCCTTTATATATCCATTTGTTGCTTGTTTATATTCTGCCTCCTTTTCTAAAAATCATTATCTCAGATTTATCTTTGTTGACTTCCATACCCCATTTGTCACAATATACAGCTAAATTATTTATCATGTTTTGTAATATAAGCGGATCATCTGCAAGGATTACGATGTCATCCGCATACATTAATATTCTGATATTCATATCATCTATGTATAAGCCACCATCCAGCGTATTATGCAAATCATTCAGATATAAGGCGAATAAAGTTGGCGATAATAAACATCCTTGCTTTACACCAGATTTTGTCTCAAAAAACGATGAGAGAGATTCTCCTGACCATATGGCCGATTTGGTATCTGTATAGACTTTTTCTATATAATTCCGTATTTTGTTCGTGAGTCCACTTTCATAAAGTTTGTATATTAATAGACTTCGTGGCACCCTATCAAATGCTGCCCTAAAATCTACAAAAAAGGCATAAACTTTTTTATTCTCCGTAAACTTTAGGTTTATGATTGACACCAAGTTGAATATATTATCCGTTGTTGAGTAACCTCTGCGAAAACCTACTTGATATTCGTTTAGTATCTGGTATCTATTTAGCCAATCAGTTATTCTGTTGTTTATCATTCCCATCATGAGCTTTGCTATGCAATTCATAAATGCAATTCCTCTATAGTTACAAGGATCGTTTGGATATCCTTTCTTGTAAATTGGAAATATGATGCTTGAACGAAACGTGTCAATATCTCCGTGACCGTTATATATATTTGAATATGCATTGCCTAGCGAAGTTAAAAATTCATTGGTTGCATGAATAAAAAACTCATATGGTATTCTGTCCATACCAGGTGCCTTGTTTTCTTTGAGCGTTCTTAGTAGTTGCCTTATCTCTGCTAGAGAAAAATCGCTGTCCAACAAATCATTTTGTACTTTATTTTGTGCATAAAACACCATTGGTGATTGAATGGATGGGTTGAGAAGCGAATCAAAATGATCTTTTAACTCCTCTGCCATGATATTGCATCCTATTATGTTATCTTTCTGCATTATTTCCTTAGCAAATTTCCACCAAGTTTTGCTATCGTTTATGCTATCAAGCCTGGCCTCAATTCTGCGGTAATAGTCCCTTTGTTTCTGTTCACATAATTTTTGGTACGTCTTTTTTCGAGCTGCGTAAGCCTCTCTATCCATAGGATCGCGCGTTGATCTGTACTTGTTGAGTTTTTGCATAGATTTAGTTCTTGCTTTTAAACATTCGTTATCATACCATTTATTTTTAAAGTGTGGTTGTTTTCTGTGAGTATAAGTAGGATACGAATTCAGAATTGCTGTAGTGAAATCGCATAAGGACGAGCTTTGATGTGAAGGGGGTATATTCATATTTAGCTTCTGTTTATAGCATTCTTTATTGGACTTATTCCATACAAGTTTTGGCAATAGTTTCAGCTTTTCTGAATTTTGTTGGTCATTGTGGGTTGTTTTTAAATGCAATGTGATTGGTAAGTGATCTGACCAGATTTTGTTTTGAACAGTAAACGTTTGTATATTCTGTAAAAGATCCAGCGACACTGCACATAGATCTATTACTGAGCTTCCATTCTTGTTTACAAATGTATAACATCCTTCTTCATCTCCTGATGTTCTGCCATTGAGAATAACAAGACCGTTATCATTGCAAAAATCAACATATCTTTTACCATTTGCATTGATAATTTTATCGTACGATTTTCTGAAGTTAGTTATTTTATCATATTCTTGTAGTAGTTCTTGCTCGAAAGATTGTTCTTCTCCTATTCTAATGTTATGATCACCTATAACAATTTTGTAACCATCACTGCCTTCCACCGCTCGCTTCATTTGCTGAAAATCATTCGCCCAGTTTGATCCTCGAAGATAGACGGGTATTATTTCGAACTTGAATGTATTGAGTGAACAGTATAATATAAAAATATTTTCTCTGGTAATTCGCTCATACTTAAATCCATTTTCACGCCGCAAACCATTCCTCCAATACCTCTACCTCGATTATTATTTCTATACGCTGGTATCCAGTGAGTTTTGAAGTTATTAAATCTGTTCTTGTAATTACTTAGACATTTATCTTCTACATGAGTTTCTAAGAGTATAAATATATCAAAATTCTCTAAATACTCATAAAATTGGTGGTGAAAATATTTGTTTGCTAAACCATGAATATTGTATGAAATTATATTTAGTACTAACTGGTTATTATGTGTATTTTCGTAAGAGTTGTTTTTTTTAGTTTTACAATTTATATTTGGGTTAGGTTTTAAAAGTTTTTTGAATTACTATTTTCTAGAAGTGAATTATATTCAAGATTAGTGTTCTTTATATTGTCTCCAAAGAGCTGCGTTAATACCACCTCGGCTTCGTTTTGTTCGCAATGTAGTTCTTTTTTTCCATTCCAATAGAAAACATTTCTTTCAATAACTAGCCGATCACCACGGACACCAATTTTCTTTTCCTTATCTATTTTTTGAAGTTCTTTTTTCATTTGAAGCATAACTTTCTTTTTTTCAAGACGAATTCCACTCAGGTCCCTTTCAATATAAACATTTGTTCCACTTAAGTTTTTCGTTTTTTTTCATTATTTCAGCTACCATTCTTGACGATTTCAGCTCCACAAGCACTGTGATTTTCTCTCCAATCTGTTGCATTTTTTTCACATGCTCAATAGGGATATAACTTTTTGCACTTTTTTGCAAATATCAAAAATACCACCACATAGCCGTGTAGAGCATGAAAAACTATTATGAAAAAAGGTGTAATTTTTTCTCTATCGCGAAAAAAGTTTCCGCACCAAATGCATTGAAGTTCAGTAATGCATTTTTTAATTTTAGCTGTTATGACAACATATTTGCTTTTAATTAAATTTTTTATTTTTTTGTAATCTAATTTAAAATCATTACCAAAGCGTTCTGGACCAATTCGTTCTCAAATCGCGCCATTTCGGAGCATTTTATGAATTTTTGACACTATTGCAATTTTTGTTTTTTCTTTATAAACTCGTGAATTTTATGTTTATATTTATTGTACCTATCGGACAAGAGAATATGGTGTCATTTGCAACAAATTCGCGAAAGTTACAGACAGTTTTTAATGACTTTGCCTGTGAGAATTGTATTTTTTTCTATGAATATTTATTCAAACAAAGCAAATTTAAAATTATAAGTAGAAAAAATATCAAAAGGGTTTTAGTAATTACAGTCGGCGCGGAAACTTTTTTCACCGAATCGATCTTAGAAACGCGTTTTCATTATTAGGACAAAATTCCCCACGTGGTACTGGTGTTGTATTTTTGTAAAAAACATATACGATTCTCACAGGCAAAGTCAACAAAAACAGCCTGTAACTTTCGCGACTTCGTTGCAAATGACCCCATATTCTTTTGTCCGGTAGATACAAAAAATATAAACATAAAATTCACGAGTTTATAAAGAAAAAGCAAAAACTGCAATAGTGTCAAAAATTCATAAAATGCTCCGAAATGGCGCGATTTGAGAACAAATTGGTCCAGAACGCTTTGATAATGATTTTAAATTAGATTACAAAAAAATAAAAATTTTAACTAAAAGCAAATATGTTGTCATAACAGCTAAAATTAAAAAATGCATTACTAAACTTCAATGCATTTGGTGCGGAAACTTTTTTCGCGATAGAGAAAAATTGACGCCGTATTTCATAATAGTTTTCCATGCTCTACACGGCTATGTGGTGGTATTTTTTTGGTTATAGCCCTAATGCTCAATTTCTATATCATCCTTTACTTTTAAATTGTTTTTAAAAAGTTTTCTCACTGCTGCATATGGGGAGCTTTGAGTTTCTAGACCTCGAATGATTATTTTCTTCCTGCCAAGTTCCTCCTCCAGCCATTGAATACGACGAGTATCGGATTCTTTGTCTTCCCTCAACCTTTTTAATTCAGCTTTAATTTCCATGTTTTCCTCTGTTAAACGTTCAACTTCATATTTAACACCCTCTATATTGTTCTTCACTTCAGCAATATCGGATTTCGTTGGTAGATTCTCTAGTTTTTCGTCTAACAATTTTGACATAGAGTCATACATTAGCCGCATGAGATCTCCTGTAGACATACTACCAACTACCGAAGTATCCTCTGGTGAGGTTTCCGCGAGTTTGCGTTTAGGATTTTGAATATCATGGACAATTGTGCTAGTTGGAGTATTTGTATTGTTACCCGATTTATTTGACATGTTTTTAGGTTTTTGCCACACGTCGTTATTTAAGGTGGTGTCGTACGTCAATATTTAAGGTGGAGTTAAAAAAGAGTTTGACAGATCAGTTATTAGGACAATGTGGCCACGCCAAAAAAACCAATATTTTGAGGAAAAGAAATAAACACAGCTGTTGTTTATGTTTTTGTCAGTGCTCTTTCGACGTTTGAGTTAAAATACTTTTTAACACTTTCCAATGGAAATTGCAATTTTGTGTATTATTTTTTTATTATTTTTAAAAGTGTTTTTCATAGAATGTGTGGTGACAATGAAAACAGTGTATGCAGATACAATTTGCACGTCGTTCCGAACCGAATTTTGGACTTTTAACTATCGGAAAGCGCGCAGAAAAATAAAAAAATGTTGGAGCACGGTAAGAGACGTCTTCTCCCGATAAAGTTTCACTCAATTGTCAGTTAAAATGCAGTGCAATGGAGTGCATCTTTCAGGAGTCACGCTCTTGTAAAAATCATGAGTGAAAATGCATAAATTGATGCACTTCCAGATCACTTGTACATATCATTTAACTGCCTTTTTGGAGGCAAACTTTTTGCTGGGTATCTAATATATAAGTGGTTTCCTTTAGTGTTTTGGTTTGTTTTAAAAGAACTACATCTACCTTCCATGCTAAAAATGTCGCAATTATTACGATAAAGTTTTGAAATCATGATAGAGAAATTCCAAGTTTTTTTTTTCTAATTGGAATGATGTACGGGGTCTTGATGTTTTTGTGATACATTTGGTAAACAGTAATGTAATGGCTCGCAATATTGGTTGTTTCATTGCTTCATTCGGTAAAAATCAACGAAAGCTATTTCTAAGGGCAGTTTTAACTTTTTTAATGATTCTCCATAAAATTTCTTTGGAATACATGTTGAGGCTGGACATACTTCCCATTGACGATCTCTGAGTAATTTGAATTTGGAAATTAAAAAGATCCCCAGGGACCTATTCACTAATCTAAGGGTTAATTTAAACTTTAATTTTTTTAAGAAACATATACATATATTGGGGTTAGAACTTTTCTGCTTTTTTTGCAAATATCAAAAATTCCACCACATAGCGGTATAGAGCATAGAAATATTAAGACATGCATTGTCACTTTACCCCTACCGTTAAAGAAGTTTCCGAACCGAGTGCATGCATTGCATTGCAGTTTTTTCTTATATGTTTTCCACTATAATAGCATATCATTGTTAAGAAGCCTATTTGAATATAATCTTCAATATCGGAAAATTCTACATGAGTCCAATACATAAGTTTCGTCAAATCGCGGTATTTAAGGAGCTTTTTTTAACATATATTAAGCATATGTATACAAATAAATATTTGTACAAAAAACTAAAATCAAAAATTTTCTTCATAAAAATGTTCAAGGGTATTTAGAAATCTTAGTCGGTGCGGAAACTTTTTTCACCGAATCGAACTAAAACACGCGTTTTCGTTATCAGGACAATATTCCGCACATGTTAGTGGTGTGGCATTTGTTTGGTTATAGCTCAAATGTATATGTATCCAAAACTGTCTGACTGTCCATTATAATGTAATGGAAAACGTCTTATGTTTTCAGCAACGACGGTGAATGTATGTTCTATATCTCTGTTATTTTATCGTGTGTATCAACTCATGTATGAATTGCAGGCTGTGTGAAGATGAAGGAGATATAGACGCAATCGAGCACGTATTATATTGCTGTCCAAAGCTTACGTCTAGAAGATTACGTACCACGGGTGAACACTCGATCCAATATCTAGCAGCCTGGGATGGATCTAACGGGAAGGAAACATGGCAAATTCCCACTCTATGTAAACCTACATACTTTAATAACTCTAATCTAATTTCGAACCTTTATATATACTCTGTCTGACCACAACGACTATCTTTTCGGCATGGGACCATAAGGTCTCCGAGTGAAGCCGCGCGTCCTTTTACCTAACCTATCTTATGTATGCATGACTTAACGGCTAAAATATGTATGTATCAAAAATTACGGGAACACTGTAATAGCTGAGTATTTCTGTACCCGTTATCAGATTGCCACAACCAATTGATATATTGGGTTGATGCGAATAAAATACGCTAGTGAAAAAGAGCAAATGGACAGGTGCCTGGAATCCCTGGATCGATGAGGCGAAACCCTATACCTGTTCACTTGCTCTTTAGAATATGACATTTTGTTGAAAGGCTTTACACAATTTTTTTTTGTGGACTGTACCCCTGCCGATCCGATCGAAAGAGATATGAGGTTGTAATAAAACCTTCACCCTAGGGTATAGAAATTAAAGTATCAAAATATTTGGAAACCTCTTTTTCTTCTGTACTTAGTACATTTGGTAAACATATTCATTTTTCTGACCCATTTACAAATCCTATTATTCCAACATACATAAATATTCCCAGCAAAATAAATTGGAAGTAGTGCAATGTGAACTAGTTCTGTCACGGCATGTTTTGATGCAATTCAAAGGGAGTCGTGAAAAAGGCACTCCAGTCCTCACATTTTAAACGCATTTGGATGCAATCCAAACAATCACATCCCGTTGTCACATTTCAACAACATCCGGATGAAGTTCAGCGGAGTCGTGAAAAAGGCGCCATGGGCGTAGCCAGCTATGGGCAGCTGCCCCCCACCCCCTAGAACCTTCAAAAAAGTTTTGAAAAATTATACTGTTATACAAAAGTTGAAAAAATGCAGATGTTCTTATGTACTATTTTTTATTTTATAACTGCAAATGCTTGACTAATATCTTTCGAATAAGCTATATTTTTTAAAAATGGTTAACCTAAACATTTTTTAACCACTTTTAAAAAAATATAGCTTATGGTTATATAGTTATGGTGATTGAAGTGGAAAAAATGCATAAAACTACTTAGAAGATACCAAACAGTCTAATTTTGTTCTTATTTTATAATATGTAATTTATTATTTGCAAGTAAGCTTTCGAAAATTGGAAAAACCAATGAATTCGTTTGACAAATAGATGAGATATGTAATTTTTTACCCACCACCATAGTATGGAGGTTATATAAAATTGGTTTTTCCGTTTGTGACGAATTGAAATACTAATTTGCAACCCTATTGATCAGAATAAAATTCTGAGTCGATCTAGTCATTCTACTCAATCTGTCGAAATTAAAATCGGTCCAAATTGTTATATCGGTCCAAACTTAGTTTAACTTAGACGAGGGCCATGTGATGTCAAAATGTGTTAAATAGATATTTTTGTTTAATCATTGAAAACGGTTTTATTTAAGAAATCATAGATGAAATTCTTTAAAGTATGTTTGGACGATCTATGTCTCGTAGAAATATTATGATGATGAGCCATGTGTGATATGGCTCATCTTCGAACTTAATCTAAGTTTGGATAAAATATTGCGAAGGCCAAATTTTTGAGCGAATCGGTTGATCCGTTCGAGAGTTATTGTGCGTCCAGTCAGCCAGACGGAAGGAGATAGCTAAAATGACTCCAAATTGTCTGCAACAGGTTTCGTCGAAACATATTGAGGTGATCAGCGCCAAAACGGCCTAACCCACATGTCCACAAAAATCGAACAGACTATAAAGGTCTACATAATAAGAACCTGTTGAAATAACTATTAATACAATTCCATATTGCATTGATTAATGCTAGGTAATACTATCTTCTAAAATAATACAATATGGAATTTGTTTCAAATGGTTTCAGTTAAATCTTTACAGTCTGTTTGATTCTTTTTTTTTTGCGCTGAGTGCCTCAATTTGGGTCAAAAATAATTATGTCGATAAGACACATTTTGATCGTATGAAAGTGTATATAACCTCGTTAGCCTAAAGGCTGAGGGCATAAAAATGCCATACCAAAACGTGGACCTATGTTCGCAATTTTGAGGGGGATATTGTCTTTTCGCTGGATAAATTTTTTGACCACCTTGAACTTAAAAAGCCAAATTTCAGCAATTTAATAACTTCCAAATACCTAAACCATAAATTCAAAATTAAAGCAAATATTTTTATAGATAAAATCTTAAAAAATATCTGAAATCGGGCGGTACTGTTATACGGGGGCAATACCTATGTCCATAATTTTTGGTGCAGATGTGATCACCCTAATTGCCAAATAATAGCTAATTCCGTCTTTCCAAAACTTCAGTATCCTATCTCAATTTTTGTGGATTATCAATTTTTTCCATAGTAAAATGGAAATTGGTGTTCGAAATTGGCGCGAACCCAATATGTGTAGAACTAAAAAAATTGAAAAATATGCTGATTTATTGATATTTTTTATAATTTTTGAACGAAAAAAATTATTAAAGAGTGGTATTGTGTCTTCTTTGGGCCTACAAAACTTTTCTTCGGAAATGTGTCAGCACTGGTCCACGTTTTTTATTACCCACAATAGAACGGTACCGAACGACTTTCGGGGGATTTCGGGGATTTAGCTGCATTATACTATAGAAATGGTTGTAATTTAATACATATTTAGTCTTATTTGGGGCTACTAAACTGCCCTTCAGAAATTTGTCAGCACTGGTCCATGTTTTATATAGCCTATAGCGATTTTAGGAGTTTTCAGGATTTTAGCCGTACTCTCCTACAGAAATAGCGGAAATTTAGTATTTAGTCTTCTAGGGGGCTATAATAACTTTTCCCCCTAATTTGTCAGTACATTTTAACGTTGTGATATAGCCACTGACATTTATGATAAGTACCAGTGTTCGAAATTTCGATCACTATGCTCGAACCACAAGAGAATGTGCATCCAATCTCATTAGGTGTATATTTCGCTTGTTTCGGAATGTATTCTGCAAAATGGTGTGAACGATAACTCTCGATGGGAATAATCGATTTGGTCCAAAATTTGCACATCGTATTATTTCATCCAGTCATGTATCAAGTCGGATATAGTCCATATCAATCCCGTTTTTCGGGTACCTCCCATTCAAAATTGTTGTTTTTATTTACATTTTCTCTATAAATTGGGTGCAATTTAGAATTAAGAGTTCATAGTGATCAAAATACTTCTCCGCCAATAGTTGTGGACAAGTATTGTACAAAATTTTAGCTAACCAGATAAGGTTAGGTGGTAGGTAATTGGTTTACGAAGTGGTCAAAAAAATTAGCCTACAATAGTGGGCAATGGTACTTTCGTAACAGAAAGAAAATTATCTATGTATACCATATTAGTTCGGAATACTTCATGGTGGACGTTTTTTACTTGTTTTTCATTAGGTAAGTACCTAAATAAAGGTTTTAAAATTTTGTATGAAAAAACCATATACATCACCAAAAAAAAAAAAAAGTTGCCCCCCTAGATTTGATCCTGGCTACGCCCTTGAAAGGCACTCCAATTCCTCACAATTTAACAGCATCCGGATGCAGTCCAAACGGAGTCGTGAAAAAGGCACTCAGTTCGCTACATTTTATTAGCAGTTGTTAGAGATCCCTACATGTACATAAATCATTTTGTACATCTCTACAGGCAGCGGTATACATTTTACAAAAAGAGATAAGCGTGTTTACATTTCCAAACATTTGTTAATACAAACTAAATAATATTTAATTTGTGAACATTTTTCCGGTAGCTCACGAGAAGAAATTTTCCCAATGGAGTGCTGTTGGAGTACATGGCGAAAATTAACTGGTGATGGGAAGACAACCCATTTAGCAGATGAAACAAAAACAGTTCACTTGGATTAAATGGAGAGCGCAGGAAACACGCATGTTTGCGATTGAATTCAATGGAGAATTTTCATAGTTTGTGTTAATGTAATAAAATTCTTAATATTTTTGTTTTACACAAATAATAAATGCATTTTTTTTGTTCTGGGATATTTTGTAAAGGCTTTCAAAATTTCCGCAGAATGCCTGTATCAAAACACGTGCTTTGGACTGCCTCCTATTCTACCCCAAAGGGTTAGTTAAAATGCTATGCCAAGGGGTCAGTTAAAATGCAGTGCCAAAGGGTCAGTTAAAATGCGGTGTGCCTCTTTCAGTAGTCACGCTCTTGTAAAAATCATGAGTGAAAATGCATAATTTGATGCACTTCCAGATCCCTTGTACATATCATTTAACTGCCTCTTTGGAGGCAAACTTTTTGCTGGGTTATATTATTCATATCTCACCATTATCACATTGTATACGATGGCGTATGCAAAATATTGTTAAAATGTCATATAAATCATACGGCACCCATACGCTTTAAACTTTCATATCATTTATCACCACACCTCGTATATGAAGAATACAAACATATTACTGCAATCTCCAGCATACATATAAGATAAATAGGTAGCAAAGCAAATGCGTGTAAATGAATATTCATCCATTAGAGTGGCTGTATTTTTTGTTTTTCTTTTCAGAGACTAGTGTGTCTGTAGGTTATGTAAAAACTTGATACTTTTTTGTTTAGGAAAACAAAACGATGACCTCAAACAAAAAAACACCTTTGAGCGACTGTCTGAAGGTATATACTTTTATAGCCTACACCACATTGTGGAAAGGGAATTATAAGTTTGTTTATCCTAAAATTCATGTAACACCGCGAAATATTCGTCGTAGTCCCCACATGTGGTATACCAAAATTTATATCTCGACGAGATAAAGCGATTTTGAGATGTGTGTCCGTCCGTCCGTTAGAAATTGTAATCAAAGTCCAGGCCGCTATTATGGACCAATCGTCAACCAATTTTGTATGGAGGTCGGGTTCAGACCAGAATAGTCCCCTATAGATTTTGGTGATGATCGCAAAATATTACTTACTTACTTAGTTGGCCCATTACAGAACATTTGTTCCATAGACCGAACTAAGAAAAGATCTCCATTCCTCTCTGTTTATCGCTTGACTTTTTGGAATACCGCGCCTTTTCATTTCTTCATCCACTTGTATGCTCCATCGAAGCTTAGGCCTGCCGATTCTGCGTGCACCGCCATGTGGAATTTATTCATACGCCTTTTTAGCGGGTTCATCATCGCTCATTCTTATGATATGGCCTAGCCAACGCAATCGTTGCATCTCGATACGTTTAACTATATTCATGTCATTGTATAGCTGATATAGCTCGTGGTTCATACGACGTCGATATTCACCGTCAACGCAAATCGGCCCGTAGATCTTTCGAAGAAGTTTGCTCTGAAACACACCAAGCACTGCCTTATTTGCTTGCGCAAGTACCCATGCTTCGGAGCCATACATTAGCACGGGTAGTATCAGCGTTTTGTATAGTGTTATTTTTGTTTGAGATGTGTCTTTTTTTTAAATTGCTTACTTAAACCATAGTAGCATCTGTTGGCCGATCGCAAAATATTAAGGGGATGAAATGGACCAAAAACTAAATTCTTATCCGAATTTGTAGCGGCTGTGTAGGTCGCAATAATAGTCCGATCGGCGCAAAATTTTAAATACGGGTTGATCTTATGACAAGGAAGATTCTTGCATTTTACCACGAAAATCAGATAATACTTAGCATGTTAAATGGACCAACACTTTTGTGTGAAATTTGGTATTCCTGGAAGACACGTTTTACCCACGTAAGGTATAGAGGAAGTCTCGATCTTTCCATTGATGTACGTTGTCAAATAACAAAGTTACAGCCTAGTATATATAGGGATCCCACAATTTTAATTCTGTGTAATGTAACCATAATCACCTAAGATATCGCAGTAATAGTTCAATACTGTAAGGTCAAGGAAGATCCAAATAATTTTGAACAATGGTCGGATAGTATTTAGCTAGTGAAATTGGCCATAACATTTGTGGAAGAATTACGTTTCCAGCAATGACGATGTACATATGTGCTATATCTCTATTATGTTATCGTGTATATCAACTCATGTATGTATTACAGGATGTGTGAAAATGAAGAAGTGATAGAGACATTCGAGCACCTATTATGTCACTGTCCAATTCTTATATCTAGAAGATTGCGTACCACGGGTGAACACACGATATAATCTCCAACAGCCTTCTGCAAAACCGAGCTGCTCTTCCACGCCAAAGGCCTGGGATGGTTCCAACGGGAAGGAAACATGGCAAATACCGACTCTACCTAAACCTACATTCCTTAATAACCCTAAAATTTGGCTTTGGCAATATTTTGGCCAAACTTAGTTTAAGTTCGAAGATGGATTATATCGGTCCACTCCTTCCGGTACCTCCCCCACAAAAGTTGGAAAATGTTCGGAAAATTTGTGCGCACTATAACTCTTGAAGGGAGTAATCGATTTAGTCCATATTTTGCATATCGTGAAATTTCTACCAAACTTAGATGAGGTTTCAATATGGACTCAATCGGTCCACGCCTTCGGGTCCCTCCCACACAAAATTTCGGAAAAGTTCAATTTAGGACATGTTCTCGGATCGTTTTTATTTTGTATTCACGTCCCCTCCCCCCCATACGGCGGTACAAGTTTCATCAGGGGCAAAACTACACTTCATGAGAAAATAGCCTGAAAGGTTCAAAAACCCCCTATGACACCGTATGTAGCGTTTGGAGCGCAATATAACTCTCGAACGGATCTGCCGATTCGATTCAAAATTTGGCCATCATAATATTTTGTCCAAACTTAGTTTAAGTTCGAAGATAAGCCATATCGGTTCACTCCTTCAGGTACCTCCCCCACAAAAGTTCAACAATGTTCGAAAAAAATTGTGCGCTCGATAACTCTTGAAGGGACGGACAGATTTGGTCCAATCTTTACGCATCCGAATATATCTACCAGATATAGATAAGGTTTGAATATGGACTATATTTGCCCATTCCTTCGGGTACCTCCAACACAAAATTTCGGATAAGTTCACTTTAAGACCTGCTCTTGACTAACTTTGATTTCTGTTGAAGCAACTTGCAATCGATTTCTTAATTACGTCGTTAAAGTTTTTTCAGTGGCCAGTCCATACTTCTTGGGAAAACAGCCCGAAAGTTGAAAAAACCCTTATGGCACTCTCGAACTGATAAGCCGATTTGGTCCAAAATTTGGCCTTCGTCATATTTTGTCCAAATTTAATTTAACTTCTAAAGTGGCCCATATCGGTCCTCTTCTTAGGATACCTCCCCCACAAAAGTTCCTCCGCAAAACTTTTGAACTTTAGTCTTAATCCAACATTTTTATCGGCAAGCTCAAATGTCCAAAAAGTGCCACAAAATTCTGAAAAGACCCTAAATACATTCGATCTGTCCGTAGATGAAAGGTCCAATTCACATAGGCTGAGGGTATATCTCTGTCGGCAAAGCCGACTGATACTTTTTTACTTGTTTCTCTTTCAACACACTATCAGGATGAACATAATGGACCATAATGTCTCCGTGGGCAGCGGTTATCTCTAATGACAGCCGCGCGTCTTTTAACCTAACCTATGTATGTATGACTTCAATGCTAAAATATGTATGTAGCAATCATATGAAAGAAATACCATCGAAAACTAGTGCACCGAGGTAGTAGGTGTAGGGTACCACATGGCCAGCCCGTCCGACTATAGCCCTTTCTTACTTGTATCGTTTTGTCGTTTATCATTTTTAAGATTGTTTTAAATTTACAACACTTATGGGCCATCGCAGACAATAACAATTAATTTTCGTGTCTTTCTGTGTGCCAGTAAAGGTATGTGTTACATTTGGGTACTTAAATGACCATTAACATACAAAATATATGTGAGAAAAATGTAAATGTGTGATCATCAAGTGTGATATGCATTAAGCCTTGAGAAAAATAAGGTCTGTTGTTTTTGTTTGAAGCCTTTTCTTTATATAAAGATAAACCTAAAATAAAGGCAAATTTGTTTTGCAACACATTATTGTGTTCTTGTTGTAAAGGCTTTAAGCCTATAAAAGTTGAAATGACTTTATCAAATAACTGATACCTCTCAATAGCACACACCTTTTCTGTGGTTTGTTGTTATTATTATCTAATATTACATCGTTAAAGGACATCATTTGCTATCATATCTCACACATCAATCCCACGGCAGCGGGTTCTTTCGTACCGGATTGACCCGAAACCATTGTGTTTCGGCCAGCGGCTGCCAACCCAGCAAAAAACCTATGCTTATACGTAGGTTTCTAGCTGCTACAACATATCTCACATATTGAGAAACAATGAAATTATTTATTGCCTTATTTTCGAAAGACCAATAACAGCGATAATGATTTCCATTAGGCGTAAAATTATTAATGTACGTTCGACCACAATAGGGTATATTTATTATCATGAATAAATTTCCGAGAGTGCGTGGTTAGTCACATCATGTATGTAAATTTATGCATATCCTTGCACATCGCCTACATATTTAATTAATAATCGCAAATCCTTCAAAACATTTTAATTGCAATTTATTGGATATTTTTCAAAAACTAGGAATTATTTAAAACAAATATTTTTTAGAGACCCTAATTATATTTCCATAATAAACTATAAATTCCATCAGACTTGCAGTCACGTGGTGTGAGAGTGTATACCAAAATTGGCTTATCGATACACTCTTGATAAATTTAAAGATGAAAGTCCTCATCCCACTTAGCGTCGAGATTTTTGGCGAGAAAACTTAAAATTTTATATGAAAACTTCATTTTTGAGGCTTTTTAAGCATTTTTTTTTTTTTTTTTTGAAAACGTATAGTTTTCCTGCAGTCTGGCCTTCTTTAAAAAGTTTCGAAAACTTTAAAGGGTAATATATGTGTTCTTACATGCCAATCCCTTGATTTTTGATTGAGAAAATATTCTTACTACATTCAAAACAAATCACTGACTTTTTATGAATGTAGCATTTATAATTAAATTTCTACCGCATATTTAAATTTTTCATCCAAATCGAAAAAATACCATTTCGACGAGATAAAGCGATACAGCGAAGTGTTTTAATTGGTGATGATCGTGAAATATTTAGCGGATGAAATGGTTCAAAATCAAAAATTTTACCCGATTTTTTAGCTGCTCTGTAGGTCGCAAAAATCAACGGGACATTTTAAATTAGGCTTGACGTCACGAGAAAGAAGAAGCTTGCAATCTTAGATGATGGTCAGATAATATTTAGCAGGTTAAATGGACCAAAACTTTTGTGTGAAAATTGTAAAAATTTTAATGTACAGACTGTATCTTTATTCTTGGAAGACCCATTTTGGTCCAGTAAGTGGTATTTGGAAGAGGAACTCTTGACCTTTCTATTGATGTCAATTATGTTGACGTAGGTGGTGAGATGACAGAGTTACAGCCTGATGTATATAGGGATCTCACAGTGCGTACTGTATTATAATCACGAAAATATCGTAGTTATAGTTCAATGCTATTAAAATCTTGCACGAGGTAAGAGTTTAATTCAATGAAGATACAAATATTTCGGGTGTTTAGCGTGTGAAACTGGTCATAACTGTTGTGTGAAAAATATTTAAATTCAAGTGTTTGTCCATATTTAAATTTCTGGAGGTATACTTCTGCCAAATAGCTTATATAGACAAAATTAACTCTTAATATTTTACTTTCTGCTTATTGTAATAATGCAGCGGTGAGATAACATAACTACTCCATAATATATACGTGGGTGCCTTAGTTTTTGTTGTGTGTAAAAACCTACACTTTTATTTCATGCTACAAAATGTCGCTTTCATTATAAAGAAATTGTCGCTATCATTGTGGAAAACCCACGACAGAGAAGTTCCACGCTTTTACATTGAATGAAATCGGAATAATGTAGGCGATGCTGAGGGTTTTAAAATTTCTGTATAATTTTTGGTTTTGCTCAAACATGATGTTATACCTCGGAATTTTGGTGCCTTAAATATAGCGATCCTAATATTTCGAATAAATAAAACATATTATGATATATATAAACTGTAATGATTACGACTGTCACACATTGATAAAACAACTCATTCGTAAATACTTAGTCCTGAATTTGGCAGAAAAGTTCATTCCATTTATTATTATGTATCATGTCCTACACCACAATGTGTAGAGGAAAAAAAAAAAATCAGTGGTCGGTCTTGTGTACAAATGATGTCAATATTGTGGTCGATATGGTATAGAGTCAACATTTTCCTATATTGATCACAATTGCCACTAATATATTGATCACATACCATTTGAAATTTAATTTAAGGATCTTGTATTGTATTTTTTTCCGCTAAAAGGTCATGCAAAATTAGTGGAGTATGGTATCAGATAGTCGGCCCGTCCGACTATAGACTTTTCTTACTTGTTTTAAATGTTATATATGCCTACAGTTTACAACTGAATTCATACTGATTTGAAGCAGTGCCCACGCTTCTTAATTGGGAGGTTACCTGTCTTTGATACACCAAACTGATGAAAATATTTTTATTATTTAATTAAAAGTTTCAAAATATTAAAATTGCGATAAAATTGATTGATAACTCTGATATTTGATTTAAAGTTCACACGGTCTAATTTCATCATCAAGTTCATCCCTATGAATACGTCCAACGGAAACAGGAGGCATGTTTAAATATTGATAACTTTTATTAAAATGCTCCAAAGAGAAGCTGGGATATTTGTCTTACAACTTTTTTTTTTTTTATTTATTCTTTTTATTTGCAATCTATTTACAAGGAACATTCAGCAAATTTAATAATTACTACAATATAACAGAATTGTTAAACCCCAGTGGATTTAACAATAAATACATATTACAATTTTAATTTCAGATTACATATTTTATGAAACTCATTAAATAAATGGGAGGTCTAAAACATGTCTTCGTTTTAGTCTTCTAATTTCATCTGTGTCATCTAATAGATTAATTGCTAACACATTCGAATGGTTACTTAATCTGTTAAGATACGTAGTACTAATTTTTTTAATTTCATCTGTAATTTTATTTATGTTTAAATCTCTATGAATCGCGTTATTATTAAGAAACCAAGGAGCACCCGCAATCAATCTAAGCGTCTTTGATTGATATCGTTGAAGTATCTCAATATTAGAATTGCTGGCTGTTCCCCATAGTTGTACTCCATATGTCCAAATAGGCTTTAGAATGGTCTTATACAGTAGTAATTTGTTATTCAGGCTCAGTTTTGATTTTGGGCCAAGAAGCCAGAACATTCTTTTAGTCTTCAGATCTAGTTGCTGTCTCTTATATGTTATATGATTTTTCCAGTTAAGTTTTCTATCAAGGTGCAGACCGAGATATTTAACACAATCCGCAGAAGGAATTGTAAGTCCATTCAATTTTGGAGAAGGACAGTTTCCTTTCCTTAAGGAAAATGTAACATGCACAGATTTTTCAGTATTGACTCCAATATTCCAGTTATTAAACCATTTCTCGATATCATTCAGATGTGTTTGGAGTAAGTCAGTAGCTGAGAAGGATCATCTTTAATAGCAAGAACGGCAGTATCATCTGCATAAGTAGCAATCATAGTCTCATTTCTTACGGGCATATCTGCTGTATAAAGCGTATATAAAACAGGACCTAAAACACTACCTTGTGGTACACCAGCTTTAATGACGCCAAAATTAGATTCTTTATCATTGATGTGTACATAAAATGTTCTTCCATTCAGATATGAATTTAAAAATAAATAAAAAGGAGCAGGTAATAACATTTTTAGTTTATATAACAAGCCTTGATGCCAAACCCTATCAAACGCCTGTTTGATATCCAGAAAGGCTGCAGAACAGAACTGCTTACATTCCAAACAATCTCTTATAACCTTCACCAGTCTATGACACTGCTCAGGTGTTCCGTGATTTTCTCTGAATCCAAACTGATGATCTGGCATAATATTTATATTATTTAAAATCGGAAAAAGTCGCTTTCGAAACAATTTTTCGAACAGTTTAGAAAATATGGACAATAAACTTATAGGCCTATACGATGATAACAGGTTTCAGGTTTGCCAGGTTTTGGTATCATAATTATTTTAGCACATTTCCATTGCACTGGAAAATGGGACAGCCTCATAATAGAATTATAAATTGTCGTTAGGAACACCAAACCCTTCTTTGGAAGCAATCTTATGACTTTGTGATCAACTAAGTCTGACCCTGGTGTTTTTTTCTTTAGATTTTTAATTTCCTTACAAACTTCACTAAACGTAAAATGTTTAATAGGGCGACTCATTTGGCATGGAACATCCAAAAAATCGGAAATTAATTTATTTTGTTGGGGACTACATAAATCAAAAGGTGTAAAGGAATTCTCCAAGTGGTCTTTAAACGCCTCAGCTTTGTCCTTGTTTGATCTACACCAATTTCCATTTGAATGTTTTATAGGCACATTTCTCTTTTGAGGTCTCTTAAGATATTTTGTTGCTCTCCATAAACTGTGCTCGTTACTTTCATCTGGGCTTAAATTACTTAAGAAGCTTCCAATTGATTGGTTTTTGTAGTCAGTTAGAAGGGTTTTAAGCCGATTTGAGGCTCTGTTTAAATTTGTTTTGTCCATTGGGTGTCTCGAATTTTGCCAAATTCTGCGCAATCGTCTCTTTTCTCTTATCATTGATCGTATTTCAGCCGTAACATAAAAGTTTGTGGAATTTAGATCAATTTTATCGGGAGTGTATATATTTGTAGCATTGTGTATGACTTGTGTTAAATGTTCTATAGCATTTTCCAATTCCTTTCCGGATTTAATCGGGATATTTAAATTTAGGTGTTGTTCAATGTGATGTTGCACCATAGGTATGTTGGTTTTTGATGTAATTAATGTTTTATGTTTATGTTTATGAACATTTCTTGTACTAAAGTTAAGAATAATTGGACTGTGATCTGAGTCTAAGTCATAACATGCGTTTATACTTAGCATTGACTGGCATATTCCTGAGTAGATGAAAAAATCTATTAGATCGGGAATTTTATTTGGGTCTGCAGGCCAATATGTAGGACTACCAGTTGACAAAACTTCGTAATGGTTTAAAGCGATGCATTTATACAGTTCTCTTCCTTTGGGGTTTGATAGCCGAGATCCCCACCAAGTATGTTTGGCATTGAAATCGCCACCGACGATGAATTTGTTTCCAAGATTTTTGAAGAAATTTTCATATTGTATACATTTTAAATTAAATCGAGGAGGAAGATAAATGGAGTAAATAGATACTTTTGAATTTTCGCATATTATATTAACACCAGCTGCCTGCATAAAAGATTCTAAGATTGGCTCCGCTTCTTCGTATATAATTTTAGATTTAATAATTATAGCTGCACCTCCATGGGCTCGGTTATCTGGATGATTCGCTGTTATAATGTCATAATCTTTAATTCTGAAGTATGATTTGCTTGTAAAATGAGTTTCAGAAATAAGTAGAATATCTATAAAATTTTTATGAAGAAATAATTCTATTTCATTTCTATGATTTGAAATGCCATTGGCATTCCACTCAGCAATGATCAAATCTACTTGCATAATTTTGACATTAGCAATGTCATCATATTCATTAAAGAATTTGTCATTTCTATTTGTTTCGTTAGCAAAGATTCTATCTTGCTTAACAAATTTATTTCTCCCGTGCTTTGACCTTTTACGGCTTGGGCATATGACACAAAGTTATCTGAAGTCTGGTTGGGCATGGTGTTATCTTCATAAGCAGTTTCGTTACGTTTAGAATACACGGGAGCAGACTTCTTTTGAACCAGTTTTTGGTAAATCGGGCATCCTTTGTAACTAGCTGTATGGGTGTTCAAGCAGTGCAAACATTTAGGTGCGGTATTTTCTGGTTTATTACATTCTAATGTGGGATGACCTAAACCACATTTAACGCACCTAAAAGGTTTACGGCAGTATGATTTTGTGTGTCCAAATTCTTGACATCTAAAGCATTGCACTAAGTCGTCAAATTTTCTTGGGGGTTCAATAGTAACAATGTTATTGAATATGCCAGTAATATTATAAATCTCTTTATTGTTACTTTTGGGGTCCAAATCAACGAAGAACATGGGTAAAGGCTCCTTGGTTTTTCTGCTAATTATGTTACGTACGCTCCTTACATCGTGACCTTTACTCATTAAAAAGGCTTTTATATCCGATACATCGGTGGTGTAATGTAAATTTTTAATTACTACCCTGTAAGCTCTTTCCGTTTTCAGTTGATAAGTATGATAGCATATATTGTTACTATCAAAGTGCTTAATTACTTTTCGGTACGAATCGACGTTTTTTATCATTAGACGAACTTCACCTTTTAGAAGAGATTTAAAATTAAAATCTTCAACTGGAATAATTTTATTTATGCTATCCAACATTTTAGTAACATTCTTGACGTCCGGAATAAAAATTGGTGGCGGTTTTGGTACAGCATGATTTGGTTCTGGTTGATTCGGTTCAGCTTGATCTGCTTCATCGATGTTGTTTTCATTTTCCATAGTTGATAAAACACTAAATCTGTTGGATGTGGACGGCTGGTTGTCATCAATCACTTGCTTCTTTTTTGGCGAATTACCTAAAGGTGGGGATACAGGTATTTTTCTTTTAGTTGACACTTCCTGCCATTTTTCTTCTTGATCATCAATGCAATCAGTTGCATTACTTTTTGTTGTAACACTCATTGCGGCTATTTTTTTAATTATTGTTATTTTTTGTGTTGTGGTTAATTCAGGTTTTGCAAGCAATGCACTTAATGCACGCATGCAAAAATTGGAACACTGCAAGACAGTGCACTGTATTTTTGTTTGTTAAAATTATAGAACAAAAAAATAAATAAACCGTTGCAATTTTATATGAAATTGTTGTTAACGAAATATTGCCGTTTTAAGCAGTAACACGTCTGGCTAGTAGCAAAGTTAAACAACGACTGTATTACAACTAAAGTCTGAAAATGTATTGGCTACAATTTGTAACCAAACTAAATGTAATTTGACCCTTGAGGTTTTTATTGGTCAAACAACTTCTCCATCAAAAATTGGAAACCCAGGTCCTTGTTTTGGCATAGCCCCCATATAATGGTAACTCCCCATTTTCGGCAGTTTGAGAGTTTTAGCTATTTTTTACCAAAATAAGGGTCATTTGTCATTTGAGGTCCTTGCAGTCACAAAACCAAAAATTGTCAATTTAGGTCAATGTTTTGGTATGGCTCCCATATAACGGTAGCTCCCGATTTTAGGTATTTTGAGAATTTTAGCATCGCACTACCTGGTATGTGACATTGGATGTTACCTGCAATAACGAAACTTCTCTACCAAAAATTGTCAACATAAGTCCATGTTTTGTAATAGTTAGTCCCCATTTAACGGTTCTTCCCTATTTTAGGTATTTATTGGCATCTTAGCTACACTTTGTTTTACCGAACTTCCTGTTATGTCACATTTGAGGTGCCCTGCAGTCACGAAACTTCTCCACGACAATTGTCAACATAAGTCCATGTTTTGGCATATAACGGTATCTCCCTATTTTAGGTATTTTGAGCATTTTAGCTACATTTTTGATCGAACTACCTGTAATTTGACATTTGATGTTGTCAGATGCTACACAACTTCTCCATTAAAAGTTGTTAACATTGGTCCATGTTTTGGTATAGATTTTTGGTATAGGATGTCAGCATAGATCCACGTTTTGGTATAATCTGCATATTTGAAATATTTTGCGAAATTTAGTTACATTTGTTGACTGAATTATCTGTAATTTGACATTTGAGGTTCCTAGCGGTCACAAAATTTCTCTATAAAATGTTTAATATAGGTGCACACTTTGATACAGCCCCCATATAAAGGTACCGTCAAATTGAAAACATTTCTGTGCTAATTTTGGCATTTGGAGTACCCGTTGTCGAATAGCTTCTCAACTTAAATTGTGGACAGAAAAGGCATCTAATTATTCAATTTTAGTTCTTTTGGCTTTTGATTACAAAAGAAATAAAGTGAACAATGGGTTGTTAATGGGAATTGGACATGAGTTATACCACGAATATTTCGCGGTGATACAAGAATTTTCCAAAAAAAAAAAAAAAAAAAAAACAAACTTATAACACCCCTTCCACATTGTGGGGTAGGGTATAATAAATCGAGAATATTTAAACATCATTACTCATTGTTTATTTTACAACAATTTCATTTGTTTGTTTTATTTTTGTTACAATAACAAAATAAGTTTAAACAATATCGATAGTTGTTAAAAGTTACAGAATAGGCCTACAGACACTGAGTAACAATGCTGACATTTTGTAGGCAACAATATGTGTATGTTTTTGTCACGTGTATGTGGGTATGTGCGTACATTATTGTGAATGTAAGTGTAAGTGTTCCGTGTTGTTTGTAACGAAATGAAATGTGACACTGTCACATTTTGACAATCACCATAAAAATGCTGAATGAAAGTAGCAGTTGTTTTGGGGATTTTCAGAATTATTTTCAACGCAACTTAAATTCAATTAGATATTAGATTCAATTAGATTTTATGTTAAACAACAACAGCCATTTGTCTACACAATTGGGATAAATTAAAAAAAAAAAAAAAACACCGAAATCAATTCCTAAAGGCTTTTGATAATGGTATGGTGTCTTTCCGTTTGTTACGCTTTAAAATAATTATTTGCTACCATATCAAATATATGGACAATTATCCAGGAATTTAACATATGCCTGTTGAAAATGAACTGTTTTAGCACGATTCACTGAGGGATTTTTAAAGTAATTATTTGCTCGGAAAGTTTGGCCACTTTAACGTTAAAACTTAAAACTGCTCCAAGCTCGTTTTTGTTTGTTATTGTCCAAATATTGGCATTAGAATGCAATGAACAGCTTATTGCAAGAGAAAGTTAAAGAATACACTTTTATTTTCCTATACATAATTTTTTCGAATTTTCACTGTAACTGCGTCAGAAGGATGATTTTTGAATTTTTGCTCTAATCCGGACGCGCAACTAGATTTGTCTAAAAGCTTATAATGTGATTGTAGTACTCACGTTTCCGCATTTTTAGGGTAAAAGTCGTGGTTGTAGTCTTCATAGTATAGCAGAAATCTGCGCACAAAGTCGACATTTTTGTTCGTAAATTTTTCTAAAAAACCTGTTTTTTTGGATTAAATATTTACAACGGTCATTCAATCGCAGAGGAAACCCGCCGTTATGCATCTAAAAAGCCGCGGCGAGTCCCTGTCGGAAAACTAGATCGGCGGCTATGATAACCCTCAAATTTTGATAATTTGCAAAACATGTTGTTGAAAATATCGCGTATTAAAACCCGTTTTGGATGTGTCATTCTACTTAAATATATAGAGCGATACGCCTGCTTAAAATGTGTGAAAATAGGTTTTTAAAAACTATCGCAAATCCAGAGATATAATAGATTTTTCCTAAAAATTGAGTGCGATGCTTCATCCACGTTTCTTGATGGATCGCACTGAAACAGAATAGATTGATATATTTTTTAGTAGTAATCATCAATGGATGCGCATAAAATGCGAATGTACCTCGTGGAAATTATGGTCATTTTTCTGTTTTTTTTTACCCTAATCACAATCATAATCTCACAAAGTGTATATCAAATAAAAGGGATTGAGTCGCTGTTTATGGTGTTTCAAGTGTTGTAATATTTACTTTAAGCTTGACCTTGTCGCTCGTAAAGACGTCATCTTCGTTTTTGAGGGGTTTTGCGCTGCATTTGTTAATTCCTGCAATTTGTTTTGTTATTCTGTACAGGTCTTTCAGTCTTCTTGTCTCACTAGCTTTTTCTGTTTCTTCTGCAAGGCTTTGAATCCAGTTCCTCTTATCCCTCCTTGCACTTCTTTTTACCTTCCTATCTTCATAAAAAGAAAATAAAACATAGAAATATCCTTCGTTGCGGCATGTCTATGTGCACATAGAAATTCATATCTGTGACTGTTGTTACTGATGTAGCTTATTTATGTTAGAAAAAACTGTGTCTTGTTATATTTTTTATTTTGTTGGTGTAGCAACTTAAAGGTATCTTCCGATTTTCGGTATTTTTGAGGGTTATAGTTAGAATTTTTAACCGAACTAGCTGTAATTTGACATTTGAGGTTATCTGTGTTCACGAAATTTCTCCACCAAAAATCGAACTAGCTGTAATTAGACATTTGACGTTTTCAGTGGTCACGAAACTTCTTCACTAAAAATCGTCAACCGCATTTCCCGATTTTCGGTATTGTGAATGTCTTAGCTGCGTTGTTTGACCGAACTACCCGTAATTTACTTTTGAGTTTCCTTGCAGTTATAAAACTTTTCCAACTTCATGTAGCCCCGTAGGTGGTACCTTGCACCTGCCTGAACATATTTTTATACCCTACACCACTATGTGAAAAGTGCATGTAACACCGCGAAATATTCGTCGGAGACCCCTAATGTGGTATACCAATTTCGAGATGTGTGTCCGTCCGTCCGTCTGTCCATTATAAATTGTAATCAAACTCCAGGCCATAATTATGGATCGATCGTCACGAAATTTTGTATAGAGGTCGGGTTCAGACCAGAATAGATCCCTATTTTTGTTGGAGATGATCGTGAAATATTTAGCGGGTGAAATGTACCAAAAACATAATTTTTATCCAATTTTGTAGCGGCTCTGTACGTCGCAATAATAGAAATTTTAAATATGGTAAGAGTATATGACAAAGAAGTAGCTTGCTATTTGAGATGCATATCAGATAATATTTAGAGGGTTAAATGTACCAGAACTTTTGTGTGAAAAATTTGAAAAATTTAATATACAGCTTATATCTTTGTTCCTGAAATACACATTCTTACCTCGTGAGTTACATTTGGAAGACGCTCTCTTGACCTTTGCACTGATGTCGATTACGTTGATGTACGTCATCAGATAACAGAGCAATAAGCCGAATATATCTAGTTTGTAGTGTAGTAATTAACACTCTAGAGCTCGCAATTATAGCTCAATAGTTACGAAATTTTGCAAGAGGTAAGAATTTAGGTAGAAGAAAATGCCTATAATTTTGCATGATGATCTGATATTATTATATTATATTATAGACTATATATTATGGACTATTATTTATATATTATAATTCCTGGAGGGCATATACCGGCAAAGTAGTCTACATATGGAATAATAACTACTGACCTTTCCCCTGATGCAAATTGCAATAATGTGTCTGCTAGAAAACGGGCCTACTGCCTAATATATAATGTCTTTTGTGTAGAGAACCACAATTTCCTCCCATGCTGCATATTGTCTCTATCATGACAAAGAAATTTTCAGTTCAGATGTCAAATTGGATTTTTTATACAAATATTGCAACATGGGTTCGCCTCGCCACCTATTTTATAACACAGGATTTAAAGTAAAGGGGATAAAAACATAATACGACCAAAGATGTGTCTCATCGAAATATTGGCTTTAGACCCCAAGTATGTTTGGACGAAATACGTTTCAGACAATTTGGAGTCTATTAATCCCTGTCCGTTCATCTGTCTCTCTTAATGTCGAGCTGGCTGGTGCTCACGATAACTCTCAAACGGATCTACCGATTATAACCAAATTTTATACGTCGTAATATTTTGCCCAAACTTTGTTTAAGTTCGAATCTAGGCTATGTCGGTCCACACCTCCCCCAACAAAGTTCAAAATTGTTTTCGAAAATTTGTGTGAACGATAACTGGCGAAGTGAGCAATCGATTTGCTCCAAACATCCATATATTATTATTCCTTCCAGATATAGATCGGATAAGACTATATCGGTCCACACCTTAGAGTACCTCCCACACAAAATTCGAAAAAGGGAAATTTACGAGTCCTCTCAAATCGGTTTGAATTTTTTTCAGCAGATTGTACTTGCGACGCAAATCCGCAAGATAACTCTCGATGGGATTTTCTGATAGGTCGAAACTTTACACATCGTATTATGTCATCCAGTCATGTGTCAGGTTGGAATATGGACTATATCGGTCCGTCGAGTACCTCCCACACAAAATTTGGGAAAAGTTCAGTTTGAGGATCCGTATCGGATATATTTGATTATTATTATTATTATTTTATTTTATTTTATTTTTTTTTTTTTTTTTTGAAGAAGGTTCTTTTCACGGTCCCTATTCTGGTCCCTTTTCCGGGGTAAGTCATAATAAGTCATGAGATAATAGTCCAGAAGTTCCAAAAACCCCTGCCGGCTCCAACTAAAATTACAAATCTGAAAAAAATAATTCTCAAACTTTTCCAAACTCAGAAGTTAGCTTACTAAAATTGATTTGGTATAGCCCTATATTACGATACCTACAGATTCCACGTATTTTGGAGCAAACTGGTGATACAAAATCAATATATTTTTATACGGTATAATCATATGCTGAGGGTATATCAACGTTAGCGCAGCTGACTTATACTATCTTCTTTGGTGTGTAATTGAATATGAATAATTTTGGGATTTATAAATTTGTTTGCATGCAAATTATTTGAATTTCTATTCAATATTAGTTATTTCTACCGGTATAAAATATATGTTGGATATCACAATTAATAACCACAATGAACTATTTATATAATTGTTCCACAAACATCCCAGTAGGAGGCTTCTCTTATATAAATGGATTTATATTAGATCATTGATATGTCACTTAGTTTTATTTGCCGAATCTGAATCCGAAAGGCATGCCCTAAGTTGCCACTTGTAGAGACGTTTTTCATGGCTGAAATACTCAGGAAATATCACCAACATTACTAAGGGGTATTTTGCCACCGTAGACAATTTGATGGGAATGGATCCCGGACATTCAGCGTTCAAGGCGGTTGAACATAGCTACTTCCTAGAGGTTGTGATATAGGGTATCACATGGTCGGCCCCGTCCGACTATAGCCTTTGCTTACTTGTTTAGATTAGATAATTTAGGCATTTGGTGTACCTTTTAGTCGAAAAATTGTTCCACCTAAAATTGTGAAAGGAAACTATTTATTCCATTTTAATTAAGACTATTTAATAATGGAGGGTATAAAAAGTTCGTCGCGGACAAACTTAGCGACTTTTTACTTGTTCTTTACTTGATTTTCTATGCGAAGTATTCTTGAATTAAATTGCACTACTTCTGTTCACATTTACAACACATTCATACATATATGTACACAGATTGTTGTACAATATGTTTTATTAATAATTGCAATTCCTGGAAATGAAACCCTCAGCCGTCTTTCCGGTAGCACTGAATTGTATTTCGACAAGGAGCATAACCAACAGCAATACCAAAATCGCAAATTAAAAATTCTGCACAAAAATTATTGAACTGTGTGAGAAACTTATCTCTGGGGGTATTATGAAAATGATTATGAATAATAGCTTTAATGTCAGTAACAAGCTTATGGTTGTTTCCAAAGTAAACAAGCATTGAAGTTTATAGTTCAACTCACAGATACCAGGGGCAAGAATTCAGTTTGTATTCGTTCCCGTACACCAAAATATAGAAAAATTTCCAATTTTTTGAACGAAAATGGCGCTCTTTTCTCCAACGTTTTGCAAGGCAAATGTGGCTGACTCGAAACTAGAACTATACTTTTTGAAAAAGTTTGTTTTGGGAAAGCAATTTTTGAAAGTTCGCTTTTTTGCTAGCTTTACCATTAAAAGGACGGAAACATAATAATGGCTGAGTATCACTGTACTCGTCCCAATAGATATATTTGATAAGCTATGACCGACAGCGCACAGCGTATGAGAAGATTATATCGGAGAAGTGGCCAGGTGCCTGGAATCTTTGGATCGATGAGGCGATCATTGGCTTTTTATGTAGCTTAGAATATTATTGTTTTATAAGACTCTACACAACATTTTTCAGCTTGCCTTCCACAAAAATACTGTTGCCAATACAATTTACCCGTCTGAGCGAAAGACATATAATTTATGAGGTTTACATTGTTAGCCTCGTCATCGAAATGCTTGGAAACCTCTTGGTTAGAATAAATGTTAATTACTGAACCATTTACAAACTCTGTGATTGCTATTGCAATACATACATATTCGTATCTCATCATCAACATATTACTACGATCTTCAACATATAAGACAAATAGGTAGCAAAGCAAATGCATAAAAATGAATATTCATCCATTAAGTGAAAATTTGTTACGTTTTTTTCGTTTTGGAAAAGAAAACAACGACCTTAAACAAACAGACAACTTTTGGCGACAGTCTGTAGATGTGTTTTTGCATCGTTTCTTGTTTATCAATTTCAAGATTACAGAATTTTGTTATATTAAATTTACAACACTTTTGGGTCAAGGAGACAATAACAATTAATTTTCGTATGTTTCGCTGTGGCAGTAAGTGTGATAAATTTGTTTCATGAAAATGAAACATGTATGTGGGAAAGGTTAAATGTGTAATTATCACGGGTGAAATGGTTAGGTTAGGTTATATGCACCCCATTAGCATATGGCCACTGAGTGTTGGTTGCTATAACTTAAAATGAAGGTAAACATTCGATTTTATTATTGTTCCTACAAAGGAAAAACTTGTTTGTCTAGCAACAGGTTGTGTTTTCTTGCCCTTTAAATTTATAACGTTTTTAATACTAACTGGCACTTCTTACTGTCATTATTATCTAAAATGGCACCATACTTAAAAATTGTATAATTATTTATAGCCTTTTTTTGAAGAACCAATAACAGCGATAAACATGTTCATAAAAAAATTTTATAAAAAAATTTGGCGTGAAATAATTTATGTACATTCGACACAATAGAGTGTATTTATTTCATTCTCATGAATCAATATGTGAGAGTGGTGGGGTTAGTAAAATTGTAAATATATGTAAATTTATACATATCATTGTACATCGCCTACATATTTAATTAAATAATCATAAATCATTTAAGATATCTTAATTGCAATTTATTGGAATTTTTTTAGAAACTAAATTATACAGCCCACCAAGCCCGATTTTTATAAAGATAAATACTAAGAATTATTTAATGCAATGAATAAATATTTTTGTTTTATACCCAAACGTTAAAAGTATTCATAAAGCAGTGAACGAAGGTTATAGTCGGGCGGTGCCGACTATGTGATACCCTACACCACTACCCTTGGAATTAGCTGTTAGCGGATTAAAACTAATTTATGTAATAGATGAACCACCCTATAAGATCAAGCTTAAATAATGTTATTATAGTACCATGGAAAATTGAAGAAGTTGAAATATAGGTCCAAACTTAAAGTATTATATTAGAAACAAAGATATGTAATGAGCTTTTGGCATTCACTTAATAAAATTTCTATTCTTTGAAAATCAGAAAACGTTGTATTATTACACTGTGCCACAAATTGGAACTCAAGGTCTGTGCGGTGGAAAATTCCTCTTGGAGATGAAAGCCCTTAGTGAGTATACTAAGAAGCCAAAAGGAAATTTTCGCCATAGGTCAAGTTTCTGAGATATCGCGCGATGAAGTTTTTGATTTTTTCCCTATAATATTTGGGAAAATAGCTCCATATCTCTGTTTGGCGTTGTTGTAGCTGCGTTTTGAGGTGACATGTCTTCAGTCAAATCGATTGGCGAATCTTTTTGTAGAACATTTCATTCTTCTAACTCAATTCCTTTCATGTCATTTTCGTCCTTTCTTTCTTGAACCGTAGTAAAAGTACCACAAGATGAGATTTTACAGCATCCAAATATTCCACAAAAATGTTGCTCAGAGAATTTTAGGTACGGTTCTCATTGATAACTAATCGATATTGTCACGTTTTCATTGTCTTTTTTGATATTTACCCGGTTCTTATTCCGAAAAAACCTATGTTTTGTTTTTCTGTATATTCGTTATTTGTTATGTATTGGTAGGTAGACATAACCATTAGTTATCGCTTATATTGACATCTGGGATGTATCTGAAATATTTACCACATATAGCTCCCGATATGCGGAACACGTAAATGATAAATTTTCTTGGAAAATAGATCCGGTTATCTAATATTTTGAACCGGATATAGCGATATAAAACCCGGATTTTGTACCGATTTTAAATAACCGATTAAGGTTATATGTGTACCATTAGAAAGCTAATAAAATTGCCAATCAGGGAAAATAAATTGGTTGACAGCATCTTACCTGAGTTCGGTGCTAAAACAAAAAACGCGTATTCTTGAACCGTTTTTAAGGAAAAATATCACTGCGCGTAAATATGAAGATAAAAGATTGGTGGGTGAAATATTCTTTTTGCCGATGAAAGTCGATGAAGTTAATATTATGAACCCGGAAGGACAGTTATGCCATAGGTCAAACTTCTGAGTTATGGCGTGATGCATACATTCTTGATGAACTTTAAGAGCACGACAATAAACCCGTAACATAAATTCCATTTCGCTATAACTCAGAAGTTTGACCTATGGCATAACTGTCCTTCCGGGTTCATAATATTACCTTCATCCACTTTCATCGGCAAAAAGAATATTTAACCCACCAAGCTTTGATCTTCATATATACGCGCAGTTATATTTTTCCTTAAAAACGGTTCAAGAATACGGGTTTTTTGTTTTAGCACCGAACTCAAGCAAGATGCTGTCAAAAAATTTATTTTCCCTGATTGGCAATTTTATTAGCTTTCTAATGGTATACATATAACCTTAATCGGTTACTTAAAATCGGTACAAAATCCGTGTTTTATATCGCTATATCCGGTTCAAAATATTAGATAACCGGATCTATTCTCCAAGAAAATTTATCATTTATGTGTTCAGCATATCGGGAGCTATATATGGTAAATACTTCAGATACATCCCAGATGTCAATATAAGCGATAACCAATGGTTATGTCTACCTACCAATACATAACAAATAACGAATATACAGAAAATCAAAACATAGGTTTTTTCTGAACAAAACCCGGGTAAATGTCAAAAAAGACAATGAAAACGTGACAATATCGATTAGTTGTCAATAAGAACCGTACCTAAAATTATCTGAGCAACATTTTTGTGGAATATTTGGATGCTGTAAAATCTCATCTTGTGGTACTTTTACTACGGTTCAAGAAAGAAAGGACGAAAAGGACATGAAAGGAATTGAGTTAGAAGAATGAAATGTTCTACAAAAAGATTCGCCAATCGATTTGACTGAAGACATGTCACCTCAAAACGCAGCTACAACAACGCCAAACAGAGATATGGAGCTATTTTCCCAAGTATTATAGGAAAAAAATCAAAAAATTCATCGCGCGATATCTCAGAAACTTGACCTATGGCGAAAATTTCCTTTTGGCTTCTTAGTATACTCACTAAGGGCTTTCATCTCCAAAAGGAATTTTCCACCGCACAGAAACCTTGTTGCACAGTGTTATATGACATTGTTGTATTATGACATGAGATTGCTTAGCCACTTCTGCTTTATGTTCTGTAAATAAAAGGTTCCCTTTTGGAATACAACCAATAGACACAAAGATATAAGCCTATACAAAAATTCCGAATTACAATGCACTCTGCAATATCTCTGACAGTTGACCGCGAAAACTACAAATGCTATAAAAGGATTTTCAAAGAAAAATTCTGAGTTTATTGAAGATCTACCATCGTTCGATAATTGGCATTTGTACCACTCATATTATTGAGAATGAACACGGTTTTGTGTTATCAGGCTATTTACAAAAAAACTCGTTGTGGGTATAAATATATTTTGATATCAAAATATTTTGTACCGTTAAAAAAATAACTAACAGAGAATAGGAATCCAAATAATATGCACGCAAAAAATAAACACAAATTCCAAAATATTGTTTATACGTCAAGAGGAGGGTAGGTGCCTTCGCCTATGCCAAAATTATATTTGATAAAAAAAAAACTTCAAAGGCGAAACGACCCAGGCTCAGTGTGACCATATCTAATACAGTGTTGCAGGTAAATCAGCGTTAAAATAATGCTAAAAATATTAAAATGCCAAAAATAATACTAAATTTAAAAACGTTTTTATACGCTCCATCATAATATGGAGAATATAATTAATTTTGTCATTCCGTTTGTAACATATCGAAAACTTCGTATGAGATTCCTATCAGCATAAAATTTTAAGTCGATATATATATGGCCGTATATATATATATATGTCCGTCTGTCGAAATCAACATACAGTTAAGAAGAAATAGCTTATAATTTCGAACCAAAATGTATATTACTCCTTCCATGCGTAGTATTGAAAATAGATTATATCGGTTCACTTTTTGATATAACCCCCATATAACCGAAAATTGAGAAGTTTCGGTATTGCGCAATAGGATGAGACTTGGTATTTGGTCTTTCTCACATAAATTTGTCACTACAGGCCCCCACTCTTATATAGACCCCATAGAACGGTACTGCCCGATTTTCGGTGTTTTCAGCGTTTTTAATCTCATTATCACACGGATAATTACACTGTGCAACACGAAAAAATTAACCACATTCTGACACCGCAGCGCAATAGAAGGCGAAAAATAAGCAGACGCGTGTCCCAGCGTTTTTCCCAGTTACTTCGACTTTCGCGATTATGCACCCCAAAAGACATGAGGCCTTGATGTCAAAAGGGCTCATATCTTCCAAACCACTAAGAATTTTGGTTAACTTGTGGAAGCAAAGTTGTTGCTCTCGTCTTAAAGAATAATAAGTGCGAACACATAAAATCTATTCAACCTCATCTTTAAGGTCAAAACCGTTAAGTTCAAATTTCCGTTATAATTTTTTCTCAGATTTTGGTCTACAGATATCAAACCAATCCAAATTGAATCAAACAACCAACTACAAAAATGTACCTTAGGTCTCAATAAACCACTTTCTAGAACATACGAACTCAGTAGAAATGGTTATTAAAGGTCAAAATAGCAAAATAAATGTGACTTTATCCTATTTTCGGTTTCTGCTCCATAGAAATTAAACAATTCAAAATTCAAGAAAACAATCAACGACGATATTGTAGCGAAGATTTTACTTAACAACTTTGTGGAACATCTCAGCTTTCTGTGAACGGTTAAAGGTCAAAAGAGCAAAAACTTTAGAAAATAATTGATTTTTACGCGTTTTTCTCCGATTCTGGTCCATACATTCAGGAATACAAGACACTGCAAAAATGTACCGTAGATCTCAGTAAACAACTTTTTAGTAGATATGAACATTCTAAGAACGGTCCTTTAATTTCAAAATTCACTAACAATTATATTATGGTTAAAGTTTTCTCCTGAACAGGAAAGAACGGGTAAAATTACAATTTAAACATTTTTATAATTCTCACACAAAAGTTGTGGTCCATTTAACCCTCTAAATATTATCTAGTCGCCACCACAAATTGCAAGCTTTTTCTTTGTCATATACTCTTACCTTATTAAATATTATGTTTTTCATCCATTTCACCCGCTAAATATTTCACTATCATCACCAATAAAAATATGGATCTATTCTGGTCTGAACCCGATCTCCGTAAAAATTTCTTGACGATCGGTAAATAATTGTAGTCTGAAGTTTGATTACAATTTATAATGGACAGACGGACGGACACACATGTCAAAATCGCTTTATCTCGTCGAGATATGAAGATTGCTATACCACATTGGGGGTCTCCGACGAATATGTCGCGGTGTGACATGAATTTTTACCAAAACAAACTTATAATACCCTTTCCACATAGTGGGGTAGGGTATAATTATACCCTCCATATTTTGGTGGAGGCTATAAAACTATACTAAAATATTTGATATTTTGTGAATAGAATAAGCTAAATTAATAATTGTAAAATGCTTAGAAAAATACTAAATGGTAAATGGAAATTTTGCGGCTAAAAACTATAAAAAAATGATAAATTTAGCTGCAAAAATGCCAAAATGATCACACTGCCCAAGCTACATACATATGGTAATATTCAAAAATGTTTTACAATCGTTGAAGTTGAGGTTCACTATTTAATAACTCGCGAACTGTCAACATATTTTACACAATATGAATATATTTATATTAATTGAAGTGTCTTAGCCGGGGTCGCATAAAATGAACCATAACAAATAATTTATGTGGAAGCTGTGTTGGTGGTAATAATAAAAAATGGGTAAAAATGTGTTGAAGTTTACAAGTTTTTTTGTGTTCTTTCTTGATTTCTTGTCAAACCACGGAAAATTCAGACCTTAGCTCAAAGAAAGAATTGAAGAATGCTCCTTGGGCAACATGGTTCTAATGTATGACTTTTCGATATATTCACTGCATCCCCCTAAAATCGATGCTGACATTTTGAAGTTTTGAAATCTGGGTTTTTTGAATTTTTCTTATAATTAGATGGTGCAACTGGATAGTATTTTCAAACTAGTTCCAGGATTGTAGAACTCGCGATTCTACGTCGTTCGATGTATATCTCATGAGTGTGCTCCGTACAGCTTCCTAGTAATAGGAGTCCAAAGGCCAAAATTTGGTGCGTAAATTTTCTGAAAAAACCTATTTTTTGGCTTTAAAATTTACAACTGTCGTACAGGTACCCCTGAACCCCGCGTGATTTTAGTTTTTTTACGTGCCGGATCTAATAAGACCTTTCGCGTTCGAATCCATCCACTAAAACGCCAGATATAGATACCTTGAAAGTAGGAAATTCTGCAAAAATATATTTTGAAAATTCCGCGAATTGAACCGCGATTTTCTTTGATTATTTTTACATAAATGTAATCCTTTATACGCGATTATAATATTTGCCAAAAATGTGTGTCACAAATTACAAAGATTCGGGAGTAATATCCCTATTTATCCCAAAATAGGATGTGGTGGCACATCCGCAGTTCTTGACGAATCTGTCTAAAATCATTTATATTGACGTATTTTTAATAGGCGGCCATTGAAATCGGATGCACCTTATAATCATATGCACATCGCGCAATTTTTGCCCACTTGAATGTTTTTTGAATAGTAAGATGCAACTTATGGCACACTTTGGCCGCTAAATGAAACATGGGAAAATCCATGCATATTGATAGACATGGACTCCCTGTATCCGAAAAGCACATGCACCTCAACTGATTTAAACGGATTCGCGAATTACACGCCTTTTAACTTTTGTGTTTTTTCTTTGGTTTTAATTTCAATATTACTCTGTACTTCTTAACTCTATTGCTTATCATTCTAAGCAAATATACTTTCACGATGACAAACTATTTTCCTCGAAGAAGTTTTAGCTAAATACTTCAGGTATTGTATGGAAATTTAGCGAAATAGTAGAATAACTCCTAAAAATGTTTCTCCAATTTTTATACCCTACACCACTATGTGGAAAGGGTATTATAAGTTTGTTTTTGGAAAAATTCATGTAACACCGCGAAATATTCGTCGGAGACCCCCAATGTGGTATACCAATCTTCATATCTCGGCGAGATAAAGCGATTTTGAGATGTGTGTCCGTCCGTCCGTCCTTCCGTCCGTGTGTCCGTCTGTCCATTATAAATTGTAATCAAACTCCAGGCCGCAATTATGGACCGATCGTCACGAAATTTGGTATGGAGGTCGGTTTCACATCAGAATAGATCGCTATTTTAATTGGTGATGATCGTGAAATATTTAGCGGGTGAAATGGACCAAAAACATAATTTTTATCCGAATTTGCAGCTGCAATAATAGTCCGATCGGCTCGAAATTTTAAATAAGGTAAGAATATATGACAAAGAGGAAGGTTGCAATTTGAGATGGCGATCAGATAATATTTAGAGGGTTAAATGGACCATAACTTTTGTGTGAAAATTGTGAAAATTTTTAATAAACAGCTTATATCTTTGTTCCTGAAAGTCACCTTCCCCACTCGTGAGTTATATTTGGAAGACGATCTCTTGACCTTTCAATTGATGTCAATTATGTTGATGTACGTGATCAGATAACAGAGTTACAGCCTAATATATCCAGTTTTTTGTTTGTAGTGTAATCATAAACCCGCTAGAGGTCGCAATTATAGCTCAATAGTCACGAAATTTTGCACGAAGTAAGAGTTTAGGTTGAAGAAAGTGCCTATAATTTTGCATGATTATCTGATATTATTTAGCGGTTGACTTAGGCCATTACTTTTGTATGAAAAATATACAAATTTTATTTTTGGTCCATATTTTCAGTCCTGGAGGGCATATACCGGCAAATTAGCCTACATATGGAAAAATAACTACTGATCATTCCCCTGATGCAAATTGCAATAATGTGTCTGCTAGATAACGCACCTACTGCCTGATATATAATGTGTTTTGTGTAGAGAACCACAATTTCCTCCCATGCTACAAATTGTCTCTATCATGACAGAGAAATTTTCAGTTCAGTTGTCAAATTGGATTTTTATACAAATATTGCAACATGGGGTCGCCTCGCCACCTATTTTATACCTATGGATTTAGGGTAAAAGGGATACAAACAAAATACGACCAAAGATGTGTCTCATCGCAATATTGGTTTTAGACCCCAAGTATATTTGGACGAAATTCGTTTCAGACAATTTGGAGTCTATTTAGCGCTGTCCGTTCATCTGTCTCTCTAAATGTCTAGCTGGCTGGTGCGCACAATAACTCTCGAATGGATCTACCGATTAGAAACAAATTTTATAAAACGAAACATTTTGCCTAAACTTTGTTTAAGTTCGAATGTAGGCTATGTCGGTCCACACCTCCCCCAAAAAAGTTCAAAATTGTTTTCGAAAAATTGTGTGAACGATAACTGGCAAAGTGAGCAATCGATTTGCTCCAAACTTTCCATATATTATTATTCCTTCCAGATATAGATCGGATAATACTATATCGGTCCTTAGAATACCTCCCACACAAAATTCGGAAAAGGGAAATTTAAGAGTCCTCTAGAATCGTTTTGAATTTTTTCAGCAGATTGTACTTGCGCTGCAAATCGGCAAGTTAACTCTCAAGGGGATTTTCTGATTGGTCGAAACTTTACACATCGTATTATTTCATCCAGTCAAGTGTCAGGTCGGAATATGGACTATATCGGTCCGTCCTTCGAGTACCTCCCACACACAATTTGGGAATAGTGCAGTTTGAGGAGCCGTATCGGATCTATTTGATTATTATTTTCTTTTTTTTTTTTTTGAAGAAGGTTCTTTTTACGGTCCGTATTCTGGTCCCTTTCCCGGGGTGAGTCATACTTCCTGAGATAATCGTCCAGAAGTTCCAAAAACCCCTGCCGGCTCCAACTAAAATTACAAATCTGATAAAATAATTCTCAAATATTTCCAAAACTTAGAATTTAGGAGTGTCGTGCTGCCACCGAAGAGAAAAATGCGGCATATAAGGCTACTTTACAATCCGTAGCAACGCGTAGCGCACGAGAGAGATACAGGGAGAAAAGGAGAGAGGAGAAACGTCTTTTCCGCAGGAAAAAGAGAGAGATGGAAAAGCGGGAGTGTGAAAAAATCGAGATGTACAGGAGCCGGAATGAAGTCCGAAAATTCTACCAAAGAGTCAAGCATCAAACTGATGGCTTTGGTACAGGCACATCCTCCTGTAGAGACCAGCAAGGTAATTTGGTAACTGATACAGATAGTGTACTCAGGATATGGAAAGAACATTTTTCAAATCTGTTGGTATCCAATAGCAGCGAAGACGACGAAGATACCACAGTCCCAATCCCAGAAGATGGTATTGAATGTATACCGCCCAGCCAAGATGAGGTAAAGACAGCAATAAATCGGCTGAAGAATAATAAGGCAGCAGGGGCCGATGGCTTACCAGCCGAGCTGTTCAAAACCGGAGGCGACACGCTGATAAGGTGTATTCATCAGCTAGTTAGCACCATCTGGCAGGAAGAACGAGTACCCGACGATTGGAACCTGAGTATCCTGTGCCCCGTCCACAAGAAGGGAGATAAGACTGTATGCTCTAACTATAGGGGCATAAGTCTACTCCCTATTGCCTACAAGATCGTGTCAGGGATATTGTGCGAACGACTAAAGCCAATGGTCAACGAGATTATTGGACCATACCAATGCGGCTTTAGACCTGGCAAGTCCACCATTGACCAGATATTTACCCTGCGGCAAATCCTGGAGAAGACCCAAGAGATGCAGATCGACACCTACCACCTTTTTGTCGATTATAAAGCAGCCTTCGACAGTCCGCTGCGCTCAAAGGTATTCCAAGCCATGTCTGAATTTGGTATTCCCGCAAAGCTCATCCGGCTTTGTAAAATGACTTTAACTGACACGAGGTCCTCAGTTAAAATAGGAAAGAACCTCTCCGAAGAGTTTGGTACCAAAAGAGGTTTCAGACAAGGAGACAGCCTTTCGTGTGACCTCTTCAACATCCTGCTAGAAAAGGTTATACGAGAGGCAAACGTCAAAAGAAGTGGCACAATCTACACCAACAGTCACATGTTACTTGCTTATGCTGATGATATAGACATCATGGGTCGATCAGTAAAAGAAGTAACTGATACCTTTATAAAGGTCGAAGGAGAATCTGCTAAAGTGGGTCTGGCGGTAAACGGTGAGAAGACCAAGTTGATGGTGTCGACGCGCAATGCGTCCATTGAGCTCGGACCGACTGTGGAAGTTGGTTCCTATAATATTGAGGTAGTAAAAGACTTCGTCTACCTCGGCACCTCCGTCAACACAACAAACGACATCAGTTGTGAAATAAAAAGAAGAATTGTATTGGCCAACAGATGCTACTTTGGATTAAGTAAGCAGTTTAAAAACAAAGCCACATCTCGTCAAACAAAAATAACGCTCTACAAAACACTGATACTACCCGTGCTGATGTATGGCTCCGAAGCCTGGGTACTTGCGCAAGCAGACATGGCAGTGCTTGGTGTGTTTGAGAGAAAAATTCTTCGAAAGATCTACGGACCAATCTGCGTTGACGGTGAATATCGACGTCGCATGAACCACGAGCTGTATCTGCTATACAACGACATCAATATTGTTAAACGTATCGAGATGCAGCGATTGCGTTGGCTAGGCCATATAATAAGAATGAGCGATGATGAACCCGCTAAAAGGGCGTATAAATCCGAGCCACATGGCGGTGCACGCAGAATTGGCAGGCCAAGGAATAGATGGCGCAAACAAGTGGATGTTGAGATGAAAAGGCGCGGTATTCCAGAGAGCAAAGCAACAAATAGAGAGGAATGGAGATCTCTTCTTAGTTCGGCCTATAGAACAAATGTTCTGTAATGGGCCAGCTAAGTAAGTAAGTAAGTAAGAATTTAGCTTACAAAAATTCATTTGGTATAGCCTCATATTACGATACTTACAGATTCCACGTATTTTTAAGCAAACTCGTGTTACAAAATAAATATATTTTTAGAGGCTGAAGGTATATCACCGTTAGCGCAGCTGACTTATACTATCTTCTTTGGTGTGTAATTGAACATGAGGGGGTAATCAATGTGAATTTTCCAATTTTCGAATATTTTTTAGAAATGTATAATTTATATATTTTCCGCAAACATCCAAGTAAGGACAAGGGAGGCTTTTCATATTAATTTGATGGGAATCGAACCCGGACATTCAGTGTGCAAGGCGGTTGCACATAGCTAATTTCTACAGGTAGTGGTGTAGGGTATCACATGGTCGGCCCCGTCCGACTATAGCCTTTGCTTACTTGTTCGTATTAAACCAAAAAATATATTTTTGAAATAATATTTCCACAATAAGTTTTTGTCTTTTGTTGTTGCTGTAATATGCATGTTATGAACCCAATCTTTATAATTTTGGTCTCACATATTTCTATGCGTTGTCTAGATGCTGTAGAGATTTTAAATTTATTTTTTTGAGATTTATATGGACTCTGAGTTAGAATAAATTAAATTTACTCTAAGATTTTTTCATTATTTGTTGATTTTCCGCGAAAATAAAAACAAATTTAGAAATATTTTAACATCAGCGGATAGATATAACATTCTGTTAACGATTTATACATTTATTTTCTTATTAAAACCCAAAGGGAATTTTTAAATATTTTTTCTTTATATGGGAACAAAACCCCCTATAACTTTTGGGTGCAGCATCCAATTTTGTGAACGCGACATATTTGAAACCACAATTTTTTTCTTAACCTAAGTACCAAAAATCGCGGATGTGCTCACAAAAAAAATTTAATTTTTCTTCTCAATGGCATTGAAAAGGAAAAGAAAACAAAAATCCTTTGCAATTCCATTTGAAAAAAGTTAATTTTTTTTTTGCGAGCACATCTACAACTTTTGGCCTAGAGGTTAAGAAAAAAATTCTGGTTTCAATTCTGTTCGCGTTCACAAAATTGGACGATGCGCGCAAAAGTTATAGCGGTTTTTGGTCTCATATAAAGAAAAAAATATTTAAAAATATCTTATTTGTTGTTATGAGAAAATGTATGCATAAATCGTTAACAGCATTCCATATCTATTCGTAGATGTTTAAATAGTTATAAAATGTATTATTATTTTCGCGGAAAATCAACAAATAATAAAAAAATTTAAGAAAATACAAATTATCCTGTCCCAGAGTGCGTACAAACCCTCAAAAAATAAATTAAACAAGTGAGAAAAGGCTATAGTCGGTACGGGGCCGACTATGTGATACCCTACACCACTCCCTCTGTGCATAATCTTTTCACTTGAAAACATTTCTTTTAGGGAGATACGAAAGTTTTCACCTATCTGGCATTTATACCAAACGACTTAAGTCGAACTGAACCAAAATAATTAATATTTAATTTTATATTTGACTACTATCGACATCACCAACATCAATATGCTTTTATCTCTGTGAAAAAATTTCGTGATGATCCGATGAAAATTCCTACCTGTAGTGTGATTGCAGAAAAAAGTGGAAAAAAGGGATGCACAACCGACTATGGCGATATCTCTATTATTTGACCACCTACGCCAACCTACTTTGCATAATTTTAAAGATGAGATTTTCTACTTTCTTAGTCAGGCTTTGCTTTAAAAAGGTCCACAACCAAAGACGTGATATCCGACATTATTATTATAATCGCAAAAATGAAAAGTTGGGTTCTAATAACGACTATTGCGATATCTTCGTTGTTTGACCACCTACGACAACCTTCGTTACATGGTTGTAAAGGTGATATTTTCTACTTTCATCGCGAGGTTTTGCTTTTTATATACCCCTATAGACGCTGAGATATTTGCTTTGGAATAAAATGTTGACTTTTTCTCCAAATAAATTTTTTGCTCATTCCGACCCCTAAATATTATCCGACCAACACGAAAATCAATAGGCTTCTTCCTCTGTGAGACCTCCATTAACCCTCAAAATTTCGTGACGATCCGATCAAAATTGCGACCTGTAGCGTGATTTCCAAAAAAAAAAAATGAAAAATGGGATGTATTACGGACTATTGCCATATCTCCGTTATTTGATCATCTACGCCGACCAACTTTGCATCATTGTCAAGATGGGATCTTCTACTTTCATAGTCAGGCTTTGCTTTTGGAAAGTCTTCAACCAAAGTTGTGATATTCGTCATTATAATTAAAATCGCAAAAATGAAAAGTTGATTTTTATTTGCGACTGTTGTGATATCTTCGTTGTTTGATAACCTATGAGAACCTACTTAACATCATTAGAATGGTGATATTTTCTAATTTCATTGGCAGGTTTTGCTTTTGCTATACCACTTATAGAAGCAGAGATATTCGCTGTCTTTTTATCCAAATAGGTTTTTGGGTCATTACGACCCCTAAATATTATCCGACCATCACCAAAATCAATAGGCTTCTTCATCTGTGAGACCCCCATTATCCTCAAAATTTCGTAACGATCCGACCAAAATTCCGACCTGTAGCGTGATTTCAAAAAAAAAAAAAAAATGGATAAATGGGATGTATTACGGACTATTGCCATATCTCCGTTGGTCACCTACGCCGACCTAGTTTGCGTCATTGTAAAGATGGAATCTTTTACTTTCATAGTCAGGCCTTGCTTTTGGAAAGTCCCCAGCCAAAGCTGTGATATTCGTCATTATAATTAAAATCGCAAAAATGAAAATTTGGGGTTTATTTGCGACTATTATGATATCTTTGTTGTTTGACTTTACATCATTAGAAAGGCGATATTTTCTATTTTCATTGTCAGGTTTTGCTTTTGGTATATTCCATACAGAAGCTGAGATATTCGCTTTGGAAAAAAAACGTTGTCTTTTTATCCACATAAGTTTTTTGCCCATTCCGACCCCTAAATATTATCCGACCATCACCAAAATCAATAGGCTTCTTCCCCTCCGGGACCCCCATCAACATCCAAAATTTCGTGACGATCCGATCAAAATTGCGACCTGTAGCGTGATTACAAGGTTTAGATGGACAGACGGACAGACGGACGGACGGACGGACTGACGGACGGACACACATAGCCCAATCGACTCAGCTCGTCGAGACAATCATTTTGGTATATATAAGTATGGGTCTACGACCATTATTTCGATGCGTTACAAACTTTTTGGCCAAAACCAACTTATAATACCCTCCCCCACATAGTGGTGTAGGGTATAAAAATATATGCAGAGTCTAGACAATGCGTAGAAAAGTATAATACCAAATTTATAGAGATTGGGTACATAAACTGCATACTATAGCAACATCAAAAGAGAAAAAATTATTGTTGGAAAATATTGTTGCAAATATATTTTTTGGTTTGATTCCAAAAATTAGAAAAAACAAGTAAGAAAAGTCTATAGTCGGACGGAGCCGACCATGGGATACCCTATACCACTATCCCTGAACAATCGCTCTCCACGGAACTTCTTTTCAATGATTGTGAAAATTTAATGATCAAATATCAGAGATGTAATGTAAATTACTTAATACTTAATAATACAAAGACATCTTTGTAGCAGGAAAGGAAAATTTAATTCACACAAACTAAAATGTAATGAAACCCACTTACGTAGTACTACTACTTCCGTTGTTTAACAGCTACGTTATTGCAATTTTTACCAATTTCACGCAAAAGTTTCAGTCCATTTAACCCGCTAAGTATGTATCATCTGATCTTCACGTTGGTTTGTACGCTTCTTCTTCATCATAATTTTTATTTATTTATATTATTATTTTGACCTACAGAGCCGCTACAAAATGGGTTAAAATTTTGTTTTTGGTCCATTTCATCCGCTGAACATTTCACGATCATCACCAAAAACTAATCATTTCTATTCTGGCCCAAAACCAACCTCCTTAAAAAATTCGATACAATCGGTCCATAATTGCGGCTTTAAGCTTGTTTACAATATGTCCTAAAGGAATTAAAATATCGACCAAAAATAAAATTTTTATATTTTTTATACAAAAGTAATGGTCCATTTCACCCGCTAAAGAATATCAGATCATCATTCAAAATTGTAGGCGCCTTTTTCGACCTTTTCTCTTACCCGGTGCAAAATTTCGTGACTATTGATGTATAATTGCGACTTCTAACGAGTTTATTATTACACTACAAACAAATAACGGAATATATTAGGCTGTAACTCTATTATCTGATCATGCACACCAACATAATTGGCATCAATTGAAAGGTCAAGCGTTCCACTTTCAAGTATATCTCACTTGTCCGGAATATCATTTCCAGGAATTAAGATATAAGCTGTATTATTTTCACACAAAAGTTTTGGTCCATTTAACCCTCTAAATATTATCCGATCGCCATCTCAAATTGCAAGCTTCTCCTTTGTGATATACTCTTACCTTATTTAAAATTACGCGTTGATCGGACTATTATTGAGACCTACAGAGCCACTAGAAAATTGGATAAATATTATGTTTTTGGTCCATTTCACCCGCTAAATATTTCACGATCATCACCAATAAGAATAGGGAACTATTCTGATCTGAACCCGACCTCCATACAAAATTTCGTGACGATCGGTCCATAATTGCGGCCTGGAGCGTGTTTACAATTTATAATGGACAGACGGACGGACGGACGGACTGACGGACGGACGGACACACATCTCAAATTCGCTTTATCTCGTCGAGATATGAAGATTGGTATACCACATTGAGGGTCTCCGACGAATATTTCGCGGTGTTACATGAATTTTTACCAAAACAAACTTATAATACCCTTTTCCACATTGTGGTATAGGGTATAAATATATATGGGAGTTCTTCAACTATTTCGCTAAAATCCCATACAATAATTAATTTGTACTGCTAAAACTTCATCAAAAACTATTGTTTACCATCGTGAAAGCTTATTTGCTTACTGTGATAACTAATAAGGAAAGGAAATTAAGAGTAATATTGAAATTACAATCATTAAAAAAATGTGGAAATTAAAAAGCCTATTATTCGCGTTGATGCGCATCCGTTTTTGGGTACAGCGAATCAATCTCTTTCAATATTTATGCATATTTCGATGTTTCACTCAGCGGTCAAAGTGTGCCGCCAGTTGCATCACACAATGCAAAAAAAACTTAAAGTGGGTAAAAATCGCGCAATTTGCATAAGATTATGATGCGCATCCGGTTTCAGTAGCATCCATCAAAAAAACGTCTACATACACATATTTCAAACAGATCCTTCAAGAACCGCGGATGTGCCTCCACATTCTATTTTTAATAAAAAAACCCATATTACTCGCGAATCTCTGTAATTTATGACACGCGTTTTCGCAAATATTATAATCGCGTATAAAGGATTCCTTTTACGTAAAAAATTTAAAGAAAATCGCGGTTTAGTACGCGGATTTGTCAAAATAATTTTTTGCTGATTTTCCTATTTTCAGGGTATCTACATCCGCGGTTTTAGTGGATGGATTCGATCGCGGATGGGCTCATTAGATCCGTCGCGTAAAAAAACTAAATTCACGCGGGGTACAAAGGAAATTGAATGGCACTTGTATATTTTAAACGCAAAATATAGGTTTTTAAAAAAATTCACGCATCAAATATTGGCCTTTAGACTCCAATTACTAGGATGCTGTAAGGAGCACACTCATGAGATATGCATTAAACGACTTAAAATCATGAGTTTTATAATCCTTTTATGAGTTTTGAATATTATCTTGTTGCGCGTCCGAATTATTAAAACAATTCAAAAAATCCAGAAATTCCGGCTTCAAAATGTCAGCATCAATTTTAGGTGGATGCAGTGGATATATCGAAAAATGATACAATAGTATCATATTGCCCATGAAGTATTCTTTGAGTCTTTCTTTGGGCATATGTCTATAAAATGTAAGGTTAAGCTAGAAATAGGAAGGGAACATAAAAAAACTTGTTGGCTTCAACCCATTTTTACCTATTTTTCTACATTGATGCCAACACAGCTTCCACGTAAATTAATTTTAATGGTCGACCTTATGCGATTCCTCCTAAAACACTTCATTTTAAAGAATGTATATCAAACTATATAGAATATGTTAACAGTTCGCGAATTCTGAATGGGTGAAACTCGGATTCATCGATTGTAAAATATTTTTGTTTTTCGCCATATATCTATAGGATTTATTCGTCCAATTAAAGAAAATCCAAATAAATATTCATGTGTATTTATTTGATTTGTACATACATACGTACATTCGTACACCCTTCAGAACTGATTGACATGAGATATGACTGTTGTAAATGAGTTTTACTGCATAAAATAAAAACATACCCAGCAAAATTTGACGGAAGGGGTTCTTTGCGATGACGTGATTTCATGTCATCTTTTGCATTGGTTCAAAGGAAGTCGTGAACGATCCGATCTTTTCATTAGGATTTGAACCACTGCAAAGGAAGTCGTGAAAGATCCGATCTTTTCATCAGCATTTGTACCCATTCCATCGATCCAATAGAGATGAGGTTTGTATTTTATTCACACACCTGTTTATTTTCATTTTGGTATGTTCCAGTACTGAAAAAATCTACTAATTTTTACTATTATTTCCGATAACAAAAAGGAAAAATTGTTATCGTAGTAAAAATAAGTAGAATCTTGCAGTTTCTGGAACAGACCAAAGTTGTTAGAACTGTCGTCGTGATGTTGTCTTACATTTCCTGCATATCAAACAACTAAAACTTCTAAACAATTGGTATTATATGAAGTCCCAACCATCGAGCTAAAAATAGAATCGGACTGCACACATTGCTATTTTAAAAGTTCCCTTGTCTGTTCTAAATCTGATATAGAATGAAATCAATCAAATCTCGCTTCTTGGAATTTGAAAAAAAAAGTCCGAAACGAAAACTACTTTTGGAAAGAAACAATTAAAAATAAATTAATTAAGCATAAATGGTATTTTCCATAAAAAGTCTCTCCTCCCCGTTCGTTACATTTTGTTCTTAGAGATCCCTAAAGCAAGCCGGGTTGTAGATCCCTACATATTTCCGTCACTAAACAAAAGAGTATAAATTACCAAAATGTTGTTATAAAATAACAAAATTATAAAATAAAAGTAATTTACGAAATAAAAACACTTAAAGGAGTGCATTTGGAGTCTATGTCGAAATCTGAACTGGTGATGGGAAGATAATTGAGAAAACCTTTTGTAAGATGAAAGAATATCAGTTGCGGAGAACGGAGGAAGTAATCTTTTGCGTTGCAGCGGTGGTGATTACATTGCAATTTTGGATGTAAACTTTTGAAAAACTAAACTGATAAATTAATTGTAGTTATTTCATGAATTCGTTTGAATTAATAAAGAGTTTTATTTTTCATGAAAACCATATTTCAATACAGCATTTCCATTTTCCAAACAATATGAAAATTTCATGCCAAGAGGTTGGTGAAAATGACATGCCAAAGCATTGGTTAAAATGACATGTCAACGCATTGGTTAAAATGACATGCTTAGGATCAAGAAAAGAACGCCATCTTTTGGGGTCCACGCTCATATAAAATTCATCGATGAAGATGCTAAAAAGATGACATGCTAGATCACTTGCACCCATGATTGAATGTCATCTTTGGCATCGAACATTTTGCTGGGTATAAAAACCATCAAACAATCAGATGAGCTATCTGTTTGGATATTGTCAATATGAACTACTGAGTAAATATCTGTAAACAGTTCTACTGTCATAGTGACTGATTGAAATAGGATGGTTCATGGGAGTGCACCGTAATTCAAGTTTGAATTTGTGATACTTCAGCGTACCTTAAACAAGCCTTTAGATTATATTGGCAAAGGTGTAAGTAACCGTACCCTTTCGCTTAAAATTGCTTTCTTCTCCTCCATCCCAATACATGATCTGGGACAACAGCAACTTTTATTGCAAAACTAGTTGATACTGCAAATTCGCAGTAATCATTTGCACGGTGCGGTCATAAAGATGATGGATGGCTGGCTACATAGATGGATACAAGGGAAGTGGTAGTACACAATATTACGATAGTAGTTGCGGTATGGCAAGAGTTACAAAAATAAAGGATGACGTGTGAATGTTTGGTACATTGATATATCCGCTTCAAAGGTTGTTATGCTTCACTCTCAATTTCTTCGGTGTATGAAGATAAACAACAACAAAAATATTTTGTGTTTAAAGTATGTCAAAAGTCTTACTTGCAGAATTCGTGGTAAAACTGTAGTAAAAGGATTGACGAGAACACACTTCATTAAGCCATATATGTATGTATGACAAACACAGATCGATCGAATGTGTGAACAACAAGAGGAACGTTGATGTTGTTGTGACTCTGATTGAATGGGACTGAATTAGATTGACTAGATTCTGTTTGATTGGCGGTTTGTGGTCTCAGCAGAGTTTAGTCAAGAAATCAACACTAATGTAATTTTCATGAGGTGGACCTCATCTGTGGGTGTTTGGAAGCTATGTTAGGAGGCAATTAACTCTGAAATTGAACGTGAAGTTTAATCAAAATAGTCGGTGGTGTAAAAAATATATTACTTACTTACTTAGCTGGCCTTTTACAGAACATTTGTTCCATAAGCCGAACTAAGAAAAAAATCTCCAATCCTCTCTGTTTGCTGCTGTATTTTCCCAATCTGGGATATGTAGCTTTGTGATATCTCGTTTCACTTGTTCGCTCCAACGAAGCTTTGGCCTTCCAGATCTGCGAGAACCTCCATGCGGCCCGTATTTATACGCCTTTTTAGCGGGTTCATCATCACTCATTCTTATAACATGGCCTAGCCATCGCAATCATTGTCTCGATTCGTTCAACTATATTGATGTCATTGTATAGTTGATACAGCTCGATGTTCATACGACGCCGATATTCGCCGTCAACACAGATTGGCCCGTAGATCTTTCGAAGAATTTTTCTCTCAAACACACAAAGCACTGCCTTATCTGCTTGAGCAAGTACCTATGCTTCGGAACCATACATTAGCACGGGTAGTATCAGTGTTTTGTACAGTGTTATTTTTGTTTGACGAGAGGTGGCTTTATTCCTAAACTGCTTACTCAGCCCAAAGTAGCATCTGTTAGCCAACACTATTCTTCTTCGTATTTCACAACTGATGTTATTTGTTGTGTTTATGGCGGTGCCGAGGTAGACGAAGTCCTTTACTACCTCAAAATTATAGGTACCAACATTCATAGATGGTGCGGTGTTTATGGACATATTACGCGTCGATACCATCAACTTGGTTTTTACGCCGTTTACTGCCAGACCAACTTTAGCAGATTCTCTTTCGACTTTTGCAAAGGTGTCAGTTACTTCCTTTACCGATCGACCCATGATGTCAATGTCGTCGGCATAAGCCAGTAACATGTGGCTGTTCGTGTATATCGTTCCATTTCTTTTGACCTTCGCGTCTCGTATGACCTTTTCCAGCAGGATGTTGAATAGATCACACGACAGGCCGTCTCCTTGTCTGAAACCTATTTTGGTAGTAAACTCTTCGGAGAGGTTCTTTCCAATTTTAACTGAGGATCTCGTCTCAGTTAATGTCATTCTACAAAGTCGAATGAGCTTTGCAGGAATACCAAAATCAGACATGGCTTGGAACACCTTTGAACGTATAGGGCTGTCGAATGCTGCTTTATAATCGACGAAAAGATGGAAAGTGTCGATCTGCATTTCTTGGGTCTTTTCCAGGATTTGTCTCAAGGTAAATATCTGGTCAATGGTGGATTTGCCAGGTCTAAAGCCGCACTGATAGGGTCCAATAATTTCATTGACCATAGGCTTTAGTCTCTCACACAATATGCCAGATACTATCTTATATGCAATAGGGAGCAGACTTATGCCCCTATAATTGGAGCACACAGTCTTATCACCCTTCTTGTGGACTGGACATAGGATGCTCACGTTCCAATCGTCGGGTACGCGCTCTTCCTGCCAGATGGTGCTAACTAGCTGATGCATACACCTTATCAGCGTGTCGCCTCCGGTTTTGAACAGCTCGGCTGGTAGGCCATCTGCTCCTGCCGCCTTATTATTCTTCAGCCGGTTTATTGCTGTCCTTACCTCATCTTGGCTGGGCGGTATACATTCAATACCATCATCTGGGATTGGATCTGTGGTATCTTCGCCGTCTTCACTGCTATCGGATACCAACAATTTGGAAAAATTTTCTTTCCATATCCTGAGCACACTATCTGTATCAGTTACCAAATTACCTTGTTGATCTCTACAGGAGGATATTCCTGTACCAAAGCCATCAATTTGATGCTTCACTCTTTGGTAGAATTTTCGGACTTCGTTCTGTCTCCTGTACATCTCCATTTGTTCACACTCCCTCTTTTCCATTTCTCTCTTTTTCCTGCGGAAAAGACGTTTCTCCTCTCTCCTTTTCTCCCGATACCTCTCTCGTGCGCTACGCGTTGCTACTGATTGTAAAGTAGCCCTATATGCCGCATTTTTTTCTTCGGTAGCAGCACGGCACTCCTGGTCATACCACGGATTCTTTGGTGGAGGTCTCTGGTATCCAAGTACTGATTTTGCGGCTGTTTGCATGGAGTGGGCAATATTTTGCCATTGTGCTGATATGTTATCGGGACGAGAAGCGCTATCATTAAGCAATTGGGTCAGTTGAGTGGAATATGCTGTGGCTATCTGTTGTGTTTGCAGCTTGGCGATGTCCAACTTTCGTGTTGTGTCTGTCCGTGCTTTATTTGCAACGTTTAGACGGGTACGTACCTTTGCTGCAACAAGGTAATGGTCCGAATCTATGTTTGCTCCTCGGAACGATCGTACATCCAACACGCTCGATGAATGTCTTCCATCTATCACAACGTGATCAATTTGATTTATTGTTCTTTGGTCTGGAGACAGCCAAGTGCCCTTATGAATATCGAGATGCTTAAATCTGGTACTGCTAACTACCATGTTTTTTGCCGCTGCGAAGTCTATCAGCCTCATTCCATTGTCTGATGTTTCACTATGTAGACTGAATTTCCCAACTGTTTGTCCAAAGATATTCTCCTTTCCAATTTTGGCATTAAAATCGCCTAGAACAATTTTAATGTCATGGGCAGGACAACGGTCATATGTTTCTTCTAAGCTCTCGTAGAATATATCTTTGGTCTGTTCGTCCTTGTCTTCGGTTGGGGCATGAGCGCAGATAAAGCTGATGTTGAAGAATTTTGCTTTAAATCGAATTTAGCAAGTCTTTCATTCACGGGGGTGAAGCTGGAGACCAGATGTTTTAACCTCCGACCAACTACAAAATCGCAACCAAACTCATGCTTTGTGTCATGGCAGCTATAATACAGTGCGTCACCTTTAGGTGTTGTTCGGATAAATAGCTCTCAATAAGATGTATCGAGGACTGAGAAAAGTTAAAAAATTTACGCAGTTTAAGGCAGAGGGTGCTATGGTCGACAGTGTCGAATGCCTTAGAATGGTCTAAAAGAACCAAAAAACATACCTTGTTATCATCGATGTCGCTTCTTATTGATTCTGAAACATCTATTAGTGCAGATACGCAACTGTGATCGGAGCGGAATCCTGATTGCACTTTTGTCAGTAAAGATTCACGTTCAAGGAATTCCGACATCTGTATATGAATTATTTTTTCAAAGACTTTGGAGAGATAAGGAAGTATTGCAATGGGTCGAAACTCTGAATTACGTTTTGGTACTGGTATGATCTTTGCGTGTTTCCAAATGGTGGGGTAAACACTGGTGATTAAAATGGTATTAAAAAGGTGAGTGAAGTGGGGTAGTAAACGTGGGATTAGGATTCGAATAAACTTAGGATCAATTTCATCTGGACCTATGGCGTTCGATTTGACACTGGAGAAGCAGCTCAGAACTTCTAGATGTGTGACACATCGAAACTCAAATATTCCCTCCGAGCGTATGTCCTCATAATCAGACGTGTAGAAAAGGGGATCTGCATTCGTAGTTGGTGTATTGACGAAAGCTGTGTTAAGATCGTCTACGTCGTCTATACAAGAGCCAGAAGTTTTGGTTTTTCCAACACCTATATCATTAATAGTATTCCATTTACTCTTGGAGTCAAGTGCAGAACTGAACCGAGAGTAGTAGTATTCGGTTTTAGCAGATTTTATGCTACTATTGACCGTTCTGCGCGCGAGGCAAAACTCATCGTGGAGTTCAGGCGTTTTGTAGCGTTTCCACCTAGAATATGCCCTATCTCTCTCTTGTATTTGTCTTTTAATATTAAGGTTAAACCAGGGTTTGTTTTTAGGTGTGATTAATTTATTTTTGATAGGAACAGTGGCGTTGTATAACAGAAGTATGTTATTTTGCAGGAATTGGAGTTGTTGATCAGCTGAAATTAGAGTATATATTTCATTCCAATTGATTTGCAAAAATTTATCTTCCAACTCATAGTAACACAGATTCCTATAGTCACGAAACGAATATGTTTGATCGACGGTAAATGCATTAAAACTGTATGAAAGGAATATTAGATCATGCCTCGAGAAGCATGGTGCTGATACTTGATCATAGAGCAGAATATTGGAGGTGTTATTGACAAAGAATAGGTCTAACAAAGTATTAACTGTTGAGGAGAAGTGGGTGGGTATCGTTTTATTGACTGCATACAAACCCAACGCTAGCATGTTATTTGTCAGAAGGGAGTTCGCAATTATATTAGAGTTAAAATCGCCAGTGAGTATAATATCACTATACCCCAGAGATATACTTTCAAGAATTTCTTGTAAGGGATTCAGATCAATAGAACTGTTTGGACGATAAATACATCCTACTAGCATTTTCTTATTATTAGATTTGAGTTCTATGAATATAAATTCAATATCATCACCCGTTTTTGACTTTAATATGAACTTCGCATTTAATTTGTTTTTTGCAAAAATGGCTACTCCGCCGCCACGGCGCTCTCTATCAGATCTAAACAGAGTATATCCCTGAAGATTAATAAATGCATCTGGAATAGAAGTGTTGAGCCACGTTTCAGAGACACATATCAAGTCCATTTCTGAGTTTTCAAAGATATATTTAAATTCATCTGATTTATTTACTAAGCTTTGCGCGTTTATGTGACATATATTAACGCCTTTCCGTTGTCTGGCTAAAATTCTGACAATATTTTTGGTAGCGTCACTGGAATCTATTTCAGTATTACCGAATTGCATCATAATTAACAATATAAAGATAGAATAGAGTGGCATCAGTATGGAACATAGCTAAACATTTTTGCATCCAAACTGTTGGTATGTAAAACTGATCGGTGAACAAGTGTAACGATATGATGGAGCTTAACACAAAAAGAACGTAATTGAAGTATGAAATAATATTATTGACAATTAAACATATTGGTAAAAAAGATATGTGTAAGAAATATAAGCGTAAAAGAGTATCCTGTGCTTTGATTGCGATTCTATTGAGTATGTGGTTCCATGGCGGGTCCTTGTTCCGTTCTCCGAAACTCATCAAGTATTTTTTGGTGGTAGACACATACAGGATCGCTGTTGTTGAAACTTCTGATGTATACAATACCACGAAAAGTATACGCAGCTTGTATTAGGCCTTTTTTCTTTAGATGTAAGGCCTCTTGCAGAAAATGAAAGTTCGTGTTTGAGATGTTCTCGTTTATGTAAAACTGAGTATAGCTTACATGCCCGGAATGTCTCTTCCAAGAATAAAGATATAAGCTGCATACTAAAATTTTTCACAATTTTCACACAAAAGTTTTGGTCCATTTAACCCTCTAAATATTATCTGATCGCCATCTCAAATTGCAAGCTACTTTTTCGTCATATACTCTTACCTTACTTAAAATTTCGAGGCGACCTGACTATTATTGCGGCCTACAGAGCATCTACAAAATCGGACAAAAATTATGTTTTTGGTCCATTTCACCCGCTAAATATTTCACGATCATCACCAATTAAAATAGCGATCTATTCTGATGTGAAACCGACCTCCATACCAAATTTCGTGACAATCGGTCCATAATTGCGGCCTGGAGTTTGATTACAATTTATAATGGACAGACGGACACACGGACGGACGGACGGACACACATCTCAAAATCGCTTTATTTCGCCGAGATATGAAGATTGGTATACCACATTGGGGGTCTCCGACGAATATTTCGCGGTGTTACATGAATTTTTACCAAAACAAACTTATAATACCCTTTCCACATAGTGGTGTAGGGTATAAAAACTAAAATAATAAAAAATTATGCATATATGGGTGACGTAGGGGATGGAAGATACCAAGGAACGGTCCTGACCGGTTTTAACATGGCAAAGCACAGGATTTGTCTTGGTCCCTCTTTCATCTCAAGTGGACACTGACCTCCCCGTGGTGTCACCTGGGGAACTGCCTTTAACACCCGTTAAAGGTAGTGAGCTAACATGTGCCGCGCGTTCACCCATAAGAACGTTAAAAACTTGGGTTTGGGCGTCGGGTTAGTAACCCTCCCCTAGAAAAAAACAGCCTACTATGAAAAAAGGAAAGAAAAGAAAAACAAACCCCTCTAAAGTTGACGAACCCCGCAAACGTTTTAAGGACCATGATCTGCGAATCTGCTCCTGGAAACGCTTGACCTTTCTATTGATGTCAATTGTGTTGGTATACATGATAAGATAACAGAGTTACAGCCTAATATACCCTGTTATTTGTTTGTAGTGTAATGATAAACACGCTAGAGGTCGCAATTATACCCCAATAATCACGAAGGTTGGGAGTTAGGTAGAGGAAGATGCCTATAATTTTGGATGATGATCTGATATTATTTAGCGGGTGAAATGGACCATTACTTTTGTATGAAAATACAAAAAAAAAATATTTTTGGTCTATATTTTATATCCTGGAGGGCATATATAGAACTACTGATCTTCCCCCTGATGAAAATTGCAATAAAGCGAAACAATTATTATGTTAGAAATTTTTATATGTGGAAAGCTAATTCCCAAGGGTAAAGGTGTAGGGTATTGCATGGTCGGCCCCGTCCGACTATAGCCTTGGCTTACTTGTTTGATATTCAATATTTTTAAATAGATTTTCTTCAAAGATTTTCACCACTACAAGTGGACATTTTTGAAGCAAAAAATTCGAAAATGGTGTTTAAAATGAAATCCATCTTCTTTTGTGGTGATACTAAAACGCGGTCACATTGTGCAGCTCCATGCTTATATTGGATATACCTATTGTCTATAAAAGTAATTTAGAATTCTTTGAAATATGCTAAGGATTGCACATCATATATAAACTCTTTACAGGAATTGCTATGCTTTGTACCTTAAATAAGCATAACGCATTAAGTTCCTGCTAATGGTGGCGGTACTAAATTGAAGGAGAGTATACCTAAGCATGAAGCTAACAATCTAACACTCATTCATAGTTAGTCGTAACATTTTTCACAGACAAACCCAAGGACAATATAAACCACAACAGCATCCGTTATCATGGGAAAATGTAAATTTTACACTGTAGTCACCTTGAATGCAGTAACCACCATGGGTACCATAAACCTCAAGTATTCACATGTGAAGACAGTAAGTCACATTGTTGGCAGTAACACAGTTTTGCATGATCTTGCAAGCCTGGCATATTCCTGTTCATAATGTCCATTATTGACAAACAGCATGTCAAACGTGGAAAATTCGTCATTTCCTAGATCAATAAATACAGTTCAAATCCAAGCTAGACTGCTACATAAATGTTTATGCGAATAATGCAGGACTGACCTCTCGCCAGATGGTAACAATAATTTCCAACGTGTAAAACTCCCAAATCAATTTTGAAGTAATCGGCCAGTCTCCGTTGGAGATTTTCTTCGAAATATTTTGTTATGTCTGCTATGTGTTCGTGGGCATAACTCCCGGATTTATTTCCGGAGTTATCTCCTAGTTCATTGATGAACAACAGAAATCAAATAATTATGGGACTTAAATCCAGGCACCGATTTTTCATAACGTATTACCTGACATGAAAATTTAAAACTTGTTTCCTAATTAAAGTTTAACAATCCTATAATTGACATTTACGCTTGTTCTCGTTCAAGATTTCAAATATTACTCATTAATATCTTTTTTCCTTCCGGATATTAGGCGAAAATAAAACATTAAAATATCCTTCGTTGCGGCTTGCCTATTTACACACAGAAACAGAAACATACTGATGCAGCTTATTTCTGCTAAAAAAACTTAGGTTTGTCAAATAAAACGCTTGTCGTTTCATTCTGCCACCATTTATATTTTAAATACAAGCGTTTTATTTGAGAGATTCCATCATGAGAAAGAATATATTTATTGAGGCTAAGCGACAAATTATTTTCTAGTTGTAAGTGCATTTCTAAATAAAACACTGAAACTTAATTTTTTTAAAATATATTTTATTTTTAACTTTTTAGTAAATACATTTTTTTGACCACTGAGAACAAAATTATAGACAATTTAGGCCGAAAATTTAGATAAAAACTTTAAAATGCCTGAAATTGTGTAGTACCGTTATATAAAGGCTATACCAAAACCTAGACTTATGTCCATAATTTTTGGTGGAGAAGTTTCTGTACCATTGGGGACTCCAAATGCCAAGTTAGAGCCAATTCGGCCTCAAAATGAAGATAAAATCCTCATAATACTTGAAGTCGGGTGGTACCGCTATAAGGGGGCTATACCAAAACCTGGACCTATGTTCACAATATTTGGTGGGGAAATGCCTGTATCATTGGAAATCCCAAATGCCAAATGACAGCTAATTCGGGCAAAAATGAAGATAAAATCCTCACAATACCTGATCGGGTGGTACCGCTAGATGGGGGCTGTAGGAAAAATTGAGCCCATATTCATGTATTGTCATCCAAGTCTGAAAAGTGTGCAAAGTTTTAGTCCGATTGGTCAACTGCAACTGTGTCAAAATTGAGTTACCAGATTTGAAATGCAATTTAAATAAAACACCGTAAAAACACTGTAAAAATTGTAAAAATGGACCAATATTGGTTTTGATTTCATATTCATGTATTGTCATCCAAATCTGAAAAATGTGCAAAATTTTAGTCTGATTGGTCAACTGCAAATGTGTCAAAATTGAGTTACCAGATTTGAAATGCAATTTAAATAAAACACCGTTAAAACACTGTAAAATGGACCAATATTGGTTTTGTTTCCATATTCATGTATTGTCATCTAAATCTGAAAAGTGTGCAAAGTTTCATTTCGATTGGTCAACTGAAACTGTTTTAAAAATGAGTTACCAAATTTGAACTAAACGAACCAAAGCAAGTTAAATAAAACACTGTAAAAAATATTTTGCACAGTGGTATATAGGAACAAATTTCTTGCAAATTTTAAAAAACTTAGAAAAAATAGTAACTATACGAATTCCACTACCACATAGTACTTACAACTTTTGTAATGAATTATAGTTTAATATAAACAAGTAAGAACGGCGTTAAGTTCGGCCGGGCTGCACCCTCCGCCATGAATTGTAATGAAGTAAAATGGAACAATTAGTTTCCTTTTGTTTATGTAGAAGACTGAATACAAAATTTCAGTAATTTCGGTAAAACAATGTAGCTAACTTTCAAAATACCGAAATTCGGAAGATACCGTTTACTGGTGCTATACAAAATCGTCGATCTATACCGACAAATTTCTGACGGAAAGTTTTTAGACTCAAAAAGCTAAATACCAAACTTCTGATATTGCGGTAAGATATTGTGGCTAAAACTTTCAAAATACCGAAAATAAAGTGGTGCACATCTACGGCGGATTTAGGAAGACGTAGACCTAAACTGATAATTAACTTCTGGAATATTTTATAACCCCATGGAAGACTAAATAACACATTTCAGTCATTTCGGTGGGAAATTGACGTAACAACCTTCAGAATTACGGAAGGAACCGTTCTATGGGGGTTATATGAAAGCGTGGAACTATACCGAGAATTTTTGGGGGGAAAGCTACCATCAACGAAGACTAAATACCAAATTTCAGTAATTTCAGAAGAATTTTGCGCCCACAACCTTCAAAATACCGAAAATCGGAAGGTACCGTTCTATGGGAGATACATCAAAACGTCGACCTATACCGACAAATTTCTGACGGAAAGTTTTTAGACTCAATGAAGGCTAAATACCAAATTTCTGATATTTCGGTAATATAATGTGTCTAAAACCTTCAAAATACCGAAAATCAAGAGGTACACATCTATGTCGGATATAGGAAGATGTAGACCTATACTGATAATTAACTTACGGAATATTTTATAACCCCATGGAAGACTAAAGTTTTAGCCATTTCGGAGAAACATTGAGGCCACAACTTGCAAATACCGAAAATCGGGAGGTATTGTTCTATGGGGGCTATATGAAGTCGTGGATATATGCAGGCAAATTTCATATAGAAATGAAGACTAAATACCAAATTTCAAAATGAAAAAAAATTTTCCAGAAATTTCTATCGAGCTTCGCGTTTTGAGTATACCTTGACACTTATTTGGACAGTTTTTGGCGAAGATTGTATATGCACCAACTATTAGGCTCCATTGTTCGCCTCTGTTTTGTCAATTTTCGAAAGTTGTATAGAAGTTTTTATTCCGAATCAAATCGATTTTCATTTATTTTCAAGCGTCTTTTTAGGAAAATAACAGCGAAAAGGGTTAAAAGGATTCGGTCAGATTCCGATTAAAAGATGAAGATGACAACGCTGAAAGTGGTATCCATAGTTTTGAAGAAAAAGGTACAAATCCACAAAATTGGTGGGTTATTTGAAAAATCAAGAGCTCCGAGGTAATTTTATTGAAAGTGAGGTTATGGCATATAAGTATACCTTTAAACTGTAAGTAAAAACATATTCGAAAGACCAACTTCCGATTTATGCGGTATAAAATTTAAGCTGTATACTGATACTGTTCAGATCCTGTCATGATACTAAAACATGATGTCCCCACTGAAAAGGCGTATGAATTCAATCAGTTTAGTTCCCGTAGAGCTGGAAGGCAATTACAAATGGCCAAATACATACATATGTACACTGGAACTCTTGGTACACTGTATGTCTGTACATCAAAAAAGGATGATATTCAAAAATTTAAAGAAAAAAACAAAAAAATCCGAGGTACTGGATATTTGTTGTTCGAATTATTTGACAAATATTCTTTATCAGGCGACATAAGTAGGTAAATACTTATTAAACGTTAATTAGTTTGTGATATTAATTTGACTATGTTATTCACGTCGGAAGTAAATATAGGGTGACGAAGTAATCGACAACAGTTACCAGAGCCATTGCATCTAATTCCGAACTTGCAATGCAAGTAGAATTCGGGAGATCACGTTAAACAGAGAAGTCACAAAAAAGCAAAATAGTTTAATTGATTAAAACGCAAATTTATAAAAGCACTATATTCAGTATTAAATTCAAATTCCTACGATGGCATTCCTTCCTTCATGTTCAATTGCTTGAGTGAAAAATCGGCGGTGAAAACAAGAATTGCAGAAAACCATCGATTATAAAACGAGTAGGGCTTTATGATATTATATTGCTCAACTTGTAACGACAAGTTCCCTCCGGTTGCTGGGATAGCTCGCGGGGGTCCAGAGTCCGTCACAGAAATTTGTAAGTGGAAAGACCGAGAGAGTGATAACACGGGTTTCTTGTTGGGTTTTAATCAACACTATTTTATTATTTCGTTTTCTTTTAAGGAGTGCACAAAGGTAAATTTTTAAGTGTATACAAAGCTTTGGAATTCCGGCCGCTCGTTCGAGGTGACCTGGCTAAGTTCACCTATCCGCCCGCCGACGGTAATCCAGCCTCGATGGGAGACCCGAGTAGGTTCCGGATATTGGTTGTGTGGGAGACCCGGATAAGTTCTCCGTCTATACCGGCCTGTTGGGTGACCTGGATAAGTTCGCCCACCGGTCTGGTCCTCCTCCAGATACGTTGCCGTGAAAGTATGGGCTAAACGATGGATATGGGCAAGCTTTCTGTAGGCTTCGCAGGAGACCTGGATAAGTTCTCCGAACTACTTGACTAACTGGACGAGTGGGGAAGAGGACTCACGCGAAAGGGGGTTCCAAAAGTTAAGGACACTTCATGGAACCTGCAAAGGTTACGCGTGGACCTAAGAGATGCGGACACTCCAAGGAGTCTGGGCAAGAGTACACGAGTTCCAAGAGTTGCGAACACTTCAAGGAATCTGGGCAAGAGTACACGAGTTCCAAGGGTTGCGAACAATTCAAGGAATCTGGGCAAGAGTACACGAGTTCCAAGAGTTGCGAACACTTCAAGGAATCTGGGCAGGAGTACGCGAGTTCCAAGAGTTGCGAACACTTCAAGGAATCTGGGCAGGAGTACACGAGTTCCAAGAGTTGCGAACACTTCAAGGAATCTGGGCAAGAACACGCGAGGGAGTTCCAAGAGTTGCGAACACTTCAAGGAATCTGGGCAAGAATACGCGAGGGAGTTCCAAGAGCTGCGAACACTTCAAGGAATCTGGGCAAGAGTACACGAGTTCCAAGAGTTGCAAACACTTCAAGGAATCTGGGCAAAAATACGCGAGGGATTTCCAAGAGTTGCGAACACTTCAAGGAATCTGGGCAAGAATACGCGAGGGAATTCCAAGAGTTACGAACACTTCAAGGAATATGGGCAAGAGTGCGCGAAGGAGTTCCAAGAGTTACGAACACTTCAAGGAATCTGGGCAAGGGTACGCGAAGGAGTTCCAAGAGTTACGAACACTTCAAGGAATCTGGGCAAGAGTGTGCGAGGGAATTCCAAGAGTTACGAACACTTCAAGGAATCAGGGCAAGAGTACGCGAAGGACTTCCAAGAGTTACGAACACTTCAAGGAGTCTGGGCAAAAGTACGCGAGGGAATTCCAAGAGTTACGAACACTTCAAGGAAGCTGGGCAAGAGTACGCGAGGGAATTCCAAGAGTTACGAACACTTCAAGGAATCTGGGCAAGGATACGCGAGGGAATTCCAAGAGTTACGAACACTTCAAGGAATCTGAGCAAGAAATTTAATATCACCACTCTGACTCACCTGGTTATCTGCGATTTTCCACTTCCACTCGATTAAATTCGCGCACTAGTTGACTTCACTTCCTTTGAACACTGACTGACCCCCATTCAATTTCCTCCCGTCCTTTTATAGGAAAAACAGTTGGTACCTATTACCCAAAAAATAATTTGTGGTACCCATCACCTAATAGAAAAACCACGTGTTCTTAACAGATTTCATCGAGGAATTCATTATGTAATTCAATATAATTCAACATATATAATTCAATATTTATACTTTAAACAACAATAACAACAAGAAAAGTGGGGACAAAAACAAGCGTAGCGACTTTCGTCGTCACACTGCTCCCCCTCCATGAAAGAGGCGGCTAGTCGCGCCCGGTCACAAAAATCTTTCCTTGTCGGTTGACCTGGACCCGCAGTCTTCTACCCGCCACTTTGAATACCCGCTTATACTGACGGTGGGGTGACCAACGCCGCAATGCTTCTCGAAGGCACGTCAGTAATCCGAGCTTGACCTCTTCGGGGAATGCTTCACGGCATTCAAATGAGATTTCCGCCGCGGAGACCGATGGTTTTGGTACCACCACCACACTCGGAATCGCGGGCGTATTGGGGCCATCATCACTCTTATCCGGGCTTCGACATTGCTCCAACCGACGGTTGACCCTCGTTTGCGTATACTCGGATTCCGACTCCGAGTCCGGAGCGTATCGGGGCGACGGGGAGGAAAGTACTTTCCGTCCGGGCGTCGCACAGTGCAAAATATGAGCACTTTAGGCGGAACTTTACTAATAACTTTTAAAGGAAAAGGTGTAGATTCCTAAAATTTTGCACAAATGTTTCTTATATTAGTGGACAGTGTGGGACGCAAATTGGGCCACCTAGACCTGCGGTTTCCTGTAGCGGTCATGTAACGGTGGCTGCCGTTTTTACGTTTTACATTCATTTTTCAATCGATTTTGATGCAAATTGGTATATTGAGTTTTCAGCGGATAGAAAACTTATGTACAAAATATTTTCATATAGGTTCGCGTTTTGGAATAGCCCCACATGCCGGGTTCCCTCATATTGTATTGTATTTTAAAGGTTAAAGACAAAAATTGCAGCCGATTTTGATGCAAATGTAAATTTTAAGATGTTAGCGAATAAAAAACCTCCTCACACAAAAGCTGTCAACATAGGTCCACTTCTGGGTGAAGCCCCACAACCCTACACATCTATTAAAGAGTAAATGTCAATATTTTTGTTTTCATTTGTATCTATAATGTTTATTGGTCCATTCAGCAGGTCTGTACCATTAATTTTGTTAATAATATCTTTCAGATCAAGTTCAGGTCTGCACTGCATTACAATTTTTAACGTATTCTGGTATTTGTACCGCATCTAAAATGTTGCACTATATGTAAATCACCAACATTTAGAGGTCAAAACTATGAAAAATTGCGAGAGGTTTCTTAATTTTACAGAAATTATCACCGTTAGAATTAGTGAGTCCATTTCTTCAAAACACAGTCAACAATGGCGTTCATTGTCGCGTTTACCTTCCACTTTTGGAAAATGCAATTGAATGAAATTCCCGAAGTCTTTTTAGAAAATCTTGAATATCTCCAAAGACCGCGCGATACCGCACCAGTTTTATAGCTTTGCGAACAGAGGAGAATCCAATCTTTCAGATTATATATATATATATATCTTAACACGTGAATGTACGTAATTCACTTTTGAAATGACCACGGAAAATGAAAAATTACAATTTTGAAAACTTCAAAAAATCACTTCTTTCCGACTAAAATTGCACGAAAACAATAAGGGTTTTTTGCATTTTTTTAAAGTGTAAAATATCATAATTATTTTGTAAAATATTAAGAAAAATAAATCATGCATACTGACTTACCATTTGTCCGCGCCACTCCATTTTTTTAATGAATCAAAAATACATTTCTTACAGAAAAATAATATATTAAACAAAAGTGCAACTTTAAGTGCATTTTTTAGTCGTTTCGTGGAGTAAATCGGCAAACTGAGTATGGACCATTTGCAGTGGAGTACTTAGCTAACGAATTCAATAAAGTTTAATTAATTCCATTTCTTTGAAAATCCCTTAAAGTTCCACTAAACTTCCCAAATTTCGCACTGTGCGTCGGTGGAAGACCCATGCCAAAAAATATGCCGCGACCCGGGGTCGGTGGAAGGCTGGTCAGATCGTCCTCGATTGACATTGGAGACACCATAGGAGGGGGAGTGTTCGGGTAGCCCGGCGCTGGGAGAGCCCGTCGGGGTGGCGTGGCTGGCCCTTCATCATCCGAAGACAAGATTATTGTCTCCACTACCTTCGGGGCTGGTAAAGCCTTAAGCAGTTTCCTCCTCTTCGGAAGAGTTGAGTCCTTCTTTGCGGGTTGGGGAACGCGAGCTTTCCTATTAGGTTTGGACGCAGGTGTTGAGCCCCCGGCACTGCTCTGCACGTTACCAACCTCCTCGCTGTGAGCCGGGTGACCAGTACCGAACAAGGCTTCAGGGACTCTACGAGCTGGTGTTGGTGCTTATAGAAAGCTTTGGTACGTGGTGGCTGTGTGGATTGGTCCATTCTTGGTTCTTCGGAATCTGTGGGGAGAGAATAGATAGGGAGTGGATTAGTAACCATACAATGTTTAATACTTTCAGGCTTAGATATGTAGGGCTCAAGTCGCCGAGGTGAGCACTCCTTTCAGTCTTCTCACCAGGTCTACGAATTCTAACAATAACTGGGGACTGAAAACTAACGACCTCAAATGGACCGTCGAATTTTGGGGCCAGTTTTGCCGCAAAATTTCTGTTGCTTTCGACAGTGGATGCTGCCTAACTAATACCTGGTCTCCCACATCTGGGGACCATTTACGGCGCCTGAGGTTGTATCGAACGTCTCTGGTCCTCCCCCGTTCGCGCCAAGTTCTTTCTGACGATCTGAAAAATCTCCTGTAGCTCTCCTGCCCTTTGCGAAGGTTCCCTGTGACGAGCTCCTGTACCGGTGGTGACATCGTCGAACAACGCACCGGGAAGCCTCGGTTCTCGACCCTGTACGAGGAAAGCTGGGCTGTACCCAGTCGATTCTGAAAAACTCGAATTTACCGCCAATGTAATCTCTGGTAGAAAATCGTCCAACGGTTGTGCTTGTTCTGCGCCAGCTGAGCAATTATAGTCTTGACCGTCCTGTTTGCTCGTTCCGTCGGATTCTCCTGAGGGCAGTATGGGGCTGTAAATTGTCGACGAACACCTATCTCCTGCAGGAATGTCTCAGAACACGACTGGTGAACTGGCTACCGTTGTCAGTTATTAGCATCTTTGGCGCGCCAAACCGGGCCAATATTCTTTTCTCGGAACGCCCTGACAACCCCTTCCCGCTGTGGCCTTTCTCATTGCAACCAGCTCAATCCACTTGGTGAATTTGTCAATAAACACTAGCAACATGCTATTCCCGTGCTTCGTCCGCGGCATCGGTCCCACGAAATCAGCACACACGACGGCCCACGGTTCTTCGGGCACCGAGATTAACATTTCCCCTGCTGGCGCCTTTTGGCTCGGTTTGTACACTTGACAGGAGTCGCAACTCCGCACAAAACCGCGTAACGTCCCGAACCATACCCGGCCAGTAATAGCGACCACATGTTCTCTGAATGGTTTTCGAACGCCCAGGTGTCCGGCTGCAGGCTGGCTATGGTTCTCACGTAAGACGCGTTCCCGCAGAGGGAGAGGAACACACATCTTCCAGGGCGTATCATCGTCGTCGTTCGCTGTTCTCTGTATATGACGGTACAGCTGCGTCCCTACTATGGCATAGTCCGGGTATTTCTCCGGTCCGTCTTGACCGCCTCCATTTTCTCCTTAAGCCAAGTGCACTGGGTAAGCGACTCTTCGACAGCCCGCTTCAAGGTTTCAACCGGCTGTCGGGACAAAGCGTCTGCTACTACATTTAGGCCCCCTCTTCTGTACTCGATGGTGAATGTGTACTGCTGCAACTCCAGCGCCCAGCGAGCCAGTCTCCCGGTAGGATTGTCGATTGAGTTGAGCCACTTCAATGCCAAATGATCGGTGACTACCAGGAAATTGTACCCTTCAAGGTATTGACGCATTTTCCGAATGCCCCAGACGATCGCCAAACATTCTTCTTCGGTAGCGGAGTAGTTTTTCTCCGCTCCGTTCAACGTTCGGCTAGCGTATGCAATCACTCGCTCCCCCTCGTCAAAGATTTGGGTTAAAACGACACCAAGGCCATGATCGCTGGCGTCTGTCTGCAGGATAAATTTCCGGGTGAAATCGGGGCATGCCAGCACCGGCGCTTGGGTGAGTCTAGCCTTGAGTACTTCAAATATCGTCTGCTGGTCTTCCGTCCACTTCCAGTGCTTTCCCTTCTTCAGAAGCGCCGTGAGAGGCTGGGCCAGTGTTGCGAAGTCCGGCACAAATCTTCTATACCACGAAACAACGCCGAGGAACCGACGCAACTCCTTTAGTGTTTGCGGAGGTTCGATCCCTTGGATTGCTGCTATCTTATCTGGGTCAGTATGAATACCTTGCCCGCTGATGACGTGACCCAAGTACTTTGTCTCTCGCTTGAAAAATAAACCCTTAAAATAAACCCGTAAACGACGGAAAACCCTTCGCAGATTCTCCAGATGCTCCTCCAAAGTTCGTCCAATGACGATAATATCACATGCGGTTCCATTTCCGGCCCGATAACGCTGTCCAGAGCCCGCTGGAATGTAGCCGGTGCCGAGTGAAGCCCGAAAGGCATAACTCGCCACTGATACAACCCTCGTCCAGCTACGGTAAACGCAGTATACTTCCTACTTTCCTCCTCCAGAGGGATCTGCCAGTAGCCATCCTTTAAATCAAGACTGCTGACGTATTTCGCCTCACGTAGGCGATCTAAGATGGTATCAATACGGGGTAAGGGATAAGCGTCTGGCTCGGATCGGTTATTTAGTTGCCGGAAGTCTATGCACAATCTCCAGGTCCCATTCTTCTTCTGGGCTAACGTAATGGGTGAGCTATATGGGCTGTGTGAGGGCTCAATGTATCCCAGAGCCAGGAGCTCGTTGATTTTTCCGTCGATGATTGCTTGCATGGCGGGGTTCCGTGGGGCGTAACGAATTTTAAATGGCCGATCGTCCTTCATGGTGATCCGATGGGTAGCTGCCGTCGAAGGGCCGTGAATCTCCCTGAATCGCTGAAGTTCAACTTCTAGAAAAGACTGTATCTTTGCTTGCGCGTCAATCGGAAGCTCACTTACCATGGTATGCCCCGTTGCCTCAGTCAATTCTTCCTCGTCTACCGACGAGGTCAGCATCGTCCGAAGATACGGCCGGTCCGACCGGGCACCAAACACACAGCTTAGACCGGCGCAGGTTATACGGGCCTCGCTTCTGCACAGAAAGTCCAGACCTAGTAGTAGCTCTTCCGTGGCATCAGGCATCACTAGCAATTGTACCTGCAACTGAAGATTACCAAAAGTTATCAGCGCGTGAACCGCCTCCTGGATTTGCCGCTGGGACCCGTCCGCTAGTGTAACGTTAGCAACGTGTGGAGTGCTCACAAACTTATGATGAATGGCGTCTCGTAGTCTCTCGCTGATGAAGTTACTGGTAGCACCTGTGTCGACCGTAGCGGCAACTTGCCGGTCGGCGATTAGTATCGTCGCCACCAATCGAGTCGCCTCTACATGGAGTGAAGTTCTTAGTTGAGGGGGTGACTCTCTTGAGCGGATCCGCTTCCCCTCGGTTTTGGCGGATCCGGTTGCCGTTTCCCGACATACTTCGACAGCACGCTACTGTACGCACGCCCTTACGACCACATTCCCAACAAAACAGCACCTGGGAATTCCTGCACTGCAATGCGAAAGTGTCCCTGCTGGCCACACCGTCTACATGCCGTTCTCGGATCTATTACCGCCGACTGATCGTCCTGTTCAACTGGCTCTATGAGACGATGTAACTCACGGACGGGACCAGAACCCGCAGGTAGACTCTCTAAATCCTCCGCCATCTCCAGTAGGTCCTTAAGCGTGTGAAAATCCCGGCGTCTAATGTACCATAAGTACTCCGGTAAGGCGTTCCGGAAGATTCTCTCGAGCTTTTGATCCTCCGTGTATGTGCTGTGTCGCATCAAATTTTGCATGCTCAGAGTATATGCCTTGAAGGGCTCCGTGGTTTCTGCTTCCTTTTCCGTATTTCGTCCTCCAGTTGCTCGAAATACCGCGACGGTAAGAAGAATCGAAGAAAATCTTCCCGAAATAGTTTCCATGAGGTCCACTGCTGATTGTTGTTTCTGTACCATATCAATGCGTTTTCCCCTTAGAACTTCGGGCATCATCCGGGGTAATCCATTCAAGTCCACCTCATACATGATTGCTAACTCTTCAAGCCGTTCCATGAATTCAAGGGGTCCGCGAGATCCATCATAGCTTACACTCCATTTTCGCACCTGGTCTGCCAATGCCCTGGGGTCCCTCTCGACAATGCCAGCCGTCGCGTCCGCCCTGGGTGGTATCAGAGGTTGAGTGGTACCGCGAGTACCTGGCAGGTCGCGAAAAGTCTGGCTTGCCTCTTCCGAATGGTGTGTCTTATAGGAAGTTGTGCCTGCTCCGGTCACCGTGAGGAGCGGTGCCTTGAGCGGCGTTGAAAACTTTGATTCCTGGCTCGTTCCTGGTTTTTCCGAATGGTGCTTTTCGGCAGAAGGTGTGCCTACTCCGGTCACCGTGAGGAGCGGTGCCTTGAGTGGCGTTGAAAACTTTGTTTCTTGGCTCGTCCCTGGCTTCTCATGTTGCTCCTGTAACTCAAGAATCCTCTCGAGACGTTTCGGATCGTGCTCTTCCGCCAATAACTGAGCAAAACGTCTGCGCAACTCGTCTACATTTCCGGAGGTTGTGCGGTCAAACTCTTGGAGATAGGCACCAGGTCCTCTCTCCGCAGAGTATAGGCCCAGGAAATACGCAGCGAGCTTGGCATTATCAATGCAGCAGCCTCTGCTTTGTAACTGATGCGACTCACTCTCACGAAAACCTGTTAATTGGTTATACACTCTCAGGGTCCCTGCTCGGGCGCCACTGTAACGACAAGTTCCCTCCGGTTGCTGGGATAGCTCGCGGGGGTCCAGAGTCCGTCACAGAAATTTGTAAGTGGAAAGACCGAGAGAGTGATAACACGGGTTTCTTGTTGGGTTTTAATCAACACTATTTTATTATTTCGTTTTCTTTTAAGGAGTGCACAAAGGTAAATTTTTTAAGTGTATACAAAGCTTTGGAATTCCGGCCGCTCGTTCGAGGTGACCTGGCTAAGTTCACCTATCCGCCCGCCGACGGTAATCCAGCCTCGATGGGAGACCCGAGTAGGTTCCGGATATTGGTTGTGTGGGAGACCCGGATAAGTTCTCCGTCTATACCGGCCTGTTGGGTGACCTGGATAAGTTCGCCCACCGGTCTGGTCCTCCTCCAGATACGTTGCCGTGAAAGTATGGGCTAAACGATGGATATGGGCAAGCTTTCTGTAGGCTTCGCAGGAGACCTGGATAAGTTCTCCGAACTACTTGACTAACTGGACGAGTGGGGAAGAGGACTCACGTGAAAGGGGGTTCCAAAAGTTAAGGACACTTCATGGAACCTGCAAAGGTTACGCGTGGACCTAAGAGATGCGGACACTCCAAGGAGTCTGGGCAAGAGTACACGAGTTCCAAGAGTTGCGAACACTTCAAGGAATCTGGGCAAGAGTACACGAGTTCCAAGGGTTGCGAACAATTCAAGGAATCTGGGCAAGAGTACACGAGTTCCAAGAGTTGCGAACACTTCAAGGAATCTGGGCAAAAAATACGCGAGGGAGTTCCAAGAGTTGCGAACACTTCAAGGAATCTGGGCAGGAGTACGCGAGTTCCAAGAGTTGCGAACACTTCAAGGAATCTGGGCAGAAGTACACGAGTTCCAAGAGTTGCGAACACTTCAAGGAATCTGGGCAAGAACACGCGAGGGAGTTCCAAGAGTTGCGAACACTTCAAGGAATCTGGGCAAGAATACGCGAGGGAGTTCCAAGAGCTGCGAACACTTCAAGGAATCTGGGCAAGAGTACACGAGTTCCAAGAGTTGCAAACACTTCAAGGAATCTGGGCAAAAATACGCGAGGGATTTCCAAGAGTTGCGAACACTTCAAGGAATCTGGGCAAGAATACGCGAGGGAATTCCAAGAGTTACGAACACTTCAAGGAATATGGGCAAGAGTGCGCGAAGGAGTTCCAAGAGTTACGAACACTTCAAGGAATCTGGGCAAGGGTACGCGAAGGAGTTCCAAGAGTTACGAACACTTCAAGGAATCTGGGCAAGAGTGTGCGAGGGAATTCCAAGAGTTACGAACACTTCAAGGAATCAGGGCAAGAGTACGCGAAGGACTTCCAAGAGTTACGAACACTTCAAGGAGTCTGGGCAAAAGTACGCGAGGGAATTCCAAGAGTTACGAACACTTCAAGGAAGCTGGGCAAGAGTACGCGAGGGAATTCCAAGAGTTACGAACACTTCAAGGAATCTGGGCAAGGATACGCGAGGGAATTCCAAGAGTTACGAACACTTCAAGGAATCTGAGCAAGAAATTTAATATCACCACTCTGACTCACCTGGTTATCTGCGATTTTCCACTTCCACTCGATTAAATTCGCGCACTAGTTGACTTCACTTCCTTTGAACACTGACTGATCCCCATTCAATTTCCTCCCGTCCTTTTATAGGAAAAACCAGTTGGTACCTATTACCCAAAAAATAATTTGTGGTACCCATCACCTAATAGAAAAACCACGTGTTCTTAACAGATTTCATCGAGGAATTCATTATGTAATTCAATATAATTCAACATATATAATTCAATATTTATACTTTAAACAACAATAACAACAAGAAAAGTGGGGACAAAAACAAGCGTAGCGACTTTCGTCGTCACAAACTGTGCTACCAAATATTTTTATTTACATCGCAAAACGTGTTATTTCCTTAAAAAATATATCTTAGTCCCGATTTACAGTTGCCTAATTTGTTCGCGGCTTTTTTTTATTTTTTATTTAAGCAAATTTTACAATGTATGCTTACCTAATACTACGACTAGTCTCAAGGAGTAAAAGTGACTAACTAGTAGTTTAATTCTGTTAAATAAAATAGATCAATACTTAACTAATTCGTATTATTAAGAATGATGCATAGATAAAATAATAAAGAATGTTGCTATTTTCAATTCTGAAGTGACAGCAAATCGAATGGCTTTTTACGTTGAAGTCTTCAAGGTAGATTAGATGTTTGGAGAAGATTTGTAGCTTCAATGTTGTCATGTTGATCAAGACGTGAGTAATAATTTTTGGTGATGAAGTATATTTCCTCTTTTACGGTGTTAAGATTTAGGTCTCTGTGCAAATCACTGTTTCGGATGTACCAAGGCGCTTTTACAATATTTCTTAGCACCAACAACAAAGTTACAGCCTAATATATTCCGTTATTTGTTTGTAGTGTAATAATAAACTCGCTAGAAGTCGCAATTATACATCAATAGTCACGAAATGTTGCACCGGGTAAGAGTATAGGTCGAAAAAGATGCCTACAATTTCGAATGATGATCTGATATTCTTTAGCGGATGAAATGGACCATTACTTTTGTATGAAAAATATAAAAATTTTATTTTTGGTCGATATTTTAATTCCTTGAGGACATATATATTTCGCAAAGTAGCCTACATATGAAAAAAACTACTGACCTTTCCTCTGATGTAAATTGCAATAAAGTGTTTGCAGATAACGGGCCTACTGCCTAATATATAATGGGTTCTGTGTAGAGAACCACATTTTTATCCCATGCTACATATTGTCTCTCCAAAAGTTTATGTAACACCACGAAATATTCGTCCTAGACCCCTTATTTGGTATGCCAAAATTCATACCTCGACGAGATAAAGCGATTTAGCGATGTGTGTCCGTCCATTAAAAATTGAAAACAAACTTCGCAATTATGGACCGATTGTAACGAATTTTTAAGGAGGTTGGGTTCGGACCAAAATATAAATGATTAGTTTTTGGTGATGATCGTGAAATGTTCAGGGGATGAAATAGACCAAACCAAAATTTTAGCGGCTCTGTAGGTCAAAATAATAACCCGCAAAATTTTAAACAAATTTGAGTTTATGATGAAAACCAACGTGAAGATCAGGGCCTTATTTCACGAAACAACTTATCAACTTTTCATTTTGCACTTATCAATATTTTTGACAATTCTCAAAGTTAAGTGTTCCACAGAACCATTATTTTTGATAAGTGATAAGTTGCTAATTATAAAGTGAGTTTGCTTACTTCTCAAAAAAATGTAGCTCTTTTTTTTTATTTCTGTTCCACAAACGTTATTTCTGCTAAGTGAAAAGTTGTAACGGCAAAGCGTATTTTGCTAAGATTTTGCAAAAAAATTTGCTCTTTCCTTCCACAGAAAACTCTGCATTTTGATTTTGCAGATCAAATTTTGATAAGTTTGCCAATGTACATTGTTAAAGCGAGATTTTGTTCGGAAATAGTGAAAACACGGTTATGACAAGAAATTGTAAAGATTTTTCCGAACTTCTACCCTCTGAATCAACCATCCTACTTCGAACTCTCACTATCCGAAATTCCACCCTACGAGCAACCCCATTCCGAACTTCCACCCTGCGAACAAACTCACACATCGATCTTTCTTGATTTTACATTTAGTCTAAACTCTATTTGAGAGACTATTTTTATTTATTACTATACCCTCCCCGATAAAATGGAGCGTATATTAGGTTTGTCATTTCATTTGTAACTCATCGAAATAATCATTTGCGACACTATAAGGTATATACATATATTTTTGATCAGCGTAAAATTCTAAGTTGATTTAACCACATCTGTCCGTCAGTCTATTGTAATCACGCTATCTTCCGAACGAGTTGAGATAGGGGGATGAAATGCTGTTTACACGTGTCTTAAATCAAGTTGGAATTTGAGATTTGTTATAGCCCCCATATAGCAGTGCCGTCGATTTCAGCTATTTTAAGGTTTTTAGCTACATTTTCAGAACGAATTAGTTATAATATGCTTCCAAAACTTACCGACATAGGCCAATCTTTTATTATAGCCCCCATATACCGCCCAATTTCAGCTACTTTGGGGTTATTAGCTACATTTCCAGGACGAATTAGGTATAATTCAGTCAATCACCAAGAAACGTCTCCACAAAAAATTATGGATATAGGTCTACGTTTTTTTATAGCCCCCATATAGCAGCACCCTCCGATTTCAGCTATTTTAAGGTTTTTAGATACATTTCTAGAAGGATTAGTTATAATTTGGCAAGTAACTTCTCCACTTTGTGGAGAAAGAAAACTAATTACTCTACTATTTCGCTTAATTTTATTGTATTTTATTTTATTTGTATTTCCCTTCATTTTATTTTAGATTATTTTATTTCACTAAATTTTATTTTGTTTTATTTTATTTTACTTTGTTTTATTTATTTTTTAACTTTATTTTATTTCAATTTACTTTACATTATTTCACTTAATTTATTTATTTCACTTCATTTTATATTGTTTTATTTTTATTTATTTTTTATTTTATTTTATTTCATTTTATTTTTTATTTTATTTTACTTCATTTGATTTATTTTGATCTTATTTTAATTTATTTCATTTATTATTTAATCTTTATTAAAATTATTTTATTTTATTTTATTTTTATTTCATATTAATTAATTTTGTTTTATTTTATTTTGTTTTATTTCAGTTCAATTTATTTTATTTTATCTTATTTTATTTTATTTATAGTTTAATTTAATTTATTTTATTTACTTTTAATAATATCAGTTTCTTTTCATTTTTTCGCTCGTCTCAATTTTACATGTCTTATTTATTATTGCCAAGTAAAAAATAATGCAAAGATGATAAAACGTTCTGTGGAACAAATATCATTCACACTTTGCAAGAGAACTGAGAGACGTACCAATATGGCGGAAAAATTGAGCAAGAGAGCACAACAACTGTGCTAAAAGAACAGTGATAGACAAATTTGCTAAGTGCAAGGGAAATTGAAAAGTAATTTTGTGGAACAAAAAAAGGTTATCACTTTTCAAAATAACTACTTTTTGATAAGTGCAAAATGAAAAGCGATAAGTTGTTTCGAGGAATAGGGCCCAGATAATACTTATCGGGTTTAATGGACTAAAACTTTTGTGTGAAATTGGTAAAAATTTCAATAACGTAGCGGTTAAACAACGGAAGTAGTAGTACTACATAAGTGGGTTTCATTACATTTTAGTTTGTGTGAACTAAATTTTCCTTTCCTGCTACAAAATGTCTTTGTCATGCTAGATAACGTTTTGGTTTTGGTCATAAAATTATACATTACATCTCTGATATTTGATAATTAAATTTTCACAATCATTGAAGAGAAGTTCCGTGAAGAGCGATTGTCCAGGGATAGTGGTATAGGGTATCCCATGGTCGGCTCCGTCCGACTATAGACTTTTCTTACTTGTTTTTCAATGTGTTGGTCTTTGGAGTATCCCCATAGCTGGATTCCGTATGTCCAGACTGGTTTCATTTCTAGCTTATAGATCATTAACTTATTGTCTATTGTTCGAGGCTATTGTCAGTTTATAGGAGAGAGAGTCGAGGAAAATAGAAACACTTTGCCTCTCAGTACCTTCTCTCTTCATCAAACTGACAATTGCCTAATGTGCATCTTCTTCAAAGATCGTCCTAAACAGTTCAAAACAAAGAAATGTAGCGGTTTGGAAATTAATTAGTGAGACAAGTGTGGTTGTTTCTACAACCTTACCTACTATTTTAGAACCCAAAGACTTGACCACGGCCACTTTTTACAAAACTTTCTACAAAACTACTAAACCGATTTTCCTAAAATTTTCAGGGAATGTCCCCCGAAGAAAATAGGATTTCGAAGTGGACAGGGTATTTCCAGATATTTAAAAAACCCTATATCTTTATGAATAAAAATCAAATGCCGTCATAACCCAACATAGCTTTTTATGGAATAAAAATTTTATCACGCCCACATTATTCAACTGAACCGATTTTCCTGAAATTGTCAGGGAATGTACAGATTTTATTGAATTCTAGAGGGGGCGGGATAACTCCCCCATGCGATATTTTAAAAAGACGCTATTTTTTGCAAAATTTACGCATGCAAAATTTACGCATTTGGGGCCCAAAGATCCGACCAAGCCTGTTTTTTAATATGTTATATCACCAATACTATTGAAAAGTTTCCATTAAGTATGCAGCAAAATCTCATTGATTGCCGTTGTTATGTATATTTTATGAATTTCCCCACGCCTTTCTTTTAAACGCTATATCTATAAGTCAAAATTATGATTATATAGGTTTCAGCATAAATTTTGGGAGGCAATGGGGTTGTGTGTACCCTAGGTACATATTTGTAGCCAAAACACACACCCACTTTTTAAATACTTTATATCGTAAAAAGTGATGATCACTCCCACCCTTTTCAATACATTTTTTTTCAAAACTACTGAACCAAATTTCATGCAATTTTCACAAAATTCTCAGGAATGTTTCGTTGTCCAAAATTATTTGCTATACTTATGAGTGCATCGGCTTGCAAATTAATTTTCTACAGAGCGGCTGTTGCGCTCCCGGTCAAGAAAAACGATATATTTACAAATTTCCTTAAATGGTGAAGTTCAACGGCCCATCAGCCATGAAAAACTAACTTTTAACTTAACTTTTATAATTAGATCGCTTTAGGATAAAGACAGGGGACATAGACGATAATAAATCCTAAACAGCATCAATGGGAGAACAAATCCGACAAAGTCTGTGAGAGAAAAGAAAGGTTACAGTCAAAATATGTTGATAAATTTAAAATCCTCCTCGGTTTGGCAATTTACCAAAGAAGTAAGGTAGAAAATACCTATTTTTGAATTGTCAAGCATAAAGTCCATAAAAATTGTCATTAAAGCTCATTACGACGGGCCAGCAACGCTGACCGGGGTCTGCTAGTAGCTGATAAAACAACAAAAATACAAAAAATCAAAAAATTGTTTCTATTAGGATCAGTTGTGACCCTACTTAACTAGGATATTTCTTTCTGATTATATATCTATTTTTAATTTAATTATATTTATTTAATTCGTCCCTTTTTTATTCATTGTGACCCTACTTAACTAGGATATTTTTTTCTGATTATACATCTACACTTTAATTATAAAACAAGTAAGAAAAGTCTATAGTCGGACGGAGCCGACCATGGGATACCCTATACCACTATCCCTGGACAATCGCTCTCCACGGAACTTCTTTTCAATGATTGTGAAAATTTAATTATCAAATATCAGAGATGAATTGTATAATACTTATGACCAAAACCAAAAAGTTATCTAGCATGACAAAGACATTTTTGTAGCAGGAAAGGAAAATTTAGTTCACACAAACTAATATGTAATGAAACCCACTTATGTAGTACTACTACTTCCGTTGTTTAACCGCTACGTTATTGAAATTTTTACCAATTTCACACAAAAGCTTCAGTCCATTTAACCCGCTAAGTATTATCTGATCTTCACGTTGGTTTGTACGCTTCTTCTGCATCATAAACTCAAACTTTGTTTAAAATTTTGCGGGTTATTATCTTGACCTACAGAACCGCTACAAAATTGGTTAAAATTTTGTTTTTGGTCCAATTCATTCCCTGAACTAATCATTTATATTCTGGCCCGAACCCAACCTCCTTAAAAAATTCGTTACAATCGGTCCATAATTGCGGCCTTAAGCTTGTTTACAATTTTTAATGGACGGACACACATCGCTAAATCGCTTTATCTCGTCGAGATATCAATTTTGGCATACCAAATAAGAGGTCTAGGACAAATATTTCGTGGTGTTACACAAACTTTTGGAGAGACAATATGTAGCATGGGATAAAAATGTGGTTCTCTACACGGAACCCATTATATATTAGGCAGTAGGCCCGTTATCTAGCAAACACTTTATTGCAATTTACATTAGAGGAAAGGTCAGTAGTTTTTTCCCATATGTAGGCTACTTTGCGAAATATATATGTCCTCAAGGAATTATCATAAATAAAATTTTATATTTTTCATACAAAAGTAATGGTCCATTTCACCCGCTAAAGAATATCAGATCATCATTCAAAATTGTAGGCATCTTTTTCGACCTATACTCTTACCCGGTTCAAAATTTCGTGACTATTGATGTATAATTGCGACTTCTAGCGAGTTTATTATTACACTACAAACAAATAACGGAATATATTAGGCTGTAACTCTGTTATCTGATCATACACACCAACATAATTGGCATCAATTGAAAGGTCAAGCGTTCCACTTCCAAGTATATCTCACTTGTCCGGAATGTCACTTCCAGGAATTAAGATATAAGCTGTATATTAAAAATTTTCACAATTTTCACACAAAAGTTTTGGTCCATTTAACCCTCTAAATATTATCCGATCGCCATCTCAAATTGCAAGCTTCTCCTTTGTGATATACTCTTACCTTATTTAAAATTACACGTTGATCGGACTATTATTGAGACCTACAGAGCCGCTAGAAAATTGAATAAATATTATGTTTTTGGTCCATTTCACCCGCTAAATATTTCGCGATCATCACCAATAAGAATAGGGATCTATTCTGATCTGAACCCGACCTCCATACAAAATTTCGTGACGATCGGTCCATAATTGCGGCCTGGAGCGTGTTTACAATTTATAATGGACAGACGGACGGACGGACGGACGGACGGACGGACGGACTGACGAACGGACACACATCTCAAAATCGCTTTATCTCGTCGAGATATGAAGATTGGTATACCACATTGGGGGTCTCCGACGAATATTTCGCGGTGTTACATGAATTTTTACCAAAACAAACTTATAATACCCTTTTCCACATTGTGGTATAGGGTATAATTTATGTCTTGTTGTGTTGAAAACATAAATAAATATTAATAAAGTAATAATACATATGAAGTAATAATAACTTATAACTTGCACATAGTTTTTACAGGATTCTACTTTTACTAGGGGCGATATTTCTGGATATTCTGGAACCTTCAAAAAATCTGAAAATATACTGATATGCATTGTTGATGAGCAGCATCAACACACCAAAAAATAATGGAAATCAAAAACCACTTTTTCAAAAAGTGTCCGATTTCAATCAGAAACCCCATATATACTCTCTCTGTCCACTACGACTATCTTTTCCGTATTTTTTCTCTTTCAGCACTCTATCAGAATGAACACAATGGACCATAACGTGTGTAAGTGAAGCGGCTGTCTATTATGACAGCCGCGCGTCCTTTACCTAACCAAACCTATCTTATGTATGTATGACTTGACAGCTAAAATATGTATGTAGCAATCATATAACAGAAATTCTGTGGAAAACTAGTGCACAGAGGTAATAGTGTAGGGTATCACATGGTGGGCCCCGTCCGACTATAGCCCTCTCTTACTTGTTTTAAATAAATATAACCGTTCTTTTGAACTTTCAAGAAAAATTCACAAGGTGTATCTATTATTTTGAGCAGCTATGTAGCTCATCTGTTTCACTGTGCAACACGAAAATTATTAACCATATTCTGACACCGCAGCGTGATAAAAGACCAAAAAAGAGAGGACACGTGTCTCGCCGTTTTTCCCTATCTCATCAACTTTCGCGGTTATAGGCTTAAAAAGGTTTGAGGCTTTAATGTAAAAAGGGTCATTTAGTCAGGGCTATATCTTCCAAACCGTTACGAAATTTGAATTCATCTCAGAGGCAAAGTTGTAGCTCTTGTCTTAAAAAACAAAAATTGTGAACACATATAATTCATCAAACTTCATCTGCAAGGTCAAAATCGCCATAGTCAAATTTCTTTTACATTTTTTCTCAAGTTTTTTATACAGCTATCAAAATGATCAAATTTGAAGCGAACAACCAACTACAAAAATATACCTCAGATCTCAATAAACATCTTTCTAGAATATACGAACTCTGAAAAAACGGATCTTAATGGTCAAAATAGCAAAACAATGTCGATTTTTATCCTCTTTTCTCGGATTCTGCTCCATAGATACTAAACCGTTCAAAACACAAGAAAACAATCAACCGCAATATTATAGCAAAGGCATCAATAAACAACTTTCTGGAACAAACGAAATGTCTATGAACGGTTCTTAATGCTAAAAATAGCAAACATCTTTTGAAAATATCCAATTTTTATACTTTTTTCTCCGACTCTGGTCCAAAGCAACCGCCCAAAAATTAAGGTCAGTCAACCACAAAAATGTACCTAAGATTTCAATAAACAACTTTTACAACATATGAATATTCTAGGAATGATTCTTAGGGCTGGAATTCACGAACAATTAAATTATTTTTAACATTCCCCCTGCTCAGGTTTGGAAATAACAAACTGTTAAAAACTCAAGGAAATTTGAAAGGTTTGTTATTTACGGACCTGAACAGGAAAGAATGATCTAAAATAATAGATTTTTGAGCTTGAAAAATCGTTCCTAGAATCTTCATTTGTTCTAGAAACTTGTTTGTTGAAATCTAAGGTACATTTTTGTAGTTGACTGTATCCTTAATTTTTGGGCGGTTGCGTACCAGAGTCGGAAAAAAAGTATAAAAATTGGATATTTTCAAAAAATTTCTGCTATTTTACCATTAAGAACCGTTCATAGACATTTCGTATGTTCCAGAAAGTTGTTTATTGCTGCCTTTGTTGATTGCTTTCTTGCATTTTGAACGGTTTAGTATCTATGGAGCAGAAGCCGAGAAAAGAGGATAAAAATCGAAATTGTTTTGCTATTATGACCATTAAGATCCGTTTCTACAGAGTTCGTATATTCTAGAAAGATGTTTATTGAGATCTGAGGTACATTTTTGTGGTTGGTTGTTTGCTTCAAATTTGATCGGTTTGATAGCTGTATAACAAAACTTGAGAAAAAAATTTAAAAGAAATTTGACTATGGCGATTTTGACCTTGCAGATGAAGATTGATGGATTATATGTGTTCACAATTTCTGATCTCTAAGACAAGAGCTACTACATTGCCTCTGAGATAGATTCAAATTTCGTAACGGTTTGGAAGATATAGCCCTGACTAAATGACCCTTTTTACATTAAAGCCTCAAACCTTTGGAGGCCTATAACCGCGAAAGTTGATGAGATAGGGAAAAACGGCGAGACACGTGTCTTCTCGTTTTTTGTGTTCTATCACACTGTGGAGTCAGAATATGGTTAATAAAACATGACACAAAAAATTACACACAGTGTTTGGATATTGCCAATATGAACTACTAAGTCAATAATTGTAACCATTTCTACTGTCATAGTGACTGATTGAAATAAGATGGTTTACGGAAGTTCACCGTAATTCAAGTTTAAATTCGTGATACTTCAGCGTACCTTAAACAAGACCCTAGATTACATTGGCAAAGTTGAAAATAACCATACCCTTCCGCTTAAAATTACTTTCTTCTCCTCCATCCTAATACATGATCTGGGACAACAGCAACTTTTATTGCAAAACCAGTTGATACTGCGATTTTGCGGTATTCATTTGCACGGTGCGGTCATAAAGATGATGGATGGCTGGCTTCATAGATGGATACACAGGAAGTCGTAGTACACAACGATTCGAAAGTAGTGGCGGTTTGGCAAGAGTTACAAATATAAAGGAGGACGTGTGGATGTTTGGTGTATTGATATATCCGCTTCAAAGGTTGATATGCTTCAATCTCAATTTCTTCAGTGGATGAAACAACAACAAAAAGATTTTGTGGTTAAAATATGTCAAAAGTCTTACGTGCAGAATTCGTGGTAAAACTGTAGTAAAAGTATTAACACACTTCATTAAGCCATATACATACGTATGTATGACAAACACAGATCGATCGACTGTGTGGATAACAAGAGGAACGTTGATGTTGTTGTGATTCTGATTGAATAGAACGGTCACATTGTGCAGTTCAATGCTTATATTGCATATACATATTGTCTATAAAAGTAATTTAGAAATCGTTGGAATATCCCAAGGATTTCACATCATATATAATGTGAATACTTTCCAGGAATTTCTATGATTTGCACCTTAAATAAGCGTAAAGCATGAAGGTTCCTGCTAATGGTGGCAGCACTAAATTAAAGGAGGGTATACCAAAGCATGAATGTAACAATAAGCAGAATTTTGTGCTTGACATAGTCGTAACATTTTTCACAGACAAACCAAAGGACAATTGAAACCACAACAGCATCCGTTATCATGCGAAAATATCATTTTACACATCAGTCACCTTGGATGCAGCAACCAAGAACTTGAAGTGGGTTCCATAAACCTCAAGTATTCACATGTGAAGACAGTAAGTCACATTGTTGGCAGTAACATAGTTCTTAATGTCCATTATTTACAAACAGCAGTCAAGGTGGACGAATTATGAACAGGGATGAATGTTTTTAGATGTTATTGAGAAAATGCAACAGAAAAGATAATTACAAGTGTGTGCTGATGACTAAAAAGGTGGAAAATTCGTCATTTGCTAGATAAAAATTACATTTCAAAACCAAACAATAATGTTACATAAATGTTTTTGTGAACAATTCAGGACTGACCTCTCCCCGGATGGTAACAATAACTTCCAACGGACAAAACTCCCAAATCAATTTTGAAGTAATCGGCCGGTCTTCGTTGGAGATTTTCTTCGAAATGTTTTGTTATGTCTGCTATGTGTTCATGGGAATAACTCCCAACAATTTGCTGGATTTATGTCCTAGTTCATTGATGAACAACAGAATTAAAATAATTATGGGACGTAAGTCCGGGCACCGATTTTTCATAGCGTATTACCTGACATGACAATTTAAAACTCGGACCCTAAATAAAGTATAACAATCCTACAACTTGACAATTACGCTTGTTCTTGTTCACGATTTCAAATATTATTCATTATTATCTTTCTTTCGTCAGGATATTATGAGAAAATAAAACATGAAAATATCCTTTGTTGCGGTTTGCCTATGTACACACAAAAATACGTACATATCTGTGATTGTTGTTACTGATGCAGCTAATATCTGCTAAAAAAAACTGAGGTTTGTTTTGTTTTATTTTTTGTTGTTGTTGTAGCTACTACAATATCAACAGAAATTTGATTTTGGCTTTGTTATTTTTCTTGCCTTCTCTGCTCGCTTACGGTCTGTCATAGTGACTGACTGAAAAAACAAAACTCCATAACGTACAACAGAAAAATTATAATTATGTTAAACAAAGACTAGAATGGGAAAGAAAAACAATGATTCTATTCTACTACTCGCAATGAAAGAATGCGAAGTGTTTCGGTGAATGACTGATATCAAATAAATGCGACAGAGCGCAACTTTTTTAGCAAGTCTCGGGGAAAAAGCATACCACCAACAACAACAGCAAAATAATGACTAAAAGAGCTATCGAATGAAGAGGTGGTGCTCAGATGTACACAGAAAGTCATAACAATACAATGTGTTTTTTTATACGCTAACAGTTTTTGGTTTCCAAAAGAGGAAAGGGTTTTGTCAAAAATGAACTACACGCAGAAAAGTATATGTTAGAAATATGTTTGGGACTGGTTGCAAACAAATATATGTTTGGATCCAAACGTAATTTGATTGTGTCCAAACAAATATATGTTTGCAACATTTTGTAACATATCTCAATTTTATTTGTATGGGTACCAACCACCGACGTAGCCAGGGGGGGGCCCAGGGGGCCCCCGAAATGATTTTAGTTCCCATAGAATATTAGCTTATGTTACACATTTTTTAATTTTTTAGTAAAATTTTAAACTGTTTTAAATTGTTCAAGAAATATGGAAAGTAGTTGGAAGCATTACAAAGAATTATTTAACTACATTGGTATACTTATTGTTCAACATAATTGAAAATATAAAAATAAGTTTGGCTTTTTGAGCAATTTTATGCATAGTTCTTGTTAAGTTTTAAGGTGTTGTTTAAGCGTTTAATCGGAATTTGGCTGACGGTGTTACTGAGTTCCGAACAATACGTTTATTTGTATTTATTGAACGTTTGCTTGTAGGTCCAATAAATTGATTGGCAACATCCACAAAAAAATTTTTTGCGACATTTTTTTGAAGTTTTTTATAAGAGCAATTCAACAATAAAATGTAAAACTGTTGCTTAATCTTTGTGGTTTTAATTGTTTGTATATTTTCTCTAACACGTTTTTATAATTAACTATTTTGAAATTCATAACAATTACAAATTCTTTATTATGTTTGAAATTTGCAATATGATATAATTTCTGTTCCCCCACAGTGTCGTAAATGTCTATTGGACAAAAGGATTTTTCTGTCGAATTTTTATGTTTTGTTCGACCTTTCGAATGTTAATAAAATCAATATTATTAAGCTTGAGGTAAATGTTTATATTTTATTAGCTGACCCTGGTGTGCTTCGCTACCCCGAATATTTTGACAAATTTATTTGTAGGCCAGTTTTCGCCACTCTTTGCAACTTTCATTAAAATCGGGTATATAAAGCGTGTTTGGTGCACCAAATACATGAAATCGGAGGAAAATATATATTGGAGCTATATCCAAATCTGAACCGATTTCAATATAATTTGAAAAATTTATTTCTAGACCCAATTCCGTCACACATTCCAAATTTCAATGAAATTGGACATACATAGCGTGTTTAATGCATAAAATACATGAAATCGGCCGAACATATATATAGGCACTATATCCAAATCTGAACCGATTTCAATTCTAGACAATTTTAGACCGATTTACTCTTTGAATAAAATCAGAAGAAAACGTCATAGAAACCCACAGCAATTGTATTTTGGGATGTACTTCCAATGGATGCACATTTCTAGAAATGTTAATTTTTCCTGCTTCGGTAAAGGACCTTGTGACGACAAACGAAATCTAAAAACTGACCGAAAACAGGTTCTTCTTCGTCAAAATCTCAACAAGTACCACTCGACTTTGCGGACAGGAATATACCCTGAGCCTGTGTGAATTGAAACTTTCATCTATAGACAGATGGAATAGCCGCTACACAGCCAAAATCCTTAAACCCAAAAACTATGCATTAGGAGCTTTTCAGAAATTTGTAGCCATTTGCGGAGAAGGTATGGAGAAATGGACCGACATAGTTCATTTTTGGAGTAGATCTTATTTTGGGAGTCATTCCTTTTAAAAGATATAGCGCCCACCAGTCATTTCAGTTCGCCACAGTATAATTTTCAACTTTTGACTCTTAGTCAGGAAATATGGACTTGCCCACGATAAACTTAATACCGCTCTAAACTGCACTTAAACAACTATTTTGAAGGTTTATGAGGGAGGTACCCCAGTATGGCCCATTTTCGAGCAAAAACTAAGTTTGGAAAAAATATTACTAAATCCAAAGTGTGGACCAAAATCAAGAAAACTCGCGCATACCGCTTTAGCTAAAATTCTTGAAATTTGGGGGGAAAATACCAGAAGAAGTAGACCGAAAAGCACCATCTTCGAATTTTGTATATATAAGGCTCGCTGAAATATTGCGATAAACGCAGTATCCGGTTCGAAAGTTGTCGTGAACACTACACATGATTGCCTTAGATGTTCTTTACAGCTTTCGGGCCATTTTCCCTGGAAGTATAGACTTGCCTCTGAAAAACTTTTACGGTAGTAATAGTAGCCCCGAGAACACTTGTTGCAAAAAAGCAAAGCGTTTCCAGAGAGTTTTTATACCCTATACCACAATGCGGAAAAGGGTATTATAAGTTTGTTTTGGTAAAAATTCATGTAACACCGCGAAATATTCGTCGGAGACCCCCAATGTGGTATACCAATCTTCATATCTCGACGAGATAAAGCGATTTTAAGATGTGTGTCTGTCCGTCCGTCCGTCCGTCCGTCCGTCTGTCCATTATAAATTGTAAACACGCTCCAGGCCGCAATTGTGGACCGATCGTCACGGAATTTTGTATGGAGGTCGGGTTAAGATCAGAATAGATCCCTATTCTTATTGGTGATGATCGTGAAATATTTAGCGGGTGAAATGGACCAAAAACATAATATTTATCCAATTTTCTAGCGGCTCTGTAGGTCTCAATAATAGTCAGATCAACGCGTAATTTTAAATAAGGTAAGAGTATATCACAAAGGAGAAGCTTGCAATTTGAGATGGCGATCGGATAATATTTAGAGGGTTAAATGGACCAAAACTTTTGTGTGAAAATTGTGAAAATTTTTAATATACCGCTTATATCTTAATTCCTGGAAGTGACATTCCGGACAAGTGAGATATACTTGAAAGTGGAACGCTTGACCTTTCAATTGATGCCAATTATGTTGGTGTGAATGATCAGATAACAGAGTTACAGCCTAATATATTCCGTTATTTGTTTGTAGTGTAATAATAAACTCGCTAGAAGTCGCAATTATACATCAATAGTCGCGAAAATTTGGACCTGTTGGACCGGTATAGGTTGAAAAAGATGCCTACAATTTTAAATGATTATCTGATATTCTTTAGCGGGTGAAATGGACCATTACTTTTGTATGAAAAATATAAAAATGTTATTTTTGGTCGATATTTTAATTCCATGAAGACATATTTCGCATAGTAGCCTACATATGGAAAAAAAAACTACTGACCTTTCCTCTGATGTAAATTGCAATAAAGTGTTTGCTAGATAACGGGCCTACTGCCTAATATATAATGGGTTCTGTGTAGAGAACCACACTTTTATCCCATGCTAAATATTGTCTCTCCAAAAGTTTATGTAACACCACGAAATATTCATCCTAGACCCCTTATTTGGTATGCCAAAATGCATATCTCGACGAGATAAAGCGATTTAGCGATGTGAGTCCGTCCATTAAAAATTGTAAACAAGCTTAAGGCCGCAATTATGGACCGATTGTAACGAATTTTTTAAGGAGGTTGGGTTCGGGCTAGAATAGAAATGATTAGTTTTTGCTGATGATCGTGAAATGTTCAGGGAACGAAATGGACCAAAAACAAAATTTTTACCAATTTCGTAGCGGCTCTGTAGGTCAAAAAAATAACCCGCACAATTTTAAACAAAGTTTGAGTTTATGATGAAGAAGAAGCGTACAAACCAACGTGAAGATCAGATAATACTTATTTGTACTTTACACGATATGTATTTTATATATTGGTTGTCACTTTGCGTATACATTTTGTATATAAAAAGTGACAACCCATATCGACACCTCCAAATAATAGTATGCTAAGTCTAAAAAGTGAGTTTTTCAGGAGAAGCTCTCAAAGTGTGGACATTTTTTTGAACTTCAGTACTATGCTAAGTCAATATTTGTTTATAACTTCTGTTCGGATTGACCGATCATTACGAAAATTTGACAGAATTTAAGTTAAAGGACGTTCGACACCTCCAAATAATAGTTTGCTAATTCTGAACAGTGAATTTTGCAGGACAAGCTCTAAAAGTTTGGAAATTTATTTGACCTTCAGTACTATGCTTAGTAAATATTTGTTTATAACTTCTGTTCGGTTTGTCCGATTATTACCAAAATTTGACAGAATTTAAGTTAAACGGCGTTGAATATAAAAATGTAAAGAACTTGAAAACATGCTAAGTCGACTTAGCATACTATTGTTTGGAGGGCGTAAAGTACCCATTAGCGGGTTAAATAGACTGAAACTTTTGTGTCAAATTGGAAAAAATTCCAATAACGTAGCGGTTAAACAACGGAAGTAGTAGTACTACATAAGTGGGTTTCATTACATTTTAGTTTGTGTGAACTAAATTGTCCTTTCCTGCTACAAAAATGTCTTTGTCATGCTAGATAACTTTTTGGTTTTGGTCATAAGTATTATACATTACATCTCTGATATTTAATATTTAAATTTTCACAATCATTGAAAAGAAGTTCCGTGGAGAGCGATTGTCCAGGGATAGTGGTATAGGGTATCCCATGGTCGGCTCCGTCCGACTATAGACTTTTCTTACTTGTTTATTTATTAATTTATTTATATTTACTTATAACTAATTATTAGCATAAGGGTAGTGAAGCCATGATCATTGAGGTCTTAAGCTTACACAGCTTATCCATAGAGGTCTTAAACTGCACTTCACTGAAAATTTTTGAAATACTCTGCGGAAGTTTGCCGAAAGGGTAGATTGATCAAAATATCACGAAGGCCAAATTTTGGACCGAATCGGTTGATCTGTTTGAGAAATAATCGTGCTCCCCAGGCGGCTACCCAGACGAACGGACATAGCTAAGTCGACTCCAAGTTTTCTGAAACAGATTTCTTCCAAACACACTTTTTGCCCTAAAGCTATTATTTCGATGAGGCACATTTTGGCTAAAGACTGAGAGTATAAAAAATGTAGATTGGGAAAAATTGTGTTTATGGATTTTTGCTAAAAGAATGTATACATGTATAGACGTTGGATTGGGCGACATAATTTCATTTTAAACGAAGTTAAGACTGGATTCCAGAGATTCCCTTGTTCCTGATAAATTTATGAGAAGATCCAGAATTTATATAAGTGAAGTTCGACGATTGGTCGCCAAAATTAGTCATTAGTATTGGCAGATGCACGATTTGGCGACAGAATTTGTCATTTACATAACCGCGATTAGGTGCTAGAATTTCTTGATGGATAGACTAACTATTGCTCAGCATTAGTTCTCGGCCTTCAGAAATTCTTTGCGATATGTACATCGGAATTTTGCATATTTTTGAAAATTGTAATGTAAAGATATTTGAAAATTAAATGTTATGATATTTCTAAGGTTTTCCATTGTATTCGCTTTCTTTTGGCCTTACCTAAGTGATATCACTGAATTTCATAACATTCACTGTAGTTGTGAATTATTTGATAAATGATCCACCGAAAAATATATGGCATTATTAATATATTCATTGTTTTGACCATATACTGTGACATGTTGTCAAAAAAATTCGAAAAGATAAAATTAGCCAAGAAGTCTTGCGCCATATGAACTAAAAAATAGTATTGAAAATTATTTCATCAGTAGAATACGTCTAAAATAAGGTTTGCATCTTTGCTAAATATGACATTTTCGCTAACATGAACTTTCAAAATTTTGGTCAGGTGGGTGTTTGTTTGTTTTTTTGTGTGTTTTTTGGGTTTGTATTTATATTATATCTAAACAAATATTTGTTTGCACCCAAACATAAATTTGTTGGCAGGACCAAACATATGTTATGTTTGGGACTGATTGCAAGCAAATATATGTTTGCTGCAAAATATGTTTGGGACATATGTTAGAGAGGACTTTTTTCCTCCGTGTACATATAAGAGTACTTCTATCTAGAAAGTACCTACATCTTGCATAACGAGAAAAGGTCTTATTTTATGTTGAATTTCAAATTTACTAAAACCTCAACAAGTATAATGCAATGACCCATAACTTTGATGACCACCTCGCCGTCAAAATTTGGATTACACTGTACAGCAAAATCGAACTTTTTTTTTAAATTACAAGAAACCCCGCACAGATTATGAAAGAGGATCGAAAAAAAGAAGACACGTGTATCGGCGTTTTAAAAGTTTACGTCGGGAAGTAAACAAAATAGACGTGGCAAGTTCCGCCCATTTCTACAGGTTTTGAAATATTCGACACCAGATTCCTTGGAATCCTTGGATTTTAGGTATAAAGTGTCTTTAGCAATATTACTGACAACAATGCGGGGTATCTTTTTATGAGAAAAATTAACCCTCATGCGAGTCACTAAAGGGGTCTTTTTGGTCCCTTTTTTCAAAAACTTTTAAAAACTCCTTTAAAATGTGATCGTATCAGATCAAAATATTCTACAAAATTATTTGTCATAAAATGTTACTATAGGTGCCCTAATACACCAAAACTCTTAATCGTACCCGAACGCCAGGAATCTGCCAAAAGTAAAATCACGTTTTAGGGTTAATGTTGTACTTTATCTGAGTTTATTCAGTTTTGTCCCACAAAACTTCATTCTAGATAGAAGACGTCAAAGACAAAAATAATCTCCATCAAATTTCAATATAAGTCGCCGAATAAATAAAATATATATTTGCAATATATATCAAGAAAATATATACATCAAGTTTGCCAACAAAACACCCAAATATTTATACCCTACACTACTATGTGGGGAGGGTATTATAAGTTGGTTTTGGCCAAAAAGTTTGTAACGCATCGAAATAATGGTCGTAGACCCATACTTATATACCAAAATGAATGTCTCGACGATCTGAGTCGATCTGGCTATGTGTGTCCGTCCGTCCGTCAGTCCGTCCCTCCGTCCGTCTGTCCATCTAAACCTTGTAATCACGCTACAGGTCGCAAGTTTGATCGGATCGTCACGAAATTTTGGATGTTGATGGGGGTCGCGGAGGGGAAGAAACCTATTGATTTTGGTGATGGTCGGATAATATTTAGGGGTCGGAATGGGCAAAAAATTTATGTGGATAAAAAGACAACGTTTTTTTCCAAAGCGAATATCTCAGCTTCTATACGGGGTATACCAAAACCTGACAATTAAAAGTAGAAAATGTCACCTTTCTAATGATGTAAAGTAGGTTCTCGTAGGTGATCAAATAACGAAGATATCACAAATAAAACCCAAATTTTCATTTTTGCGATTTTAATTATAATGACGAATATTACAGCTTTGGTTGGGGACTTTCCAAAAGCAAAGCCTGGATATGAAAGTAGAAGATCCCATCTTTACAACGATGTAACAAATAGGTCGGCGTAGGTGACCAAATAACGGAGATATCGCAATAGTCGGTAATACATCCCATTTTTCCACTTTTTTGGAAATCACGCTACAGGTCGCAATTTTGATCGGATCACACAGGTGAAGAAGTCTATTGATTTTGGTGATGGTCGGATAATATTTAGGGGTCGTAATGGGCAAAAAACTTATTTGAAGAAAAATACAACGTTTTTTTCCTAAGCGAATATCTCAGCTTCAATGTGGGGTATACCAAAAGCAGAACCTGGCCATGAAAGTAGAAAATATCGCCTTTCTAATGATGTAAAGTAGGTTCTCGTAGGTGATCAAACAACGAATATATCGCAATAGCCGCTAATAGAACCCAACTTTTTATTTTTTGCGATTTTAATAATAATGACGAATATCAGAGCTTCGGTTGGGGATCTTCCAAAAACAAAGTCCGACTATGAAAGTAGAAAATCCCATCTTTACAGTGATGCAAAGTAGGTTGGCGTAGGTGGCCACATAACGGAGATATCACAATAGTCGTCAATACATCCCATTTTTCATTTTTTTTTAATCACGATACAGGTCGCAATTTTGATCGGATCGTCACGAAATTTTGGGGGCTAATGGGGATCCTACAGAGAACAAATCTATTGATTTTGGTGATGGTCGGATAATATTCAGGGGTCGGAATGGGCAAAAAACTTATTTGGAGAAAAAGTCAACGTTTTATTTCAAAGCGAATATCTCCGCTTCTAAAAGGGGTATATCAAAAGCAAATCCTGCTAATGAAAGTAGAAAATATCACCTTTACAACGATGTTACGTCGTTACGTGAAGTAGGTTGTCATAGGTGGTCAAACAACAGAGATATCGCAATAGTCGGTAATGCATCCCTTTTTCCATTTTTGTGCAATCACACTACGAAATTTTGATCGGATCCTCACGAAATTTTGGGGGTTGATGGGGGTCTAACAGAGAAAGAAGCCTATTGATGGTTGGCATACATCCCACTTTTCCATTTTTTATTTGGGTTGTACTGTCGATGCACTTAAATGCGTTTCAGAAAAATTTTCCTGTTTTAATGAAGACATTCAGAGCAAAGGCGCTAAGCTATCCCAATTTTAATATTTTGAATTTTATTAGTCAAAAGCTTATGAACAGGGGTAGTGGTGTAGGGTATCACTTAGTCGGCCCCGACCCGACTATAGCCTTGGCTCACTTGTTTTGGAATAAATTTGTTTTGTTCTTTTTTCGAGTTGATGCATGAAAGTAACATGAAATTTAGTTCTAGACAAAAGGTGTTAAAAGATGAAATATTCTACACAACATTCCTAGAACAAACTAGATATCTGAGTAAAATACTTTGTTAAGAAAATGGCGTTACAAAATTAAATATAACACTGTGACACAAAATGGAACTCAAAGTCTGGGGGGTGGAAAATTTCTTTTGAATATGAAAGCCCTTGATGAGTATACTAAGAACCCAAAAGGAAATTTTCGCCATAGGTCAAGTTTCTGAGATATCGCGCGATGAAGTTTTTGATTTTTTCCCTATAATACTTGGTAAAATAGCTCCATATCTCTGTTTGGCGTTGTTGTAGCTTCATTTTGAGGTGACATGTCTTCAGTCAAATCGATTGGCGAATCTTTTTGTAGAACATTTCATTCTTCTAACTCAATGCCTTTCATGTCCTTTTCGTCCTTTATTTCTTGAACCGTAGTGAAAGTACCACAAGATGAGATTTTTCAGCATCCAAATATTCTACAAAAATGTTGCTCAGCAGATTTTAGGTACGGTTCTCTTTGACAACTAATCAATTTTGTCCCGTTTTCATTGTCCTTTTTTACATTTAATCGGCTTTGGTTCAGAAATAAACTATGTTTTGTTTTTCAGTATATTCGTCATTGGTTATTTATTGGTATGTAGACATATCAATTGGTTATTGCTTATGTAGACATCTGGGGTGCTTCTGAAATATTTACCACAAATAGCCCTTGTAATGATGAACACGTTAATAAAAATTTTCCTTGGAGGATAGATCCGGTTATCTCAATTTTTGATCCGGATATTCCGACATTAAAACCGATTTTTGAACCGGTTTTAAGTAACCGATTAAACTTATATGTATACCATTAAAAAGCTTATAGAGTTGTCAATCAAATGGAATTAATTCGTTGATTGAAACTTTGCTAGCTGCAGCGTTAAAACAAAAAACCCGTTTTCTTAAACCGTTTTTGATGAAAAATATCAGTATGCGCAAATATGGAGATCAAAGGCTGGGGGGCGAACAATTCTTTTTGGCACTGAAAGTCGATGAAGATAATATTACGAACCCGGAAGGACAGTTATGCCGTATGTCAAACTTCTGAGTTATGGCGCGATCAAATTTCGTTAGGTTTTTTGTCAAGAAAGACTGCACAACTGTTCTTCCGGGTTCGTAATATTATCTTCATCGACTTTCAGTGCCAAAAAGAATTGTTCGCCCCCAACCTTTGATCTCCATATTTGCGCATACTGATATTTTTCCTCAAAAACGGTTTAAGAAAACGGGTTTTTTGTTTTAACGCTGCAACTAGAAAAGTTTCAATCAACGAATTAATTTCATTTGATTGACAACTCGATAAGCTTTTTAACGGTATACATATAAGTTTAATCGGTTACTTCAAACCGGTTCAAAAATCGGTTTTAATGTCGGAATATCCGGATCAAAAATTGAGATAACCGAATCTATCCTCCAAGAAAATTTTTTATAAACGTGTTCATCATTACAAGGGCTATTTGTGGTAAATACATATGCAATAACCAATTGTTATGTCTACATACCAATAACTAACCAATGACGAATATACAGAAAAACAAAACATAGTTTATTTCTGAACCAAAGCCGATTAAATGTCAAAAAGGGCAATGAAAACGGGACAAAATTGATTAGTTGTCAAGGAGAACCGTACCTAAAATCTCCTGAGCAACATTTTTGTAGAATATTTGGATGCTGAAAAATCTCATCTTGTGGTACTTTCACTACGGTTCAAGAAATAAAGGGCGAAAAGGACATGAAAGGCATTGAGTGAGAAGAATGAAATTTCCTACAAAAAGATTCGTCAATCGATTTGACTGAAGAAGCTACAACAACGCCAAACAGAGATATGGAGCTATTTTACCAAGTATTGTAGGAAAAAAATCAAAAATTTCGTCGCGTGATATCTCAGAAACTTGACCTATGGCGAAAATTTCCTTTTGGGTTCTTAGTATACCCATCAAGGGCTTTCATCTCCAAAAGAAATTTTCCACCCCCCAAAAATGCTGCTGCACAGTGTAATAGGTAGAAATTATTTGTTAAACTTTTAGACTCTTAATTAAAATTTATTCCATACTGAGTCAAAATCTCCTAAAACACCTCACTTTTTGGGGGTTTTGTCAAAAGAAGAAATGTTCCAAATAAAAATTCATTATGAGTCTCTTAACAAAAGAAATTTGTAGCAATAACATTTAACATCTCCAGAAGCGTTCGCTTTATATATATGATTTAGGACCATATTTTACCGTTTTTATTCACATTTTCGTTATCTGCGGTCACAAAATATATTTTATTGATGTTTTTTCATAATAAATTCTTTCAGAAGATTATGTGTGCTCGATCCAAACTGTTTTTGAAACATCTATGGTGAATATAAGTAGGGAAAAGATTGATAACCCAGATCGGACTTCGAAAAATTACGTATTTTAGTACTATAAACTAAAATAACGTCATCAGGATAAGTCATAGGTTCCTGATATTGTATGTGAAAATGCGGGGATAGTCTACGGTTATTGTCCAGTGAATATATAACTGACATACGAGTTCTAACATCCATGGTTTTGGCATGGTCCTAAATACTCTAATGATGGCAGCTACTCCTGCTTTGATAAAATGCTTTGCAAGTGTTGTCTTTCAGCACCCCGTTCGGACTTGGCGGTAAATTGTTGTATGTATAAATCCTAAAATTATACGCCAGGAGGAGGTCAGTGGGTGCCTTCACCTTCACCAAAAATTAATATTTCAAAAAACCTTTAACGGTAGCGACAACGAGCACATGCTGCAATATATCGCACCTGTTCAACAAAAAGGTAGTAACTCAAACTTTTCTATTTTTCAGTAGAAACAAAAACTGTTGGTACATAAGTAGTAGTATGAAAAGTGAAACACCGGTATTTTTGACGAAAGAATAGACAAAGGAATGACAGATTTTTATAGTGGGTAGGGTAATAAATTTTCTTAATTAGAAGTTAAAATTTTTAGTTACTACCCTCCTGTTGAACAGGTGCGATATGTATAAAAATCCAATTGGACAATTAATACGCCTGGGCTTCACGTAATTCGCAATAATGCACAAACTGGGAATTCCTCTGTCATGATAGAGACAACTATAGCATGGGAGGCAAATGTGGTTCTCTACAGAAAACCCACTTTATATTAGTCAGTAACCCCGTTATCTACCAAACTCCTTATCGCAATTTGTATCAGTGGAAAGGTCAGTCGTTATTTTTTCATATGTAGGCTACTTTGGCGGTATATGCCCTCCAGAAATTAAAATATGGACCAAATATAAAATGTTTATATTTTTCATACAAAAGTAATGGTCCATTTCACCCGCTAATCAATATCATATCATCATCCTCGTGCAAAATTTCGTTACAATTGAGTTATAATTGCGACCTCTAGCGTGTTTATTATTACACTATAAACATATAATTGGATATATAAGGGTGTAACTCTGTTTTCTTATCATGTACACCAACACAATTAGCATCAATAGAAAGGTCAAAAGTGTATTTTCCAAGTATATCTTACTTACCCGGAATATGTCTTCCAAGAATAAAGATATAAGCTGTATATTAATAATTTTCACACATTTCACACAAAAGTTGTGGTCCATGGTCCATGGTCCAGATTATTATTGCGACCTACAGAGCCGCAACAAAATTGGATAAATATTATGTTTTTGGTCCATTTCACCCGCTAAATATTTCACGATCATTACCAATAAAAATAGGGATCGGATCTATTCTGGTCTGAACCCGACTTCAATACAAAATTTCGTGATAACCGGTCCATAATTTCGGCCTGGAGTTTGATTACGATTTATAATGGACAGACGGACGAACGGGAGGACGGACGGACACACATCTCAAAATCGCTTTATCTCGTCGAGATATGAAGATTGGTATTTCGGGGTGTTACATGAATTTTTACCAAAACAAACTTATAATACCCTTTCCACAAAGTGGTGTAGGGTATAAAAATTGTGAACTGTGAAACTCCAAATTTCCACATTGCGGTGTAGGGTATAAAAATCCAATGATGTAAAAACTGGGAATGATAGAGACAATTTATAGCATGGGAGGAAAATGTGACTCTCTACACAGAACCCATTATATATTAAGCAGTAGGACCGTTATCTAGCAAACACTTTATTGCAAATTGCATCAGGGGAAAGGTCAGTCGTTTTTTCCATGTGTAGGCTACTTCAAAATTGTAGGCATCTTCTTTGACCTTAACTCTTACCCGGTGAAAAATTTCGTGACTATTGGGGTAAAATTGCGACCTCTAACGAGTTTATGATTAAAATTTATATGAATAACTGAAAATATTGGGATGTAACTCTGTTATCTGATCATGCACACCAACACAACTGGCATCAAGCGTTCCATTTCCAAGGGTAGCTTACTTGTCCGGAATGTATCTTCCAAGAATAAAGATATAAGTTGTATATTAAAAATAAATTTCCACAATTTTCACACAAAAGTTGTGGTCCATTTAACCCTCTAAATATTATCTGATCGCCATCTCAAATTGCAAGCTTCTTCTCTGTCATATACTCTTACGTTATATAAAATTTCATTGATCGGACTATTATTGCAACCTACAGAACAGCTAGAAAATTGAATAAATATTATGTTTTTGGTCCATTTCACCCGCTAAATATATCTCGACCATCACCAATAAGAATAGGGATCTATTCTGGCCTGAACCCGACCTCCATACAAAATTTCGTGACGATCGGTCCACAATTGCGGCCTGGAGCGTGTTTACAATTTATAATGGACATACGGACGGACGGATCGAAGGACACACATCTCAAAATCGCTTTATCTCGTCGATATGAAGATTGGTATACCACATTGGGGGTCTCCGACGAATATTTCGCGGTGTTACATGAATTTTTACCAAAACAAACTTATAATACCCTTTCCACATTGTGGTGTAGGGTATAAATATTTGGGTGTTTTGTTGGCAAACTTGATGTATATATTTTCTTGATATATATTACAAATACATATTTTATTTATTCAGCGACTTATATTGAAATTTGATGGAGATTATTTTTGTCTTTGTCGTCTTCTATCTGGAATGAAGTTTTGTGGGACAAAACTTAATAAGCTCAGATAAAGTACAGTCGAAATCGCTTATAACGTCGGCCAAGGGACCGACGGTATTTGTCGTTATAACCGATATGTCGTTATAAGCGATAGGGCTATAAAGGGCCCCAGAGATTTGGGACTTTTAGATATCGTCGTTATAACCGATATGACGTTATAAACGACGACGTTATAAGAGATTTCGACTGTACAACATTAACCCTAAAATGTGATCTTACTTTTGGCAGATTCCTGGCGTTCAGGTACGATTAAGAGTTTTGGAGTATTCGGGGACCTATAAAATATAAATAAATTTTATGACAAGTAATTTTTTAGAATATTTTGATCTGATACGATCACATTTTAAAGGAGTTTTTAAACGTTTTTGAAAAAGGGACCAAAAAACCCCTTTAGTGACTCGCATGCCTAAAATGCAAGGATTCCAAGGAATCTGATGTCGAATATTTCAAAACTTGTAGAAATGGGCGGAACTTGCCACGCCTATTTTGGTTACTTCCCGACGTAAACTTTCAAAACGCCGATACACGTGTCTTCTTTTTTCGGTCCTCTTTCATAATCTGGCCGAATTATCTTGTAATTATTTTTTGTGTTGTACAGTGTTATTGATCAGATGAGGAAGGAATTTAAAGCCTACATGCGAGACTGTGGAAAAGTGATTCCGCCCGGCTAGAAACAGGGCATTTTTATATAATCTAGAAAAGCCGCCAACGCATAAGTGGTTATTAGTGTGGTTTTAATAAATCGATGTCGGATTCTTTTTGGCGATCTTATAGGGCAAAAGTAGTGTAGTGGTAATGGGTTGCAAATGTCATTTAGAGCCCTCATCCAATATATACTCGAGATTCTATCCTAAATTTAGAAGAACGTAAATTTCTTTCAGATTATACTTCTCCTAGTGATGACTATGATCTACCAACACACAACTTCTTTCAGCTATGAACGCAGTGTCACCAAGCGGATCAAGCAATGAAATCATACAATCAATGCTAGGTGCTCAGGTTATAGGTTCAGAGCGGAACAACAATGAATGAATATTGATTGATTGCTCTATGTTTCCGTCTGCGCGTATTCATTGTTGGCACCAAACTTCCACATAAAGTTAATACAAATACACTACTTTGATTGCTGATACAATATTGCCTATATCCTCATCAGCGATCTGTTTGTGGACTCTATTTTGGATGCAAAGAATAGAAACGGAGCCGGTGTCGAATGTGACAAACACCTCCTAGTTGGAAAACCAAACATCTGCAAACTAAACAGAATCCCAAATATATGTTTAAAATGTACAAATCCTTATGTACAAAATCAATATGTATTTTGTATTTTGATTTGAATAGACAGACATCGTTATATCGACTTAGAATATCATGCTTATCAAGAGTGTATTCTGAATACTGTCTCCTGCGAATATTTCGATGGAGATTTTCTATCTTAAATATCTTAAGAAGAATGCATAATTTTGGCCATCTCGTTTCACGTGATATGAATACTAGATAAATTACTAAGGTTTACACGGTGAAGATAAACAATGGCAACGCTGACAATTATTCATATCTGAATTTTGTATTCCCGCAAAACTCATTCAACTGTGTAAGATGAGATTTACTGATGCCCGGTCCTCAATTAAAACCTCCACGAACAATTTAATACTAAAAGAGGTTTCAGACAAGGAAAAACATTTCGTTTGGCCTCTTCTTGTTATGTTACTCGCTTATGCGGACAACATTGACATCAAGGGTCGAATTGCTAAAATGGGTCTGGCAGTAAACTGCGAAAAGACCAAGTTAATGATATCGACGAGCAATGCGTCCACAGATCTCGGGCCGACTGTTGAAGTTTATACCTACAATTTTGAGGTAGTTAAAGACTTCTTATACACCGGCATCGCTACAACAACATCTATTGTGAACGAAGAATAGTATTAGCAAACATAAACACTCATGCTTAGAGCTGGCAAACAATCGACGGCACTATTGACAGTATCGATATTCTATTTTAAAAGTTACTATCGATTGATAGTTTTTTTCTATCGATATCATCGGACGTATCTCTAGGGCGCACATATTACAAGTGTTCCAAGTACTTGCAAACATAAACACTAATACCTAGAGCTGGCAACTAATCGATTGCACTATTGATAGTATCGATACTCTATTTTAAGTGTTACTATCGATTGAAATTTTTTTCTATAGATATCACCGGACGAATCTCAAGAGCGTACATTTTACAAGTATTCCAGGTATTGGGGAATTTTTAACAATGCACTATAGGTCAAATGGGCCATTTTATTGGCCAAAAGTCTTAAAGCTAAAACAAGTAATTGGTTTAAGTTAATATAGCGTTTTTAGATTCAGGGAGAAAAATCGAACAACGTGGGCCAAAAAATTAACCCTTTATGGACCAAATACACAACTGGTACCTTAACCCTTTGGGGACAAAAACTGGAAAGTATGTTATTTGTCTAAAGAATTGAAGGCATCGACGCCCGATAAATTCAGAAGCTTTTTTGTTGTGTTTCGTTTTAGTTTTAATGTGAATATGCCTTAAAATTATTACTTTGAAAATCCCGAAATATGATGTGACATATTTTGACTATAACTGTACATATTTATAAAAGATTTGTAAATAATTTGACTTTAGAACACAGCAGAATGCTGTAGACTCCAATTTGGCTAACATTATTTGGTAAGAGGTTTAACCCTGACTTCAAAAAAACCTATATTATGGAGAATATGATAACTTAAAAACGTTGTATAATTCTTGTCGAGCAAATTTACGCAAAATCACATAAAATTTTCTGCATTCGGCACGAGTTAATAAACCAATTTCAATTTTCACTTTCATTGCCGAACGTTGCCGAGACTTTAAAAGCGTACATAACCTCAAAATGTTCTACTTTCTTCGAAAATTCAAAGTGAACACCCATTTAATAAATATTTATTCACATAAATGATGATAGAAGGACATTTTTGATAAATAGATATCGAATACTTTCTAATCAAATCGTTACTTATGCTAATATTGTGATTTTGTTTCACCCTAAACGTATACAAGTAAACATATTTCGTTAACAAGTTTTTAAAGATATTTGGATAATACATATTTGGCAGCCTGCCATGTAACGGTATAATTTCTCATGCATAAAAAAATTTATTTTTTTATATTTGAAGTGTTTCTTACAAGAAAGTAACACAAAATAACTGAAAATACAAAGTGTGAAATCTGACTTTTGGCCAGTAAAATGGGCTGTTTGACCTATAGTGCAATGGCTGGTTTGGTCGGTTTTCAAAACAATGAGATAAACATAAGGATAATTCCCGAATTTTGAAGTCTTACATTTCATTGAACTGCTTTATGTTGTAGTAGCTTAAGTCAATATGGGAAAAATCATATATCATTTTAACCAGTTATGTAACGGCGATAGTATCGATGGTTATCAATAGTTTGAATGAACATATGGAAAGTATCAAACGATGCGGATATCAATAGTTTGATACTTCCCATGTTAATGCATGGTTCAGAAGCCTGGGTACTTGCACAAGAGGATAACCAACCAAAATTTCATGGAATTGGTTCCATGAGAGGTCTTGACATCGGATCTTTTCTTCAACATTATAACCAATTCGATGAATGCTAAATACAAATACAATAAGAATAACTTTGTTGTTTTTATTTGTTCATTTATTTATCATAACATTCGATAAATATCGAAGTATTATTCCATACTTTACTTTTCGAAGTTAAACAAGTAGAAAGTCGTTAAGTTCGGCCGGGCCGAACTTTTTATACCCTCCACCACAAAATAGTCTTAATTAAAATGGAATAATTAGGGTCCTTTTACAATTTTAGGTGGAACAACTTTTCGACAATGTATAGACTCCTACTGCCTCCCACTATTGCTTAAATTACACTGTGAACACAAATGTTGGGGCAGAGATAATTCCTTTTGGAGATGAAAGCTCTTGGTGTGTGTATATCTTTGTTTGTTGTTTTTGTAGAGCACTTAAGCAATAGTGAACAAATATATAACGCTAATTCCTGATGGCCCACAGGGTCTCTAACAAAAATTTCATCACTCCATAACGCGGAAGTTCGACTCACGGCGGATCTGTCCTTCGGGGTTCATAATATACTCACCAAGGCCTTTCTTCCCCAAGAGGAATTTTCCGTGCCCCAGACTTTCACCTCCATTTTGTTGCACAGTGTTATCTAATCTAATATAATCTAAAAAAATGTGTTCAGCTAGGTGAAAGGTACCACATACGGGGCTATATCAAAGAGTTAACCTATTTTTAAATTTTTTGGCGGAAAAGTTTTATAGCTGCAGGGAACTTCAAGAGTCAAATTGAGGGTAGTTTCATCAAAACAATGTAGACCCTCAAAAATGGACCCATGTTGACGAATTTTAGTGAAGAAATTTCGTGACCACTGAAAATTCCCGAAAATCGGGTGGTACAGTTATATGGGGGGATATACCAAAACATGGACCTATATTGACGATTATTTTTGAATAGACAAAATTCTCAAAATACCGATCATTACAGCTAGTTCGGTTAAAAATTGCAGCTAAAATTCTCAAAATACCGAAAATAGGCAGATACCGTTATATGGGGCTATACCAAAACATGGACCTATGTTGACGATGTTTCGTTGGAGATGTTTTATGACCGCTGAGAACTTCAAATTACAGATATTTCGGTTAAAAACTGTAGCTAAAATTCTCAAAATACCGAAAATTGGGAGGTACCGTTATATGGGGGCTATACCAAAACATGGACCTATGTTGACGATGTTTGGTGGGGATGTTTTATGACCACTGAGAACCTCAAATGGCAAATTACAGCTAGTTCGGTTAAAAATTGTAACTAAAATGCTCAAAATACCGAAAATCGGGAGGTACCGTTATATGGGGGCTACACCAAAACATGGACCTATGTTGACGATGTTTGGTGGAGATGTTTCATGACCACTGAGAACCTTAAATGTCAAATTGCAGATAGTTCGGTTACAAATTGTGGCTAAAATTCTCAAAATACCGAAAATCGGGAGGTACCCTCCCTCCGGTATTCTCAAAATACCGAAAATCGGGAGGTACCGTTATATGGGGACTATACCAAAACATGGACCAATGCCCATATCCTTTGGGATATAAGTTTGTTGATCACTAGGAACCCTAAGTGCCAAATTATAGCTAATTCGGTCTGCAAATGTGGCGAAGAACGTCAAAATACCTCAAATCCGGAGGTACCGTTATATGGGGGCTATACCAAAGAGTGAACCGATATAGCCCATCTTCGAACTTGACCTGCCTATGGAAAAAAGACCCTCGGATGCAAAATTTCAGCACTCTATCTCAATTATTGCGGACGCTAGAGTGATTAAAACAGACGGACAGACGGACATGGCTAGATCGTTTTAGAATTTTATCCTGATCAAGAATATATATACTTTATAGGGTCGCAAATGATTAGTTCGATGTGTTACAAACGGAATGACAAACTTAATATACCCTCCATACTATGGTGGAGGGTATAAAAAGTAAGCAAAGGCTATGGTCGGATGTGGCCTTATAGAACAAATAAATTTATTGTAAGAAATAACTTTGTATATTCCGGCAATTTATCTTATCAAACTTGAATAATGGCATTATGGTACTGTGGTAAATTAAAGAAGTTTAAATATAGCTCCAAACTGAAAGGCTTAATATTAGAAATGAAGATATGTAATGATTTTCTCGCGTTCCTCATAAGAAATGTCTCCGACGCCTGTTCTTTGAAAATCAGAATGGTTGCCTTTGCCTTTACATGCCCTGTAGGAAATGTCAATAGTGAATCTATACTGACTTACTACTGACATTGTCAACAGTACTACTGACAAACTGTAGACAACTAATGTAATTTCCTATAGACATTTTGTATGAACGTGTCATTCGAAAGTCAGTACTGACAACGGAACTAGTATGTCAATAGTAAGTCAGTAGTTCCTGTGGAACCATGTGTTGACATTGGAGGTAGTGAGTCAGTATAGACATTGCAGGTAGTAAGTCAGTATAGACATTGGAGGTAGTGAGTCAATAGTACCAGATTTTCAATACTAAATTTTTTAGCTTATTTGGAACTTTTCATAGATAAAACAGCTATATAGTACGTTTAATAAGAAGATGAAGCTACACATTTGTTTAAATACTATATTTCATTAAAGAATAAAACAAATAATATTGAAAATGCTAAAAATGTACAAATTGCGTATTACAGTATTTTTATCTTTTTAAATGGCTAAGCCAAAGATTCCACATAAGTAAAAATTAGTAAATAAAGACAATGTTTTCAAGGCTGCTTAAACATTTTAACATATAAATAATAAAAAACGTTTTCGTTTTAATTTCTTGGCCAAGTCGCACCAATGACTTGTCTGCTTAAAATAGTTCTTCTTCTGTTGCACTTAACATTTTATCAGGCGATTCGCTGAATGTTGATATAACATCTAGAAATTGAAAAGAATAAACATGTATAAATAAACATAAATAAAAAATATGTCCTTAAATTTGCTTGCCTTTAACATTGGAAAAATCTCACAATCGATTTTTGCCAAATAATTCTTCAACATTGTAATTCATTATTATGTTTAGTTGCATTCAGCATTTCCAGCGAGACGGGACAATATATACATCAGGCTCCACAATCTTCTCTAAAGGTTCCACAAAATGTCTATAATAATTGTTCCACAAACATTCCTGATGGCACAAGGGAGACAAGGGAGACTTCTCTCATATCAATGAGTGCACCCCGATTCATATTTGCTCAATGATATGGGACCTACTGTTTATCGCCGAGTCCGAACGGCGTGTCTTAAGACACCACTTGTAGAGAAGTTTTACATGGCTGAAATACTCAGGAAATGTCGCCAACATTACTGAGGGGTATTATGCCACCGTTGAAAATTGTTTGATGTTGCTTGGTCGGGAAATCGAACCCACGACCTTCAGTATGCAAGGCGGGTGTGCATACCATTGCACCACGGTGGCACCCCCACAAAATGTCTAGTTGTCGAAATTTCACCACAAATGTTAGTCGCCTCAGAATTCTAACTTTGCTATAGAATTGATTATTTTCCATATGTCTTTTATATTTTCTTTTGCTCATACTTGTTATTGAAATTATATGCTTTAAGTTTTCACGATATTTTATTAATTTTTACAAAAACACTTTTTTCACCAACCTCAAAAATTATTTTACGCCAAACAATTAAGAAAATTAAAAAAAGGATACTTCGTTGGGCTATCAACTGTCAATATACACAATGCTTCTTCTTATTAAGGTAAAGGTATCAATAGTTGACAACCTGGTGACAAAGTGTTGACTTCGTCACCATATTAGTAGACAAAGTGGCGACATGTCAACACATGACCCCACACTTCCTACAGGGTGGTTACATACATATTTCCTCAACATCCCGGAAGGGACAAGGGAGACTTCTCTCATATCAATGAGTGCAGGCCGAGGAAATGAAAGCCGACATTACACTGGTCGGGGATTGAACCACAGACGTGCTTATCACTACACTACTACCTATACCAAGATTAATATTTCAAAAACCTTTAAGGGTGTCGCTATAAAATCAAATTGGACTATAAATATTCTAAAGCTTTACGTAATTTGTTCATCATGTTATAGACAATTTGTAGCATGGGAGGAAAACTTTGTTCTCTACACATAAACCAAACAATAATATGAGTCCATTATATATTATGCAGTAATCCCTTTATATAGCCGACACATTATTGTAATTTGCATCAGGGGAAATGTGAGGAGTTTTTTTTCACACGTAACCTACTTTGGCATTACTCGTATATACACTCCATGAATTAAAATATGGACCAAAAATTACATTTTTATACATTTCAAACAAAGTATGAAATACCCAGCAAAATTTGACGGAAGGGGTTCTTTGCGATGACGTGATTTCATGTCATCTTTTGCATTGGTTCAAAGGAAGTCGTGAAAGATCCGATCTTTTCATTAGGATTTGAACCAATGCAAAGGAAGTCGTGAAAGATCCGATCTTTTCATCAGCATTTGTACCCATTCCATCGATCCAATAGAGATGATGTTTGTGTTTTTATTTACACACCTGTTTATTTTCATTTTGGTATGTTCCAGTACTGCAAAAATCTACTAATTTTTACTATTTTTTCCGATAACATAAAGGAAAAATTTTTATCGTAGTAAAAATAAGTAGATTCTTGCAGTTTCTGGAACAGACCAAAGTTGTTAGAACTGTCGTCGTGATGTTGTCTTACATTTCCTGCATATCAAACAACTAAAAATTCTAAACAATTGGTATTATATGAAGCTCGAAATGTCTGCAATAAAAATGAAGTCCCAACCATCGAGCTAAAAATAGAATTGGACTGCACACATTGCTATTTTAAAAGTTCCCTTGTCTGTCTAAATCTGACATAGAATGAAATCAATTAAATCTCGCTTCTTGGAATTTGAAAAAAAGTCCGAAACGAAAAGGAACAAGAATCTGAAAATAAAGAAGAAACGACTTTTGGAAAGAAACAACTAAAAATAAATTGATTAAGCATAAATGGTATTTTCCATAAAAAGTCTCTCCTCCCCGTTCGTTACATTTTGTTCTTAGAGATCCCTAAAGGAAGCCGGGTTGTAGATCCCTACATACATATTTTCGTCACTAAACAAAAGAGTATAAATTACCAAAATGTTGTTATAAAATACATAACAAAATTATAAAATAAAAGTAATTTACGAAATAAAAATACTTAAAGGAGTGCATTTGGAGTCCATGTCGAAATCTGAACTGGTGATGGGAAGATAATTGAAAAAACCTTTTGTAAGATGAAGGAATATCAGTTGCGGAGTACGGAGGAAGTAATCTTTTGCGTTGCAGCGGTGTGATTACATTGCAATTTTGGATGTAAACTTTTTGCTGATAAAATAAATGTTGTTTTTTCATGAATTCGTTTGAATTAATAAAGAGTTTTGTTTTTCATGAAAACCCTACTTCAATACAGCATTTCCATTTTCCAAACAAGACATGGAAATTTCATGCCAAGGGGTTGGTTAAAATGACATGTCAAAGCATGGGTGAAAATGACGTGTCAAAGCATTGGTGAAAATGACATGTCAAATCATTGGTGGAAATGACATGCCAAAGCATTGGTGGAAATGACATGTCAACGCATTGGTTAAAATGACATGCTTAGGATCCAGAAAAGAACGTCATCTTTTGGGGTCCACGCTCATATAAAATTCATCGATGAAGATGCTAAAAAGATGACATGCTAGATCACTTGCACCCATGATTGAATATCATCTTTGGCATCGAACATTTTGCTGGGTAGTATCAGATCGACCAAAACTCTTGCCTCGTGTATTTTTGAGCGCACTCGCAACACGCAATGCCATAGGTTTGGCCCTTACAAACAAATTACTTGATATATTTGGCTATAAGTCAGTTATCTGCTCATGTACACCAACATAATTGGCAGCAGTAGAAAGGTCAAGAGTTCCTCTTCCAAGTATAGCTTGGTTGTCCGAAATGTGACATCCAGGTATTAAGTTTTGGTCCATTTAACCCGTTAAATATTATCCAATCACCATTTAATATTGCAAACTTCTCCCTTGTCAAATAATAAACAGAGCATCTACAAAGTCCGATAAAAATTACGGTTTGGTCCATTTCAGCCGATAAATACCCAGCAAAATGTTCGATGCCAAAGATGTCATTCAATCATGGGTGCAAGTGATCTGGCATGTCATCTTTTTAGCATCTTCATCGATGAATTTTATATGAGCGTGGACCCCAAAAGATGCTATTCATTTTTGGATCCAAAGCATGTAATTTACATCAATGCTTTGACATGTCATTTTCACCAATGCTTTGGCATGTCATTTCCACCAATGCTTTGGTATGTCATTTTCACCAACCCTTTGCAATGACATTATCATTACGACGAGAGCTTTAACAACGTTGGTTGTGATTTCGAGTCTCCGAATTGTAAATAATTAATCTTATATACTTAGAAAAATGTGTATAAATAAAAACACAAAATTCACCGATGGAATGGGTTGAAATGCTGATGAAAAGATCGGATCTTTCACGACTTCCTTAGTCGAAGGTCACACTAGAATGGTTTCATTGAAACTTTTAGGGATTCTTAAATCGAGTTCCCCACTACAGCAACTTCATGATTACTCTAGTATGGAACTTGACCTAGGAACCCTGGATTTCATGAAATTGTTTCAATGAAACCATCTAGTGTGACCAAGGACTTTGCATGGGTTCAAATGCTGATGAAAAGATCCGATCTTTCACGACTTCCTTTGCAATGGTTCAAATGCTAGTGAAAAGATCGGATCTTTCACGACTTCGTTTGAACCAATGCAAAAGATGCCATGAAATCACGTCATCGCATGAAACCCCTTCCTTCAAATTTTGCTGGGTAATTTACGATCATTACCAATGACAATAGATATATACCACATGGGGGGTCTACGGAGTATATTTCCCTGCGTTACATGAATTTTTGGCAAAAAAAAAACTTCTAATACACTTTCCACATTGCACAGTGGTGCCGCTTCCTTGTAAGCGTGGACAAAATTAGAAGGAGTTGACCTAGGATGATGCATTTTTATACAAGTACTTATGAGGGCATAGGAATAAAAAATACCAACTTTGGTCCATATTGGTTCAGATTTGGATATAGCCACCATATATATCTTTCCTCGATATTGCTATTACTCGGTCAATTTTAAGAGAATAGCCTTCAAACTGAATATCTGATATTTTCGTAGGACCCTTATTAGTTTTACCAATTTTGACAAAAATCGGTTCAGATTTGGATATTGCAAAAATTTGGAAATTTTGCAAAAACTCGGTCAATTTTAATTGAATATCCTTCAAATTTAATACATGATGTTTTAATAGGCCGTTGATCAGTTTTACCAATTATGACAAAAATCGGTTCAGATTTTGATAAAGTCCCTATATACCATTCTCCGATTTTGCTATACGACAAGCTCTCTCTGAGCTAGCTAAGTCTTCATTTAATTTCAGTATCTCTGCCTTCATAGTATTGATCTCGACTTCTTTTTCTAGGTTCGCCGCTAGTAATTCTTTCTTGACTACTATGCTTTCCTCGGCCTCGCGCAGAGCATTATGTGGTTGCACCTTTTAAGTATTGGCAAATTTAACTGCATCTTCCTTCTCAGTTTGGCATGCGTTGTATATATAAGTGTACCCACTGTTCAATGTCAAGAACTAGTGTTGTGTAAATGTCGCTTAAATTGATAAATTCTTTGGAAATTCTATTTTTTACCATTAATTTTGATAATTTAAAAATAAGTATTTTGTATTTTGTTACAACATGCTTAAGGTTATACAGTTCATAACTTCTTACAAAATTTGCATATGCCTTCAATAGTTGAGGTTGAACAAGAAATACAGGTTGAAATTATTGATGTTACCATCACTTCTCTCTTGTCTATTCGGTTTCTCTTTACACAGATTTTTTCTTTTCGATTTGTTGTTTTAAAATTTGTGTTCATAGTTTTCAACACAACACTTGTTGACCATAGCACGCTCCCAGCAGGCTCTTGTTATCGTTATAGTGATTTCATTCACCGTTTTTGTTGTTTCTTCTTTCATCACCACTCCATTAAATCGGTGTATGTGTGTTGTGGCACAAGAGTCAAAAGACAATAACAGTGTTATGCATGTTAGCAGCTAATTAACCTAATTGGATAGATATCTGAATGGATGAATGGCATGCCAAGAAAGCATGAAATGTAAAGAAAGTTATATTACGTCCATGAAGTTTTATTAAATAGATGGCGTTTGATTTAAAATACACACTTTTTTAAACTAAGTAATTTATTTGGAGGATAGTTAAAGATAAATGGGATATATCGAACTTTTATATTGATAAAAATTGAGACTTTGTGAGAAAAACTTTTGCTATTCGATAACATTATCTTGTGGTCTTTTATAGGAAGACATTGTGCCGTAGTCAAATGTGAGAAGACCTAATGGCCTATTAGAAGACATTGTTTTCTGTGGTTAGAAGACCTTGTGGACATCAAAGCTAAGACTTTCTGTCCAACTATATACTCATAAGGGTGGTTTTAAAAAATCGATGGCGGATTTTTTTTATGCGGCACCCTCCTAATGTGTTTAGTTTTGTTAGATTTTAAGATTGCCAAAGTTTGAGTACAATTGGAATATGTTAACACGTGGCACTGGGGCCTCCAAGTTCACATGAGCCCTATATATAGCTAATATTAAATTCTGACACGATTTTTAAAATTTTTTGTAGGATTATTTGTTTAGCCGCAGAAATGAACTGGTAAATTTTTTCATCGATTGGACAATAAATTGGGTCTGCAGAGCGATTTCGTGACCATTCGCCTTCGGCTCCATACAATTACTATGGAAACTTTGAGGCCACAGTGGCACGTGTTACAATATTCCGATTGTACTTAAACTTTGGCAATCTTAAAATCTAACAAAACTAAACACATTAGGGGGGTGCCGCATAAAAAAATCCGACATCGAATTTTTCCTTTCAGTTAAAACCAGTCTAGTACTCATATGTATATTATTGAGTCAGAATAAATACGCAATGGAAATTCAAACGTATTGCTTTATTCAGGAATACAGACACAATGAATATGAAAATAATTTTCAATAAATAAAATACAAATTTTAAGGACTACTTGATTTAACAATGTTGTTGAACTACAGTATGTAAAACTACAAGAGTACTTGATTAAATAATAATTGTAGTGTACTTACACAAAAGGAACTTCTTTGCTTCGAATCCAAATGCTTAATGTTCTTTATTTCAAATTAAACAACATAACAAAGCTTAGAACTAACAACCTGTATGTATGTTTATGTGTGTATGCATATACAATTTACCATGTATCTTTGTCACTCAGAGATAAATAGATGAGAGTGAGAGTGAGTGACTTGTAACTGCATACAGTAACTAATATAACAAAACAAGAAGAAGATCACATACTGCACATTAGGATGGATCGTGCAAAAATAAAATATGTATTAGGGTGGAACGTAATTACAAATACTCTATATGCTCCCCCTAAAGTTGGCAATTAATATAAAATTGAAAAATATGAATATTTATGTACAATATAAATTCTTTGAATGTAAATAATAAATGAATAACATTATTTTGAATTCATATTTAGTGGTTGAATTAATGATTGAATGAATTATAAATATATATAATGATAAAACAATTTAAGAAACAATTTTTTTTATACAAATTGTCTTTAAAAATGATGAGATCATATTAATATGATATTTTAAAGGAAAATTTACACATTTGTTTAAACAATTAACTGAGATTTTTTTAATTTTTCTTTACAACTCTACCTCCTTCTCTTGGTCTGAGTTCTCTTCTAGGTTGTATAATCTCTTCTGGAGCATGATTTTCATTAACAACAAGTGAAGAATTATTATTATTTATATGTGATTGTAAATCAGGCTCAATGACCTGTGGATTTTGTTGTCTACGTTGTCCTCGGATTTGGTCAAGATGTCGTTTTATGACATAATTGTTGTGATTTAAAATGCAGGAATACGATTGAGGTCCTAGTTGATGGTTTATGGTTGCTTGAGTCCAACTAGGTTTGTTAGGGTTACGATAATCACGCACCATAACTTCCTGACCTTCGCAAAACTGGATGTCACGGTTACCTTTGTGGTTTGAAATGTTGTGTTGTTGTGAATTCGTGATTCTTTCTTTTGTTTTAGGAGGTTTGAGAAGTGAAAAACGAGTTTTTAATGTCCTACCAAAGAAAATTTTCGCTGGAGACTCACCAGTGCTACAATGCACCATGTTACGGTAGTCCATTAAAAATTTACATAAAATTTGGTCTAAATTTGGATCTTTATTTTGGTCCAAATTGGCCAAAATAGACTTTTTGAAAGTTTTCACAAAGTTTTCTGCCTGTCCATTCGTAGATGGATGTCCAGGAGCAGTTAAAACATGTTTAATACCATTCAATGATAAAAATTTTTGAAATTCATGAGAAGTGAACTGTGATCCATTGTCACTCACAATGGTATCAACAAGTCCATAGCGAGAAAACATCTCTCGTAGCTTCGAAATGTTGAAATTTGTTGTCATGTCTTTGGTTTTGAAGACTTCAACAGATTTTGAAAAAAAATTCAACGACTATTAAAAAGTAAAAGTTTTTGATTGGGCCAGCAAAATCAATGTGAACTCTACTCCACACTGAATCACTAGGCATCCAAGGAATTAATGTGCTTTTTTCGGGACTTGATTGAAGTTTTTGACACGAAATACAATTTGAAATCAAATGTTCAATATCTTTGTCAAGACCAGGCCACCATACATATGATCTGGCAAGCGCTTTCGTTTTGACTATACCCAAATGAGAACGATGAAGTTCATTCAAAATTTGTGATCTTAAGGTTTTAGGAACTACTGTCCTATATCCCCACAAAATACATCCATACTCAACTGAAAGTTGAGTATACTTTTCACGAAAAGGTGAAAGATTGTCATCATGACAATTAACTAAAGTGCCTTCCAAAACAAAGTCGGCAACTTTTGATAAAATTGGGTCTCGTCTTGTTTCACGAGATACATCTTTGAAATTTAAGTTCAAGTTATTCTCTTGACTTTCAATAAAATTTATGTAAGAATTTTCAATATTTTTCGATTCAAAACATTTTTGAGGCATTCTTGAAATGCAATCCGCTTCATTTTTAACACCTTTGACGTGTTCAATTGTGTAAACAAATCCTGAAAGGATTAATGCCCAGCGTTGCATTCGCGCTGAAGCCATAATAGGCAAACCTTTGTTGCTACCAAACAAACATAAAAGTGGACGATGATCCGTTCGTAAAACGAATGGATTTCCCAATAAATATTGGCGAAGTTTTGTAACACAAAACACAATTGATAAAGCCTCTTTCTCAAGAGTGCTATAATTTCGTTCACTTTTTGACAAAGCTCTTGAAACAAAAGCAATTGGTCTTAAACCATCAGGAAATTTGTGAGATAAAATCCCAGCTACAGCATTATTTGATGCATCTGTAGTCAAAACAATTGGCAGATCAGCGTTAAAATGAACCAAAACTTGGTCTGAGGTTATAGCCTTCTTAATTTCATCATAAGATTTTTGGCATCTTTCTGACCAATCGAATTTCACATCTTTGCTTAACAAGTGATAAAAAGGCGACATAATTTGAGCAAAATTGTTAATAAATTTTGAATAATAATTTGCCATACCGACAAAAGCTCTCAACTCAGAAACATTTTTGGGAATAGGAGCAGAAATCACACTCGAAATTCTTTCATTATTTTTACGAAGTCCATTTTTGTCTATATTGAATCCTAAATAGGAAATTTCTGATTGTAAAAACAATGATTTATTGACATTAAGTTTCAATCCAGACGATTGAAGCTTCTGGAGAACTAATCTTAAGGTTCTGATATGCTCTTGCATATTTCTACCAGTGACTGTAATGTCATCCTGGTAAACAACAACATATGGAATATCTCTTAAAAGGTTTTCTATAGTTTTCTGAAAAATAGCCGCAGCTGTTTTGACACCAAAAGGTAATCTTTTTACTTTTAAAGTACCAATATGTGTACTCCAAGCACATAATAATTGAGATTCTTCATCTAAGACAAGTTGATTACACTGTAGTTATGGTGAGTATATATCAAAAATATATAGAAAATATACGACGGACCTTGTAAAAATTTCTTATTTTGAGTACTTTAAGCGGTAACTACGTCATCGGGGGAAGTCATAGGAGAATAGATATGGCAATGCGGATATGCTTAGGGTGTCCACTATATAGTCCAGTATTCAAATATATAATATAAAGTTCATAGCGCCCATGATTCGGCCATAACCTATAAATCATCATGTAGACTGCCATTGAAAAGTAAATGGCTTATGTGGTAATGATATCACTGGTAAATTATTTCCCTTTAGCAGTCTTCATGGCGATTTTTAGGTTATGGCCGAATCATGGGGACTATGAACTTTATATTATACATTTGAATATTGGATTATATAGTAGACACCCTAAGCATATCCGGAGTACCATATGAAGATCCTATGACTTCCCCCGATGACGTAATGGCGTACAGAAATAAAGCCCCAAGAAATAACGCCCCAAACGGGAATGAAAATGGACCCCAATTTTTGGGGTGTTTTACAATTTGAAAAATTGCCCCAATACAAAAAGGCCCCAAACTAGGAAATTTGGCCCCAAAAAAATATTGCAATTATGCCCCAAAATTTCATTGGGGCCAAAATACATTTTTGAAATTTGGGTGCATTTGCAAAATGCATTATCACCCCAAACAACGAAAATGCAATTAGGCCCCAAAGTATGCATTCACGCCCCAAAATATTTATTCACTTAAATTTGGGGTGTAAATGAAGCCCTAAATTTGGGGTGTAATTTCAAAAAATATTTTTAAAGATATTCATTCAATAGTTTGTAATATGTAACTAATTGATGACTGTACTTTTTTACGATTGTAGCATGTTAAAGCCACCTAGAAACAAGCTCTTATTTTCAAGTGTACTAGCAGGCGTCTATGAATGTGATAAAAATTTAAATTTCAAATAAACGATTGCGTAGGAATCGCAAAATCTTTGGGAAGTGGATCGTCGGTATCAAGTACCGTTCGTAATGTTTTTCAGAAACATTGTGATAAGTAAGTATTTCTGTACCAATTTCTATATACATATATGTATGTATATATTTTTATAGTTTTCAACAAGAATCACAAAGTATATATTTTAACAAAATACAAAGAAGTTTGCATCACATCGTTAGCAAAAAATTTGTGCCGGCTCCAAAAACTCCCCATCAAATAGTTGAAGCATTCATGCTCGAAAAGGTGTGGACAAATTTCGGTCTAACCAAAAACCAAACAAACCCGAGACAGACTTTAACTACTCCATAACTCCAAATCACGTCAAACAGAATTAGAAAGAAATGGAAAGTAGCTGAAGAAAAATATTTTAAAAAAATAATTTAAAAAATCACACAGAATTAGAAAAAGTAAAGAGTAGCTGAAGAAAAATATATTTAAAAAATCGCGCGATTTTTTAAATATATTTTTTCTCATTTTAAATTTAGTAAATAATTTTTTTCTCTCCAAATCAATTCAAACAGAATTAAAAAAAAAATGGAGAGTAGCTGAATAAAAATATATTTAAAAAATCGCGCGATTTTTTTAAATATATTTTTCTTCAGCTACTCTCCACTTTTTCTAATTCTGTTTGATTTTTTAAATTATTTTTTTAAAATATTTTTCTTCAGCTACTTTCCATTTCTTTCTAATTCTGTTTGACTTGATTTGGAGATTTGGAGAGAAAAAATATATTTAAAAAATCGCGCGATTTTTTAGATATATTTTTTCTCTCCAAATCTCCAAATCAAGTCAAACAGAATTAGAAAGAAATGGAGAGAAAAAATATATTAAAAAAATCGCACGATTTTTTTAGTATTTTTTTTCTCTCCAAGTCAAGTCAAACAGGAGAGTAGCTGAAGAAAAATATATTTAAAAAATCGCGCGATTTTTTTAAATATATTTTCCTTCCTTCCTCTGTAAAAAAGGAAAAATAAATGCCTTAGCATTTTTAAATAGGATGGTGTTTGAAGAAAACGCTATATGCACAAATATGCTCCCAATGGAAGATGAGGTATATAAATTAAACATTGTTAATAGGTTTACCTTTTTATACCCTCCACCATAGGATGGGGGTATATTAAGTTTGTCACTACGTTTGTAACTACTCGAAATAATCATTGTAGACCCCAAAAACTATATATATATTCTTCATCAGCGTGCAATTCTACATCGATATAGCCATGTCCGTCCGTCTGTCCGTCTGTGGAAATCACTCTAGCGTCCGAACGGATTGACGTAGGTTGATGAAATTTTGGGAAAATATGTTATATTTACGTAGGACTTTTGGTATTGAAAGCGGGCTATGTAGGTCCACGCTTTCGTATAGCCCCCATACAAAATGACGCGTGACGCGTCGTCGTATTAAGGAATTTTTAAGATATTTGGCCCGTTTTACCACAATTGGTTGTAATTTGGTACTTTGTGTCTACAGAGGCCAAAAAATATTCCTACCAAAGTTGGGTTATATAGGTCCACGTTTTGGTATAGCCCCCATATAAGGCCCCATATATAGTACGCGTCATTTTAATATATTTTGAATGTATTAGACCGATTTGACCACAGAATTGGTTGTAATCTGGTATTTTGTGTCTTTAGAGGCCAGAAAACATTCCTACCAAAGTTGGGTTATATAGGTCCACGTTTTGGTATAGCCCCCACATAAGGCCCCTTATAAAGTACGCGTCATTTTAATATATTTTGAATGTATTAGACCCATTTGACCAAAGAATCGGTTGTAACTTTGTATTTTGTGTTTCCAGAGGCTAAGAAACATTTCTACCATAAAATGTTTATATAGGTCCACGTGTTGATATAGCCCCCATAATACAATATCTCCCGATTTTCGATATTTTGAACGTTTTAGCCTCATTATCACACCGAGATAGCTGAAATTTGTTATTTAGTCTTCTTTAGGCGTATAAAACTTTCCCCCAGAAATTTGTAGGTATAGGTCCACGCCATCATATAGCCCCCATAGAACGGTACCTTCCGAATTTCGGTATTTTGAAGGTTGTGGCCACATTAATCCACCGAAATGGCTGAAATTTGTGGTGGAGGGTATAAAAAGTTCGGCCCGACCGAACTTAACGCTTTTCTTACTTGTTTACTTTCTTAATGTTGCTGAAACATTTTTTCAGCAGCTTTTCCTTTACACAACTGTCAAAATCTGCAACATTAGTAATAATTATTACCAATTATTATTACTTTATCATATAATTTTTTGAATTCTATGAAATAAGTGTTTACTTTTGCTTATTATTACTAAAAATTATTATTATTTTGAGTCCTTTAATTTTTTTCGCTTTTTTTCTTAATAAAGTTTTCGAAATTGCACCCCATTTTTTTATCATATCTTAATAAAAACTGTAGAAAATGCACCCCAACTTCTTGTTTTTGTTATACACTAAAATATATTTAGGCCCCAAACATGTGCAAAAAGGCCCTAATGAAAAATTCAATTAGGCCCCAATATTATTTAGACCCCAATTTGATTTTCAAATTTTCGATTTACTTGTTGTGAAGACAATTTGGCCCCAACAGTTAAATGAAAAAATGTCCCAAAAAGACGAAATTAGACCCCAAAAGTTTTGTTGTTGTTTTTCATATACCTGTTTGGGGCCTATTTTCATTTTCAATTTGGGTGTTATTTCCTGGGGCCTTATTTCTGTACGCCGACGTAATTACCGCTTAAATTACTCAAAATATGCAATTTTTACAAGGTCCATCGTATATTTTCTATATTTTTTTGATATGTACTCACCATAACTATTTCAAAAACGATTTTATCGAGTGTACAACATCTCCCTAATATATTAGTGTCGAAAAACCCACAAAAAATATTTGTTTGTATCCGAAAATAACGAAAGTCTGGGTTAAACTCGTAAAAACCGATTTGGAGCTATATCTCAAAATCAAGAGCTGATGGAGAAAACCCGGGACCGGATTTGAAAATAACTCGCCGATTTCATCTAGAAACAACTGCAACTTCGGTTGAAACAAAAGTCCTGTTGACCAGTGTTATAAGCATTTGATAAATCAAGCTTCGTGAAAAGTTCACCACCCTGCAATGATGCAAAAATTTCATCAATTCTGGGTAACGGATATTTAAAATCCAATAAACATTTGTTAAGGGTAACTTTATAGTCACAACAGATTCTCAAATCGCCATTAGGCTTCAAAATTGGAACTAAAGGAGTTCCCCAATCAGAGTTATCAACTGGTTCTAGAACACCAGATTTAATTAAATCTTTTAATTTGGTTTCAACTTTACTTTTCCAAGCCAACGGTAAGGGTCTTGGTTTGCAAAAAATAGGAATTGCGTTTTCCTCAACTCTCAACGAAACTTTAGTGACATTAAACTCTCCCAACTTTTCTTCAAAAGCACTCGAAAACTCGTTTTTAATTTGATTAATAATCATTGAATTAGAATTCGAGCAATCTATTTTGTTGACGTGCAACAATTCAAAATTAAAAGAACGTAAAAACGTACGACCTAACAAAGGAGGATTCGATGAATCTACAACAACAACTATCGATTTTGTTTTACCTTGAAAAGTAACCGAGGCATCATACACAGAAAAAAAAAATTCATTCAATATATGAATAGTGTTCAAAAAAATTTTCCAATGTTCAGATTTTTGTATTTTATGAACCTAGTTCATAAAGCAGTAAATATCGGTTTCTTTTTTGAATGAATCATAAACATGTAATATATGTATTCTATTTTGCAAAATATGAACAAATTCATTTATTTCAAAATAATCTTCTTTAAAGAAAAAAAAATTGCTTATATTCCAAAACTCTTTTTATATTTTTCAAAAACTTATTTTTTCTACACAAATTTTTGTTTTTGTTGTTTTCTACACAAATTTTTTATTTCAAATTAGTTGTTTTTTATTTAATTTTGTAATTCCTGTTCTTTTAAAGGGTTCTCTTCTAATTGATTTTCCTAATTAATTATGTATCTTGTAAATCAGAACAATGTGAACCATACGTACATACATACTGAGTCCATCAGCACTAGCTTGAATTTATAGATGTTGCATTTATATTAAAGTAATTCAAAAATTGTATTTGCGAATTAATGCTATTGATATGGTGAGTGTCTTCCGAAAACAAACGAAATCTATGGTGGTTAGTTAGTGTGGTAGCGGTGAGTAGTGGTGGTTGTTTAGGCTGTTGTGCTTTGTTGACACGCAGTCAATGTAGATACGATGGAGGGGAGGAAAGACAAAAACAATAGAAGCAAATCCACCATATCTTTGTAGGCAAAGCACAAAAACCGGTTTTGCCAGAAAATAGTAGTTAACGTAGGAGAAACTATGAAATTTATTTTTGTATTTTAGAAAAGCATTCATACTTTTGCAAAAATAGTATTGTGTGCATGAGTAAAAAAATTTGTCCATTCACTTTAAAAGAGGTACGTTCAAATTATGGACAACAAAAATTATGAACGGAATTAGTAAAAAAATTCATACGAAGCATCTTCTTAATATTGTTCTTCTCCAGGAACGACTTAGGCAACAACGTACACGGAGCACCTGTATCACACACAGCTTTTAACTCAACTCCATCAATAACAACCGGAAGAGAATATACTCCACTAGAGTTGCACTCCGACACACTAAAAATTGAGTAATTAAAAACATCATCATCATCATAATTATTTTGATCTTCAGAAACAAAATTAACACTTCTCTTTGTGTTGTAGCAAACTGAAGCAAGATGTCCAATTTTACCACACGAATGGCATTTACTGTCTTTGTATTTGCATGCCTGCGACTTATGATTGCGCCAACCACAATGAGAACACACAGGCTTTCTTTCACTTTCATTTCTGTTGTCTCTGCCACCGCCAAAATTTCCTCTGCTTCCATTGCCTCTGCCGCTGCCACTTGAACCGCCTCTGTTACCACTGCTTCTATCGCAACCGCCATTTGCATTTCCAAAATTTTTCTTGGCAAATCTCTGCTTATTTAAATAGTTCACTGAACTCTGCTCAGCCTCTGCTGCCCTTGACATACTTTTCGTCTCCATTATCATCGCTTTCCTTAACGCCATTTGCATTGTTAACTTTTCATCCTCTTCACATAACCGCTCAAAAATGAAATTTGGCAAGCCCATCACAAATTGGTTTAACACAAAGGCTTCCAAATGATCACCAAATTTGCAGTTAAGCGCTAACGATTTAACTCTGGCGTACCACTCTGCTACCGATTCACTTTCAGCTTTAGTTGAAACATGGAACTTTTTCCTTTCGCTGAACACAATTGTTGGTGGTGTGTACTGTGTGTCCAAAATTTCACACAACTCCTCATACTTCTTTGACACAGGAGAATCGGGACTACACAAACTGAGCAACACTTTATATGCCACTGCACCAACCGCTTTCAACAAAATTGATTTCCGCACGTTATCATCTGTGCAATTTATTTCACAAAAGTGGATCTCTAGCCATTCCTTCCACACACTCCAGGATTCCACACTGGGGTTAAACTCGGACACATTCGCCGTTTGGAACACAGCAATCTGGCTGGCATTAAAACTTTGATTGCCTTCATTCTCCATCTTAGTCGGCATTCAGTCAAGTTTTTGCGTTTTTAATTTTTCTTTAGCGTTTAAATATCTTAATTTTTTATACCCTCAGCCTTTAGGCTAAAGAGGGTATTTACACTTTGATACGACCAAAAATGTGCCTCATCGAAATAATGGTTTTAGACCCCAAGTATGTTTGTACGATATCCGTTTCAGACAATTTTGAGTAGATCTAGCAATGTCCGTCCGTCTGTCTGTCTGTCCGTCTGTCTGGCTGGCTGGTGCGCACGATAACTCTAGAACGGATCAATCGATTCGGTTCAAATTTTGGGTATCGAATTATTTTGTCCAGATTCGATTTAAGTTCGAAGATGGGCCATATAGGTCCACTCCTTCAGGTACCTCCCCCACATATGTTCAAAAATTGTCGCAAAACTTCTGCACACGATAACCCTTGTAGGGAATAACCGATTTGGTCCATACTTTGCACATCGTGTAATTTCTACCAAGCTTAGATGAGGTTCCAATATGGACTCAATAGGTCCACTCCTTCGGGTACCTCCCACACAAAATTTCGGAAAAGTTCAGTTTAGGACCCGGTCTCGAATCGCTTTGATTTTTGTTTACGCAAGTTGTATTCGCTGTCCTCTATACGACGCTGTAAGTTTCATTAGGGGCAAGTCCATACTTCCTGAGGAAATAGCCTGAAAGTTACAAAAAGTCCTATGACACCGTGTGTAATGGTTGGAGCGCAAGATAACCCTCGAACGGATCTGCCGATTCGGTCCAAAATTTGGCTTTCGTAATATTTTGTCCAAACTTAGTTCAAGTTCAAAGATGGATTATATCGGTCCACTCCTTCCGGTACCTCCCCCACAAAAGCTTGAAAATGTTCGGAAAATTTGTGCGTACGATAACACTTGAAGGAAGTTACCTATTTGGTCATTACTTTGCACATTATGAAATTTCTACCAGACTTAGATGAGGTTCCAATATGGACTTAATCGGTAAACTCCTTCGAGTACCTCCCACACAAAATTTCGGAAAAGTTCAGTTTAGGACCTGCTCACGAATCGCCTTGGTTTTTGTTGTAACATCTTGTATTCACTGTCCCCTATACGAAGATACAAGTTTCCTCAGGGGCAAGTCCATACTTCCTGAAAAATAGCCTGAAAGTTGAAAAACAAACCCTATAACACCATGTTTATGGGTGGAAGCGCAAGATAATTCTCGAACAGAAATGCCGATTCCGGCCAAAATTTGGCCTTCGTAATATTGTTTCCAAACTTAGTTTAAGTTCGTAGATAAGCCATATCGGTCCACTCCTTCAGGCACCTACCCCACAAAAGTTCAAAAATATTCGGAAAAATTGTGCGCATGATAACTCTTGATGGGAGTGACCGATTTGGTCCATACTTTACACATTCTCATAATATATACCAGATATAGATCAGGTTCGAATATGGACTATATTTGTCCACTCCATCCCGTACCTCCCACACAAAATTTTGGATAAGTTCACTTTAAGACCTGCTATTGAATCACTTTGATTTTTGTTGAAGCAACTTACATTCGCTGCCTCAATTACGATGGTAAAAGTTATTTCAGGGGCAAGTCCATACTTCTTGTGAAAACAGCCCGAAGGGTGTAAAAACCCCCTATGGCACCCCCATGGTCTATGTCGGTCCATACCTTTAAGCACCTTTTCCGCAAAATTTTTGAACTTTAATCCTAATCAACATTTTTGTCGGTTCATACGACCAAAATTTTGAAACCCCCTAAATACATAAGTTTTTTGTGAAAAAAGTGTTTCAATTTGCCCATGCTGAGGGTATATCTCTGTCGGCAAAGCCGACTGATACTTTTTTACTTGTTTTAGTAAAAACTTTAATTTAATTTTTCAGATTTTGATTTGTTTTCAATTCGTGTTTAAATTTGTTTGTAACTTTGTTTGGTTTGTTACTTTTTTTTAATTATATGTATGTACATATATTAAAGTTCTTTTTAGGTTGTTGAACCACAGAAAATATGTTGTTGTTGTTTTAAAAACTTTCTCCTCGTCGCCAAATTGTAGTGTATTTACACAAAAGGAACTTCTTTGCTTCGAATCCAAATGCTTAATGTTCTTTATTTCAAATTAAACAACATAACAAAGCTTAGAACTAACAACCTGTATGTATGTTTATGTGTGTATGCATATACAAGTTACCATGTATCTTTATCACTCAGAGATAAATAGATGAGAGTGAGAGTGAGTGACTTGTAACTGCATACAGTAACTAATATAACAAAACAAAAAGAAGATCACATACTGCACATTAGGATGGATCGTGCCAAAATATGTATTAGGGTGGAACGTAAATACAAATACTCTATAATAATGTTGATTTACAGTACTTATAAATTAGGGTTTCTCAACCTGCCTCCTCAACATATTATTTGTTCAATTGTATGTGATGCCCATATTGGTAAAACAAAATAAATGTTTCGGTTTTTGTACAGGTTTTGCAAGAGCATCCGCAATAACGTCTTTTGTTGGTAGTAGCACAACTTAACTATTCCATTTTGCACTGCGTTCTTTATGAAATGATACTTGTAATGTACGTTTTTTGTTCTAGAATGGTGGGCACCAAACTCGCCCATTTTCTGTGCACTTTGAGAATCAGTATGTATGGTAATTGATTCTTCATTAGAAATCCCAAATTCAGCAAACAGCTAACTTAAATAAGATGATTCTTTAGCTGATTCGGTAAGAGCTACATATTCAGCTTCAGCGCTAGATGCTGCCACCACTTTCTGTTTTTTTTTTTAGATTCCCAAGCGATCACTCCCCCTGCAAGAATAAACAGAATCCGGATTGAGATTTTTTTACCATTGACATCTTAAGCCCAATTTGCATCGCAAAATCCTTCGAGAGGTGCCAAAGTTTTCTTATACGATATAGCGGCATTTCTTGTAGTGCTAAGATATCTTACTACAAGCAAAGCTGCATTATAATGTTGTTTCCTCGGATCTGTTGCAAATTGTGATAACATATTAAAAGCAACCGAAATATTTGGTTTGCTATTTAGCGATATCATCAACTTTTCATTTTCGACGACTTGTTTAAATTAATTAAATTATCAAGATATTCATCTTTCTGTCTCAGAAAATACACAAAAACTTTCCGTGAAAAATCGTCAATAAAAGTTGTAAATATAGGCTTCGTCCCACTGACTCATTTTTCATTGTAATAATATTGGTTTCCATTGGGAAAATTGTTAAACTTTCAACGGGAAAAGTTTCATCTGTTGTTACATGATGTAATTATTTAAACAACGAAAAAATCCGCTTATATTTATTAGCCAATACAAATATTTTATATATCCGATAAGCTATAAATCCCAAGTAAAGTTGATACAAACATTAATATTGTAATGGATAAGTTAAAGCTTTTAATCTATAAAGCAAGCAAAAAATAAATAATTCAAATTTCTTTAAACTTTAATTTCCTGAAACTTAGCAACGCTGCTAATGGTAATTGGTATAATTGTTGTTGTTTTAATTAAATCTCAAAAAGCCATTAAACATTGGCCTCTATTCTTGTCTGTTATTTAAGACGAACGATGAAGTAATTTAATACAGATTTGCTTGTATCCAGAGGTATAAATTATATCCATACAATTATTATTTCTGTTGAATAATAAATTATATAAACGCAGAATTACTGCCATATCTACGGATATCCTAACAACAGTCATTGCTGTGAAACCTCCGAAAAATATTTTCCTTCCTGTGGTCTATAAAATTATTTTACCCCTGTGGCTTGACAACCTCGACCATATCGACAACGTTCTCCTCCGTCATTTTGCAAGTTGGTAATAGCTGTTCAACACAGAGTCACGCATAACTTATCAACTGAATAACTGTCTTTAATACCACACTTAACAGGAACATAAGATTCAATTACTCTACAAAATAACGATGGCTGTATTGTAGATTAAAATCGCCAACGTTACCAGATGTTGCCAGAGTATGGAATATGATGAGGAAATCACACAATATAAAAAAGTCTTCATATTTCAATCATATTTAGTTTTATATGATGTAAAGTCTTTTTAACCGCCGAATTTGTGTTAGTTTCCAATACAACTGGTAACTCTGCAACCAACAGTAATAACACCAATGACTATACTCCCTCGTTGCTAAACGGCAAAGCTAGACCATTAACCACAAAAATTACTATAGCAAGAACAACAACATCAAGCGGAATAGCGAAGATGATAATAATGATCAGAAGCTCCATTCAACATTGTACACGTAATAAAATTATCAACATGCATAAATAATATACGATACTACTCACTTTCTCTCATCACAGCGTACTTATCCGTTAACTACATAAACAACCAAACGTATCCCTTTTATTTTGTCATTACCACAAAAGGAACATTGCATCTTTGCCTGTTTTATTGCCCGACAAAGTATTTCGTTAAACATGGTAATGTTTGGGCAAAGGCAAAATCATTTGCCAAAGAAAACCAGTAAGGAAAATACCTGGAAAAACAGTCGGGCGGGGCCGACTATATGATACCTTACGCCACTGTAAATATGTAATATATAGGAGATATATCAATTTGAACTGATTTCTATATAATATGGTACACTTATTAATAGACAAAATTCCGTCACACATTCCAAATTTCATCAAAATAGGACAGATATAGGGTGTTTGGTGCAGCAAATGCGTGAAATCGGTCGAAAGTACATATGGGAGATATATCCAACCTGAACCGATCTGGACATAATTTGGCACACTTATTTCTAGACCTAACTCAGTCACACATTCCAAATTTCATCACAATCGGACGTATATAGCGTGTTTGGTGCAGCAAAAAAGTCAACTCGGCCGAAAATATATATGGGAGATATCAAGAAAAATGTCTAAAATTGTCTTTTCCATTTCAAAAAAATCAAAAAAATTTTTTGATACTACATCAATGATTTTTGGTACATAGATTAAGAAAAATATCAGCATTCCAAATCTGTTTTCGTTACTAATTTTGATCGTTGCGCGCAAAAGATATGACCGTTTTAATTATGATAATTAGAAAAAATTCTAAAAAAATCGCGGCTTAAAATAATTATCTGTTATATCCTATTATCGTTAACTGAATTCGTACCCTTTGCGATGATGCAAAAAATAATCGCAAAGTCTCAATGGATTCGCGAAAAATCAAATTTGTTAAATAATTTCACCTAGTTACAAACATATTTTTGAAACAATAGCGCTCATAGTTACGAAAAATATATAAAAAAATTATAACAGCATCCAGACATTTTGAGGAATAAAATGAAACCTAAGTCGTGAAGGTTGGAGCTATAGTATTCATGTTATTTGCAAAAATACGAAGAAAATATTACGAAAAAATTAAAATCATATTATTCTAATTTTATTTTTTTATGGTTTTATAGGAAAAGGTAGAGAAAAAATTTTTGAGTTCCTCGGCATTTTCGTCAAATTTTCACGCAATAATTATGATATTCCGTTGTAACAAATTTTTCGCTTATAGTTTTCCTATTGGATAATATTATTAGAACCTTATATTAAATCACAAGGAATTCCAAATGTGGCATAATGTTAAAATAATGTTATATTGCATATTACAACATTTGAGACGCATATAAACCGCGTAATTATGAAAATGACATGATGCGCATCCGATTTTCCAACACAGCGAATCAATCCCTTTTATTTGATGTACAGTTTGTCAAATTCTATTTGGCGGCCATGATGTAGCATCTGCTGCATATTAGGGTGCAAAATACAGTAAAATGGTCATAATTTCCGCGAAGTTCATTTACATTTTATGCGCATCCGATTTCAATAATCACCATTAAAAAATACATCATTCTATGCCGTTTCAATGCGATCCATCAAGAACCGTGGATGTAGCATCGCACTCAATTTTTAGAAAAAATCTAGTATATCTCTGGATTTACGAGAGTTTTTAAATATCTGTTTTCGCGCAGTTTAAACACGCGTATCGATCTATTTATTTAAGTAGAACTGACACATCCAAAACGCGTTTTAATATGCGATATTTTCAAAATAATTTTTTGCAAATTTTCGAAATTTGAGGCGTATCATATCCGCCGATGTAGTGGGTGGATTTTTGCGCGTCGTGGCTTGTTAGATTCAGAACGTAAAAAACTAAATATACGCGGGTTTCCACGGAAATCGAAAGACGTTTGTAAATTTTAAACCAAAAAAATAGGTTTTTGAAAAAAATTTACGCACAAAAATTTCGTGTTTGGGCGCAGATTACTGTGATCGTGTGAGGGCTACACCCTCATGTTATACATTAAAATATGCGAAATCGCGAGTACTACAATCGAATAGTAAGCTTTTAGGGAAATCCAGCTGCGCGTCCCGATTAGAGCAAAAATTCAAAAAACCCCATTTTTCAGGTTTCAAAATGTCAGCATCCGTTTGAGGCAGATACAGTGGATATATTAAAATATCAAACATTAGAAACTTCAACTCTGAAGTGTGCTCTTTAACTTCTCCTTTGATCATTAAGCTCTACATTGTGTTGTAAAACCACTAATTGGAAAATAACATAATAAAACTCGTTTATTTCAACAATTTTTTCCGATTTTTTTACATTAGTACGACCACAGCTTCCGCTCAAATTATTATTTTAAAAAACCCCTCGGTGAATCGGGCTAAAACAGTTTATTTTACCGAAATGCGGTCAAAAGTTATGGTATAGTAAAACTGATCGCGAGTTACAATACCCGATACCTCAGTTTCAACATAAGTTAATTTTCTACAAAAAGCTTGATATGTCCAAATCTGAACCGATTTTCACCAAAAGCAACAACGTTCTTCATATGGCCAAGAAACTTATATTACCCAATTTTCAACAAAAATACATGAAGAGACGGACGGACGGATATGCATAAATCGACTCAGAAAGTGATTATATGTATATCCGCAAAAGGAACTATGGGTCTCTTTAGTTTCCTTTTGTATGTTACATACAAATGCACAAACACATAATACCCCTTACCACAGTGTGGTGTAGGGTATAAAAATAAAGCGTTTGTTTTCGTGCGTGAGTATATTTTGATGAGTATATATGACATCTGTTTATACGTACATATGTAATAAAAAGCACAAATGACTGAAATTATTTTGTTTTATTTAAGAAGGAACAGATAAAACAGAACAAAAACTTGACAACAGAAGCAAATAAAGACAAAAGCTAAGCACTGGCTTATGCCATGTTCAGACTAGCGGTAATTCGCTCTCTATTCGTTGTTCGACCCCAAATTACAATACAATTACTTAATTTCCCATACAAAATTTCGAGAACGAACAACGATTTTTGTACTTTGTTCAATTTAAATTACTCTCAGAACGACGATAAAATATGTCCCATCTCTAACAAATGAGAGAATTTATCGAAATAAATTAATTATGACAGGAAAAATAAAAAATTAAAAATGTATTCAAAATCCAAAACTTTTTAGAAAAACTGCAAAATATGAATGAAAAGTAAACAGTTTAACGACTAGTATACATTCAAATCATAGCAAATTTTGTCTTCTCTTCCATTGCAGTTGCATTTCTTGTCCATCGTTTCAAATTCGCGTACAAATTTAGAAACAAAAATCAAATGTCTGCCGGAATGTCTGTATACCAAAAAGATATGTTGGCAGGCCTCTCTCTCGTTAATTATTGAAATAGAAAAAATTGAAAATATACTGAAAACACCAAAATTGTGAGAAAAAATGGAAAACATAAATGAAAATAATAGAATTTAATATTAAATAGATATCTGAAAGAAGGATAAATATTTTTTCAGTTCATATAAAATAATTTTACCCGTATTTTGGTTGAAACTTTCTTTAAAATCAGAAAACAAAAACTATGAAAATATGAATCATGTTGCTATGAATTGTGTACCATGTCGTATGAACGGGTTAATTCGTGTACGTAATTATGAGAACGAACGACGTGATTCAAATGCTGGTATGAACATGACATTAAATATATACGTATAAACATACATACATAAGTAACAATGACTGCAATGACTTAACCCCACTTAAGCCGTACATTATTCCATAAGGCAGAGAAGGTACACCTATTATTTGCAAATCCAACCACCAGCAGTGCCTATTGGAAGTTATAGCGTTAACGTATTATAGTATTGCAATTAGGAGCCTATGAAGATAAACGCTTTAGGCTTTTATTTATAAAATACTAGCTGACCCGGTCCGCGTTGCTGGCCCGTTGTTTGGGTTCTCCGTGTAAACTTTAGTTATCTATCCAGTATTGATACACCCATAATTAGGCATCCCTCTAGAAACTTCATAATATAAATCAATGTTTTGACATAAATTCCATATAATGGTATCCCCCAAATTTAAGATATATAATCTCTTTTATTATACCCTTCACCATAAATTGACAGTTTAAAGCACTTTGTGACCCACATATAATGGTCGGTGCACGTCAATTGACATTGCTATATATTGGATTGTTGGTCTCGGTTGGGGTCGTAATTATTACTGCAAAGAATTGTTGGTATAGGTCCACGTTTTGATATACCTCCCATAGAACGGTACCGGCTGATTTTCGCTATTTTTGAGGATTTAACATCATTATCACACCGAAATGGCTGAAATATGGTTTTAATATATTTTAAAGAGGAGGGCATAAATATTCGTATCGACCGAAAGACACGCCTTTTTATTTGCGCTCGGTATGTAACAGTAATAGGTTCACGTTTTGATATAGCTCCCATAAAACAGTACCTCCCGATTTTCGATAGTTCAGAGATATAGCCACTGTTCAGTATACGTCCTCGTTTTGATATAGCTCCCATAGAACGGTGGCCTGATTTTCGCTATTTTTGGTGGATTTAACCTCATTCAGGCCGATCGAACGTAACGCTTTTTTTCTTCGCGCTCTATATGCAATAGTGGTAAAATACCCCTCAGCGAAATGTATGTTCCTTCGGGATATGTATGGCAACATTTATATAATTCATAAAAAAAACAAGTAAGAAAAGTCTATAGTCGGACGGAGCCGACCATGGTATACCCTATACCACTATCCCTGGACAATCGCTCTCCACGGAACTTATTTTCAATGATTGTGAAAATTTAATTATCAAATATCAGAGATGTAATGTATAATACTTATGACCAAAACCAAAAAGTTATCTAGCATGACAAATACATTTTTGTAGCAGGAAAGGAAAATTTAGTTCACACAAACGTTGGTTTGTACGCTTCTTCTTCATCATAAACTCAAACTTTGTTTAAAATTTTGCGGGTTATTATTTTGACTTACAGAGCCGCTACAAAATTGGTTAAAATTTTGTTTTTGGTCTATTTCATCCCCTGAACATTTCACGATCATCACCAAAAACTAATCATTTCCATTCTGGCCCGAACCCAACCTCCTTAAAAAATTCGTTACAATCGGTCCATAATTGCGGCCTTAAGCTTGTTTATAATTTTTAATGGACGGACACACATCGCTTTATCTCGTCGAGATATGAATTTTGGCATACCAAATAAGGGGTCTAGGACGAATATTTCGTGGTGTTACATAAACTTTTGGAGAGACAATATGTAGCATGGGATAAAAATGTGGTTCTCTACACAGAACCTATTATATATTAGGCAGTAGGCCCGTTATCTAGCAAACACTTTATTGCAATTTACATCAGAGGAAAGGTCAGTAGTTTTTTCTATATGTAGGCTACTTTGCGAAATATATATGTCCTCAAGGAATTCAAATATCGACCAAAAATAAAATTTTTATATTTTTCATACAAAAGTAGTGGTCCGTTTCACCCGCTAAAGAATATCAGATCATCATTCAAAATTGTAGGCATCTTTTTCGACCTATACTCTTACCCGGTGCAAAATTTCGTGACTATTGATGTATAATTGCGACTTCTAGCGAGTTTATTATTACACTACAAACAAATAACGGAACATATTAGGCTGTAACTCTGTTATCTAATCATGCACACCAACATAATTGGCATCAATTGAAAGGTCAAGCGTTCCACTTTCAAGTATATCTCACTTGTCCGGAATGTCACGTCCAGGAATTAAGATATAACCTGTATATTAAAAATTTTCACAATTTTCACACAAAAGTTTTGGTCCATTTAACCCTCTAAATATTATCCGATCGCCATCTCAAATTGCAAGCTACTCCTTTGTGATATACACTTAACTTATTTAAAATTACGCGTTGATCGGACTATTATTGAGACCTACAGAGCCGCTAGAAAATTGGATAAATATTATGTTTTTGGTCCATTTCACCCGCTAAATATTTCATGATCATCACCAATAAGAATAGGGATCTATTCTGATCTGAACCCGACCTCCATACAAAATTTCGTGACGATCGGTCCATAATTGCGGCCTGGAGCGTGTTTACAATTTATAATGGACAGACGGACGGACGGACGGACTGACGGACGGACACACATCTCAAAATCGCTTTATCTTGTCGAGATATGAAGATTGGTATACCACATTGGGGGTCTCCGACGAATATTTCGCGGTGTTACATGAATTTTTACCAAAACAAACTTATAATACCCTTTTCCACATTGTGGTATAGGGTATAATTACTTCTATAAATTGTAGTTGTTATTATCTAGATTTTTCTGTATTTAAAAAATGTATCTTTACCCAGCTATTCCAAGGACTGAATCAATGCTCATGAAGTTTCACTTCCCACATTTTGAGATTTTATCCGTAATTATAATATTTTCAAAAATCGAACACGATCGCGGTATTCTGATTCCAATGATGATATTGTATTGTATATCAATAACTTTGTCTGATTTCCAATGGATCTTTCTGGAATTTCGATCTTGTGACATCTCAAGTTATCCGGATTTTACTGTATTCCAAAATGTGGAGTTGATCGCGCTGTCCCACTTATTGTTTAGTGTTCAGCGTTTACAGCGTGTTTTAGGCATGCTTACAAAATTATGTATATTATCTGAAATAATAAATGTTTGCAAATTTTGTGATGACCGCGATATTTCACTTTTCGCGATATTTCACTTCCGCGAAGACCATTCAGGGTCAAGACAGTAATTACAGTAGTATTGCAAACAATCTGTAAACAATACGTTCAAAAATATCATGGACTTCAGATTTAAAAAAAAAAAATTTTTGAAGGAGAACCTCCGGTCACTACACTTAGCCGTATTAAAATAGCTCACGACCGCGCTATCCCACATGTTCAAGATAGTGTTTATATCATTTTTGTGTCACGCTTACTAAAATTATGTATATTAATTGAAATAATACATTTTTGAAAACTTTGTGATGATTCAGGGAAAACAATCTGTAAACAATACGTTCAAAAATATCAAAGATTTCAGATTTTCTTAAAAACATTGTGGGGAGGACCACCGGTCACTATAAAATCAGCTTACGACAGTTCTAAATTAATTGAAATAATACATTTTTGAAAATTTTGGGATGACCGCGATTTTCACTTCCGCGACGACCATCAGGGTCAAGACTGTAATTACCATAGCATTGCAAACATTTGTAAACAATATATTAAAACGTATGTTGAATTTCGCGGTTTTCTTAAAAAAATTGTGGGAGGACCACCGGTCACTACACTTAGCGGATAAAAAAATAGATTACGACCTATTCTCAGACCTAAAAAACTCCACATACAAAATTTCATAAGATTTCCCAATCGATTTTTCGGAATTTCTATATAGTGACATCTCAAGTCATCGGGATTTTACTGTATTCCAAAATATGGCGTTGACCGCGTTATCCCACATATTGAAGCCAGTGTTTTAGCGGTTTTGTAGTCACGCTTACTAAAATTAGGTATATTATCTGAAATAATACATTTTTGAATAATTTGGGATGACCGCGAAAATTCACTTCCGCGACGACCATTCAAAAAAATATATAGCCTATTTTCACCACCGGTGTTCCCAGTACATTATCTGAAATTTTCAAGAAAATCTATTCAGCCGTTTTTGAGTCTATTCGGAACATACAAACATACAAACAAACAAACATACTAACATACACACATTGCCTTTTATATATTAGACTAGCTGACCCGGTCCGCGTTGCTGGCCAGTTGTGTGGGTTCTCCGTGTAAACTTTAGTTATCTATCCAGTATTGATACACCCATAATTAGGCATCCCTCTAGAAACTTCATAATATAAATCAATGTTTTGACATAAATTCCATATAATGTTATCCCCCAAATTTAAGATATAAAATCTCTTTTATTATACCCTTCACCATAAATCGACAGTTTAAATCACTTTGTGACCCACATATAATGGTCGGTGCACGTCAATTGACATTGCTGTATATTGGATTGTTGGTCTCGGTTGGGGTCGTAATTATTACTGCAAAGAATTGTTGGTATAGGTCCACGTTTTGATATAGCTCCCATAGAACGGTACCGGCTGATTTTCGCTATTTTTGAGGATTTAACATCATTATCACACCGAAATGGCTGAAATCTGGTTTTAATATATTTTAAAGAGGAGGGCATAAATATTCGTATCGACCGAAAGACACGCCTTTTTATTTGCGCTCGGTATGTAACAGTAATAGGTTCACGTTTTGACATAGCTCCCATAAAACAGTACCTCCCGATTTTCGATAGTTCAGAGATATAGCCACTGTTCAGTATACGTCCTCGTTTTGATATAGCTCCCATAGAACGGTGGCGCCTGATTTTCGCTATTTTTGAGGATTTAACCTCATTCAGGCCGATCGAACGTAACGAAATGTATGTTCCTTCGGGATATGTATGGCAACATTTATATAATTCATAAAAAAATTACTTCTATAAATTGTAGTTGTTATTATCGAGATTTTGCTGTATTTAAAAAATGTATCTTTACCTAGCTATTCCAAGGACTGAAATCAATGCTCATGAAGTTTCACTTCCCACATTTTGAGATTTTATCCGTAATTATAATCTAATATATAAAAGGCAATGTGTGTATGTTAGTATGTTTGTTTGTTTGTATGTTTGTATGTTTGTATGTTCCGAATAGACTCAAAAACGGCTGAATAGATTTTCTTGAAAATTTCAGATAATGTACTGGGAACACCGGTGGTGAAAATAGGCTATATATTTTTTTGAATGGTCGTCGCGGAAGTGAAATATCGCGGTCATCCCAAATTATTCAAAAATGTATTATTTCAGATAATATACCTAATTTTAGTAAGCGTGACTACAAAACCGCTAAAACACTGGCTTTAATATGTGGGATAACGCGGTCAACGCCATATTTTGGAATACAGTAAAATCCCGATGACTTGAGATGTCACTATATAGAAATTCCGAAAAATCGATTGGGAAATCTTATGAAATTTTGTATGTGGAGTTTTTAGGTCTGAGAATAGGTCGTAATTTATTTTTTTATCCCGCTAAGTGTAGTGACCGGTGGTCCTCCCCACAATTTTTTTAAGAAAATTGCGAAATTCAAGATACTTTTTAATATATTGTTTACAAATTGTTTGCAATGCTATAGTAATTACAGTCTTGACGACCATTCGTCGCGGAAGTGAAAATCGCGGTCATCCCAAAATTTTCAAAAATGTATTATTTCAATTAATTAGAACTGTCGTAAGCTGTTTTTATAGTGACCGGTGGTCCTCCCCCACAATGTTTTTAAGAAAATCTGAAATCTTTTATATTTTTGAACGTATTGTTTACAGATTGTTTTCCCTGAATGATCGCGGTCATCAAAAAGTTTTCAAAAATGTATTATTTCAATTAATATACATAATTTTAGTAAGCGTGACACAAAAATGATATAAACACTAGCTTGAACAAGTAGGATAGCGCGGTCGTGAGCTATTTTAATACGGCTAAGTGTAGTGACCGGAGGTTCTCCTTCAATTTTTTTTTTTAGATCTGAAGTCCATGATATTTTTGAACGTATTGTTTACAGATTGTTTGCAATACTACTGTTATTACTGTCTTGACCCTGAATGGTCTTCGCGGAAGTGAAATATCGCGAAAAGTGAAATATCGCGGTCATCACAAAATTTGCAAACATTTATTATTTCAGATAATATACATAATTTTGTAAGCATGCCTAAAAAACGCTATAAACGCTGAACACTAAACAATAAGTGGGACAGCGCGATCAACTCCACATTTTGGAATACAGTAAAATCCGGATAACTTGAGATGTCGCAAGGTCGAAATTCCAGAAAGATCCATTGGAAATCAGACAAAGTTATTGATATACAATACAATATCATCATTGGAATCAGAATACCGCGATCGTGTTCGATTTTTGAAAATATTATAATTAAAAAAATCTCAAAATGTGGGAAGTGAAACTTCATGAGCATTGATTTTAGTCCTTGGAATAGCTAGGTAAAGATACTTTTTTTAAATACAGCAAAATCTCGATAATAACAACTACAATTTATAGAAGTAATTTTTTTATGAATTATATAAATGTTACCATACATATCCCGAAGGAACATACATTTCGCTGAGGGGTATTTTACCACTATTGCATATAGAGCGCGAAGAAAAAAAGCGTTACGTTCGATCGGCCTGAATGAGGTTAAATCCCTCAATAATAGCGAAAATCAGGCGCCACCGTTCTATGGGAGCTATATCAAAACGAGGACATATACTGAACAGTGGCTATATCTCTGAACTATCGAAAATCGGGAGGTACTCTTTTATGGGAGCTATATCAAAACGTGAACCTATTACTGTTACATACCGAGCGCAAATAAAAAGGCGTGTCTTTCGGTCGATACGAATATTTATGCCCTCCTCTTTAAAATATATTAAAACCAGATTTCAGCCATTTCAGTGTGATAATGATGTTAAATCATCAAAAATAGCGAAAATCAGCCGGTACCGTTCTATGGGAGCTATATCAAAACGTGGACCTATACCAACAATTCTTTGCAGTAATAATTACGACCCCAACCGAGACCAACAATCCAATATATAGCAATGTAAATTGACGTGCACCGACCATTATATGTGGGTCACAAAGTGCTTTAAACTGTCGATTTATGGTGAAGGGTATAATAAAAGAGATTTTATATCTTAAATTTGGGGGATACCATTATATGGAATTTATCCCAAAACATTGATTTATATTATGAAGTTTCTAGAGGGATGCCTAATTATGGGTGTATCAATACTGGATAGATAACTAAAGTTTACACGGAGAACCCAAACAACGGGCCAGCAACGCGGACCGGGTCAGCTAGTATTTTCAAAAATCGAACACGATCGCGGTATTCTGATTCCAATGATGATATTGTATTGTATATCAATAACTTTGTCTGATTTCCAATGGATCTTTCTGGAATTTCGATCTTGTGACATCTCAAGTTATCCGGATTTTACTGTATTCCAAAATGTGGAGTTGATCGCGCTGTCCCACTTATTGTTTAGTGTTCAGCGTTTATAGCGTTTTTTAGGCATGCTTACAAAATTATGTATATTATCTGAAATAATAAATGTTTGCAAATTTTGTGATGACCGCGATATTTCACTTTTCGCGATATTTCACTTCCGCGAGGACCATTCAGGGTCAAGACAGTAATTACAGTAGTATTGCAAACAATCTGTAAACAATACGTTCAAAAATATCATGGACTTCAGATCTAAAAAAAAAACAAAATTTGAAGGAGAACCTCCGGTCACTACACTTAGCCGTATTAAAATAGTTCACGACCGCGCTATCCCACTTGTTCAAGCTAGTGTTTATATCATTTTTGTGTCACGCTTACTAAAATTATGTATATTAATTGAAATAATACATTTTTGAAAACTTTGTAATGACCGCGATCTTTCAGGGAAAACAATCTGTAAACAATACGTTCAAAAATATCAAAGATTTCAGATTTTCTTAAACACATTGTGGGGGAGGACCACCGGTTACTATAAAAACAGCTTACGACAGTTCTAATTAATTGAAATAATACATTTTTGAAAATTTTGGAATTTTCACTTCCGCGACGACCATTCAGGGTCAAGACTGTAATTACCATAGAATTGCAAACAATTTGTAAACAATATATTAAAACGTATCTTGAATTTCGCGATTTTCTTAAAAAATTGTGGGGAGGACCACCGGTCACTACACTTAGCGGGATAAAAAAATAGATTACGACCTATTCTCAGACCTAAAAACTCCACATACAAAATTTCATAAGATTTCCCAATCGATTTTTCGGAATTTCTATATAGTGACATCTCAAGTCATCGGGATTTTACTGTATTCCAAAATATGGCGTTGACCGCGTTATCCCACATATTGAAGCCAGTGTTTTAGCGGTTTTGTAGTCACGCTTACTAAAATTAGGTATATTATCTGAAATAATACATTTTTGAATAATTTGGGATGACCGCGATATTTCACTTCCGCGACGACCATTCAAAAAAATATATAGCCTATTTTCACCACCGGTGTTCCCAGTACATTATCTGAAATTTTCAAGAAAATCTATTCAGCCGTTTTTGAGTCTATTCGGAACATACAAACATACAAACATACAAACAAACAAACATACTAACATACACACATTGCCTTTTATATATAAGATATGACCCAAAAAAGACTGGTAAGACTGGAAACCTCAAATTTGGAATTAAGATTACTGTTGGATTGTAGGATTGAGGTAATTTTTTTAATGGTACTAAATATGGTACAATTTGGATTTGGGTGAACGAATAGAGTATTGCAACAATTTATAAAATACTAGCTGAACCCGGTGCGCTTCGCTACGCCGCAGCACATTTACTTGTAGGCCAAATTCCGTCACACTTTCCAAATTTCATTGAAATCGGGCATATATACTGTGTTTGGTGCATCAAATACTTGAAATCGGATTTGCCGCAATTATGGTCCGAGTGATGAAAAAACTTTATCAGTTCATTATTGTGGCTTAAAAACGATTTAAGAATCGGATCGGATTTTGAAAATCGGCCAAATAAGCATATTGGAGCTATATCAAAATCCGATCCGATTTTCAATTTTTTTGTAGAAATCGTTTTTTAGCCGATCGGACCATAATTGTGGCATTTAGAGAATTTTGGTGAAAATGCGTTTGGCCCCATACAAATTACTACGGAAACAAAGATCGCTAGTTTGGCACCGATTAACGTTAACCGATCACCATAAAATTTCATATATAAGGTTTTTGGATCAAATGGAAAACTTTTAATGGGTTGGAAATCCAAAAAGAACGATAGTTTGTTATTTGCGTCACCCTAATGTATATGATTCCGCATAAACATAGCGGAGATCTCCTTACATCTTCGAATTTTATATAAATTTTCTGAAAATAGTTTCTGAGTCGATCTAGCCATGTCCGCCTATTGGAATGACTCGTCCACAATAACTGAGCTCTAACGCTATATTTTTGCCATATGTAGATCACGCTTGAAGATGAACATGATTATCGGTATTTTGAGAATTTAAGCTAACATTTTAAACCGAACTAGTTGTAATTCGACATTTGACGTTCTTAATGGATACAAAATTTCTTAACTGAAAATCGTGAACATAGGTCTTTGTTTTGGTACAGCCTACATATACATTTCTAGAGAACCATATAACGGTATCTCCAAATTTTAGGTGTTTTAAGGGTTTGTAGCCATCAGTTTTTTTAACGATGGCAAAATTACCCTCACTCTAATGGTTGACGATATTTCTTGAGTATTTTATATTATTTTATTAAAACTTCTCTGCAAGCTGTATCTTAAGACACGCCATTCGGACTAGGCGATAAACAATAGGTCCGATATCATTGGACCAGTATCACTCGGGGTGCACTCATTGATATGAGAGAAGTCTCCCTTGTAGCTTCTGGGATGTTTGTGGAACAATTATTATTATACTACAGCTCCATGTTTTGATATAGGCGCCATTTAACGGTACCCCTGATTTTCGGTATTTTGAGAGTTATAACTAACTTTTTTGACCGAACTACCTGTACTTTGTCATTGGCAGTTCTCTGCAGTCACGAAACTTCTCCAATAAAATTATCAACATAAGTCCATGTTTTGGTATAGTCCCCATAGAACGGTACATCCCGATATTGTGTATTTGGAGAATTTCAGTTTTTTTTTTACCGAAATGGAGGTAATTTTACATTTGATTGATTTCCCTGCAGTCACGAAACTTCTCCACCGACAATTGTCAGCATAGGTTTACTTTATGGTATAGCCACCAGTTAAAAGAACTGTCAAATTGAAGACATTTTTATATACACTTCCCGTCCTTATTTCGCAAGCCTAATACCAGACTAGGAAACTCAGGCAAATACTCTACAATTCTCACAAAATGCGTTACAGAATTCCACTACTGATGTCTTCCTACTTTTTCTAAAAATTCACCCCATGCTAAAAATGGTTGCAATAGATCTGTAATTGCGAAATTAAATGCGGTTATGATATAAAAGTTACAGACTTGAATATTTAGGCTAAATCGATGTTATAAGACCACATACGTATGTAAATGGCATCAATGGAAAGGACAATTGATCTTTGTCCATATACAAATTTCGTAGCCGTAATGTGACCTCCAGAAATAGGAATAAATCAAAAATACATTTTTCACAACCCATTTCGCCAGCTAACTATCATACGATATTCATACAACATTGGGGCCTTATAAAACGTCTCAAGGTCTAAAATTTTTTAAAATTTCGTGCTGGTAGGACTATAATTCCCCCCTCATCTTCATTGTGAAGGCTAATATATATTGTTTATTGTATGATACATTAGCCAGTAATTAGCATAGTGGCGGACATATAATTGAGAACGACAGAGAATTAAAAATTATTTGCCTTGTTTCTTTCTAGATATTTGAATATTTTTTTATTTATGTGTAAATAAAGTACATTGTAAGCACTTTTAAATAAAGGTAAAGCATGATTTACTTCCCCCTCGTTTATACTAAAAATAAAATATAATTTTAAACAAGTAAGCCAAGGCTATAATCGGACGGGGCCGACCATGTGATACCCTACACCTTTACCACTGGGAATTAGCTTTTCACAAATCAAAATTTCTTTATGGAACAAATAAACTTATTGTAAGAAATAACTTTGTGGATGATGGTACCGTATCACACCAAGCTTAAATAATAATATAATAATTGTTTCACAAAAATCTCAGAAGGGACAAGGGATACTTCTCTCATATCAATGAGTGAGTGTACCCCGATTCATATTCGCTTAATGATATGGGACCCACAGCTTATCTTCGAGTCCGAACAGGGTGCCCTAAGACACCACTTGTAGAGTTTAGTTTTATATGGCTGAAATACTCAGAAAATGTCGCAAACCTTACTGAAGGATATTTTGCCACCGTTGAAAATTTGATTTTGCCTGGCTGGGGAATCGTTTTGCAAAAAGGTGGCAAAGCGACCCATGCTGCAATGTATGTATAAAAATCCAATTGGACAATTAAAACGTTAGGGCACCATGTTATTTGCAATAATGCAAAAACTGGGAATAGGAAAATGTGGTTCTCTACACAAAACACATTATCTAGCAGACACGTGATTGTAATTTGCAACAGGGGGTAAGATCAGTAGTGAGCTATAATTGCGAACACTAGCGTGTTTGTGATAACAATACAAACATTAACTGGGTATATTAGGCTGTAACTCTGTTATCTTATCATGTACACCAACACACTTGAAATCCATAGAAAGGTCAAGCGTTCCTCTCCCAAATATAGCTTACTTGCCCGGAATGTCTCTTCCAGGAAAAAAGATATGTGTAAGCTGTATATTAAAATTTTTCACAATTTTCACACAAAACTTGTGGTCCAGTTAACCCTCTAAATATTATCTGATCGCCATCTGAAATTGCAAGCTTCTTCTTTGTCATATACTCTTACCTTATTTAAAATTTCCATCTACAGAGCAGCTATAAAATTGGATAAAAATTATGTTTTTGGTCCATTTCACCCGCTAAATATTTCACGATCATCACCAATTAAAATAGCGATCTATTCTGATGTGAAACCGACCTCCATACCAAATTTCGTGACGATCGGTCCATAATTGCGGCCTGGAGTTTGATTACAATTTATAATGGACAGACGGACACATGGACGGACCCACATCTCAAAATCGCTTTATCTCGCCGAGATATGAAGATTGGTATACCACATTGGTGGTCTCCGATGAATATTTCGCGCTGTTACATGAATTTTTACCAAAACAAACTTAAAATACCCTTTCCACATAGTGGTTTAGGGTATAAACATTAAGTTTCAGTGTTTTATTTAGAAATGCACTTAAAACTAGGTAATAATTTGTCGCTTAGCCTCGATATATATATTCAAATATATTCTTTCTCATGATGGAATCTCTCAAAGAAAACGCTTGCCGTTTAATTTTACCACCATTTATAATATAAATGCAAGCATTTTATATTGTTTATACCCTATACCACAATGTGGAAAAGGGTATTATAAGTTTGTTTTGGTAAAAATTCATGTAACACCGCGAAATATTCGTCGGAGACCCCCAATGTGGTATACCAATCTTCATATCTCGACGAGATAAAGCGATTTTGAGATGTGTGTCCGTCCGTCAGTCCGTCCGTCCGTCCGTCTGTCCATTATAAATTGTAAACACGCTCCAGGCCGCAATTATGAACCGATCATCACGAAATTTTGTATGGGGGTCGGGTTCAGATCAGAATAGATCCCTATTCTTATTGGTGATGATCGTGAAATATTTAGCGGGTGAAGTGGACCAAAAACATAATATTTATCCAATTTTCTAGCGGCTCTGTAGGTCTCAATAATAGTCCGATCAACGCGTAATTTTAAATAAGGTAAGAGTATATCACAAAGGAGAAGCTTGCAATTTGAGATGGCGATCGGATAATAGTTAGAGGGTTAAATGGACCAAAACTTTTGTGTGAAAATTGTGAAAATTTTTAATAAACAGCTTATATCTTAATTCTTGGAAGTGACATTCCGGACAAGTGAGATATACGTGAAAGTGGAACGCTTGACCATTTAATTGATGCCAATTTTGTTGGTGTGCATGATCAGATAACAGAGTTACAGCCTAATATATTCCGTTTTTTGTTTGTAGTGTAATAATAAACTCCCTAGAAGTCGCAATTATACATCAATAGTCACGAAATTTTGCACCAAATGAGAGTATAGGTCGAAAAAGATGCCTACAATTTTGAATGATGATCTGATATTCTTTAGCGGGTGAAATGGACTTTTGTATGAAAAATATAAAAATTTTATTTTTGGTCGATATTTTAATTCCTTGAGGACATATATATTTCGCAAAGTAGCCTATACATGCGAAAAAATTAATGACCTTTCCTTTGATGTAAATTGCAATAAAGTGTTTGCTAGATAACGGGCCTACTGCCTAATATATAATGGGTTCTGTGTAGAGAACCACATTTTTATCCCATGCTACATATTGTCTCTCCAAAAGTTTATGTAGCACCACGAAATATTCGACAAATGTTCGTCGACGAGATAAAGCGATTTAGCGATGTGTGTCCGTCCATTAAAAAGTTTGAAGATCAGATAATACTTAGCGGACTAAAACTTATGTGTGAAATTGGTAAAAATTTCAATAACGTAGCGGTTATACAACGGTAGTAGTAGTACTACATAAGGGGGTTTCATTACATTTTAGTTTGTGTGAACTAAATTTGCCTTTCCTGCTACAAAAATGTCTTTGTCATGCTAGATAACCTTTTGGTTTTGGTCATTATATCTCTGATATTTGATAATTAAATTTTCACAATCATTGAAAAGAAGTTCCGTGGAGAGCGATTGTCCAGGGATAGTGGTATCTCATGGTCGGCTCCGTCCGACTATAGACTTTTCTTACTTGTTTAAAAATGAAAAATACGGGTAATGGTATGTAAATTAAGATTATTATTAAATTAATTAAGATTATTATTAGATATGGTCAATAATTTGTTGTGTCAGTAAGTGATGTTTTTTGATGTAGTCTGTGGTATCGTCCATGTGTTCTTTGGAGTAGAACTTTCGGTATCGGGGTGTATTCTCGTAAAAATATGTATCTGGTGAAAGGTGACAATGCCGGCTAACAGATTTTGAAAATAAATTTTGCGTATACTTGCGAATAAAAATTATCAATTTCCAGATTTCGTAAAACTTAAAAGTATGGGTATTTTTAATTTTTGGTTGGAAAATCAGCGAAAACTTAATTCTGCAAAATTCAATCGAGGTGTCAAAGACAACTTCGTGACGGGAGTTAAAAACAAGTTTATAACATTTGTGCACGCCTTAACCAAAAATGGAAAAAAATTAGAAGGTCAAAAATTCATGTATTACAATTTGAAAGCGACACAGTATTTACGCTAGAACAAGGTAATGATACAAAGAAGAGAGGGCGCCCTAATGTGGATTATAGTGAAGGAAGAAAACTTGCTTCGGACGTCTCCTATGAACACGGCAACAATACCAAGCTCTTGATTCATGCCGCCTCTGTTTCGGCCAATTTGTCAAAAGAAAAATATTTAAACTATGTTCTTAAGGAAGTTCGGTATCAACCAACTAAAATGAGAAAACAATTAACTTCGACAGAGAAAATTTATAAACGATATATCCAAATCTGAACCGATTTCAATATGATGTCTCAATAATGTTTTCTAGACCAAATTCCGTCAGACACTTTAGATTTCATCACAATTGGACATATAGAGCGTGATTGCTGCACGAAATACCTAAAATCGGGTGAAAATATATATGGGAGCTATGTCCAAATCTGAACCAATTTCCATATAATTTGGCATACTTTTTTCTAGACCCAACTCCGTCACACATTTTAAATTTCATCGAACGAATCCTGTCACACGTTTCAAATTTCATCGAAATTGGACAAAAATTGCGTGTTTGTTGCACCAAATACCTCAAATCGGGCGAAAATATATATGGGAGCTATATCCATATCTTAACCGATTTCAAAATAACTTGGCAAACTTATTTTCAGTCCGAATTCCGCCACATATTCCAAATATCATCATAATTGGACAGAATTTTCGTGTTTGATCCATCAATTACTCGAAATCGGGCGAGTAATCTAATATATAAAAGACAATGTTTGTATGTTACTATGTTTGTATGTTTGTATGTTCCGAATAGACTCAAAAACGGCTGAACAGATTTTCTTGAAAATTTCAGATAATGTACAGGGAACACCGGTGGTGAAAATAGGCTATATATTTTCTTGAATGGTCGTCGCGGAAGTGAAATATCACGGTCATTCCAAATTATTCAAAAACGAAAAGACTCAAAAACGGCTGAATAGATTTTTTGGAAAATTTCCGATAATGTACTGGGAACACCGGTGGTGAAAATAGGCTATATATTTTCTTAAATGGTCGTCGCGGAAGTGAAATATCGCGGTCATCCTAAATTATTCAAAAATGTACTATTTCAGATAGTATAGCAAATTTTAGTAAGCGTGACTATAAAACCGCTATAACACTGGCTTCTATGTGTGGGATAACGCGGTCAACGCCATATTTTGGAATACAGTAAAATCCCGATAACTTGAGATGTCACGATAAAGCAATTCCGAAAAATCGATTGGGAAATCTTATAAAATTTTGTATGTGAAGTTCTTAGGTCTGAGAATTGGTCGTAATCTATTTATTTAACCCGCTAAGTGTAGTGACCGGTGGTCCTCCCCACAATTTTTTAAGAAAACCGCGAAATTCAAGATACTTTTTAATATATTGTTTTTTTTTGCAATGCTATGGTAATTACTGTCTTGACCCTGAATGGTCGTCGCGGAAGTGAAATATCGCGGTCATCCCAAAATTTTCAAAAATGTATTATTTCAATTAATTAGAACGTTCGTAAGCTGTTTTTATACGACTAAGAGTAGTGACCGGTGGTCCTCCCCTACAATGTTTTTAATAAAATCTGAAATCGCGGTCATCACAAAGTTTTCAAAAATGTATTATTTCAATCAATATACATAATTTTAGTAAGCGTGACACAAAAATGATATAAACACTAGCTTGAACAAGTGGTAGTGGCCGGAGGTAGTGACCGGAGGTTCTCCTTCAAAATTTAAAAAAAATCTGAAGTCCATGATATTTTTGAACGTATTGTTTACAGATTGTTTGCAATACTATTGTAATACTGTCTTGACCCTGAATGGTCTTCGCGGAAGTGAAATATCATGGTCATCACAAAATGTTCAAACATTTATTATTTCAGATAATATACATAATTTTGTAAGTGTGCATAAAAAACGCTACAAACCCTGAACACTTAACAATAAGTGGGATAGCTCGATCAACTCCACATTTTGGAATACAGTGAAATCCCGATAACTTGAGATGTCACTAGACCGAAATACCAGAAAAATGATTAGACATCAGACAAAGTTATTGATATACAAAACAATATCATCATTAGAATCAGAATACCGCGATAGTGTCCGATGTTTGAAAATATTACAATTACGGATAAAATCTCAAAATGTGGGAAGTGAAACTTCATGAGCATTGATTTCAGTTTATAGTTTATAGAAGTAATTTTTTATGAATTATATAAATGGTGCCATACATATACCTAAGGAACATACATTTCGCTGAGGGGTATTTTACCATGCAATAGTGGTAAAATAGAGCGCGAAGAAAAAAGGCGTTACGTTCGATCGGGCTGAATGAGGTTAAATCCACCAAAAATAGCGAAAATTAGTCGCCAGCGTTCTATGGGACCTATGCATATCAAAACGAGGACGTATACTGAAAATTTTCTGCAAGACTGTTTACGACCCCCAACAGTGGCTATATCTCCGAACTATCGAAAATCGGGAGGTACTGTTTTTTGGGAGATATATCAAAACGTGAACCTATAGCTGTTGCATACCGAGCGCAAAGAAAAAGGCGTGTCTTTCGGTCGATCCGAATATTTATGCTCTCATCTTTAAATTATATTTAAACCAGATTACAGCCATTTTGGTGTGATAATGATGTTAAATCCTAAAAAAATAGTGAAAATCAGCCGGTACCGTTCTATGGGAGCTATGTATATCAAAACGTGGACCTATACTGACAATTCTCTGCAGTAATATTTATGACCCCAACCGAGACCAACAAACCAATATATAGCAATATATAGCAAACCAATATATAGCACCGACCATTATATGTGGGTCACAAAGCGCTTTAAACTGTCCATTTATGGTGAAGGGTATAATAAAAGAGATTTTATATCTTAAATTTGGGAGATACCATTACATGGAGTTTATGTCAAAACATTGGCATCAATACTGGACAGATAACTAAAGTTTACACAGAGAACCCAAACAACGGGCCAGCAACGCGGACCGGGTCAGCTAGTCTAATATATAAAAGACAATGTGTGTATGTTACTATGTTTGTATGTTCCGAATAGACTCAAAAACGGCTGAACAGATTTTCTTGAAAATTTCAGATAATGTACAGGGAACACCGGTGGTGAAAATAGGCTATATATTTTCTTGAATGGTCGTCGCGGAAGTGAAATATCGCGGTCATTCCAAATTATTCAAAAACGAAAAGACTCAAAAACGGCTGAATAGATTTTTTGGAAAATTTCCGATAATGTACTGGGAACACCGGTGGTGAAAATAGGCTATATATTTTCTTAAATGGTCGTCGCGGAAGTGAAATATCGCGGTCATCCTAAATTATTCAAAAATGTACTATTTCAGATAGTATAGCAAATTTTAGTAAGCGTGACTATAAAACCGCTATAACACTGGCTTCTATGTGTGGGATAACGCGGTCAACGCCATATTTTGGAATACAGTAAAATCCCGATAACTTGAGATGTCACGATAAAGCAATTCCGAAAAATCGATTGGGAAATCTTATAAAATTTTGTATGTGAAGTTTTTAGGTTTATGAATAGGTCGTAATCTATTTATTTAACCCGCTAAGTATAGTGACCGGTGGTCCTCCCCACAATTTTTTAAGAAAACCGCGAAATTCAAGATACTTTTTAATATATTGTTTACAAATTGTTTGCAATGCTATGGTAATTACTGTCTTGACCCTGAATGGTCGTCGCGGAAGTGAAATATCGCGGTCATCCCAAAATTTTCAATTAATTAGAACGTTCGTAAGCTGTTTTTATACGACTAAGAGTAGTGACCGGTGGTCCTCCCCTACAATGTTTTTAATAAAATCTGAAATCGCGGTCATCACAAAGTTTTCAAAAATGTATTATTTCAATTAATATACATAATTTTAGTAAGAGTGACACAAAAATGATATAAACACTAGCTTCAACAAGTGGTAGTGGCCGGAGGTAGTGACCGGAGGTTCTCCTTCAAAATTTAAAAAAAAAAAAAACTGAAGTCCATGATATTTTTGAACGTATTGTTTACAGATTGTTTGCAATACTACTGTAATTACCGTCTTGACCCTGAATGGTCTTCGCGGAAGTGAAATATCGCGGTCATCACAAAATGTTCAAACATTTATTATTTCAGATAATATACATAATTTTGCGTGCCTAAAAATGCTATAAACGCTGAACACTAAACAATAAGTTAGGTAGCGCGATCAACTCCACATTTTGGAATACAGTAAAATCCCGATAACTTGAGATGTCACTATCCAGAGGTTAAATCCACCAAAAGTAGCGAAAATCAGGCGCCACCCTTCTATGGGAGCTATATCAAAACGAGGACGTATACTGAAAATTCTCTGCAAGACTGTTTACGACCCCCAAAAGTGACTATATCTCCAAACTATTGAAAATCGGGAGGTACTGCTTTATGGGAGCTATATCAAAACGAGAACCTATAACTGTTGCATACCGAGCCCAACTAAAACGGTCGATACGAATATTTATGCTCTCCTCTTTAAATTACATTAAAACCAAATTTTAGCCATTTCGGTGTGATAAAGATGTTAAATCGTCAAAAATAGCGAAAATCAGCCGGTACCGTTCTATGGGAGCTATATCAAAACGTGGACCTATACTGACAATTCTCTGCAGTAATAATTACGACTCAACCAAGACCAACAATCCAATATATAGCAATGTTAATTGACGTGCACCGATCATTATATGTGGGTCACAAAGTGCTTTAAACTGTCAATTTATGGTGAAGGGTATAATAAAAGAGATTTTATATCTTAAATTTAGGGGATACTTGGATACATGGAATTTATGTCAAAAACATTGATTTATATTATGAAGTTTCTAGAGGGATGCCTAATTATGGCTGTATCAATGCTGGATAGATAACTAAAGTTTACACGGAGAACCCAAACAACGGGCCAGCAACGCGGACCGGGTCAGCTAGTCTAATATATAAAAGGCAATGTGTGTATGTTAGTATGTTTGTTTGTTTGTATGTTTGTATGTTCCGAATAGACTCAAAAACGGCTGAATAGATTTTCTTGAAAATTTCAGATAATGTACTGGGAACACCGGTGGTGAAAATAGGCTATATATTTTTTTGAATGGTCGTCGCGGAAGTTAAATATCGCGGTCATCCCAAATTATTCAAAAATGTATTATTTCAGATAATATACCTAATTTTAGTAAGCGTGACTACAAAACCGCTAAAACACTGGCCTCAATATGTGGGATAACGCGGTCAACGCCATATTTTGGAATACAGTAAAATCCCGATGACTTGAGATGTCACTATATAGAAATTCCGAAAAATCGATTGGGAAATCTTATGAAATTTTGTATGTGGAGTTTTTAGGTCTGAGAATAGGTCGTAATCTATTTTTTTATCACGCTAAGTGTAGTGACCGGTGGTCCTCCCCACAATTTTTTTAAGAAAACCGCGAAATTCAAGATACGTTTTAATATATTGTTTACAAATTGTTTGCAATGCTATGGTAATTACAGTCTTGACCCTGAATGGTCGTCGCGGAAGTGAAAAACGCAGTCATCCCAAAATTTTCAAAAATGTATTATTTCAATTAATTAGAACTGTCGTAAGCTGTTTTTATACGGCTAGGAGTAGTGACCGGTGGTCCTCCCCCACAATGTTTTTAGGATAATCTGAAATCTTTGATATTTTTAAACGTATTGTTTACAGATTGTTTTCCCTGAGTGATCGCGGTCATCACAAAGATTTCAAAAATGTATTATTTCAATTAATATACATAATTTTAGTAAGCGTGACACAAAAATTATATAAACACTAGCTTGAACAAGTGGGATAGCGCGGTCGTGAGCTATTTTAATACGGCTAAGTGTAGTGACCGGAGGTTCTCCTTCAAAATTTTTTTTTTTTTTTTAAATCTGAAGTCCATGATATTTTTGAACGTATTGTTTACAGATTGTTTGCAATACTACTGTAATTACTGTCTTGACCCTGAATGGTCTTCGCGGCAGTGAAATATCGCGAAAAGTGAAATATCGCGGTCATCACAAAATTTGCAAACATTTATTATTTCAGATAATATATATAATTTTGTAAGCGTGTATTAAAAACGCTTATTTTGGAATACAGTAAAATCCCGATAACTTGAGATGTCACAAGATCGAAATTCCAGAAAGATCCATTGGAAATCTGACAAAGTTATTGATATACAATAGAATATCATCATTGGAATCAGAATACCGCGATCGTGTTCGATTTTTGAAAATATTATAATTACGGATAAAATCTCAAAATGTGGGAAGTGAAACTTCATGAGCATTGATTTCAGTCCTTGGAATAGCTAGGTAAAGATACATTTTTTAAATACAACAAAATCTCGATAATAACAACTACAATTTATAGAAGTAATTTTTTTTATGAATTATATAAATGTTGCCATACATATCCCGAAGGAACATACATTTCGCTGAGGGGTATTTTACCACTATTGCATATAGAGCGCGAAGAAATAAGGCGTTACGTTCGATCGGGCTGAATGAGGTTAAATCCACCAAAAATAGCGAAAATCAGGCGCCACCGTTCTATGGGAGCTATATCAAAACGAGGACGTATACTGAACAGTGGCTATATCTCTGAACTATCGAAAATCGGGACGTACTGTTTTATGGGAGCTATATCAAAACGTGAACCTATTACTGTTACATACCGAGCGCAAATAAAAAGGCGTGTCTTTCGGTCGATACGAATATTTATGCTTTCCTCTTTAAAATATATTAAATACAGATTTCAGCCATTTCGGTGTGATAATGATGTAAAATCCTCAAAAATAGCGAAAATCAGCCGGTACCGTTCTATGGGAGCTATATCAAAACGTGGACCTATACCAACAATTCTTTGCAGTAATAATTACGACCCCAACCGAGACCAACAATCCAATATATAGCAATGTTAATTGACGTGCACCGACCATTATATGTGGGTCACAAAGTGCTTTAAAGTGTCGATTTATGGTTAAGGGTATAATAAAAGAGATTTTATATCTTAAATTTGGGGGATACCATTATATGGAATTTATGTCAAAACATTGATTTATATTATGAAGTTTCTAGAGGGATGCCTAATTATGGGTGTATCAATACTGGATAGATAATTAAAGTTTACACGGAGAACCCAAACAACGGGCCAGCAACGCGGACCGGGTCAGCTAGTATCTATATATGAACCGATATCAACCAAATTTGGCAGATTAGTTTCTAGGCCGATTATAAACATCTGCACGAAATTTTGAAGGTCTAGCTTGCGCCTGTGATTTTTTGCCTCAAAAACCTGTCATCGGCCCCATCGTGCATTGGGGAGCCCAAATGCCAAGTTACAGCCAATTCTGGCTAAAAATGAAGACAAAATCCTTAAAACACTTGAAATCGGGTGGTACCACTATATGGGGGCTATATAAAAACCTGGACCTATGTCAAAAATTTTTGGCGGAGAAGTTTCTGTACCATTGGGATCTTCAATTGCCAAGTTATAGCCATTTCGGCCTCAAAATGAAGATAAAATCCTCATAATACTTGAAATCGGGTGGTACCGCTATAAGGGTGCTATACCAAAACCTGGACCTATGTTCACAATTTTTGGTGGGGAAATGTCTGTATCATTGAAAATGCCAAATGACAGCTAATTCGGGGAAAAATGAAGATAAAATACTAAAAATACCTGAAATCTGGTGGTACCGCTATATGGAGGCTGTAGGAAAAATTGGGCCCATATTCATGTATTGTCATCTAAATCTGAAAAATGTGCAAAGTTCAACTCCGATTGGTCAACTGCAACTGTGATAAAATTGAGTTACCAGATTTGAAATACAATTTAAATAAAACACCGTTAAAAAATTATAAAATGGACCAATATTGGTTTTGATTCCATGTTCATGTATTGTCATCTAAATCTGAAAAGTGTGCAAAGTTTCAGTTTGATTGGTCAACTGCAACTGTCGTAAAAATGAGTTACCAGATTTGAACTAAACGGACCAAAGCAAGTTAAATAAAACACTGTAAAAACACACTTTACTACAATAGGTCTAAATCGACCTGGCCATATAATTATAGAGGATATATCGACACCTCCAAATAATAGTATGCTAAGTCAGGAGCAGGAGAAGCTCTCAAAGCGTGGAATTTTTTCTGAACTTCAGTACTATGCTAAGTCAATATTTGTTTATAACTTCTGTTCGGATTGACCGATCATTACCAAAATTTGACAGAATTTAAGTTAAAGGACGTTCGACACCTCCTAATAATAGTTTGCTAATTCTGAACAGTGAGTTTTGCAGGACAAGCTCTAAAAGTTTGGAAATTTCTCTGACCTTCAATACTATGCTAAGTAAATATTTGTTTATAACTTCTGTTCGGATTGTCCGATTATTACCAAAATTTGACAGAATTTAAGTTAAAGGACGTTAAATATAAAAATGTAAAGAAATTGAAAACATGCTAAGTCGACTTAGCATACTATTGTTTGGAGGCGTCGATATGTAAAAGTTACTTAAATGTAATTTTCATACACAATATGGGTATATTATGTTATGTATTTTAGAAATCGGTTAATTTGATCCGTTTTTGATATTCAATGTCCTTTAATGGTACATGTTACTGAGTCTAAGTTTCGATAATTAGACTTTATTTTTGAGATCTAAGACCACAGTTGTGGATTCCTCTATCTCGCCGATGACGCTCTGAATGTCGTTCCATAAACGGACCTTATTTACTCTTAAATTTATTTTTAGCCCACATCTTTGAGTCCTTTACGAGAGAGTTTTCCGGGAAATAGTTTCTAATGAGCTATTCCCACTGTATAAAAAGGAAGGATTGTTGTCTGCAGATAGTAGACAGGAAATAAAACAATAATATCACGTCTTTACAAAAATTTGGCGAATTCCACACAGAAGAACATTTATTAAATAATGTTTTGAATGTTCGACTTCCACAATAATTTTGTGTCTGTACAGCAGGCATTAGTTTATGCAAAAAAATATTTAAATCCCAAAATTGGTATAAATATGAGCTTCGCTGATTAAAAAGTCTAACATAATGATGCCTAGCGCACACCCGAAGAAATTGTGCAATGAAAGCTTTCGAAATATTAAGCCTTTCATTTTTGTTCTGTGTACCGTTAGTCCATTTTTTTGTACAAACATGAAATTATGTTTTTATTTCTTGTCTACCATCTACAGACAACAATCCTTCCATTTTATAAAGGTGGAATTGCTTATTAGAAACTATTTCCCGGACAATTCTCTCGTAAAATACTCAATGTAGTGGTCTTAGATACCAAAAATAAAATATATTAATCAAAGTAGGGGCAAATTTTTGGAAAGATTATGTATGGCGTAATTTTGGAATTTAGACTCAGTAACTTGTAACATTGAAGGACATTGAATATCAAAAATATACCAATAATGGAAATGTGACCATGTCGATGTAGACCTACATATATTAATAAAGTGTACGTATAGGTTTCTTTCGAGTGGAAGTAAATCATGTTTTACCATTATTTGAAAGTGCTTACCGTGTACTTTATTGACAAATTTTATTCCATATAAATATTCAACTTTTGGAACGAAACAAGGCATATACTTCTTTATACGCTGTCATTGTTCATTGTTTAACGGAATATTTATTTACTCTCTTTTTATGTACACGTGTTGTATTTTTCAATCATTATTTTATTTTTATTTATTTATTTATTTTTTTTTTTTTTTTGTAATTATGCAATCTTTTGGGTCAATAGATTCAATCCCTGCTTAACGGTATCATTTCCTATCAAGAAAGCTGATTTCATAACAACTTCTCGTCTCCATTGTTATTCTCAACAGAATGTTAAGAAACAAACAACGTTATAAATCATATTTACAATAACACGAGTTTACCACCACCATCCGAAGTTAGAATACGTTTAATGTTCCATTAGTCATTCAGTTCGAGTCTAAAGTACAAGTCTTTTTACACACACACACACACACACAAACGGCTTTGCACAACGAAGCTGTTTAATACTTAAATGTGCATGTAAATTATTTATAACCGTTGTTTTTTTAAATGTTATTCATCATCGGTTAATAATTACTGTAATTGTATGTTTATATCATATCAGTGCTTCTAATTTATTTATTTTTTATATATGTGTGTGTTTTACGTTAATTATTTTCTGAACACATATTTTCCTGTTAATACTATATGGAGTTTACTTGTATTTCTGATTGTAGAGATTAATGTTGCATTGTGGGCGTATAATTTACTCTGATACACGTTTATGTAATGTATACGGCCGGCTGTACTATTTCTAAAGCGGTATTTTAAGGGTTATGGCCAATTACAAATTTGAAAAAATCAAAAATTTATTTATTGGCTCGATTTAAAGTACAGGTAGAATAGAATATGTTGCAAAAAATATGTTCAAAAATTAGCTGAGATATGAGCGTTAGAAAGAGTAAATACATTGTAATTTGTATGTAACACCGAAGTTTGGAAAGCGGTTTTCTCAAAATGGTAGAGTTGTGCCAAAGGAACTATATGGAACTATTTCGCTCACTTCGCAGTTCCAATGGCCCACATTTTTTCTTTGCACAAACTGCGTATACTTACTATCACAAGTTACATTTCATGCTGTTACTCATACGCTTGGGAACTAGTACAAGGAACTAGATTACCCAACTCTACAAAATGGCATTTTGGAATGCGGTGCCCACTGTAGCTCGGAAACGGAGGATCTGAACTTCATATGTTTTTGTGGAATTATTATACATATTAAAAGCTTGTAAATAAGTGAGAGATTTAAAAAAAAAAAACAAGTGAGCAAAGGCTATAGTCGGGACGGGGCCGACCATGTGATACCCTACACCATTACCCCTGTGCATAAGCTTTTCTCTGGTATGCATTTCTTTTAGGGAATATAATCCGACTACCACCAAAAATAATACGCCTCTTTCTCTCTGGGACCCCCTTAAGCAACGAACATTTCTTGACCATCCCATCAAAATTACGACTTGTAGCTTGATTGCAAAAAATGGAAGAATTGGATGCATTACCGACTATTGCGGTATCTCCCTTGTTTGACCACCTTCGCCAACATGCTTTACACCAATGTAAAGGTAATATTTTCTTCTTCCATTGACAGGCTTTGCCGTTGGAATACCTCTACTAGAAGCCGATATATTCACAAAGAATAAAACTTTGAATTTGTCTCCAAATGAGTTTTTCCCCATTCCGACCCCTAAATATTGTCCGACTATCAACAAAATCAATAGGCTTCTTCCTCTGTGGGGTCGCCATCTACCCCCAAACATTTCGTCACTATCCGATTAAAATTACAACTTGAAGCGGGATTACAAAAAATGGAAAAATTGGGTATATTACTGAATTTTGCAATATCTCGGTTTGATCACTTACGCCAACATACTTTGCATCAATATAAACGAGATCTTCTCTTCTTCCATTGACGGGTATTCCTTTTGGAATACTGTAACCAGAAGCGGAGATATTCGCATAAGAAAAAAACGTTGCATTTTCTCCAAATAAGTTTTTGCCCATTCCGACCCCTGAATATTATCCGACCATCATTAAAATCAGTAGGCTTCTTGCTCTTTGGGACCCCTATTAACCCCCAAAATTTCGTGACGATCCGATCAAAATTGCGACCTGTACCGTGATTACAAAAAAATCTGAAAGTGGGATGTATTATCGACTATTGCCATATCTCTGATATTTGACCACCTACTTTACATCGTTGTAAAGGTGATATTTTCTACTTTCCTTGCCAGGTTTTGCTTTTGATATACCTCTTAATGAAACAGAGATATTGGCTTTGAAATAAAATGTTGACTTTTCTCCAAATAAGTGTTTGCCCATTTCGACCCCTAAATATTATCCGACCATCACCAAAATCAAGATGCTTCTTCATCTGTGAGACCCCCATTAACCCTCATTTTCGTGACGATCCGATCAAAATTGCGACCTGTAGCGTGATTTCCAAAAAAATAGAAAAATGGGATGTATTACCGACTATTGCGATATCTCCGTTGGTTGGTTACCTACGCCGACCTAGTTTGCATCATTGTAAAGACGGGATCTTCTACCTTCATAGTCAGGCTTTGCTTTTGGAAAATTTTCAACCAAAGTTGTGATATTTGTCAATATAATTAAAATCGCAAAAATGAAAATTGGGGTTTTATTTGCTACTATTGCGATATCTTCGTTGTTTGATCACCTACGGTTTTGCTTTTGGTATACCCCATACAGAAGCTGAGATAATGGCTTTGGAAAAAAACGTTGTCTTTTTATCCACCTAAGTTTTTTGCCCATTCCGACCCCTAAATATTATCCGACCACCACCAAAATTAATAGGCTTCTTCCCCTCCGGGACCCCCATCAACATCTAAAATTTCGTGACGATCCGATCAAAATTGCGACCTGTAGCGTGATTACAAGGTTTAGATGGACAGACGGACAGACGGACGGACTGACGGACGGACACACATAGCCAGATCGACTCAGCTCGTCGAGACATTCATTTTGGTATATATAAGTATGGGTCTACGACCATTATTTCGATGCGTTACAAACTTTTTGGCCAAAACCAACTTATAATACCCTCACCACATAGTGGTGTAGGGTATAACAAGTAAGCAAAGGCTATAGTCGGACGGGGCCGACCATGTGATACCCTACACCACAACCTCTAGGAATTAGCTATATGCAACCACTTTGCACGCTGAATGTCCGGGTGTGATTCCCAGGCCTGGCCACATCAAATCAAACGGTAATGCTGCCGATACTTTTTGAGTATTTCAGCCATGAAAAACTTCTCTACAAGTGACAACTTAGGACTCGCCTTTTGGATTCGGCGATAAAAAGTACGTCACATATCAATTACATAACATGAATCCATTGGTATAAGATAAGCCTCCCTTGTCCTTATTGTGATATATGTGATTTTCAGGGCATTTCGAAAATAGTTCATTGTGGTTATATACATATTTTATACTGATAGAAATAACTAATAATGAATAGAAATTCAAATAATTTGCATGCAAACAAATTTATAAATCCCAAAATTATTCATATTCAATTACACACCAAGTAAGATAGTATAAGTCAGCTCCGCTAACGGTGATATATGTATGTACCTTCAGCATCTGACCAAAAAAGAAACAAACACAATAATTATGCCGTATAAAAAAATCTATATATTTTGTATTTTGTAGGTATCGTAATATAAGGCTATACTAAATCAATTGTAGTGAGCTAGCTTCTGATCTTTGAAAAAGTTTAAGAATTATTTTTAGAAATTTTGGACCATTACCTCAGGAAGTATGGACTTACTCCGTAAAAATTGTACCGTTGCACAATGGTCCCAAATCCAAATTTTCTGGCCAAAACTATTTCAACGTCCTTTTTGTATTGAAATTAATTATTATTTATAGTAAATGTGTACAAACAGCAATTCTTACGTTTTATCGACCAAAATTACCAAAAACTGCCAAAATTTGTTGACAGGGTGGTCCCGTTGTGTGGGGTCTAAACCAAAACATTGACCTATGTTAATAATTTTTGGTTCGGTCAAAATACCAAATTTCAGCCGATTCGGTCATAAAGTGTCGCTAAAATCCACAAAATATCTAAAATCGGACAGTACTTTTATGTGGGGGCTATGACAAAAAATGGACCTATTTTCAAAAAAATTATACATACTTGTTTTCTACACTCTGAACCCCTTACTCTACACACTGAAACCCTTAAATATGAATTTTAATGAAAATCGGTTGATAGATGTGCGTATTACCGTTCTATTTCAATTGGATACTACGTACAGTCACAACGGGTATTTACAAAAGATTCTCCCATCTTAAAATAGAAAAATCCACTTTATTTTAACTGTGGCAAATTTGAGCACGATTTGACTTCTGAATTTATTAGTACAGACCCCCTGCTATCTTTCAAATTCGATTTGGAGGCGGACATATTTGGACATTTTTTTAAAAGGTTAAGTATATTTAAAAAAATATTTGTAAAAAATAATTTTTAAAATATATAAAAACATTGATTTTATTACGCTAATTTTACAAGTTTCATCGTTCTTTTTGTAAATATTATGAAAGTACTCATTAACAGTATCCCGATTCATAATAACTCTGGTCTCACTTCTGTATATTTATGCAGCGACGCAATACAACAAAAATTGTATATTTTACAGCACAAAGTCTGTTTTATTTTTACATAAAAAAGTGTCAACTTTGGTACTGCGCCAATCAACGAATACTAACGTTATTTACAAAAACTAATTATTTTCAGATGACTTGATGTGTTTTTTATTATTCTGTGCAAAAAATAATAATTTAAATTTCTAAACTTCAAAAATAATGTTTTGGCCAAAAATTTCCTGATTGAAACCTATGTGCGTTGCAATAGGTACGGTGAAAAGAACCTTCTTCAAACAATTCAAATAGATCCAAGACTGATCCTCAAACTGCACTTTTCCCAAAATTTGTGTAGGAGGTACTCGAAGGACGGGACCGATATAGTCCATATTCCAACCTGATACATTACTAAATGAAATAATAGGATGTGCAAAGTTTGGACCAAGCAGAAAATCCCCTTGAGAGTTATCTTGCGGATTTGCCATTTTAGTTAGGTTTCTTGCTTGTTTTCAGGGTTTCATGGACCTTTTCGGCCATAATCTCTGGAGGTATGGACTTGCCATTGCAATTGTTCCATCGTAAAGGGGGCCGCAAGGACAATCTTCAATAGGACTCTTAAATTTCACTTTTCCAAATTTTGTGTGGGAGGTACTAGAAGGTGTGGACCGATATAGTCTTACCCGATCTATATCTGGAAGGAATAATAATATATGGAAAGTTTGGACCAAATCGATTTCGCACTTCGACAGTTATCGTTCACACAATTTTTCAGAAAATTTTTAACTTTTGTGGGGGAGGTGCCCAAAGGAAATTAAACTATGTTTGGGCAAAAAAATACGAGGCGCAAAATTTGGTTCGAATCGGTAGATGCGTTCGGGTGTTATCGTCAGATAGACAGTAAGACAGACAGATGAACGGACAGGGCTAAATCGACACCAAATTTTTTGAAACAAATTTCGTCCAAACATACCTGTGGTCTAAAACCATTTTTTCGATGGGCACATCTTTGGTCGTATTTTGTATATTTTATATTAACCTAAAGGCTAAGGGTATAAAATAGGGGGCGAAGCGATCCCATGCTGCAATATTTGTATAAAAATTCAATTGGACAACTGAACTGAAAATTTCTCTGTCATCATTGAGACAATTTGTAGTATGAGAGGAAATTGTGGTTCTCTACACAAAACCCATTATATATTAGACAGTAGGCCAGTTATCTAGCAGACACGTTATTGGAATTTGCATCAGGGGAAATATTAGTATTCGTTTTCCCATATGAAGGCTACTTTGGGCCATCCACGAAGTAAAATATAGACCAAAAATAAAATTTGTATATTTTTTATACAAAAGTAATGGTCCATTTCACCCGCTAAATAATATCGGATCATCATCCAAAATTGTTGGCATCTTCTTCGACCTAAACCCTTACATCGTGCAAAATTTCGTGACTATTTAGCTATAATTGCGACCTCTAGTGTGTTTTTGATTATACTTCAAGCAAAAAACTGGATATATTAGGCTGTAACTCTGTTATCTGAGCACGTAAATCAACGTAATTGGCGTCAATGGAAAGGTCAAGCGTTCCTCTTCGATGTATAGCTTACTTGCCCGGAATGTCTCTTCCGGGAAAAAAGATATAAGCTGAATATTAAAAATTTTCACAATTTTCACACAAAAGTTGTGGTCCATTTAACCCCCTAAATATTATCTGATCGCCATCTCTAATTGCAAGCTTTTTCTTTGTCATATACTCTTACTTTATTTAAATTTTCTAGACGATCGGACTATTACTGCGACCTACAGAGCAGCTACAAAATCGAATAAAAATTATGTTTTTGGTCCATTTCACCCGCTAAATATTTCATGATCATCACCAATTAAAATATCGATCTATTCTGATGTGAAACCGACCTCCATACCAAGTTTCGTGACGATCGGTCCATAATTGCGGCCTGGAGTTTGATTACAATTTATAATGGACAGACGGACACACGGACGGACGGACACACATCTCAAAATCGCTTAATCTCGCCGAGATATGAATATTGGTATACCACATTGGGGGTCTCCGACGAATATTTCGCGGTGTTACATGGATTTTTACCAAAACAAACTTATAATACCCTTTCCACATAGTGGTGTAGGTTATAAAAATTGACGGATTTATGCTGAAGAAACTATCAATTTTTATACCCTATACCACAATGTGGAAAAGTTTATTATAAGTTTGTTTTGGTAAAAATTCATGTAACACCGCGAAATATTCGTCGGAGACCCCCAAGGTGGTATACCAATCTTCATATCTCGACGAGATAAAGCGATTTTGAGATGTGTGTCTGTCCGTCCGTCCGTCCGTCCGTCTGTCCATTATAAATTGTAAACACGCTCCAGGCCGCAATTATGGATCGATCGTCACGAAATTTTGTATGGAGGTCGGGTTCAGATCAGAATAGATCTCTATTCTTATTGGTGATGATCGAGAAATATTAAGCGGGTGAAATGGACCAAAAACAAAATTTTTATCCGATTTTGTAGCGGCTCTGTATGTCGCAATTATAGTCCGATCGCCTCGATATTTTAAATAATGTAAGATTATATGACAAAGAAGAAGCTTTCAATTTGAGATGGTGGTCGGATGTTGTTTAGAGGGTTAAATGGACCACAACTTTTGTGTGAAAATTGTGAAAATTTTTAATATACCGGTAATATCTTTATTCCTGGACCACACATTCCGCCCACATAAATAATATTTGCAAGGACAGCTCTTGCCCTTTCAATTAATGCCAATTATGTTGATTTATGTGGTCAGATAACAGAGTTACAGCCTAATATATCGAGTGTTTTGCTTGTAATGTGATCAAAAGCATACTAGAGGTCGCAATTATAGATCAATAGTCACGAAATTTTGCACGAGGTAGGGGTTTAGGTCGAAGAAGATGCCTTAAATTTTTGATGATGATCTGATATTATTTAGCGGGTGCAATGGACCATTACTTTTGTATGCTAAATAAAAACATTTTATTTTTGGTCCATATTTGAATCCCTGGAGGCCATATACCGGCAAAGTTGCCTATATATGAAAAATTAACTACCGATCTTTCCTCTGATGAAAATTGCAATAATATGTGTGCTTGGTAACGGACCTACTACCTAAGATATAATGAGTTTTGTGAAGAGAACCACATCTTCCTCCCATGCTAAAAATTTTCTCTATCATGACAGACAAATTCCCAGTTCTTACAAATTGCGTGGAACCCTATCATATTACCTGTCCAATTGTTCAAAATTTAAAGATGTAGCAGAAATTGCTAAACAACGCCATGTTTCAAATTTAAGAATATTTTTTAAAATGTACTGTATATAATTGTTCCACAAACATCCCAGTAGGGACAAGGGAGCCTTCTCTCATATCAATGAGAGCACCCCGATTAATATCAGCTCAATGATATGTAGACAGCGGAATTTTATGCAACACCTATTTTTGTAAAATTTGCATATTTTTGGCTTCTAATTAAATTCCAATCGAGATATATCACATATGCAAAAATATGCGAAATGTATAAATTATGCATATGCAAATATTATTTTTGCATATGGAAAATTTCTCTATTTCACATGTTTTCGTATGCTACATATATTTCAACAATATCTTCTAAAATGTTTATGTGTAAATTTTTCTGTTTGAATTTCACTTCAGACAAGTCAATAAAATAGAGAAATCTGTAACCAGAGCCAAAATGTCGAAATCTTCAAAATGTCGAAAATGGGGAGCTTTCGTAGTATGGGAGTTATGTGAACGCCTAGACCTATACCGACAAATTTCAGATGGAAAGTTTAATACCCCCAATGAAGACTTAATACCAAATTTTAGCCAATTTGGAAGGATATTGAGACCAAAACCTTCAAAGTACAGAAAATCGGTAGGTTCTGGTTATGGGAGCTATATGAAGCTATATGACATATAACGACAAATTTTAGGTGGAAAGTTTTTTTTACCTCCAACGAAGACTGAATACAAAATGTCAGCCATTTCAGTTTGATATTGAGGCCACAACCTTCAAAATACCGGGTATCGGGAGGTACGGTTCTATGGGAGCTATATGAAGACCTGGACCTATACCGATAAATTTCAGGTCGAAAATTGTGATGAACGAATACTTAATACAAACTTTCAGCCAATTCGATGGGATATTTAGGGCACAAAGTCTTGCATATGGTTTAGCAAATATGTCAAAATATGCAAAAAATTAGGTCCAGACTAAATGTCCGTTCTAAAATTACTTATTGGTGCCACCATGGTACAATTGTTTGCACACCCGCCTTGCACGCTGAAGGTCGGGCATTCGAGTCCCGGCCAGCAAACATCAAATTTCCAACGATGGCAAAATACCACTGAGTAAAGTTGGCGACATTTTCTGAGTATTTCAACCATGTACAACTTCTCTACAGGTGGTGTTTTAAGACATGCCTTTCGGAATTGGCGATAAACAGTAGGCCCCATACTATTGCTGTAATATGAATCGTGGTGCACGCCCTGTCCCTTCTGTGATGTTTATGGAACAATTATTATATTGTTATTTAAACTTAATGTGATAATGTTGCAGACTCCAAAAATTTATTTCTTACAATGAGCTTATTTGTCCAAGAGAAAGTTTGATTTGCTGAAAGCCAACTCGCAGGGTAGTGGTGTAGGGTATCGTATGGTCGGCCCCGTACCGACTATAGCCTTTTCTCACTTGTTTTAGTTAAAATTGATATTTTGACTTTGACAGTTCACATTTTTTAACAAGTAAAAAATATCAGTCAGCTTGGCCGACAGAGATATACCCTCAGCCTCGGACCTAAAGAAAAGAAGTAAAGCACAGTACCTCTGATATCTATATAACATCTATTATTCAAGAAGTAAGGACTTGCCCTGAAAAAACATGTACCGTCGTAATGCGGAAAGCAAATACAAGTTGTTACAACAAAAATCAAAGGGATTCGAACGATTGGGCTGTTCGAGAGTTATCGTGCGTTCCAGTCACTACATATGGTGCCATAGGGATTTTTTAATGCTTTCGGACCATTTTCTCAGGAATTATGGACGTGCCCCTGAAAAAAAACGTGTACTGTCGTAATGGGGGCAGCGAATACAAGTTGTTATAAAAAAGAAGCAAAACTATTCGTGGGCAGACCATAAACTGTACTTTTCCAAAATTTTGTGTGGGAAGTACTCAAAGGAGTGAACCTACATACTAGTGCATATTTGAACCTAATATCTGTCCGTAGATATATGAAAAATATGGACCAAATCGCTTACTCCCTTAGAGCCATTTTGGCGAACAGTTTTGAACTTTTGTGGGGGAGGTACCTGAAGGAGCAGACCGATATGGCATATCTTCGAACTTAAACTAAGTTTGGACAAAATATTATGAACCCCAAATTTTGGACCGAATCGGCTGATCTGTTCGAGAATTATCGTGCGCTCCAACCACTACACATCGTGCCAATGCGGTTTTAATACCTTTCGGACCTTTTTTCTCAGAAACTATGGACTTGCCACTGAAAAACTTCTACCGTCGTAAAAGCGGCAGCGAATACAAGTTGTACAACAAAAATCAAATCGATAAGAGAGCAGGTCCTACAGTGAACTTTTCCGAAATATTGTGTGGCAGGTACCCGAAGGAATGGACCAATAGATTCCGTATTGGAAACCCATATATGTGTGGTAGTAATTTAACGATGTGCACAGCATGGACCAAATCTGTTACTTCATTCAAGTGTTATCTTGTGCATAATTTTTCGGAACATTTTCGAACTTTTGTGGGGGTGGTACCTGTAGGAGTTGGCAGACATGGCTCATCTTCGAACTTACTCTTAGTTTGGACAAATATTACTGAAACCAACTTTTGGACCAAATCGGTTCATCCAGCCTGACAGACAGACATGCTTAAATCGACTACAAATTGTCTGAAACGGATTTCGTCCAAACATACTTGGGGTCCAGAACCATTAATTCGATGAGACACATTTTGCCCGTATGAGGATATAAAATGGATATTTTTAAATTCCGTTTCGCTTAAGTACAAGATTATAATATAGTAATAATTGTTGCACAAACATCCCAGGCGGGACAGGTTAGACTTCTCTCATATCAATGAGTGCACCCCGATTCTTATTAGCTCAATGATATGGGACCTTCAGCTTATCGCCGAGTCCGAACGGCGTGTCCTAAGACACCACTTGTAGAGAAGTTTTACATGGCTGAAATACTCAGGAAATGCCGCTAACATCACTGAGGGGTATTTTGCCACCGTTGAAAATTTGATGTTGCCTAGCCGGGGAATCGAACCCACGAACTTCTGCGTGCAAGGCGGGTGTGCATACCATTTCACCACGGTGGCACCCTAAGTGCAAGATTATTAGGTTCTTAATGATCCCTCAAAAACATATCCTGATCTGTTTATTCGTTTTTGAGCTATAGTGAGCAGCACAAACTGCCTTAGTAGGTGGCCATTTATCAGAAAACTGAGCAATATTGTTCAACAAAAAAAAAAAAAAAATCCAAAAGTAGCTCGAGGTTTGATCTATCAGAATCCCGGGCCGAGATTTCCCGACCCCAAACTCTACCATTACCCCTTAATTAAGTTATTCTGTGTGATTGTATGGGACATTTTTTACGCGTAATTTAGAAATTTTAAGTTATTGTCATTATAGTTATTATTAGTGTAGTTATACCCTACACCACAATGTGGAAAGGGTATTATAAGTTTGTTTTGGTAAAAATTCATGTAACACCGCGAAATATTCGTCGGAGACCCCCAATGTGGTATACCAATCTTCATATCTCGACGAGATAAAGATTTTGAGATGTGTGTCCGTCCGTCTGTCCATTATAAATTGTAAACACGCTCCAGGCCGCAATTATGGACCGATCGTCACGAAATTTTGAATGGAGGTCGGGTTCAGGCCAGAATAGATCCCTATTCTCATTGGTGATTATCGAGAAATATTTAACAAAAACAAAACATAATATTTATTCAATTTTCTAGCGGCTGTGTAGGTTGCAATAATAGTCCGATCAACGCGATAAGGTAAGAGTATATGACGGAAAAGAAGCTTGCAATTTGAGATGGCGATCAGATAATATTTATTGAAAATTGTGAACATTTTTAATATACAACTTATATCTTTATTCCTGGAAGATATATTCCGGACAAGTAAGCTACCCTTGGAAATGGAACGCTTGACCTTTCAATTGATGCCAGTTGTGTTGGTGTGCATGATCAGATAATAGAGTTACATCCCAATATTTTCAGTTATTCGTATATAGTGTAATCATAAACTCGTTAGAGGTCACAATTTTACCCCAATAATCACGGACATTTTCACCGGGTAAGAGTTTAGGTCAAAGAAGATGCCTACAATTTTTAATGATAATCTGATATTATTTAGCGGGTGAAACGGACCATTACTTTTGTATGAAAAATATACAAATTTTATTTTTGGTCGATATTTTAATTCTTTGAGGACATATATCGGCAAAGTAGCCGATTTTGATTTGTGAAAAACTAATTCCCAGGGGTAAAGGTGTAGGGTATCACATGGTCGGTCCCGTCCGACCATATCCTTGGCTTATTTGTTTTTTATTAAAAACAACAAATAAATAATGAGTACGTCCGTGTGTGCTTGTTAAGCTGTTGCCTTCTCAAGAAACTGAAAAGTTTGTAAGGGTGCACACAAAATCTAAAAATTAAAGTTTAATGCGTGTGCATGACTGAAATTAATTACATACTGCATTTTTTTAAACTAATTAATTTTGTTTATTGTATTAAACATTAATCAGTAACTTTTGAATTGCCCTTTCATTAAAATAGTTTACATCAAGGAACATTTTTATACCCTCCACCATAGTATGGAGGGTATATTAAGCTTGTTTTTCCGTTTGTAACGCATTGAAATACTCATTTGCGACCCTATAAAGTATATATATTCTTGATCAGGGTAAAATTCTGAGTCGATCTGTGCACGTCCGTCCGTCCGTCCGTCTGTGGTAATCACTCTAGCATCCACAAAAACTGAGATAGGACGCTGAAATTTTGGGAAAATGCGTCTTTTGTTTGCAGGCAGGTCAAGTTCGATGATGGGCTATATCGGTCCACGTTTTGGTATAGCCCCCATATAACGGTACCCCCCGATTTACGGTATTTTGACGTTTTTAGCTACATTTTCAGACCGATTTAGCTATAATTTGACATTTAGGGTTCTTAAGTGTCAATAAACTTATACAACAAAACTTGTGGACGTAGGTCCACGTTTTGGTATAGCCCCCATATAACAGTACCCCCCGATTTACGGTATTTTGACGTTTTTAGCTACATTTTCAGACCGATGTAGCTATTATTTGACATTTAGGGTTCTTAAGTGTCAATAAACTTATGTAACAAAAGTTGTGGACATAGGCCCACGTTTTGGTATAGCCCCCATATAACGGTACCCCCCGATTTATGGTATTTTGACGTTCTTAGCTACATTTTCATACCGATTTAGCTATAATTTGACATTTAGGGTTCTTAAGTACCAATAAACTTGTATAAGAAAACTTGTGGACATAGGTCCACGTTTTGGTATAACCCCCATATAACGGTACCCCCGATTTACGGTATTTTGACGTTTTTAGCTACATTTTCAGACCGAAGTAGATGTAATTTGATGTTTAGGGTTCTTAAGTGTCAGTAAACTTATATAACAAAAGTTGTGGACATAGGTCCACGTTTTGGTATAGCCCCCATATAACGGCACCCCCCGATTTACGGTATTTTGCCGTTTTCAGCTACATTTTCAGACCGATTTAGCTATAATTTGACATTTAGGGTTCTTAAGTGTCAATAAACTTATATAACAAAAGTTGTGGGCATAGGTCCACGTTTTGGTATAGCCCCCATATAACGGTACCCCCTGATTTACGGTATTTTGACGTTTTTAGCTACATTTTCAGACCGATTTAGCTCTAATTTGACATTTAGGGTTCTTAAGTGCCAATAAACTTGTATAACAAAACTTGTGGACATAGGTCCACGTTTTGGTATAACCCGCATATAACGGTACCCCCGATTTACGGTATTTTGACGTTTTTAGCTACATTTTCAGACCGATGTAGCTATAATTTAATGTTTAGGGTTCTTAAGTGTCAGTAAACTTATATAACAAAAGTTGTGGACATAGGTCCACGTTTTGGTATAGCCCCCATATAACGGCACCCCCCGATTTACGGTATTTTGCCGTTTTTAGCTACATTTTCAGACCGATTTAGCTATAATTTGACATTTAGGGTTCATAAGTGTCAATAAACTTATATAACAAAAGTTGTGGACATAGGTCCACGTTTTGGTATAGCCCCCATATAACGGTACCCCCCGATTTACGGTATTTTGACGTTTTTAGCTACATTTTCAGACCGATTTAGCTCTAATTTGACATTTAGTGTTCTTAAGTGTCAAAAAAGTTATGTAACAAAAGTTGTGGACATAGGCCCACGTTTTGGTATAGCCCCCATATAACGATACCCCCCGATTTATGGTATTTTGACGTTCTTAGCTACATTTTCAGACCGATTTATCTATAATGTGGCATTTAGGGTTCTTAAGTGTCAATAAACTTATTTAACAAAAGTTGTGGATATAGGTCCACGTTTTGGTATAGCCCCCATATAACGATACCCCCGATTTACGGTATTTTGACGTTTTTAGCTACATTTTCAGACCGATTTAGCTATAAATTGACATTTAGGGTTCTCAAATGTCAATAAACTTATATAACTAGTGGACATAGGTCCATGTTTTGGAATAGCCCCCATATAACGTTATCGCCCCATTTCAGGTATTTTTAAATTCACATTTCTGGACCGAATTAGTTATAATTTGATATTTAGGGTTCTTAGTGACCAAAAAACTTATATTCGAAATAATTATGAACGTAGGTTCATGTTTTGGTATAGCCCCATATAACGGTACCTCGGTATAACGGATTTCGGTATCCCCATATAACGGATTTTCGGTATTTTGAGAATTTTACCTACAAGTTTTAACCGATTTATCTGTAATTTGAACATTTGACATTTGAAATTCTTAGTGGTCACCACACCTCTCCACCAAAAATTGTCAAGAAAGGTCGATGTATTGATAAAGCTCCCATATAAAAGTACCTCCCGATTTTCAGTAATTTGATGATTTTAACTACAATATTAAACCGAACTAGCAGTAATTTGACATTTGAAGTTCTTATCGGTCACAACACCTCTCCATAAAAAATTGTCAACATAGGTCCATGTTCGGATATAGCTCCCATATAACGGTACCTCCCAATTTTCAGTAATTGGCAATTTTAGCTAAAATTTTTAACCGAACTAACTGTAATTTTACATTTGAAGGTTGTAGTGGTCACCACACATCTGCATCAACAATTTTCAACATAGCCCCAATATAACGATACTTCCCGATTTGCGGTACTTTGAGGATTTTACTTAAAATGTTTAACCGAACGTAGGTCCCTGTTTTGGTATAGCCCCAAAACAAACCTCCCGATTTTCCGTACCTTAGCTTTATTTTTGGACGAACTTTCTGTAATTTGAAATTTAAAAGCCAACAAAAATTGTTCATTTAAGTTCATATTTTCGTATAGCCCACATACCTCCGAACTAGCTGTTAATGACATTTGAAGTTCCCACGTTATGTGCCGATTTTGGGTATTTTGAGGATTATAGCTACAATTTTTAACCGAATTAGGAGTTATTTGACATTAAAGGCTCCCATCAAAAACTGTCAACATAGGTCCATGTTTTATTATAACCCCTATATAACGGTAAATCCCAATTTCTAGCCCACCAAAAATTGTCAACGTACATAGTAAGATATAGGCACCATAAAAAAGGGCCTACCGAATGAAACATTTTATGTACATTATCTGACATTTTAACGTACCCACTTAAAGTTGGGGACAGGAATGAAAACTTATTATTCCATTTTAGTTCAGAATATTTTATGGTGGAGGGTATGAAAAGTTCGGCCCGGCCGAACTTAACGCTTTTTTTCTTGTTAATTATTATTCCGCTAAAAATATCGAAATAACTACACAACTCTCTAAGGATATTTTCATTAGTTTACAAGGATTTTTTTCTCTTTTAATATGTACACGAGTTGTATTTTTCAATTATTAATCTTTTTTCTAGAAAATTTAATTAAGCAATGTTTTACGAAAATGGGTTCTATCTCATTTCCTACCAATCAAGCTGATTTCATAACAACTTCTTGTCTCCAATGTTATTCTCTACCGTAATGTAAGAAACAAACAATGTTATAAATAATATTCACAATAACAACAATATTTAACCAACACCATTCAAAGTGAGAATACGTTTATTGCTACAATGTTCCATTAGTCATTCGGTTTGTGTATAAAATTTAAGTCTCACAATTTTGCGCAACGAAGCCGCTTTACAATTAGTACTTACATATACATGTCAGTAAATTATTTATAAGCGTTGCTTTTTTATAAGTTTCATTCCTCTTTGGGTAATAATTACTGTAATTGTTTATATAATCATATCAGTGTTTCGTAATTTATTTTTGTTTAAATGTGTGTGTGTTTATGGGTATTTTGACTTTCGTTAATTATTATCAATTATTGTAATTCTGATTATAGTGATATGTTGGAATGGGGACGTATAATGTACAGTTAATGCACGATAGCGTTATGTATACGACAAGCTGTACTATTTCTAAAGGGGTATATTAGCTATTCTGTGTGATTGTATGGAAAAGAGGAACCAACTTATTCTCTAAATAATTTTGAAATTTTAAGTGATTTTGTCTTTTTTTCTCAAAAATGATTTCCAGCTGTGAAAATGAAGGAACTTTTGCCTATTATGACTAAACAAGTAAGCCAAGGCTATAGTCGGACGGGCCGACCATGTGATACCCTACACCTTTACCTCTGGGAATTAGATTTCCACAAATCAAAATTTCAAAATGAGGTGATGTTGCTCTTCAGCAAAACATTTTAGTATATTTTAGATATTTTGACTAAAAATTCCAGAGGTATCGCTCCTTGAAAATGTGGAATTCTGTAAAAACTGTATGTAAAGAAAAAATTGGTTCAAATAGAAAAAATCTTTTTTTTTATTTTTTTTATCAGCTATCTAACAAAAAATAGAAAAAAAAACTTTGCACAATGGGATTGAGAGCAGGTGGTACCGTTCTATGGGGGCTATATGAAGGCATGGAACTATACAGAAAAATTTCATATAGAAAGTTTTATACTCCCAACGAAGACTAGGTACTAAATTGTAGCCATTTCGGAGAAGTATGGAGGCCACAACCTTTAAAATACCGAAAATCGGGAGGTACTATTCTAGGATGCTATATGAAGGTATGACAAATTTCATATAGAATGTTTTATACCCCAAGTCAAGACCAAATACCAAATTTCAACAATTTCTAAGGGGGCTATATGAAGACGTGGATAAAATTCTGGGGGAAAGTTTTATACCCACAACGAAGACTAAGTACCAAATTTCAGCCATTTTTTTATTTTGTAATGAAGCTAAAACCTTCAAAATACCTAAAATCGGGTGGTATCGTTCTATGGGGCAATATCAAAACGTAGACCGATAAGGCCCATTTGCAATACCAAAAAAAATTGCGTGCTGTATCTAAATTTCAATAGACGGACGTACATACGGACATGGTTATATCGACTTAGAATTTTACCCCGATCAAGAATATACATACTTTATGGGGCCTTCGATGACTATTTCGATGTGGTTCAAACGGAAAGATAAATTTAATTATATTATGGTGGAGAGTAAAATAAAACAAGTAAGAGAGGGTTATAGTCGGACAGGAACGACCATGTGATACCCTACTCCACTACACCTGGGCACTATTTTCCAAGGAATTTCTTTTATTTCATTGCGACATATTTTAGCTGTCCGGTCATACATACATAAAATGATATACATGGTAACATACCATATATATAGAACATACATAAGTACATATATACACCGTCATTACTGGAAACGTAAGGTATTATTTTCAGTATTTTTTCGTTACATACTATTAAACCAAGTTAGAAAGTATCACTCAGCTGTGCCTCAGCCTCGGACACAAAGAAAATAAATAAACTCAATACCTATAACGTCTCTATTGTTTTTTTAATTTTGGGCAAATTTCCCAACAAGAATGGACTTTGACCCCCAAAAATATTGTACCGTCGTAACAAGAGCCACAAAGACATCAAAAATTCAAAAAAAAAAAAATTAAACAATTCGAGACGAGTCCTTAAATGGCACTCTTTACAAAATTTGTGTGGGAGGCACCCAAAGAAGTGTTTCCATGTAATCCATATTCGGACGTAATCCAAGTCACTAAGAAATAATACGATGTACAAAAATAAGACCAAACCGGGTTCTCCCTTCGAGGGATATCTTAGGCACAAATCAGTTTAGTTGGCGTCGTCTCAAGAAGTATGGACTTGTCCCAAAAAAAAATTGCACCGTCGTAATAGGAGCCGCAAGGCGAACATGTTTCAAACAAATTCAAAACGGTTCGAGAAGAGCTGTTAAACTATACTTTTCCCAAAGGAGTGGGCCGATATATTCCATATTCGAACCTGATATATTCATGGAAGTAATATTTCTACATCCCTTGTTTGGAATAATTCTGTTAGTCTCTTCTGGAACTATCGTACGAATATTCTTGGCGAAAAATTTTGAACTTTTGTGGGGGTAATTGACGGAAGGGTTAGACCGATATGGTCCATCTTCGAACTAAAACTAATTTTGGACAAAATTTACGAGACCTAACATTTGAACCCAATAGGTTGATTCTACGAGAGTTATTGTGGGCACCAGCCAGACAGACGGACGGACATGGGTAAATCGACTCCAAGTTGTCTGAAATGGATTTCGTCTAAACATACTTGGGGTCTAAAATCTTTATTTCGATAATCTCGTTGGTCTAAATATTGAGGGGATAAACAAATATTAAAAGAATATTAGAAATGGTTTTCCGTGATTTTTAGAAGTAACAGCAAAAGATAAAGGAAATCAAAAACCTAATTTTGAAAAAATGCTCGATTTCACTCAAAAATCCCCATATGTATTGCTGTTATGAAAAAATTAGTGAGAAACAAAAAGTTTGGCATTTGATTAGGTCGTGTAGTTCTAAAGTATGTTTTCAGTTATGTTTCTGCTCACAATGACTTACATTTTTTTCTAAAATGCAAATAAATAAACATTTTCAAATAATTTTGTGCGTGATGTTTTTTGTTCGAATCTCCTTATAATTAAGATTTTATCTAATCTTAGGTAAACCCTCATCAAAATATGATACAGGGATACGAGGTTGTAAAAAATGCATAACCCTAGTAACCATAATAATAATAATAATAATATTAATATTATTAATATTCCATAATAATATTTCAAAACTTGATGTTGAAGGTTTGCAAAAGTACGTACAGTGTAGCAGTGGGCCCGTGTCATTCCGTGAGTAGTGCGTGTTCGTGCCTTTTAGAAAAACGCAGTTTTTGTGCGTGTCGTGCCGGAATGAATTTTTGGCCGTGCTTGATTGTGTTATTTATATGACACGATTTAGCACGACACGATGTGTCACGATTGTGCTAATTTTTTGGATTCATAAATTCACTTTTAAAAGATTCGATTTTCGTACTAAACACCAAAATCGAACAGCCTGTTACGCAAGTCTACAAGAATAAAACCCGACCAAAAAAATACCTAAACTGTAGTTTTCGTATAATAACACTGTGATACAAAAGTGGACAAAATTTTTTTGCAGGATTTCTGATGCACAAATTCGGTTTTGTGGGAGTCCATAGAAGACGAAAATACCTTTGGTTTCTTTGGGTCACTTCGGGTTTTGATTTTATAACGGTAAATGTGGTGAAAAATGGGCTTTCTTGGATTTTCAGTTTTAAACGGACATTACTTCTTTTTTCCACAACCGATTTGCACACACTGTTTTTCATTATAAAGGGGAGGGTAATGCCTTTCGAACAAGCCATAGATTTTTAAAATAGGTTAACAAATGGCTAAGTAATAGTGGTTTAAGTGTGACAAAAACGCATTAAAAAACAGTAAAATATTTTTCCTTGTGCTCTAGGCTGCGTAAACGACACCTAACTGTACAATTGTTTACTGTTAATAAGTAGGAAAATTAGTTGGCTTTCCAAAATGGGGAAAACCATCGAAATCCGTTGAAAAATGAATGCGTTATGGCATTTTTTGTGTTTCAACTTTTTGGTTTTTTTCATATTTTCCTTTATAAAACATTGATACCTTGTGCGTAATTGTTAAGCAGGATAATCACAATTAGAATCACACATGCTAAGATACCCATCGTTTATAAAGGAAAATATGAAAAAAACCAATAAGTTGAAACACAAAAAATGCCATAACGCATTCATTTTTCAACCGATTTGGTTGGTTTTCGCCATTTTGGAAAGCCAACTAAATTTCCTACTTGTTAACAGTAAATAATTGTACAGTTAGGTGTCGTTTACGCAGCCTAGAGCATAAGGAAAAATATTTGACTGTTTCTAATGCGTTTTTGTCACACTTAAACCACTATTACTTAGACATTTGTTAACCGATTTTAAAAATCTATGGCTTGTTCGAAAGGCATTACTCTCCCCTTTATAATGAAAAACAGTGTGTGCAAATCGGTTGTGGAAAAAAGAAGTAATGTCCGTTTAAAATTGAAAATCCAAGAAAGCCCATTTTTCACTACATTTACCGTTATAAAATGAAAAACCGAAGTGACCCAAAGAAACCAAAGGTATTTTCGTATTCTGTGGACTCCCACAAAACCGAATTTATGCATTAGAACCCCTGCAAATTTTCACTGTAGCACAGTGTAATTATACCCTACTCCGCAATGTGCGAAGGGTGTTAAAATCGGACGCTATAAGCGATAGTTGTTATAAACGATATTTAAAAAAGAGGTGAAACTATATTATGTATAGTGACTATTGGGTATAAATACTTTGTTTTATTAAGTACATAAATAAATTAAATTTTTACTTTTACGACACATACATATATATAAATGACCAAAAACTAAAAAAATAACGATATGTGATTCATTCTTCAGCAGATATATTACGACTAAGGCTATGGTTCTATTTAAAGTAGTCTGTTATTTTAGTTTGGGCTACATACATTTTAAATTTAGTCCGATCTGAATTTTAAAAGGGTATCCAAAACACATTCTTTGCTTGAAGTATGTATCTACTGAGTAAAAAAATTCTTCAAGAGTTTTTAAAGCTAGACACGCCTCTGACACTGACGGCAATTGAAATTCTTGTTCTGCAGTACCCTCAATATTTTCGTTAGAGTTGCCTTCATCTAAAATTATGTCGTCGTCCATATTACGTCGTGGTCGTTATACATGGCAGATGTGAAAACATTGTCATCGATGGCAACTAATTCATCAATATCTTCTACGTGTTGGGAGAAATGAGAATGAAGATAAATGTCAGAATCGTTTAAAGAACTATTAAAAATCCTGCATAACGAAATCAATTAGCAATGACAGAGGACGTTAGATTTTTTTACGCTTAATCTAACAATATCACGGCATCCAACACATTAAATATCGTACTTCGATACTTTTCTATTCTTGCCAGGATAGCGGCAATTGACTTGAGACCGCCTACATGCGAGTCGTAATTCAGTGCATATGTTTGGAGATTTGTTGTTGGTTAAGTTTGAAAAAAAACATACAACAAAATATTGAGAAAAATTTTTCTTCTTCGTATGGTTCGACGTTATAACCGATAGCAAAATTCAAATATTTCACAAAAAACCCACGTTACAACTGATATGACGTTATAAACTATGACGTTATAAGCGATGTTTATTTGTGTGGAATATAAGGGGCAGAAATTCGGGACGTTTGGATTTCGTCGTTATAAGCGATGTGATGTTATAAAGGACAACGTTATAAGCGATTTCGACTGTATTTCTTATACTAGTGTATTTCATTATTTATAATTAAAGAAATATATTTTTCTTCGATGCGACAAATTGACATTATACCATGAAAATTGTTGGGGTCATGATAGAGAAAATCTTAGATTTATATTAATGTACAGGGTCTTTACTACTTTTAGCTTTGTTCAACAGTAATGCAATACCTCGAAATCCGGCTTTATATGACTGTCGGTCCGTATGTTCACTATAAATTATATAAATTGTAAAGAATCTTCAAAATCTATTTATGTGCCAATCGTCATGAAAATACATATGTAACTCGAGACCTTATGACAAGGACGAATCCTACTTTGGGATATTGATCAGGTACAATCTAGTAGTTCAAATGGAATACATTTTGTGTGAAATATTTCAAAATGTGTATTTTTTGGACGTGCAGTTCTGAAGAACTATACTATATAGGAAAGAGGAACTTTTGACCTCTCAAGGTAAAGTATGTGAGGTCAATAATATGGTATAGAGTCCAAATGTTCCTATATTGATCACATAACACCTGAACTTTATTCTAAAGTACACGCAACTTGGAACTAGAACTATTTATATGTTTCCTAATTACATAACGAGTATGAGGATCTAGTTTTCCAAATAGAGGGTATCTTTTTTTACAAAAGTAATTCTTATCCACCAACAGATAATGCAAAAGTATGGGACTAGGGTATTACATGGTCGGCCCCGTCCGACTATAGCCCTTTCTTACTTGTTTTCTTCTTTCTTTTGTAGTGTGAGAGCTCTTGTCCCTGTGCCGTGCCTTCTCGAAAAATGTCGTGTCTGTGCGTGAAAGTGCACAAAAATTTTAGTCCGTGTTTGTGCATGTTCGTGCCTATTTTTTAGGCACATGCCATCTCTACTACAGTGTTTATTAATTGAAATACATATTGTAGAACTCTCCAATATTTGATGTTTATTTTGTGTCTACTTTGAGGCATTGCAATTCTTTTTGTACATACAATATTTTTATTTTTTTTATTTTTTTTTTTTTATTTTTGCCTTATTTTTATTTGAAAACAATTTTCAGTATCCAATTCTTTCATACATACATTACATACACGTATTTAAATTTGCATTCTGTGTAGTTAAAAGTACTTAAATATGTGTGTATGTACGATGTGGCACTTTCTGTTTCATACAAAAGCAATTTGTTGCTAGTTTTGGCATATCCAAGAAAGGAATTCAATAAATTATTTAATTTTGTAAAACTTTTAATTGAGTCTTCTGAATGATATATAGTTGGTTGTATATGTTTACACATATACGAACGTTTGTAAATTTTTGACATGAAAACAAAAACGGTATGCAAAACATGCAACATTTGTTGATCAAATAAATGTTAGTCTATTGTCCCAAAACATATCAAATTTGGAATTTTCTAAAGTTACTTAATTTAGCTATAGGAGTTTATTGTGCAGCTTTCGAGATTATATTGGGTTAATTGTTAGACACATATATACACAAGAAAAAAATAAAAAGTATATTATTCTAATTTTTTTTATGCTTTGATAGGAAAAGTTGAAGAAAAATTATTTGAGATCTTCTCAGTTTTCTTCAAAATTTGTCGCAATAATAAAGATATTCAATTCAATGATCACCATTAAAATTACATAATCCTATGACGTTTCAGTACGATCCATCCAGAACCATGGATGCACTCTGTGTTTAGAAAAAATCAAATATATCTCCGGATTCGTGATTATTTTTAAATATCTGTTGTCGAACATTCTAAACAGGTGTACGCTCCATTTATGTGCGTGTAAATGACATATTAAAAACGCGTTTTAATATGTGATATTTTTCAAAACATTTTTTGCAGATTTTTGAAATTTGAGGGGCATCATATCCGCCGATTTAGTGGATTGATTTGGACCCACCATGGCTTAAAAAGTTCAGAACGTTCAGGTTGTTAAATTACACGAAACCCTATGCAGATTATGGAAGAGGACCAAAAAATAGAAGACACATGTATGGGGATTTTGAAAGTTTACGTCGGGAGGAAACCTAAATAGGGGGTCCAATATTTCGCTTTGTGAACTGTTTTGGAAATATTAGGAGTAAGATTCCTCGTAATCCTTGCATTTTAGGTATACAGTGTATTTTGCAATATTACTGAGAATGCTCTGAGGAACATTTTTGTGGAATATGTTAACCCTCTAACGTCTCAGTAAAGGGGTCCTTTTGGTCCCTTTTTTAATAAAGTTTTTAAATCATCTTTAAGGGTGGGTGGCAGCTTGTTCACATATTCCACAAAAATGTCCGCCAGAAGATTTTACTATAGGTCTCAGAATACACCAAAATGAAATATGTAAACTAAAGGTAGAAAATGTGAAAAAATAAATTCGCACATTTTCATTTTAGAACGAAAGTGCTAAGGGTGCAAATGTTCTACATCAAATGTTAATATAAGTTAGCGAAGATATGCGGAAAAGGAATAATATACAAATAAACTATATAACACTGAAAATTTTGATGTACTAATACCTATTTGAATTGATATTTAATTTCATTTAATTTGTTCGAATTTCAAAAAAGGCCTCTACACTTCAACAGCGGTCTACATTTTAAATTCCAGTCCATGTTTTATTAGAACGGTACATTTTATCCACATTTTCCAACCGAATTTTGGCATTTGTAGAAAAAATGTAGAAAACCTTTATTCAAAAGATGTTACCCTATATAACAGTTCATTTTTGAAAAATTTTATTTTAGGCCTTTTTGTTCTCAATGTGTAAAAACCTTCTTGTAAAACATTACAATAAAGTTCAGAATAGACAACAAAAATAAAAACAATTTCGTTGAAAAGATACGTTTGTAGATTTCAGTACATTATTTAGAAACCGAATTCCGAATTGTTAACATAAAAACAATAGTACACCATTCAGTAAAATTTTTAAAATTCAGGACCTAAGCTCAAATTTCACAGTTTTAACTCTACTTGTTCACCCAATGCCAACGCTTATTGTACGGCCACCTCTAACAATGAACCTGACAAATAATAAATTGGAATTCCACTTCTATTCCTTAGCCTAATAATAAACTTAATACAATTTTGTACTTTCCACACACTAATTATATAATTCCAGTTTCAATGCTACACCCAACGTCAAATTTAACACCATTTAGTACATTTCCTATTTCTCAATAAATCAGCCTCAGCCTAATTTCAGAATTTGTATACATTTCAAAAAATCCTCATACAACAATTCGAAATTCCATTTATATCCCTTCATGCAACAACAAACTGGTACCAAATTTGGTACTTATAATATGTATAAGTTTCAAAAATTACTTTTTTATATCCAATACTATATCCAAACCGCGATTTAGTATTTTTCGTTTACATAAATTCCAAAACTTCCTCCCTATCTCCACTATAAACGCCAATTTCTATACTAATACCGAATTTCACAATTGCAGTTCTACTCCTTTACACAATAACAATTTGAACCAAATTCTGTGCCAGTTTCATTTAATTGAATTAATTGAGCTCTCATGACCATTTAATAACTTTCGTACACTTATTGTACGTATATCCACAACCTTACACACCAATAGCGGCTATAATACCAAATTTCCGAATTCCAGCTCTATTCATAATACAATTAATACTTTTCGTATGACAGTAATTCCGAATTTTTAAGGTTTGTACCAAATTTAGTACCATTTTGTACTTTTCGTAACCATACCCAGCAAAAATCCTCATTACAAACCTCCTTTCCCACCCATTATTTTAACAAGGGCATGTCGCGCGAAATATCTGGTTATTTTGTAACCACTGAAAAAGGTAGATGGTAACCACTGAAATAAGTAGATACTGAGTAGATTCTGACTACTTATTTCAGTGGTTACAAAATAACCAGATAATTCGCGCGACATGCCCTTGTTAAAATAATGGGTGGGAAAGGAGGTTTGTAATGAGGATTTTTGCTGGGATAAGTACGAACTTCCAAAACTATTCCAGTCGTACACTCCAACAGTAATCTAAATTCCAAATTTCAGGATTCCAGTTATCTCCGTTCACCCAAATCCAAATTATACAATATTTAGTACCATTTAGTACTTTTCGCACACATAGGTACGAATTTACAAAACCACCTCAAACCTACACTCCAACAGTAATCTTAATTTCAAATACCAGGATTCCATCTCTATCCGTTCACCCAAATCCAAATTGAACCATATATAGCACCATTTAAAACTTTTCATACTCATAAGTACGAATTTCCAGAACTACCTCAATCCTACACTCCATAAGTAATCTTAATTATAAATTGCAGGATTCTACCTCTATCTGTTCACCCAAATGCAAATTGTACCAAACTTAGTACCATTTGGTACTTTCCGTACCCATAAGTACGAATTTCCAAGGCTATATCAATCGTACAGTCCAACAGTAATCTTAATTCCAAATTAAAGGATTCCAGCTCTGTCCATTCACCCAAATCCAAATTGTACCAAATTTAGTACTTTACGTACCCATAAGTACGAATTTCCAAAACTTCCTCAATCTTAAACTCCAACAGTAAAATTTAATACCATTTAGTACTTTCCGTACCGTAAGTAATTTCCAAAAGTACCTCAATCCTACACTTCAAAAGTAATTTAATTCCAAATTTTAGGATTATTTATTATTTATTATAATTTCAGGATTCCAGCTCTATCCGTTCACCTAAATCCAATTTGTACCAAATTTAGTACTTTCCGTACCCATAAGTACGGATTTCCAAAACTTCCTCAATCCCTAACTCCATCAGTAATCTTATATCCAAATTTCAGGATTCCAGCTCTATCCGTCCACCCAAATCCAATTTGTACCAAAATTAGTACTTTCCGTACTTATAAGTACGAATTTGCAAAACTACCTCAATCCTACACTTCAGAAGTACACTTAATTTCAAATTTCAGGATTCCAGTTCTATCTGTTCACCAAATCCAAATTGTAACAAATTTAGTACATTTAGTACTTTACGTACTCATAAGTACGAATTTCAAAAACTTCCTCAATCCTATACTCGAACAGTAATCGTAATTCCACTTTTCAGGATTCCAGCCCTATCCGTTCATCTAAATTTTAATTTAGTACCATTTAGAATTTTCCGTACCCATAAGTACGAATTTCCAAAACTAGCCCAATCCAACTCCAAAAGTAATTTAATTCCAAATTTCAGGATTCCACCTCTATCTGGTCACCCAAATCCAAATTGCACCAAATTTAGTACCATTTAGTTCTTTTCGTACCCCACGAATTTCCAAAACTTCCTCAATTCTTCACCCCATCAGTAATCTTAATTCCAAAATTTCAGGTTTCCATGTCTATCCGGTGATCCAAATCCAAATTTTACCAAATTTAGTACCATTTAGTACTTTTCGTACACATAAGTATGCATTTCCAAGACTACCCCGATGTCTCAATCCTACACTTCAATGGTAATATAAATTCCAAGTTTCAGGTTTTCGGCTCTATCCATTCACCCAAATCAAAATTGTACCAAATTTAGTACCATTTAGTACTTCTCGAACACATAAGTACGAACTTCCAAAGCCATTTCCTTATAATAACACCACTTCCCAAACTTGATTCCCATACCAAATTTCAAGATTCTAGCTATAACCGTTTAAAATATACAATTGGTACAAAATTAAGTAACTTTTAGTACTTTTAGTACTCTTATAGATCGAATTTCAACAAACCCTTTAGTACATATTTCTAACTCTCTATCAGTAACCTTCATTCCAAATTTCAGAATTCTAGCTCTTCCCGTTTGCCTAATACAACGGGTACCATATTTAATATCTTTTAGTAATTTTCGTACCCTTCTAGGACGAATTTCCAAAAACCCAGCCTTATCTCACCACTACACAGAAAGAGCAACCCTCAGTCAATATTTCAACTTTCTAGCTTCAGCGGTTTCGTCTGGGCGATGATATGTCAGTCACTCACTAACTCACTGAGCTCTTTTATACATCGTCTGCTCCGTCGGAAAAGGTCGTAAGTCCACATTTTTTGGAAATCGCGTTTTTGTTACAGGATGATACTACATGTCAAAACACGTCGTATGATACAAAGAAAATGGTAGTATGTCGCGTTTTTCTACATGTTTTTCCCTTGTCGGAAAAGGTCTTAAGTCCACAAAACGTACAAATTTGAGTACGAAAAGGTCGTAAGTCCACAGGAAAATGTATACTTTAAAAGAAAACCACAGCTAATGTAGTTTAGATATAATGTTTAACATCATCTATGGTTGGGGTACAATGTAAAGAACTAGCCTACACCTTTGGATGATAATCGGATGATATTTGGCGGAGCCTGTGGACCAAACTTTTGAACAAAAATTTGATAATTTCTATATTGCAACGAAAATTTACATTTGAAATTTATTTTCCCCTATAAGCGAAATGATTATGAAAGATGGACTTTTGGCCTTTTCATTGATACAAATTCGGATGCTGTATGTGTTCAAATACCTCATATATTGAAAAATTTGTAAAAAAAAAACATCAAAATGTTTACTTTTTTACTGTCGTATATCTTATTTAACTTTATTAACTGGTAATTTTTGGTTTCTCTAGGGACATTTATTCACATCATGAAATTCGGGAGGCACCGTTCTATGGGGCTATATGAAGGTGTGGACCTATATAGACAAATTTATGGGAGAAATTTTATACCCCAAACGAAGAATAAATAACAAATTTCAGCCATTTCGGAGGAATATTGATGCCACACCTTCAAAATACCGGAAATCGGGAGGTACCGTTCTATGGGCGTTATATGAAGGCGTGGACCTATACAGACAACATTCTAGGGGAAAGTTGTATACCCCCAACGAAGACTAAATACCAAATTTCAGACATTTTGATGGGATAATGAATCTAAAACTTTGAAAATACCGAACATCAGGAGGTACTGTTCTATGGGGGCTATATCAAAAAGACGGTCATGGGTATACCGACTTAGAATTTTACTCTGATCAAGAATTTATATAATTTATACCCTACCTCTGAATATATCGATATGTTACACACTGAATTACAAATTTTATTATACCCTCCATATTATGGTGGAGTGTATAAAAATCTTCAGAAATGTTTTTGTCGATATGCAATTTTAACATACCGTCAAACTCGTTATGCATAACATCTGATATTTCCATTGATTTGTAGCATATTTAAGAAAGTGAGAGTGGTCGGGTCTTATTGCTAAACTATGCACCCAGGCATGGGGAAACGGAATCGTTCGTAAGTTTTATATATAGCGCATTTAAAAACAAGTAAGCAAAGGCTATAGTCGGACGGGGCCGACCATGTGATACCCTACACCACAACCTGTCGGAATTTGGTATCTGCAACCGCCTTGCACGCCGAATGTCGGGGTTCGATTCCCATGAAATTGTCAATGGAGGCAAAATACCCCTTAGTAATGTTGGCGATATTTGCTGAGTATTTCAGCCATGAAAAACGTCTCTACAAGTGGCAACTTAGGACACTATCAATAACTTAATATGAATCCATTGATATAAGAGAAGCCTCTCTTGTCTGTACTGGGATGTTTGTGGAAAAATACATAAATTATACATTTCTAAATAATATTCGAAAATTGGAAAATTTACATTGATTAGCCCCTCCTGCTACATCTTCAATATATATACCACGCAATTTGGTATATTTCATAATTGGGAAAATTGGAAGTTTATTGAAGATCTATCGTCCAAAATTGTGCACTTGTACCTCACATATGCTTCGAAAATAGTTCATTGTGGGCATATATTGTGATATCTGAAATATATTTTATACCGGTAGAAATAACTAACAATGAATAGAAATTCAAAAATTTTGCATGCAAACAAATTTATAAATCCCAAAATTATTCATATTCAATTAAACAGCAAAGAAGGAGTATAAGTCAGCGGCGCTAACGGTGATAACATTTGATTTGTAACAAGAGTTTGCTTCAGAATACGCGGAATCTGTATGTATCGTAATATGGGGATATACCAAATCAATTTTAGTAAGCTAAATTCTAAGTTTTGGAAATATTTGAGAATTATTTTTTCAATTTTGTAATTTTAGTTGGAGCCGGCAGGGGTTTTTGGAACTTCTGAACGATTATCTCAGGAAGTATGACTTACCCCGGGAAAGGGACCAGAATACGGAACGTAAAAAGAACCTTCTTCAAAAAGAAAATAATAATCAAATAGATCCGATACGGGTCTTCAAACTGCACTTTCCCAAATTTTGTGTGGGAGGTACTCGAAGGACGGACAGATATAGTCCATATTCCGACCTGACACATGACTGGATGAAATAATACGATGTGTAAAGTTTCGACCAATCAGAAAATCCCCTTGAGAGTTAACTAGCGGATTTGCGGCGCAAGTACAATCTGCTGAAAAAATTCATAACGATTCAAAGGGACTCTTAAATTTCCCTTTTCCGAATTTTGTGTGGAAGGTACCCTAAGGACCAATATAGTCTTATCCGATCTATATCTGCAAGGAATAATAATATATGGAAAGTTTGGAGCAAATCGATTGCTCACTTCGCCAGTTATCGTTCACACAAATTCTCGAAAACAATTTTGAACTTTTTTTGGGGGAGGTGGGGACCAACATCGCCTACATTCGAACTTAAACAAACTTTGGGCAGAATATTACTAAGTATAAAATTTGGTTCTAATCAGTAGATCCGTCCGAGAGTTATCGTGCGCACCAGCCAGCTAGACATTAAGAGAGACAGATGAACGGACAGGGCTAAATAGACTCCAAATTGTCTGAAACGAATTTCGTCCAAATATACTTGGGGTCTAAAACCTATATTTCGATGAAACACATCTTTGGTCGTATTTTGTTTGTATCCCCTTTACCCTAAATCCTGGTGAGGTATAAAATAGGTGGCGAGGCGACCCCATGCTGCAATATTTGTATAAAAATCCAATTTGACAACTGAACTGAAAATTTCTCTGTCATGATAGAGACAATTTGTAGCATGAGAGGAAATTGTTGGAATTGGTTCTCCACACAAAACACATTATATATCAGGCAGAAGGTGCGTTATCTAGCAGACACATTATTGCAATTTGCATCATTTTTCCATATGTAGGCTCCTTTGCCGGTATATGCCCTCCAGGAATGAAAATATGGACCAAAAATAAAATTTTTATATTTTTCATACAAAAGTAATGGTCTATGTCAACCGCTAAATAATATCAGATAATCATGAAAAATTATAGGCATTTTCTTCAACCTAAACTCTTACCTCGTGCAAAATTTCGTGACTATTGAGCTATAGTTGCGACCTATAGCGGGTTTATGATTACACTACAAACAAAAAACTGGATATATTAGGCTGTAACTCTGTTATCTGATCACGTACATCAACATAATTTACATCAATTGAAATTTCAAGAGATCGTCATCCAAATATAACTAACGATTGGGGAAGGTGTCTTTCAGGAACAAGGATATAAGCTGTTTATTAAAAATTTTCACAATTTTCACACAAAAGTTGTGGTCCATTTAACCCTCTAAATATTATCTGATCGCCATCTCAAATTGCAAGCTTCTTCTTTGTCATATACTCTTACCTTATTTAAAATTTCGAGGCGATCGGACTATTATTGCGACCTACAGAGCAGCTACAAAATCTGATAAAAATTATGTTTTTGGTCCATTTCACCCGCTAAATATTTCACGATCATCACCAATCAAAATAGCGATCTATTCTGATGTGAAGCCGACCTCCATACCAAATTTCGTGACGATCGGTCCATAATTGCGGCCTGGAGTTTGATTACAATTTATAATGGACAGACGGACACACATCTCAAAATCGCTTTATCTCGCCGAGATATGAAGATTGGTATACCACATTGGGGGTCTCCGACGAATATTTCGCGGTGTTACATGAATTTTTCCCAAAACAAACTTATAATACCCTTTCCACATAGTGGTGTAGGGTATAAATAGAGCACAGGTGTAACCCGATCCTCGAAATTCAACAAAATATATAGCCTACTTCAACCAAGGGACATCCCTGTGCATAATCTGAAAATTACATGGAATAAGTACTTAGGGTCGGGGATTCAACAGCCGTTACATCGCAAATTAATTTTCTGACCGTTTTTGGGTCTATACGGAACATACAAACATACACACATTGTCTTTTATATATAAGATTTCACCCACAAATTTTGGTCCATTAAAACCGCTAATAATTATCTCATCATCATGTTAAATTACAAGCTTCTTCTTTGTCTTAAATTCAATTCATTCTTAAAACTTCGCGCCGATCGGAATATTAATGCGATTTACAGGACAGCTACAAAGTCGGGTAAAAATTGTGGGTTTGGTCCATTTCACACCTTTCGATCATAACCAACATCTAATGAGGTCACTTCTGGTCAGAACCCGACCTCTCCACAAATTTTCGTGACGATCGGTCCAAAATTGAGGCCTGGAGTTTTATTACAATTGTTAATGGATGGACGGACACACATAGGTGGATCGCTTTATCTCGTCAAGATATGAAAAAATGGCAAGGGGAGTGGGTCTACGACGAATACTTCGCGATGTTACACGAATATTAGACAAAACAAACTTACAATACCCTTTCCACATTGTTTTGTAAAGTATAAATATTTTATTTTAAAAACGTCCGTAAATTGTAGGAAAAGGTTGTAAGTCCCTACAAAAATACAAAACTGTACAAGGAAAAGGTCGTAAGTCCAAAGACATCCAATTATCTCCCAAACGCGACGGAATTTTTTCAAACAAAGTACAGGTATTGTAGGGGAATAAATAAGCGAAGAGTGCTGCCTTTACCACCATGATAAAATATTTAATGCAGAAAGCGCTGGAATGTTTTTTCTTCCTCCTGAAAAATTTTATGAGAGGGACTTACGACCTTTTCCGACGGAGCAGACGATATATAGATATATTTACCAGTTAAATACACTGTGCAACAAGGTTTCTGTGCGGTGGAAAATTCCTTTTGGAGATGAAAGCCCTTAGTGAGTATATTAAGAACCCAAAAGGAAATTTTCCCCATAGGTCAAGATTCTGAGATATCGCGCGATGAATTTTTTGTATTTTCGGCTATGATGCTTGAGAAAATAGCTTTATATCTCTGTTTGCCATTATTGTAGCTTCGTTTTGAGATTACATATCTTCAGTCAAATCGAATGGCGAATCTTTTTGTAGAACATTTCATTCTTCTAACTCAATTCCTTTCATGTCCTTTTCGTCCTTTCTTTCTTGAACCGTAGTAAAAGTACCACAAGATGAGATTTTACAGCATCCAAATATTCCACAAAAATATTGCTTAGAAAATTTTAGGTACGGTTCTTATTGATAACTAATCGATATTGTCACGTTTTCATTGTCCTTTTTGACATTTACCCGTTTTTTGTTCAGAAAAAACCTATGAAGTTTGACCTATGGCATAACTGTCCTTCCGGGTTCATAATATTAACTTCATCCACTTTCATCGGCAAAAGGAATATTTCACCCACCAAGCTTTGATCTTCATATTTACGGTTCAAGAATATGGGTTTTTTGTTTTAGCACCGAGCTCAGGTAAGATGCTGTCAAAAAATTTATTTTTCCTGATTGACAGTTTTATTAGCTTTCTAATGGTATACATACAGTCTGTCGCAAAAGTTAGTATACACCGTTGAAACCAAAATGTATTAGGGATAAATATAACTATAAGTTATTGAAAACAACAAACAATTAGTTCTATTTGATAGTTAGTATACAACTTAGAATCCTCGTGGATCTGTGTAAAAAATTCTTGATATTTTTGAACAAAATGAAACTAAATCTGTACTTAAGATCATAAAAAGTATATTAATTGGTTTTAATGGCAGTTATAGTATTTATGGTGACAATTCCAACATACACTGGATCGTAAAACCCCCAAAAATTGGTCATCTACAAATACAACAACTGTAGCGACAAAATTCCGAGTGTTATGTCCTGTTTATGATTTCTAAAGCCATGAAATGCCCAAAAAAGCTCTAAAGTTTCAATATGGGGTGATCTAGATCGAGTTTCGACTTGTCTTTTTTGAAAAAAAGGGAATTTCTTGAAGGAAACCCATACTTTTAAGGCCATTGTCCTTTTAAAACATGTAATTATTCTTAATCCTTACACATAAGGACTTTCCTTTTCAGTTAATTTTCTCAAAAATTATGTCCCGTTTCACATCCCCACCAAAAATTATTACATGTTTCAAAAGGACAACGGCCTCAAAAGTATGGGTTTCCTTCAAGAAATGCCCGTTTTTTGAAAAAGGACAAGTCGAAACTCGATCAAGATCAACCCATATTGAAACTCTAGAGCTTTTCTGAGCATTTCATGGCTTTATAATTCTTAAACAGGACATAACACCCGGAATTTTGTCGTTACATTTGTTGTATTTGTAGATGACCAATTTTTGTGGATTTTACGATCCAGAGTACGTTGGACTTGTCACTATAAGTACTATAACTGCCACTAAAACCAATTAGTAAACTCTTTATGATCTTAAGTACAGATTTAGTTTCATTTTGTTCAAAAAAATCAAGAATTTTTTACACAGTTCCACGAGGTTTCTCCGTTGTATACTAACTTTTGCGACATAAATTTTGGTCTTTTTGGGATTCGAACCGTACATTTGCTAATGTATGCAAATATTGCGCACTTTTAATTGTTATTAAGGAAGACAACCTTCGTGTCTATCAAATAAAACTAATCGTTTGTTGTTTTCAATAAGTTATAGTGATATTTATCCCTAATACATTTTGGTTTCAACGGTGTATACTAACTTTTGCGACAGACTGTATAAGCGTAATCGGTTACTTAAAATCGGTACAAAATACGGGTTTTATATCGCTATATCCGGTTCAAAATATTAGATAACCGGATCTATTCTCCAAGAAAATTTGTCATTAACGTGTTCAGCATATCGGTAGCTATATATGGTAAATATTTCAGATACATCCCAGATGTCAATATAAGCGATAACCAATGGGTATGTCTACCTATCAATACATAACAAATAACGAATATACAGAAAAACAAAACATAGGTTTTTTTCTGAACAAAAAACGGGTAAATGTCAACAAGTAAAAAAGCGTTAAGTTCGGCCGGGCCGAACTTTTCATACCCTCCACCATAAAATATTCTGAACTAAAATGGAATAATAAGTTTTCATTCCAGTCCCCAACTTTAAGTGGGTACGTTAAAATGTCAGATAATGTACATAAAATGTTTCATTCGGTAGGCCCTTTTTTATGGTGCCTATATCTTACTATGTACGTTGACAATTTTTGGTGGGCTAGAAATTGGGATTTACCGTTATATAGGGGTTATAATAAAACATGGACCTATGTTGACAGTTTTTGATGGGAGCCTTTAATGTCAAATAACTCCTAATTCGGTTAAAAATTGTAGCTATAATCCTCAAAATACCCAAAATCGGCACATAACGTGGGAACTTCAAATGTCATTAACAGCTAGTTCGGAGGTATGTGGGCTATACGAAAATATGAACTTAAATGAACAATTTTTGTTGGCTTTTAAATTTCAAATTACAGAAAGTTCGTCCAAAAATAAAGCTAAGGTACGGAAAATCGGGAGGTTTGTTTTGGGGCTATACCAAAACAGGGACCTACGTTCGGTTAAACATTTTAAGTAAAATCCTCAAAGTACCGAAAATCGGGAAGTATCGTTATATTGGGGCTATGTTGAAAATTGTTGATACAGATGTGTGGTGACCACTACAACCTTCAAATGTAAAATTACAGTTAGTTCGGTTAAAAATTTTAGCTAAAATTGCCAATTACTGAAAATTGGGAGGTACTGTATATGGGAGCTATATCCGAACATGGACCTATGTTGACAATTTTTTATGGAGAGGTGTTGTGACCGATAAGAACTTCAAATGTCAAATTACTGCTAGTTCGGTTTAATATTGTAGTTAAAATCATCAAATTACTGAAAATCGGGAGGTACTTTTATGTGGGAGCTTTATCAATACATCGACCTTTCTTGACAATTTTTGGTGGAGAGGTGTGGTGACCACTAAGAATTTCAAATGTCAAATGTTCAAATTACAGATAAATCGGTTAAAACTTGTAGGTAAAATTCTCAAAATACCGAAAATCCGTTATATGGGGATACCGAAATCCGTTATACCGAGGTACCGTTATATGGGGCTATACCAAAACATGAACCTACGTTCATAATTATTTCGAATATAAGTTTTTTGGTCACTAAAACCCTAAATATCAAATTATAACTAATTCGGTCCAGAAATGTGAATTTAAAAATACCTGAAATGGGGCGATAACGTTATATGGGGGCTATTCCAAAACATGGACCTATGTCCACTAGTTATATAAGTTTATTTACATTTGTGAACCCTAAATGTCAAAATACCGTAAATCGGGGGTACCGTTATATGGGGGCTATACCAAAACGTGGACCGATATAGCTCATCATCAAACTTGACCTGCCTGCAAACAAAAGACGCATTTTCCCAAAATTTCAGGCAATTTTGGTGGAGAGGTGTGGTGACCACTAAGAACTTCAAATGTCAAATGTTCAAATTACAGCTAATTCGGTTAAAACTTGTAGGTAAAAATCTCAAAATACCGAAAATCAGGAGGTACCGTTATATGGGGCTATACCAAAGCATGTATCTATGTTCATAATTTTTTCGAATATAAGTTTTTTGGTCACAAAGAGCCATAAATATCAAATTATAGCTAATTCGGTCTAGAAATGCGACTTAAATCGTCAAAATGCTGAAATCGGGCGGTAACGTTATATGGGGGCTATTCCAAAACATTGATCTATGTCCACTAGTTTTGTTATATAAGTTTATTGACACTTAAGAATCCTAAATGTCAATTTATAGCTAAATCGGTCTGAAAATGTAGCTAAAAACGTCAAAATACCGTAAATCGGGGGTATCGTTATATGGGGGCTATACCAAAACGTGGACCTATATCCACAACTTTTGTTAAATAAGTTTATTGACACTTAATAACCCTAAATGCCACATTATAGATAAATCGGTCTGAAAATGTAGCTATAAACGTCAAAATAACATAAATTGGGGGTACCGTTATATGGGGGCTATACCAAAACGTGGGCCTATGTCCACAACTTTTGTTACATAACCTTTTTGACACTTAAGAACCCTAAATGTCAAATTAGAGCTAAATCGGTCTGAAAATGTAGCTAAAAACGTCAAAATACCGTAAATCGGGGGGTACCGTTATATGGGGGCTATACCAAAACGTGGACCTATGTCCACAACTTTTGTTATATAAGTTTATTGACACTTAAGAACCCTAAATGTCAAATTATAGCTAAATCGGTCTGAAAATGTAGCTAAAAACGGAAAAATACCGTAAATCGGGGGGTGCCGTTATATGGGGGCTATACCAAAACGTGGACCTATGTCCACAACTTTTGTTATATAAGTTTACTGACACTTAAGAACCCTAAACATCAAATTATAGCTACATCGGTCTGAAAATGTAGCTAAAAACGTCAAAATACCGTAAATCGGGGGTACCGTTATATGGGGGTTATACCAAAACGTGGACCTATGTCCACAAGTTTTCTTATACCAGTTTATTGGCACTTAAGAACCCTAAATGTCAAATTATAGCTAAATCGGTATGAAAATGTAGCTAAGAGCGTCAAAATACCATAAATCGGGGGGGTACCGTTATATGGGGCTATACCAAAACGTGGGCCTATGTCCACAACTTTTGTTACATAAGTTTATTGACACTTAAGAACCCTAAATGTCAAATTATAGGTACATCGGTCTGAAAATGTAGCTAAAAACGTCAAAATACCGTAAATCGGGGGTACTGTTATATGGGGGCTATACCAAAACGTGGACCTACGTCCACAAGTTTTTGTTGTATATGTTTATTGACACTTAAGAACCCTAAATGTCAAATTATAGCTAAATCGGTCTGAAAATGTAGCTAAACACGTCAAAATACTAGTGTTGGGCAATCTCGTTCATTGAGCTGATCGATCTTTTTCATTCCGTTCACCAAAAAGATCCGGGTCATTTACTTCGTTCGTTGGCTCTTTTTCGTTCAACAATACATTTGACTGTATTATTTTCTTTTGAAGTCGTTCGTTCTCTGCTGCATACGACTCCGTCGTTCTTTTCACCGAATCGTTCTTTTGATAATGTTCGTTCACGAATGACACAACTGTTGTGTTACTAGCTTGTTTGTGTGCTAATGGGGGTGGTTTTGTTTCTGAACGTAGTGGTGGTGGTTTTGATATGAAAGAACCAGATGAACGAATGATGCAAAAGAAAGAAATGACCGAGATGTGCTACTGAATGAGGTGAGTTACTGAGCGAGAGTAGATCTCTGAATCATTGTTTGTTTTGTGTGGAAATTTGTGCTGCTTGGGCTAACGCAGCGTTTGTTTAGATTTTGACTGCAAAACCAATGCTGCTAATTTTGTAAGCAGCAATGACTCGTCCATCGGGGATCTAAATGAACGATATAAAAGAATGAGCTGGATACGGATCCGTTCGTTCTTTTCACGGAATCGTTCCTTTGAGCCGGTTCGTTCATGAACGACACAACTCTACAAAATACCGTAAATCGGGGGGTACCGTTATATGGGGGCTATACCAAAACGTGGACCGATATAGCCCATCATCGAACTTGACCTGCCTGCAAACAAAAGACGCATTTTCCCAAAATTTCAGCGTCCTATCTCAATTTTTGTGGATGCTAGAGTGATTACCACAGACGGACGGACGGACGGACGTGCACAGATCGACTCAGAATTTTACCCTGATCAAGAATATATATACTTTATAGGGTCGCAAATGAGTATTTCAATGCGTTACAAACGTAAAAACAAACTTAATATACCCTCCATACTATGGTGGAGGGTATAAAAAGGACAATGAAAACGTGACAATATCGATTAGTTGTCAATGAGAACCGTACCTAAAATTCTCTGAGCAATATTTTTGTGGAATATTTGGATGCTGTAAAATCTCATCTTGTGGTACTTTTACTACGGTTCAAGAAAGAAAGGACGAAAAGGACATGAAAGGAATTGAGTTAGAAGTATGAAATGTTCTACAAAAAGATTCGCCATTCGATTTGACTGAAGATATGTAATCTCAAAACGAAGCTACAATAATGGCAAACAGAGATATAAAAGCTATTTTTTCAAGCATCATAGGCGAAAATTCAAAAAATTCATCGCGCGATATCTCAGAATCTTGACCTATGCGGAAAATTTCCTTTTGGGTTCTTAATACACTCACTAAGGGCTTTCATCTCCAGAA